>NC_091646.1:68534197-69175655 GCF_027580195.1 Bos mutus | reverse complement strand
GACATAGGAAAATTTGAGAAGTGTCTTACAAGACCATGTTACAGTTCAAAGTGATGATGCTCTATCATTCTGGTTGTGATGAGTTCTTTTCCCAGGGTAAGTAAGGATAAGAAATGCTCTTCCTGGTCAGGGCCAACATCACAATCACCAGCACAAATTCCCCAGCTGATGAAAGAGCAAAGCCTCAGTGGTCTATAAAGAGAGATTAGCATCAACCATGGGCTTACCCTGATAGGATCAAGCCTAATTTATAGGAAAAGGTAAACCTTGAGTTAGCAACAAAATTTTTGAGAGCTTTTTGTAGTATTATAAAAAGGGGGCTGGCTTTTTTATTTTTTTTTTATTTTTTTTTGGCTTTTTTATATTAACTAGGAGAGATAGATGCTAGTTTAGTCATAAGAGTCACATTGCTGGCGTGGCCAATGTATTCCTTTAGGCATCTTCCTTGTGCTGAAATTCATCCCTAAGGCTCTAAGAGATTTTACCTTACCATTCTCTTTCTTCTTCTCTGGTTGCTCTTTTTCTGCCTAGTTACTGGCTCTTTTTGTCCCCTTACTGCCTTAGTGCTTAGCCATGACCTCACTTCCACACACCATCATCACATCTCCAGCTGCCTGCTGGACATAGTGACCCGTACATCCTACTGTCATCTCAAGCCCACCAAACCCAAGCCCATCCACTTCCCTGAGCCAGGCTAGCTCTGCCTGCCACTTTATCCCAGATCTTCAGGGGTACTGATTCTCCCACTTGCCCAGACTCAAAATCTAGGAGTCAACTTTGACTTCTCCCCTGCTCTTTCCTCCACAACCAGTCAATTACCAAAGTCCTCAGAAGTCTACCTTCACAATGTCTCTTCTATCCTCCCTGTCACCACAGCAATAACTCTTTCTCAAGCCCTTGCTATCTCCCTGTTGAACTATGGCAGTGACCTCCACACTGGTCACCCACCCCTTCATATACTACTCCTGGGTATCCTAAGGCACAGCTCCAGTCCTGATATACCTGTCACACCAAGTCCTGTCTCTCAACCTCGGGTTGAAGGCTTCCCATGCTCTCTCTCCTTCTACAGCTTTAGCCAACTCCCCAGACTTGCCCTGCTTCCACTAACTAACCCTCCACCCAATCCCATCCCTGCCTATTTGCAATCACCCCATCCTTCAAGACTCTGATTCTCCCTACTGGACTTGAATGTCTTCAGAATCCTAAACACATTTTATTTCATTCCTTCAACAAACAGGAATTGAGTTCCAATTATTTTCCAGGCCCTATGCTAAGAGCTGTAGGTAATATAAATATGAATATAACAGTACTCTTCCCTTGTGGCGCTCTGACTAAGGAGCTGGAAAGATGGATATAAATAACTCAAAATCCCTGTCAGGATGTCTCTGACTCCCATCATATGGGTGCTTCCCCTCAGCCTACAAATATACTTAAGACCCTCCCATCTTAAAATACCTCCCTCCTCCAGTCCCACCCCTGTAGCAAACTCCTAAAAAATGAGAATGTGTGTATTCTTACCCATCACTGTTATCCCCAGTTCTTCCCACCAGCTCTTCAGCGCCCTCCAGTCAGGCCTTGTCCACCCCTCCACTGACTTTGCTGCAGTGAAGATCTCCTTCCCAGAGACAAATCAGAAGGCCACCCTCCTTTTAGTCACCTCTCCACATCTCAAATTGTCACCAGAACTGTTTCCTCTCCCTGTCCACTTCTGAAGTGTTAGCTGTTTTCCATGATTCTTTCCTTGCCTTTCTTCTCTTACTCTGTAGTAAGCCTCCCCTTTCAGCCAAGACAATTCCTTGGCAGTTCTCATCCAATTCCTTTATGTCATTGGTAACTCCCAAATCTATACACATATCCTATATCTTAGGCCTAACCTCTTGCCTAAATTCCAGACACTAAATCATCATTATTCTGACCCTCATCGTGCCCCCCTATGAGCCCCCCTCACACCTATACACCCCACCATGAACCCTTGTCCTCTGCCTGTATTCCTCAACCCATTACGATAATTCCTACACAGTGGGAAATCCTTGACTTTCTCTTTTTCCTTACTTCACATATCCAACTTGTTGTTTAGTCCTATTTATGTTATAAAAGATAACATAGAGAGTTTTCAATCCCTCTGTTTTCCCACAACTGTTCCGGCTCAGGCCCTGTTACCACTCATCTTGGCTCTAGCACCAAACTGCTCACTGGTCTCCCTACTTGCATTCCTCCCCTCAAATTCCATTCCATTCTCTACACTGTAGCCATTGAGTCCTCTAAAGTGCACAGCTTATCTGTTCATCCTCTCATTTCCAAGCTCCCTCCGGTTTCCATTCACTTATGCCACAAATAGTTATTTGCTACCTCCTAGGCATAAGCACTGTTTGGGGAACTGGTATGACAGTGGAAAGCAAAACAGTGTTCTGCCCTTGTTGACCTTCTAGTCTGGGATCAGACCAAATGCCTTAGAGTGGGGAGCAGGCAGTATCTACCATAAAACTCATCCTGCCCCCACAGTCTCGTGTCCTCATTGTCCTTATACCCTACTCTCAAGCCCCATCATATTAATTTCAGTGCCTATAATGTGCTATTCCATTCCACACTCCCTGCCCCTGCCCAGGCTCTCCTGGAAATGCCTCCCTCCCACCCACCAGGCCCCTTTTACAGATCCCCTGACACAGTCACTTCCTCTGGAGTAGTTTAGAAGGGCTTCCCTGGTAGCTCAAATGGTCAAGAATCTGCCTGCAATACAAGGAACCCAGCTTCAATCCCTGGGTCAGAAGATCCCCTAGAGAAGGGAATGGCTACCTACTTCAGTATTCTTGCCTGGAGAATTCCATGAACAAAGGAGCCTGGTGACTTTCAGTCCATGGGGTTGCAAAGAGTCAGACATGACTGAGTGACTAACACATGGGTAGTGCTGATCTCTAGAATGACCTGGATTCAAATCTCACACTGCACATGATAGCTGTGTGACCTCTTCAAATTATCTGACAACTCTGTGCTTGAGATCCTCATAGGTTTGAGAATTGTCAGTCCATAAAAAGTGTGGAGACGCTTTAAGTGCCTGACACATAAGAAGCCTTTAACCAATATTAACTATTACTGATGGGATTAACATATACACTCTGCTGCTGCTGCTAAGTCGCTTCAGTCGTGTCCAACTCTGTGTGACCCCATAGACGGCAGCCCACCAGGCTCCCCTGTCCCTGGGATTCTCCAGGCAAGAACACTGGAGTGGGTTGCCATTTCCTTCTCCAATGCATGAAAGTGAAAAGTCAAAGTGAAGTCGCTCAGTCGTGTCTGACTCCTAGCGACCCCATGGACTGCAGCCTACCAGGCCCCTCCGTCCATGGGATTTTCCAGGCAAGAGTACTGGAGTGGGGTGCCATTGCCTTCTCTGATATACACGCTACTGTATATAAAATAGATAACCAACAAGGATCTACTGTATAGAACAGGAAACTATACTCAATATCTTATAATAATCTATAGGGGAAAGAATCTGAAATATATATATATATATTTATATTATAAATCAAATATATACTTCAATTTTTTAAAGACAAAAATATTAACTGTTATTACTTATATCTTTAGTATTATTGTTATACCTCTCATCACACTGTTCTATAATATCCCTTCCTACTAAACATATCTTACTATCTTTGCACCCAGTGACTAACCTAGTGAGGCACATAGTAGATATGTAATAAATGTTGAAGGAAGGATAAAAGGACTGACTGTTCCAGGTTTGTGGTTTGGTTTCCTGTGACCACATAGGATTATGAAGGAATAACAACAACCTAAGGCTTCTTCTGAATATCTTCTTGACCAGGTATCTAAGTGTATGTTATTTGCATTGTATAAGCAAGAGCTGGAGGGAAGTGAGCGAGAAAGGCACTTTGAGCTGGGCTGAACTGAACAGACTAAACTATTTCCTTTTTTTAATTCATTGACTCTTGGGTCAAGAAGAAACTGACTTCCCTCAAGTACCATTCCCTTCCACTCCCATCCTTCAGCCCCACCTCATCCTTTCCATTTGTCTCCTTCCCACTACCATGTTCCCCTCAAACATGCATAAATGAACCCCAGAAAGCAAAAGGAGCACTGAGGGAAAGGGGGAAGGAGTGGGAGAAGGTTAGCACCTCCCTCCTTCCTTTGCTGAGATCAAAGCCTGCGTTTGCACTTGCTGGCCGGCTGGCCTCTTTCATGCCCTACTCCACCTGTCTGGGAATGGCATTGCCACTTGCCCATTTCCTTTTCTCTTCAACACTGGAGGGCAGTTTCAGGGTGGGGCCTTGAACTATTTCTAGTGCAGGCCAAATCCCTCCATCCCAACATCTTGGCTTTGTGTGATCAGATTTCCTTTCCACCTCGCCAGTAACAAGTGGCGGGAGCAGAAGGCAGGAAACTGTGAAAGAAGTCAGTTTCTCTACTGGCCCTTGGTGGAGCTCATGGTTTAAGTAAGTGGGAAGCTACTGGGGCTTCTGGGCTTTTGTCTGGCAGGAGGAACAAGTTCTTCTTTCTGCATCTGGGGGTGGGGAAGGTCCCAGTGCTTGGCCTAACATCCCCCGGGGTCCAGGTGAGGCGCCAGTTAGGCAATGGCTTCTTGCCCCAAGAGAAGAGAATTCACATGTACTGACATCCTACCATGTGCTGGGCTGGCCTCTGTGGTCGGCCCTTTAATGTATATTATCTCTGTGATTCCTAACAACCCAGTTGGGTCAGCATTTATCATTCTTCGGGTAGCAATGAGAAAAGAAGCTTGCCTGAGGCACACAGCTCAATCCAAGTATGAAAAATCCAGCTCTGCCTGACTCTATGGCCAGGGCTCTTGCCGCCTCATCATGCTGCCTTGAGAGCTGAGAAAACTGTTCATGCCATAAATTGGCTCTTTGCATTATTCCACAGAATTAACTGAACAGCCAGATAAACCTTTTGTGAATTAACGTAATTCAGCATAATTTTAAAGTAAAGGTTGAAGGAGAACCTTGAGTTCAACTCTACAGGCTCTACAAAGAGAATATGACATAAGTTTCTGCCTTTGCAGAGTTCACGGTCCCATAGAAAAGAGTTAACGAGTACAAAACTAAAAACATAATATAACACAAAAACAGAAATACCACGAAAGAGCCAGAGAGGGAAAGAGTGCACCACCTTTGCCTTAGATACAGCCTCTGCCTTCCTCGTGCCTGTCTCTTCCCTCAGCTCCAAGCAGAGCTGCTCAAGGCTGCCATGTGGAACTGGATCACAGAGCAGGGACTTTCTTATATCATCTGTGTTCCCTAGCCTAAGAATAGTGTAATAAGTAATACCTAGGAATAATATTTGATTGGCAAAGGTGGGGAGATGTTTAGGAACCCAGGCTTACCTGCAGCCAGATTTCTTCAGCAAAGAATGGGTTATTTATGGGTTAGTTAAAGCCAGATGCTTAGCCAGCCAGGACAAGAGCCTCAATCCCAGTCAAGCTGAGCTCCATCACGTGGCAGTCAGCTCTGGCCCCAGCTGACCGTCTTGCCACCATGTGCTCACAGCCCAAGAGGGGGCTAAAGCTGGAGAGCGGCCTGAGCATGCAGCAGGTCTTCACAATGAGGACATGTTGTTCCAGACACTCAGCGCAAAACAGATAGCTCACGACATGCCTTACTGACAGAGGATCAGCAATGTTATCTTTATAGATGGAGTCAGAACATTCCCTCCTCCTATACCTCAGCGAGGCCCCTTGCCTCTGATTTTTATAGCATTTGATGCCAGGAGTTTGGGTGTCTCAGAGTGACTTCTTCATTGGACCTGCCTTTCTTCTATTGCTCACTCTAAACCCATCTTTCCCTGCCCATGAAATGAATGTACTACTTGACAGCCTCTGGAGTAGGAGAGGCCACTTAAGGAGAGAGGGCTACACCTGTTTGAAGCCTTCTCTTCAAGAGCCAAGCCCATGAGGTTCTCAGGTTTGGACTAAGGGGCCCTCCTTGGCTAAAAATACAAACCTCTCAGGTTTCTTTGATCAGAATGGGGGAGTTAGTTTCTGTAAAGACCATCTCTACACAAGGCATCTTCTATCTCCAGAACTTGGGACTTCAGACATCAGCAAGTAATAACTTCAGCAGGAAGGAACTAGACTCCTCTTCTTTTTAGATCAGTCCAATAAAAGAAAAAGCATTATAATCATTGGCACAGTCTTGGTCATTTTTCTTTTAATTAGATATGAGGAGTCTTCTGTCATGGATGAGCAAAAGTCATCTTCCCATCAAATTACTCCCATAGATTCCACAAAGATGCTGTTAGAATCCCTAGAGATTATTCCACAACCTCTCCCATGGTACCAGATATACATCCAGACTCTTAACAAGGATAATTTGATGGCAATGGCAATCACCTTGGATTATTTTTAAAAGGCTCTTTGAATGACATCAAATTCATGACACATGCCAAGATCCCTTGTTTTCATGCCCTCTGTACCATTTTTTCCAGGGAATTTGAATTTCCCTGGCTTACTTCTGCCTAACAATATCACTATTGAAAGCACATAATGTTAAGGACCATATGCTCTCTCTCCAGAAAGTGTGTACAAATACTATTTCTGTTTAGTTTTTAACAGAAATAGTAGCTTTGCATATTTCCCATTCAAAAACTTCTCCCAATTGAATGATTCCCTCTGTCATGGGGTGTTTTTCCCCAAGCGGTCCCTAATAGAGAAGCTGAATCAGATATTGTGACTTACCAAAGGTCACAAGGAATCATCTAGTGAGCTAGAAATAGAAACCAAAAACCTTTATCTTGATTCCCTGAATTTAAAAACAAACTCTACTACAGAAAAAATAGAAAAACTAGGCTCATTTGACATTCCTGTTGCAGGGAATTCAAGGCAACCAAAACTAACAGGCCTTGGTCTGTGAGGACCAAGGAGGTGACTAAGACAGGTGCTGCCTGCCTTTAAGGAGCTGATAACCCAGTATAGGGAGATCAGGTCACCGTTGAAAAATCTCTACACACTGAAGAGCACCTAGAGGACCCCAAAGGAGGGCTTGTCCATCTTCACAGCCCCTACAGCAGCCAGCACAGTGACCTGTGTGTGATATGCAGGCAAGCACTGTCTATTTGTTGAACAAGGGCCATAAGAGATGTATCAACAGAATGCTCTGGGGCTTGTGTAGAATGAGGGACAGCTTTGTGAAGGAGATGACATTTGAGCTGTGCCTGGAAGGTTGGAGAGGTTTTTCACAGGCAGCAGGGGATGGGGGAGGGACTTTGCAGGCCTCAGGAAAAAACAAGGGCAAAGATCCTCAAGGGGCTGAGGGACCAAGCATGGTCTCATTTGGGAGAGCCCAGAGCCGGCCAGTGTGGCTAGAGAAGAGGGAGTGAGTGAGCTGAGGCTAGAGAGAAAAGTTGAGATGTGAGCAGAGAGGACCTTGAACACCAAGCCAAAGAAAGAATTTTGCAGTGGACTGTCACAGGAGATTTGAACAAGGGGACTAGTTTCCTGCTGCACCCTCCTGCCCTGCCCATCTGGGCCTTCCCTGCCTTGTTGGTAGCAGTGGGTTGTTGTTGTTGTTCTGACTGTCTGTGGTTTTTTGGTTTGGAGGTTTTCTGTGGTTTAGTTTGTTTTTTGGCCTTTCCGTTTTCCTTACAGTTTTTCACAGCATATGGTCCTGATTATGTGCTGGAAATCACGCCAAGCTGCCGGCCAGACCGCAATGAGCCCCACCGAGTCCAGCAAATCCTCAACTACATCAAAGGTGAGCACCACCCTTCAAATCCAGCTCTCCTCATTCCACCCAGCTTGTGGTGACCCATCAGTGGGGGCTTCCCCAAATACCATTTGTCATTTGGTGGCTAGACTACACTGACTCAAAAGGGAAACCTCTTCTTGGCCTAAGAGCTTGTAGTTGGAATTCTGCACTGGTCACTCTGGTTGGGATTGTCATTTGGCCAACTAATGTCACCTTCAGGGAGACAAAAGTTTCAGCTTTAAGCACCTCCAGTGGAAAGCCAGTTCTAAAGTGTGCCCTGGAACTCTCTTTGAAAAGGGCAACAGTAAAACCCTCTCTAAGATAAGAGAAGGTCAAGTCAATTCAGACTTGGGGTTGGACATGGGGGCAGGAGGGCTCGCAGGCATTCTGTTCCGATGTGGTTCATTGGTCCAATAGAGCTTTGAGTGACTGTGAGCCCACAGTGAGTAGTCAAAGATTTTGAAGCCCTGGGAGTGGGTTCCCCAGTCTCACTTAGAGCACTGGAGATGTGGCTGCTTCCCTATTCTTCCTTTCCCTAAGGTTGGCCTCCAATTATTCTGGCCTCTGGACAGAGGGAAAATGGCAGTCATCAGGTTATTGCCCACTTGATCACACTGTCCACTAGCTGTTTGGGAATACTGTTGGTAGAAACTCCCCTCCCAACCCCAACTGCTGTTTCACAACTAAACTCACTTCATCTACCATTTTTTTAAAGTTGTTTTGGTACCCACATTCCTATTTAATTGAATTTGTGTGTACGTGTGCATATTTTGGGGGGTCCTAATTATTTGCAGAGTTAGAAGGCCAAAGGTATCACATTGCCCATAATGGAGAGTGAAATTCCTGTGTTTATTCAACTAACAACCAAGATAGCACCAGTTCTCTTAACTTTGATTCCCTCATTGGAATAGACTCCAGCACAAAAGAGAGGCCCGTTCTGTGTCAGAGTTAGTGTGAGGGAACACGTTGTCCTGGGGAATCGTTGCTGAAAGTGATATTAAGGCCCTGTCGTCTAGTACAGCCCAGTCTGTGACAACAACCTAGTCCATAGCCACTGACTCCACATCCCAGGCTCCTTTGATGAGAGAAAGATTTCTAAGCTCATGAGTCATAAACTCATAAGGTTGTGCTCACAGCAGTGCTTATCAGCTCTCTCAGGTATCACACAGCCCTCAGCCTTTCCCTGATCCTGTAGTTTCAAGGCACCTCCCTCTGGTCTCTCAATGGCTACCAACTTCAAAAGTCTTCACTTCCTAACCAAATCCTCCTCCCTCCTTGAACCTTTAAGGCCTTTAGAATCCTTCTTTTCCTGGCCTTTCTCTAACCTTTCTTACTACACCGCAGACTTGATTAACACATGTTCCCACCCTTGTTTCCTCCTGTCCCTCTCAGATCCTGGACCAAATTCTCATACCCTCTTTCCCTTCACCTTGCCATTTTCCCCTCATCCAGACTCTAAATCCTGGTAGAGCAGAGACAAACAATAGAAATAGAAACTAAACAAGGCTCTGCAGCCACTTGCTCACACCTACATATGTGCAGATATCTTTATGCCCTCATGCTTTCCTGCACACATACCCAGACACATATCTCCAGAGAGTGCTGACCTCATGCTATTGAGAAATGGAAATGAAAAGCAAGAGAAGACATAAGGAAGGTAATTCAAAGGGAAGAGAATTAGGAAAGATAAGAAACCCAAAAGAATACATTTTTTAAAAAATACTTATATAAAAATGAGATAAAAGATTAGTTTGAGGATTGGTTAAAAAATAATAATAACAGAAAATTTTAGAGGATATGCAAGTTACATGGAAGTCAAGATTTTTTTTAAAAATATCCTAACAGGTTAAAGCAATATTCCAGTTGCAATACCATGAAATTAATGTATAGACCAGGAATTGGGTCTTCAAAAGCAACTGGACACAAGCAAGATAGGAAGACATGGCTTCACAGGATTTTGTCTGCAAGAGTTAGGGATTTTAGTCAGTGTGAGTCACCATGGCAAGGTAGCCTCCAGAGATGTTAATGCAGTATTGACCTTACTTTAAAAGATCTTGAGACAAATAGGAACATATGTTTCAGGAGGTCAGGATGGGGAGAGGATTGGAGCCCAGGCTCCAAGAGGTCTGGTTGGAGGAAGATCTGGGTTTTTGGAGAGTAGAAGACTCAGGGGTATGTTGTCCCATATCTCTGAGAGGCTGTCACAGAGCAGAGGGTATAGACAGAGTCTATGTGGTCACAGGGCACAGAGCTAGGACCCATGGGTAGGTATTATTAAAAGGCAGATTAAGCAGATTTTCATTCAAGGTAAAGAATTTTATAATGATTACAGCTGTCCAAAGTGGAACAGACTGCCCAGAAAGGAATGAGGTCTCTATTACTGGAGACCTACAAATAGAGACAAGACAGTCAATTGGCTGTCATATTGTAGATGGAGACCTACATTTGGAGGTAGGTTATTATACTAGGCTATCGTTAAGGTTCCTTCCAGTCCTAAGATTCTAGGATGCTGTACATTAATTATGTGAAAATACAAAAACAATAAAAAGAAGATGAGAATGCAGGGGTTGGTTGATGAGTCATAGTTGGGGGGGTTGTGGGGGAGGTAATACTGTGTATAGGAAAGAACTGATGAGGAGAAGAAAAGAAACTAAGTGGCTAAGAGTGGGTGGGGAGGAGCCAGGGAGGGCAGACAGCAAGTAGAATGGCTATAGATTACTAGGAATCTTCAGATTTTTCCATTTAGCCATCCCTTTCATATTGACAAAGTCTTGTGTTCTAGCCATGCAAATGAGCAGAGCATATAAATCCAGAACTGAAAAGAAATGCAGTTAAACCTACAAGAAATGAGGTTAGAAAGAAGTCCAAATGTTAAAAATGGCCAGGCTAACCTGCTGTACTGAGACCATGCCCCTCCAGCCTGGTGACATGCTGCCATCAGATAGTGCGTTGCCATGACAATGGTCAGTGTGGAAAGGCTGCTGAATTTTCTGCATTCTGAAAGATTTTCCTGAACCTGAGTAAAAGACTATCATCTGTTCTTCAATATAAGACCTCAGTGAGGCTGGCCATTTCTTCCAGTGTCTCTCCCTCTCCCCCTCTACACCTCCCCCTATTAAAAACAAAGGTGGTGGGACAGAGCCAAAGATTATTTGGGGAAGTGGATGGCAATGAGGGAGTGGATGGACTACATTCCACTCTATGGAAAGGAGTTTCACCAGCATATCTGGTTGAATTTAGCCTTTGAGCTTGGGTTTTCTCTCTTTCTCACCACATCCCTTAGAAGCACAAAAAAATGGGATTTTTTTAACCTATTGGAGAGTAAACCTGAGGAGGTTCATCTTATAGTGATAAATTCCATATGCTACAGGATGACTGGCAAATTTGGACCTCACTTTATCCTGTCTTTACTCCCTATTAGACTTTCTGAGAGAGGAAAAAAAGACAAAAATAAAACCATGGAGAGTCTATTCAAGCTGTTAGGTTTATACAGAGAAAAATTATGTGTTGTTCCCACAAATCGTTCTTCTCATGTCAATGAATCTTGAAGATTTGTGTGATTGTTCACAAGGAAGTATAGGTTAGAATGTGGATCATTCAACCTAGATCATGACCACTACTGTAAAATCACCCTTGAACCATCTTCATGTGCTCAAACTTGTTTGCCTTTCCTCTCTGGTTGACTCCAGAGGAGTTAGCTCACAGAGAACCTTCCAGAGTTGAAACACTGCTGATGTGATCAATCCCCAGAGGCAGCTACCTCCTTGAGCCTGCCTAGCTCTGCATGGGGAAACAGGGGTAGAGGTTTTCTAATCCCTGGTCCTGATGACATTTAAATCAAGTAAAAGTCCCTAGGGGGCCAAAAGTTTCATGTTGCAGTCCAGGCCAGACCTGGTGGGGGAGGGGCAGGAAAGGGTGAGTTGTGCATGTGTGAGAATGTGTTGGAGTTGTAACTGGAGGTTTCTACATTTGCTCTGAGTTCCCAGACTCTATGTTTGCCAGAGATAGAAAAGGAAACAAATGGGACCAGGAAGTAAGGAGGAGGAGAGAAGGAGATAGGATAAAAGAGGGAAGAGCAGGTCTTACGCACATCTGCCCTTTCTGACCCTTAGTGAAGGAGACTTAGTATGGCAGCCTCTATGGTGCAGGGTTGGGGAGATGGACCAGCAAACTGATGTGGGTGTTGGGAGAGACACCACAGGAGAAATAATAAGAATAATAGCTACTATTTATCTTACAGATGAGGAAACTGAGGCTCAGAGAGGATAAATTACTTGGCCAAGGTCACCTTTATTCATTCAGCAAGTAATTACTAAGCACCTACTCTGTGCTACACTGTGTTAATAGGTAGTGGAGCAAACACTTGAACCCAGGGCTGTACGAATTGAGGCTTTGGAGTCGGGTTTGTCATTTCCAGTGTCCTTCCTCTCTTTGTAGTGTTGCCCTATCAAGCCTACTTGTCATCTACTTTTTCCAGTCACCCCTGGTAAGCCCCTTCCACCTGGTACTACATACCTGACTCCTTCTGTGTGGTTGATCCAAAGCACCTGAAATCTGATTTCTCTCTGGAAATGGGAGGAACTCGTCTACAAGCAGCATTTGAAATTCTTGTCCCTGATGTAGGCCTTTTAGCCTTGCCCCCCTCTCCACTATACTGTAACTGAACCTTCCAGCTCTATTTTGTGCCGAGTAGAGAAGTAAAAGAGAAGGACAGGTTGAAGAAGCCAGTCCACCTGACTCCTACTGTCTGAATTGTGCTGTGATCACCAATCCCAGTCTATTTACAGTTCCACAGCCCCAAGCCAAGACCCTTTGCACATCTACAGGTAATATTCTCAGGAGAACCACTGTGCTTAGTGTAAGCAGCACCTCCTCTGGCAGCCTGATGTCTGGGATTGACATTCTTCTAAGGACTAGCAATTGGGGGCATCAGGTCTGGGCATGTCCAAGACCTGCTGGAGTCCCCAACTTGAAGCAGTGCTCCTGCCTGGTGGGACTCCACACCATGAAAACTCAGCTTATTTCCACACCTTCTCTTGCCCCCTGAGAAGCCATGAGGATAAATTGCAAGGCAGGGCCAGACCCAAGACAGACTGACCATTTGCTTCAGGGCTTCTTGGAAGGACTTTGGAGCAGGATTTTGGAGCCTAATATGAGCCAATTTGCATGACTTCAGGTGAGGATCTCTGTGATGTTCATCCCTTATCTCACCTTGCCATCCTCTGTCCTTTTTCTTTATCCCTCTCCAGCTCCCTATGGTCTCTTCTAGGAGCCTCGCTTGCTTCACTAAATGGTGTAAGAATTGGAAAGCTTGGTTATTGTTGTTGTTGTTATTGTCATTGTTAAACAGAAAAAGTTGTCAATATGTCATACTGAAAATTTTAGAAATTCTAAAATGAAAATGAAGGCTATTCCCCAAAGTTCCAGTAATTTCAACAGCAGCTTTTAACAAACCATAAAAACCCTTGACAGGTTACTTTTGAAGACTTGAAATACCTACCTAAATCCAGGAGGTGGCAACTCCTATTATTGAAAGCCTACTGTGCATCACCATGCTGTATTCTTTACATATGTGATCTCATTTTTTTCTCCCTGTTACCTTATGAGGTAGGAAACTGGTGCCTGCAGAGGTAATATAATAAGCCCACGGTCACATAACAAGTAAGTGATGACATCAGGATTTGAAGCTAGGCCTGGTGCCTCTCCTCTCCTTGGCACTATTGCTGGGTCAAGTCTAGTCATCATCCCATGTCTGCTCTTTCCAATCACCCCTTCCCACCTTGCAATGTCTCCCAAAGTGAGGTTCTGAACCAGATTGATTTTAAGAAGTATCACTGTGTCTCCACATTAAAGCCCAGATAAATCAATCAATCAATATTTTTTGGAACTCCCCATGTGCTTAGTGTCATGAGACATATAAGAGAAGTTTAAGACATGAATCCTGCCTCTGAAACACAGCTGAGAAGTTGAGATGAGGAGCCAAAACTAACCCCCTTAGACAGGTCAGGACATAATAAGGGCTGGTGCAAGACAGAAGAAGAGAAGTAAAACTTTAGGGAGAGTACTTTCATAAGGTTGGGGTGTTTTGAATAGATAGAAGAGGGAAGTGTTCATAAGCAGGGGAAACTTGGATAGGTGGGGGCCAGGGAGAGATGGCAGGTTTACTTGAATTTCATACTAAATTGTACATACCAATACAGTAAAGTAGGAGCCATTCTAGGTTCTGAAACTAAGATACGACATGATGCAGTGATATTTGGATGGATCATGGTGGTATTTCAAGGGTGAGCCTTCAAAGACCTGGACCAGAACACTGGTGGTAGGATACTCCCTATCCTATTCCTCCTGGATGACTGAGAGCTGTTAGGAAGAGAGTATCAATAGCATTTGGAGGTATATCATTTATAGGGGATCAAGGAGAAAGGAAGAAGTAAAGATGACTCTGAGGTTTCCAGCCTTGATACCAACTGGGATGGGGAGCCATTGGGAGTAGGGGATAGTTTTACAGAAATATATACTTGATGTGTTCTTTTTCAATACATTGAATTTGAGATATGATACAATGTTAGTATAACTACATGGAATAATTTGTTGCAGCCAATTAAAAAGAAATTTTTAAAGCTAATTTGATGACAAGAGAATAATTTGCTCATGGTAACAATCTTAAGTGAAAAAACAGGGTGTGAAATGATTTAATACCATATAGTCTCAACTTTGCAAATATACATAATGTCTGTGTGAGTGAATGTATGGATATGCATAGCAAAACGCTAGAGGGAAATATACCAAAAATTATAACAGTAGTTATCTTTGATGGTAGAATTGAAATTATGGGTAATTTTTTACTTGTTCTTTATTCTTTTTCTGTTATTTTTCAAAATTCCTATATGAACATGTCTTGCTTTTATAGTCAGAAAAGAGAAATACATGTTGGAGCTTTTTAAGAAAAAGACAATAATCTTTATCAGACCTTATGTCCCAATTTTTAGTTTACAAAATCTGGTCACTGTAGCTGCAAATAAGGGACTGGAAATGGACTATTTTACAAGTCTGAAGTACTGACTCCTTTCTTAGGTACCTCTAGTAATTCTAGGGTGCTTCCTTTTGTCTTGAAAAGCATGTCATGATGTAAAACCTCTTCAATCTAGTAGAAGGGCAGAAAATCCAGATAGCTCCCTAGGACCACCACCTTTTCAAAAATTCTCATTCTCAAGGCAACTGTCTCTTTCTTTTGGGGTTTTCTCTTCTGTGCCATTGATCTATGTGTCTATTCATGTCTTGATTACTGCAGCTATATAATAAATCTTAAAATCAGGTAGAGTGATTCCTCTTCCTTTTCAAACTTGTTTTAGCTATACTAGTTTCTTTGCCTTTCCATATAAGCTTTAGAATAACTTTTTCTATATCTTAAAAAAAAACACCTTGATGAGATTTTGTTAGG
Source organism: Bos mutus (assembly GCF_027580195.1). NCBI lineage: Eukaryota > Metazoa > Chordata > Mammalia > Artiodactyla > Bovidae > Bos > Bos mutus. The sequence goes on along the minus strand of NC_091646.1, from coordinate 69,160,496 downwards.
AGTTGTGTTAAATCTGTATATCAATTTGGAGAGAATTCCAATCCATGAACATGGTATATTTCTCGATTTATCGAGATCTTCTCTTATTTCCTTCCATCAGCATTTTGTCATTTTCAGCATACACATCCTTAGCAGGTTTTATAAAAGTTTTTCTTTTATTGAGTTATGTTTTTCATTTTGGTTTCCATGTGTTTGTTGCTAGTATACAGAAATATATTTTTTGTATATTGTGCTTATATCCTGTGACACTTCTAAACTCATTTATAATTTCTAGATGTTATCTTGTAGACTCCGTAGGATTTTCTACATAGATCACCATCTGCAAATAGAGACAGTTTTCTTTCTGTCTGTCTGATCTATATGCCTTTTATTTCCTCTTCTTGCCTTATTACACTGGCTAAGACTTCGAGTATTATGTTGGATAAGAGTGGTGAGAACAGATATCCTTACCTTGTTCTAGAACTTAGAGGGAAAACATTCACTTTTACCAATACGTATGATGTCAGCTGTAGGTTTTGTTGATTTCCCTTAAAAGTTGAGAGAGTACCCCTCTATATTCCTAGTTTCATGAGAATTTATGTCATGAATGGATGTTGAATTTTATTTCATGTTTTTGCTGTATCAGTTGATAGTAATACTGCCATATATGTAATTTTTCTTTTTAGCCTTTTAACATGGTAGGTTACATTGATTGATTATCAAATATTGAACTAGCTTTATATACCTGGGATAAATCCCACTTGTTCATGGTGTAATATATAGTATATTATATATTAGATTAGATGAAATCTGATTATATATATATTAGATTAGATTAGATATGTTATATATTGTATATGTGCTAAGTCGCTTCAGTCATGTCCAACTCTGCAACCCTTATGGACTGTGGGGTTGCAGTCCATAGGAGCCGTCCAGGCTCCTCTGTCCATGGGATTCTCCAGGCAAGAATACTGGAGTGGGTTACCATGCCCTCCTCCAGGGGATCTTCCCTACCCAGGTATTGAACCCTCATCTTTTACATCTCCTGCATTGACAGGTGGGTTCATTATCAATAGTGACACCTGGGAAGCCCATATTATATGTTGTGATTAATTGTGTTAGTCACTCAGTCATGTGTGACTCTGTGACACCATGGACTGTAGCCTGCCAGTCTCCTCTGTCCATAGAATTCCTCAGGCAAGAATACTGGAGTGAGTAGCCATTCCCTTCTGCAGGAGATCTTAGCGACCTGGGGATCAAACCTGGGTGTCCCACATTGCAGGCAGATTCTTTACCATCTGAGCCACTAGGGAAGTCCATATAGGACTAGTATTGCCCTGATACTGAAAACAAATGATGGCATCACAAGAAAACTACAGGCTAATATCCTTCATGAAATGTAAAGCCTTCAATAAAATACTAACAAATAGAATTCTTAGTTTTTAATTCCTAGAAATAAATATATATATTTTTTTGTATATTATATTTATTACTTTTTGTTTTGTTTTGTTTAGTAGTTAAGTCATGTTTGACTCTTTTACAAACCCAAGGACCATAGCTCACCAGGTTCCCCTGTCTATGGGATTTCCCAGGCAAGAATAGTAGAGTGGGTTGCCATTTGTTTCCCCAAGGGATCCTCCTGACACAGGGATCAAACCCACATCTCCTGCATTTTACAGGCAGATTCTTTACCACTGAGCCACCACCAGGGAAGGGCTTCCCTCATAGCTCAGTTGGTAAAGAATCTGCCTGCAATGCAGGCAACCTGAGTTTGATTCCTGGGTCAGGAAGATCTCTGGAGAAGGAGGAGAAAATACCCACCCCAATATTTTCACCTGGAAAATCCCATGGACAGAGGAGCCTGGCAGGCTACAGTCCATGGGATCCCAAAAGTCAACACGACTTAGTGACTAAACCACCACCATCAGGGAAGCCCTATATCTTATATATATTAGCAAGGATATGTGTGTGTGTGTGTGTATATATATATATATATATATATATATATATATATATATATATGACCTATGTATATTATATAATGTATATACAATATATATATTATATAAAATATATATAATATATGTATATTTCAATTCAGTTCAGTCACTCAGTCATGTCCGACTCTTTGTGACTCCACAGACTGCAGCATGCCAGGCTTCCCTGTCCATCACCAACTCCCGGAGCTCACTCAAACTCATGTCCATAGAGTCGGTGATGCCATCCAACCATTTCATCCTCTGTCGTCCCCTTCTCCTCCCACCTTCAGTCTTTCCCAGCATCAGGGTTTTTTCCAATGAGTCAATTCTCATCAGATGGCCAAAGTATTGGAGTTTCAGCTTCAGTATCAGTCCTTCCCAAAATATTCAGGAATGGTTGGATCTCCTTGCCATTGAAGAGACTCTCAAGAGTCTTCTCCAACACCACAGCTCAAAAGCATCAAGTCTTTGGCACTCAGTTTTCTTTATAGTCCAACTCTCACATCCATACATGACCACTGGAAAAACCATAGCTTTGACTAGACAAACCTTTGTTGACAAAGTAATGAATGTCTCTGCTTTTTAATACGCTGTCTAGGTTAGTCATAACTTTTCTTCCAAGGAGCAAGCATCTTTAAATTTCATGGCTGCAGTCACCATCTGCAGTGATTTTGGAGCCCCCCAAAATAAAGTCTCTCACTCTTTCCATTGTTTCCCCATCTATTTGCAATGAAGTATTGAGACCGGATGCCATGATCTTAGTTTTCTGAATGCTGAGTTTTAAGCCACCTTTTTCAGTCCCCTCTTGCAATTTCATCAAGAGGCTCTTTAGTTCTTCTTCACTTTCTGCCATAAGGGTGGTGTCATCTGTATGTCTGAGGTTATTGATATTTCTTCTGGCAATCTTGATTCCAGCTTGTGCTTCTTCCAGTCCAGCGTTTCTCATGATGTACTCTGCATATAAGTTAAATAAGCAGGGTGACAATACACAGCCTTGATGTACTCCTTTCCTGATTTAGAACAAGTCTGTTTTTCCATGTCCAGTTTTAACTGTTGCTTCTTGACATGCATACAGATTTCTCAAGAGGCAGGTCAGGTAATCCAGTATTCCCATCTCTTAAAGAATTTCCCACAGTTTGTTGTGATCCACACAGTCAAAGGCTTTGGCATAGTCAATAAAGCAGAAATACATCTTTTTACGGAACTATCGTGCTTTTTTGATGATCCAACAGATGCTGGAAATTTGATCTCTGGTTCCTCTGCCTTTTCTAAATCCAGCTTGAACATCTGGAAGTTCATGGTTCACATACTGTTGAAGACTGGCTTGGAGAATTTTGAGCATTATTTTGCTACCATGTGAGATGAGTGCAATTGTGCAGTAGTTTGAGCATGCTTTGGCATTGCCTTTCTTTGGGATTGGAATGAAAACTGACCTTTTCCAGTCCTGTGGCCACTGCTGAGTTTTCCAAATTTGCTGGCATATTGAGTGCAGCACTTTCACAGCATCATCTTTTAGGATTTGAAATAGCTCAACTGGAATTCCATCACCTCTACTAGCTTGTTCGTAGTGATGCTTCCTAAGACCCACTTGACTTCACATTCCAGGATGTCTGGCTCTAGGTGAGTGATCACACCATCTTGGTTATCTGGGTCATTAAGATCTTTTTTGTATAGTTCTTCTATGTATTCTTGCCAACTCTTCTTAATATCTTCTGCTTCTGTTAGGTCCATACTGTTTCTGTCCTTTATTGTGCCCATCTTTGCATGAAATGTTCCCTTGGTATCTCTAATTTTCTTGAAAAGATCTCTAGTCTTTCCTATTCTATTATTTTCCTCTATTTCTTTGCATTGATCATGGAGGAAGGCTTTCTTATCTCTCCTTGCTATTTTGTGGAACTCTGCATTCAGATGGGTATATCTTTCGTTTTCTTCTTTGCCTTTTGCATCTTTTCTTTTCTCAGCTATTTGTAAGGCCTCCTCAGACAACCATTTTGCCTTTTTGCCTTTCTTTTTCTTGGAGATGGTCTTAATCACTGCCTCCTGAACAATGTCACAAACTTTAGTCCATAGTTCTTCAGGTACTCTGTCTATCAAATCTAATCCCTGGAATCTATTTGTCACTTCTACTGTATAAAAATAAAGGATTTGATTTATGTCGTACCTGGATGGTGTAGTGGTTTTCCCTACTTTCTTCAATTTAAGTCTGAATTTTGCAATAAGGAGTTCATGATCTGAGCCACAGTCAGCTCTAAGTCTTGTTTTTGTTGACTGTAGAGAGCTTCTCCATCTTTGGCTGCAAAGAATATAATCAATCTGACTTCGGTATTGACCATCTGGTGATGTCCATGCATGGAGTCTTCTCTTGTGTTGTTGGAAGAGGGTGTTGCTATGACCAGGGTGTTCTCTTGGCAAAACTCTTGTTATCCTTTGACCTGCTTCATTTTGTATTTCAAGGCCAAATTTGCCTGTTATTCCAGGTATCTCTTGACATCCTACTTTTGCATTCTAGTCCCCTATGATGAAAAGGATATCTTTCTTGGGTGTTAATTCTAGAAGGTCTTATAGGTCTTCATAGAACCATTCAACTTAAGATTCTTCAGCATTACTGGTTGGGGCATAGGCTTGGATTATTGTGATATTGAATTGTTTGCCTTGGAAATGAACAGAGATCATTCTGTCATTTTTGAGATTGCATCCAAGTACTGCATTTCCGACTCTTTTGTTGACTATGAGGGGTACTCCATTTCCCTAAGGGATTCTTGCCCACAGTAGTAGATATAATGGTCATCTGAGTTAAATTCACCCATTCCAGTCCATTTAATTCGCTGATTCCTAAAATGTCGATGTTCACTCTTGCCATCTGCCAATTTGCCAACTGTTTGACCACTGCCAATTTGCCTTGATTTATGGACCTAACATTCCAGATTCCTATGCAGTATTGCTCTTTACAGCATCGGACTTTACTTCCATCACCAGTTCCATCCACAACTGGGTGTTATTTCTGCTTTGGCTCTATCTCTTCATTCTTTATGGAGTTATTTCTCCACTTATCTCCGTAGCATAAATCGGCACCTACCGACCTGGGGAGTTCACATTTCAGTGTCATATCCTTTTGCCTTTTCATACTGTTCATGGGGTTCTCAAAGCAAGAATACTGAAGTGGTTTGCCATTCCCTTCTCCAGTGGACCACATTTTGTCAGAACTCTCCACCATGACCTGTCCGTCTTGGGTGGCCATACATGGCATGGCTCATAGTTTCATTGAGTTAGACAAGGCTGTAGTCCATGTGATCAGATTGGTTAGTTTTCTGTGACTGTGGTTTTCCTTTTGTCTTCCCTTTGATGGAGAAGGATAAGAGGCTCATGGAAGCTTCCTGATGGCAGAGACTGACTGAGGGGGAAACTGGGTCTTGTTCTGATGGGTGGGACCATGCTTCAGTTCAGTCGTTCAGTCGTGTCTGACTCTTTGTGACCCCATGAATTGCAGCACGCCAGGCCTCCCTGTCCATCACCAACTCCCGGAGTTCACTCTAACTCACGTCCATCGAGGCGGTGATGCCATCCAGCCATCTCATCCTCTGTCATCCCCTTTTCCTCCTGCCCCCAATCCCTCCCAGCATCAGAGTCTTTTCCAATGAGTCAACTCTTCACATCAGGTGGCCAAAGTACTGGAGTTTCAGCTTTAGCATCATTCCTTCCAAAGAATACCCAGGACTGATCTCCTTTAGGATGGACTGGTTGGATCTCCTTACAGTTCAAGAGACTCTCAAGAGTCTTCTCCAACACCACAGTTCAAAAGCATCAATTCTTCAGTGCTGAGCTTTCTTCACAGTCCAACTCTCACATCCATACATGACCACTGGAAAAACCATAGCCTTGACTAGACAGACCTTTGTTGGCAATGTAATGTCTCTGCCTTTGAAGATGCTGTCTAGGTTGGTCATAACTTTCCTTCCAAGGAGTAAGCGTCTTTTAATTTCATGACTGCACTCACCATCTGCAGTGATTTTGGAGCCCAGAAAAATAAAGTCTGACACTGTTTCCACTGTTTCCCCATTTGTTTCCCATGAAGTGATGGGACCACATGCCATGATCTTAGTTTTCTGAATATTGAGCTTTAAGCCAACTTTTTCACTCTCCTCTTTCACTTTCATCAAGAGGCTTTTTAGTTCCTCATCACTTTCTGCCATAAGGGTGGTGTCATCTGCATATCTGAGGTTATTGATATTTCTCCCAGCAATCTTGATTCCAGCTTGTGCTTCTTCCAGCCCAGTTTCTCATGATGCTTAGTAAATCTTTAATCCAATTTTCTGTTGATGGGTGGAGCTGTGTTCCCTCCCTGTTGTTTGACCTGAGGCCAAACTATGGTGGAAGTAATCAAGATAATGTGGACCTCCTTCAAAAGATCCCATTCATGCACTGCTGCACTCAGTGCCCCCAACCCTGCAGCAGGCTACTGCCAACCCACGCCTCTGTGAGAGACTTCTGGACACTCTCGTGCAAGTCTGGCTCAGTCTCTTGTGGGGTCACTGCTCCTTTTTCCTGGGTCCTGGTGCACACAAGCTTTTGTTTGTCCCCTCCGAGAGTCTGTTTCTGCACCCAGAGCCCCTGCCCCTGCAGCAGTCCACTGGTGACCCACACCTCTGCAGGAGACACTCAACACAGTTCTGGCTCAGTCTCTGTGGGAACTCTGGGTCCTGGTGTGCACAAGGTTTGATTGAGCCCTTCGAGTGTCTTTGGTGCGTATGGGGTTTGATTCTAAATGTGATTTCACCTCTCCTACTATCTTTCTGGGGCTTCTCCTTTGCCCTTGGATGTGGGGTATCTTTTTTTGGTGGGATCCAACATTTTCCTGTTGATGGCTGTTCAGCAGCAAGTTGTAATTTTGGAGTTCTTGCAGGAGAAGATGAGCATATGTCCTTCTATTCCACCATCTTGGACTGCCATATGTAGTTTTTAGAATTAGCTAATATATGTAAAAATTGTTAATTCTAAGAATTAAAAACTAAGAATTCTATTTGCTAATATTTTACTGAAGACTTTACATCTATATCCATGAGGGATATTAGTCTGTAGTTTTATTTTTTGTAATGCCATCATTTGCTCTCAGTATCAGATCAGTACTAGTCCTATAAAAGTGAGTTTGGAAATGTTACCTTTTCTTGTATTTTCTGCAAGAGATAGTATAGAATTGGTGTTAATTGTCCTTTTTTAGTAGAAATCTCCAATGAAACCATCTGGGCCTAAAGATTTTTTTCAGGAGGTTTTTTTTAAAATTTCTACTTTAGTACCATTGTGGTCAGAAAACATGTTCTGTATAATTTCAGATATTTTCAATTTGTTGAAGTTTGTTTTATGACCCAGTATACAGTCTATCTGGAGAAGGCAATGGCACCCCACTCCAGTACTCTTGCCTGGAAAGTCCCATAGACAGAGGAGCCTGATGGGCTGCAGTCCATGGGGTCACTAAGAGTCGGCATGACTGAGCAGCTTCACTTTGACTTTTCACTTTCATGCATTGGAGAAGGAAATGGCAACCCACTCCAGTGTTCTTGCCTGGAGAATCCCAGGGATGGGGGAGCCTGGTGGGCTGCTGTCTATGGGGTCGCACAGAGTCGGACACGACTGAAGCGACTTAGCAGCAGCAGCAGCAGCTAGGTATATATTATACATATGTAACTTGTTATAGTCTACTGGTGTTGACATTGTACCAGTTAGAGTGAAGTATAGAAACCTTACTTTTAAGTCCCTTTCCTCTTCCCCACTTGTAACCTTATTGTGTTATTATATAATCTAATAGATATTTCCTCTATTTATTCAGAACTACATCAGAGAATGTTATAATGTTTCCTTTAATCATCAAACATAATTTAAAAAACTCAAGAGGAGATAAAAATCTGATATTTACCTATGTTTTTATCCTTTCCATTGTTCTTTCTTCCTTCCTGGCGTTCCAAGCTATCTTCAATCACCATTTCCTTTCCCTGTCAAAAACTTCCTTTACCTAGTCATTAGGGTGGGTCTAGTAACAACAAATTCTCTTAGTTTTCTTTCTTCTGAGAATATTTTCATCTCCCCTTCATTCCTGAAGGATATTTTCACTGGATGTAAAATTCAAGGTTGACATTTATTTTCTTTCAGCACCCGAAAAATGCTGTACCACCTCCTTCTGGCCTCCAAGGTTTTTAATGGGAAAACCATTGTCATTTGAACTATCTCTCCCTTATATGGGAGAAGGCAATGGCACCCCACTCCAGTACTCTTGCCTGGAAAATCCCATGGAGGGAGGAGCCTGGTAGGCTGCAGTCCATTGGGTCACTAAGAGTCGGACACGACTGAGTGACTTGACTTTCACTTTTCACTTTCATGCATTGGAGAAGGAAATGGCAACCCACTCCAGTGTTCTTGCCTGGAGAATCCCAGGGACAGCGGAGCCTGGTGGGCTGCCGTCTATGGGGTTGCACAGAGTTGGACACGACTGAAGCGACTTAGCAGCTCCCTTATATGAAAGCATTTGTTTTTGTTTTTCTACTGTCCAGACTTTTCTTTTTCCTTAGTTTTCAGGGATTTGATATGATAGATCTTGGTATAGATCTTTGAGTTTATGCAGTTTGGAATTCAGTCAGCTTCTTTAATCTGTATGGTTTTTGTTGTGGTTGTTCAGTCGCTCAGTCGTATCCACCTCTTTTCAACCCCATGGACTGCAGCACGCCAGGCTTCCCTGTCCTTCATTATTTCCCAGAGTTTGCTCAGACTCATGTCCATTGAGTTGGTGATACCATCCAACCATCTCATCCTCTGTCATCCCCTTCTGCTCCTGCCTTCAATCTTTCCCAGCATCAGGGTCTTTTCCAACAACTCAGCTCTTCCCACCAGGTAGCCAAAGTATTAGAGCTTCAGCATCAGTCCTTCCAATGAATATTCAGGGTTAATTTCCTTTAGGATTAACTTGTTTTGATCTCCTTGCTGTCCAAGGGACTCTCAAGAATCCTCCAGCACCACAGTTTTAAGGCATCAATTCTTTAACACTCAGTCTTCTTTATGGTCCAAACTCTCACATCAATACATGACTACTGGAAAAACCATAACTTTGACTATATGTACATTTGTTGGTAAAGTAATGTCTCTGCTTTTTAATATACTGTCTAGGTTTTTCATAGTTTTTCTTCCAAGGAACAATCGTCTTTTCATTTCAAGGCTGCAGTCACCATCCGCAATGAATTTGGAGCCCAGGAAAATGAACTCTGTCACTATTTCCATTGTTTCTAAGGTTTTATCTTTTGCCAAATTTGGGGAATCTTTAGCCATTATTTCTTCAAATACTTTTTCAGTCCTACCTTCTTTCTCCTCTTCCTATGGAACTTTGGTGACATGAATATTAGATCTTTTATCATAGTCCCATCTGGTCACTGAGGTTCTGCTCATTTTTGACTATTTTTTTTGCCTTTTGTTCAAATTAGGTAATTTCTATTCTATATATTCCAGTTTACTGATTCTTCCTCTGCCCTGTCCATTCTGCTATTGAGTCCATCTGTTGAGTTTTTTATTTCACTATTTGTACTTCTCGGTTCTAAAATCTCCATTTAGTTTTTCTATATTCTGTTTCTTTGCTGAGACTATTTTTAATTTGTTTCAAACATGTTTATAATTGCCTGTTGAGGTATTTTTATGATGGCTGCTTTAAACTGCTTATTGGATATTCCCAACATCACTATCATTCTATGTTGGTCTCTCTTGATTGCCTTTTTCTCATTCAAGTTGAGAGTTTTCTGTTGTTGGTATGAGTGATTTTCTATTACATCCTGAACATTTTAGATATTTGTATAAATCCTCAGTTTAGTTGCTCGGTTGTGTCCAACTATTTGCGACCACATGGATTGCAGCACGCCAGGCTTCCCTGTCCATCACCAATTACCGGAGCTTACTCAAACTCGTGTCCATCGAATTGGTGATGCCATTCAACCATCTCATCTTCTGTTGTCCCCTTCTCTTCCTGCCTTCAATCTTTCCCAGCATCAGGGTCTTTTCCAATGAGTCAGTTCTTCACATCAGGTGGTCAAAATATTGGAGCTTCAGCTTCAGCATCAGTCCTTCCAATGAATATTCAGGACTGATTTCCTTTAGGATTAACTGGTTTGATCTCCTTGTAGTCCAAGGGACTCTCAAGAGTCTTCTCCAACACCATAGTTCAAAAGCATCAATTCTTTGGTGCTCAGCTTTCGTTATGGTCTAACTCTCACATCCATACATGACTACTGGAGAAACCATAGCTTTGACTATACAGACCTTTGTCAGCAATGTAATGTCTCTGCTTTTTAATATGCTGTCTAGATTGGTCATAGCTTTTTTTCCAAGGAGCAAGAGTCTTAATTTCATGGCTGCAGTCACCATTTGCAGTGGTTTTGGAGCCAAAAAAAATAAAGTCTGTCACTGTTTCCATTGTTTCCCCATCTATTTGCCATGAAGTATTGAGACTGGATGCCATGATCTTAGTTTTTTGAATGCTGAGTTTTAAGCCACCATTTTCAATCCCCTCTTGCAATTTCATCAAGAGGCTCTTTAGTTCCTCTTCACTTTCTGCCATAAGGGTGGTGTCATATCTAAGGTTATTGATATTTCTCCCAGCAATCTTGATTCCAGCCTATGCTTCATCCAGGCCAGCATTTCTCATGATGTACTCTGCATAGAAGTTAAATAAACAGGGTGACAATATACAGCCTTGACGCACTCCTTTCCCAATTCGGAAGCAGCCCATTGTTCCATGTCTGATTCCAACTGTTGCTTCTTGACCTGCATACAGATTTCTTAGGAGGCAGGTCAGGTGGTCTGGTATTCCCATCTTTTGAAGAGTTTTCCACAGTTTTCTGTGATCCACACAGTTAAAGTCCTTGGCGTAATCAATGGAGCAGAAGTAGACGTTTTTCTGGGACTCTCTTGCTTTTTCAATGATCCAACAGATGTTGGCAATTTGATCTCTGGCTCCTCTGCCTTTTCTAAATTCAGCTTGAACATCTGGAATTTCTCAATTCATGTACTGCTGAAGCCTGACTTGGAGAATTTTGAGCATTACTTTGCTAGCATGTGAGATGAGTGCAATTTTGCAGTAGTTTGAACATTCTTTGGCATTGCCTTTCTTTGGGATTGGAATAAAACCTGACCTTTTCCAGTCCTGTGGCCACTGCTGAGTTTTCCAGATTTGCTGGCATAATGAGTGCAGCACTTTCACAGCATCATCTTTTAGGATTTGAAATATCTTAGCTGGAATTCCATCACCTCCACTAGCTTTTTTTTGCAGTGATGCTTCCTAAAGCCCACTTGACTTCATATTCCAGGATGCCTGCCTCTAGGTGAGTGATCACATCATCGTGGTTGTCTGGGTCATGAAGATCTTTTTTGTATAGTTCTTCTATGGATTCTTGCCACCTCTTCTTAATATCTTCTGCTCCTGTTAGGTCCATACCATTTCTGTCCTTTATTGTGCCCATCTTTGCATGAAATGTTCCCTTGGTATCTCTGATTTTCTTGAAGAGATCTCTATTTTCCTCTATGTGCATTAATCATTTAGGAACCCTTTCTTTTCTCCAAACCTTGCATCTTATTTAAATCTTCAGTTTTAGCAGGCTTCCTCTAATACCATGGTGGCAAGGAAGGGAGGCTCCACCCCGTTACCTCTGGATGGGGTAAACATCTAGGTTTCCCACGCAGTTCTCATTGACAGCCTGGGGGAGGAGGGGTATTCATTGCTATTGGGCAGGACTGGAAATTCAGGCTCCCCCTACTCCACCTCAGGGTACCACCCTGCCCAAGAATGGCAGTGGCACCTTGTTACTAAAGCCTCCTAGGTGGGCCTCCTTGCCATTGAGCTTGGATAAAAGTCCTGGTTTTCCACTCTGCCTTCTCTGACACCACCCTCATTGGGTGGAAAGAGAGACTGGTTACCACTCGGCTGACATTTTACTTTCTTGTTTCTTTCATTCAACAAATATGTAATTGGTATTAATATATGCTAGGCATTATTCTACATGATAGAGATGTAAAAAGGACAGGTGAAAGCCTTGCCCATCATGAAGCTTACTTCTTTCTAATGGGGAAGAAAGACAGTAAGCAAATAAATATTTGGTAATTGGTTACTGGTAAATTCAGAAAGGGTACTTTTTTAGGTAGGATGGTCAGTAAAGGCCTTCCTGAGGAGGTGACATTTGGGAATAGAGCTAAATGCAGTAAAGGGAGGAACTTTGCAAAAATTGGGATGAAGAACATTCTGGATGAACAGGAGAGCAAGAGCAAAGATTCTGAAACAGGAATGAATTTGGTTTATTTCATGTAAATATGTTTTAATGTGTATTCAAAAAATTATAACTACCACATCAAACACTTTGATTTCACAGACACCTTGCTTTGGATGAATTTAAGTGTTTTGAGAGTGTAAAAGAAAAGAGAGGTTTTGACATAAATGATATGTGATCATGGCAAAATTCTTGACAGTACTGAAGTTTAGGAAACAAACCTAGCTCTGAAGTAGATAATGTGATTAGCCTTGTTTAACATAAAATAGAACTTAGGGAGGCTGATTAGCTTGTACAAGTTCACACAGTAAAGAAGCGAGGGAGCTGGGAATCCACATGAGAAAATGAACATCATACTGAAAGTTTAGAAGAAATATGAAATTTTCCTTCTGCCGGGTGGAGCTGCTGGTTTTTGCATACAACAAACCAAAAGCTTTTGAAAAATAGTTGGAGACCTATAAGTTGTTTAATTAAGCTTTTTTCCTGTCTGTTCAAAGTTCATGCCTAAAGCAATTATATCATTTTAGTCCCCTCCAGCCTTTAGCTCTAAAATAATCAAGGGGCAAAGGGGGAGTTGGAGCTTATCAGAGAAAATAAGGTTAAACCACTCAGGGTTCTGGAATGCCTAACTGTTGACAATTCTCTCTATCTACCCGGAGGCCCTTTAACCAACTGAGATTCAGGTGCTGTCTTTAGCACAGCCGCCAAATCCAGCAGTGCTAAGGGGCAGTTTATGCCAGAGTAAGTAGGCCCAGTCTCCCTGGCCTTGCTGCTGAGGACAGCCTTTGCAAGATTCTCACCACAAAGTTCCAGGGGAAGCTCTGCAGACATCCCATCCTGTGAACTGCTCTGCTATACCTGGATAGGGACATCCAGAATCTACAGTCAGGCCACCAAAGAGCTCTCAGTGTTTGAGAAAGGGAAGCATCTTTATAGGCTTCTGGTTTACTCACATCCTTCTGCCTCTTTGCAGCTCCAAGCATATTTTGGAGGGAGATTTCATAAAGATTTCTAAATTGAGTTAGAATTTCAAGTCTATTGTGACATGCAAATTAGTCCTGCTTTCCCGTTGGCAGCAATGCAGCTGAAGTGCCTAGAGATGGGCCATAAAATGAAAACATCAAAGTGATTAAATGTGCCCGAAGAGTATAATTGAGTGCATGAATAAGAGAAAATAAAACAAATTGATTTTCTCCAGTGCCAGAAAAACAGAATAATTGAGAACAAAATAATAGACTTTGAAGTAATCAAAGTGAGGAATGCACCATAGTGACATAGAAACAGCCAGTTGTGGGAGAGATTTATTGTGTTTCTGTTATCATTTTTACAACTTTAATTTCATTAGCTAATAAATACAAATCAATTGAAAAATCAGTCAACCAGAAAGGAGGCAGTCCCCAGCCAAGATTTTTATTCACATCTCTAAAACAGGCCAAGGCAGTGATCCTTAATCTATTTTCATAGGCGCACATATCCCCCTTGAGCTGGAAAACAAGTTATGGGAGGCCTCTCTGCTTTGGATGCAAGGATGTTCTCCTCTTGTCTGTCACTTTCCACACATAGGTTTACAGATTCAACCTTCCAAAGGATCACTTTTATACCCCGCCAAGGTTTCCAACAGACAGAATTGCCTGAGGATAGCATCTTGGTTTACCGAGATGACGTTTTCATGGCACTAACCAGCACCTGTGGCCTTTCAGTGGGTCTGAATTCACATAGTGGTGGTGGTGATGGTGGTGGCAGCTACAGCAGCCACAGCAACTTCCACTCTCACAATACTGCTGAGCATCTGTGGATTTGTCGTGTCCACCCCACTCTCCGCCAGGCCTCCCACCACCACCGCACACACACAGGCACGCATGCACACACACAAGTGACACTGAAATTTAATATAAAACCAAAAAGTCCAAGCAAGAGTATGCCACCCCTTTGGTGTCCAGCCTGGTAGCCATGATGCATGGAGGAGCAGGAGAGGGGAGTCAGGCAGGGAGACTTCTTATGCTAGTGATAGCAGTGGAGCGCTGGAGACACCAAGCTATGCCAAGACCAGGTGCTTGAAGATCACAAAGCCAACATGAGACCACTGCAAAACTATTTATATGGCTTCTCCAAGGAAAGACTCCCTTCACCCTACTCCTCAGGAGTAGGAGGAGTAGGCTTAGTGGAAGGCTTAGTGGCTCTTCACTGCAGGATCCACAACAATGACTGATATGTTGGTGTTTTTTCTTTTCACGGGCCCTTGAGCTACCCTGGCAGCTGTTGGCATTTCCAGATGTTCAAGACACACCCTACCTTCAGGCCTCCACAGTTACAGGCCATGACTTTGGCTCCTGTGAAAGTCTTTGGGACCATGGGGACTGTAAGCCAGGGTGCACAGGAAGAGTTGACAGTGCTGGGACTGGCACTACTTTCTGGCTCCATCAGGGTGGCGTGGTTCATAGACTGTGCCTGCCAGGCAGTTTGTCCTGGAGAATTACTCTTCCAGGAAGCACCTAGAAGCTGAAAAGAATCTTTCTGACTTTCTGGTGGCATCCAAGGCCCAATCATGGTGTACCTTGTGGAGAACAGGGAATGTTAGCATTTTGTTCTTTTGTGCAACCCCAGTTCAGGCCTAAAACCCCAGCTTCCATTTCCCACTGCTGTTTGGGAGGAGCAAAATGGAGCAAATGGCTTTCACAACTCTAAATCATTATACAGATGTAAGGCTGTATTATTCTTCCTGCCGCTGCTATTCCCATTATCCTGGATTTCTCAGCCCAGAGTTTTTGTCTGAAAAAGAAATGTGGAGAAAGCTCATGGACCAAAGAATCTAGAGCTATGACTCTAAAGTGGCTGGGAGGCATCGCCCAGCCCAGCAGATAGACTGCTTGAGGCCGAGCTGTACAAGCTGCCTGGCTGGCAGGCATGCAGCCCACTCCTGTGATGTCACCTCTCCAGTTACTGGTGCCTATCCCTCCACATGGAGCCAGCAGATTTAGGCACGGGGGGGAGAAAAAGTGAATCATAGGCTATTTTAGAAATTGCTTCAATTCAGTTTGAGACTGCAGTAGTCCCTTGCAAGTTAAGACCGGAGCACCCAAAACATCAGGGTACTAGTGCTGATATCCTATAGATGCCAGAAGCCTGGTGGGATTAATTCACAGCCTCAGGTTCTATTTCAGGTCAGAGGCAGACAAGTGGTAACTGGCGGTTATACTAATTGTCATTGAAAGGCTTTCTGATGACAAGAGGGATCTACATTCTAAGACAAACAATATAGTTGACAATTAAGAGCTAAAAACTAAAATCACCCATCCATTTCAGCACATACCTAAGGCTTCCTAGAAATCCTTTGTTCTGCCATTGTTCCCAGGTAAAGAGTGAGACCCTCAAGCCTGATGTGATGAGGCAGCTACCAGGGAAGTTTCTCTAGCCCTAGATCACGCTAGATGAGACTCCTCCCCATCTTAAAATTGTTTGGAGGCTCCACATGGCCTCTAGGATAAGACTATGGCTTTCTAGACCCTTGATGATCTGACCTCCAACAGTCTCTCCAGCCTCATTGCACGTGCACACACATACACACCCACACAAACAAACCTGTCCCTGACCCTCATTCTGTGCTCTGGCCACAAAAGCTTTACAGGTGCTTTTATACATCCTGCTCTGTTCCTGCTGCCTGGTACATTCTCTCTTCATTTGCCCTTTAAGATGACACCTCCTCCATGAAGCCTTCCATGCCCTCTCTTCAAATGCCCTCAGCACTCTATATAGACTGGTATTATATGGCCTTATTGCTATGGACTATGATGTGTTGTCTCCATATATGCTTTCCTTGCTAGACTGAGAGCTCCTTAATTGCAAGAACTGTATCTTTCAGTGAATACTAATTGATGGATTCCTGTGCACTGTCAAAGTGGCTAACAATAGTGATGAACAAGAGTAACACATCCCTGCCCTCACAAGATGTGTTTGGTGTGCTAAGTGCATTGAAGAAAATAGAATCATGTGGCAGAAAATGAGTGACTGGGGGTGGCAACTTAGACTAGGTAGTCATCAGGCCCCTCAGAGGTGATTTTTGGATTGAAACCTGAGTGAAAAGAAGAGTCAGGGATGAGAATATCCAGGAACAGAGCATGCTAGGTAGAAGGAATAACATGTGCAAAGAAGGCGGAGCCCTAAGAGGGAAAAATGACTAGTGTGTTCCAATAACACAAAGAAGTTCCATGTGGCCAGAACAGAGAGTGCAAAGAGGGCAGAGCAGACAAGAGACCAGGGACAGGGCCAGACCCTGCAGAGCTTGATGGCTAAGTAGTTTGAATTTTATTCTAGGTGTGATTGGAAGCCTTAGAGGGCTTTAAGCATCCAAGTAATGTGATCTGACCTAAGTTTTAACAAAATAACCATGCTGCTATATAGAGGAAGGATTGTAGGTGGCAAGGATGGAAGCAAGAAGACCAGTGATGAGGCTATTAGAGTTGTCCATGCAAGGGGTGACAGTGGCTTGGAGTAAAGTTATCACAGTGAAGGTGGGAGGGAAATGGGTGGATTTAGAAAATATTGTGGAGGTAGAATTGACAGGACTTCCTAATGGATTGAAAGGGAGGTTATAAATGAAAGAGCAAATAAGAATGACCCCAGTCAATGTCATAAAGAAAAAAAAAAGCAAAAGGGAACTGTTCTATATCTGTACTGTCCAATATGGTCACCACTGGCTACATGTGGCCATTTGAATTTAAGTTATTAAAATTAAATTTAAAATTCAGTTCCTCACTTGTACTGGCCATATTTTAAGTGCTCAATAGCCACAGGTAATTAGTGGCTCTCATATTGGGCAGCATAGATATAGAACATTTCCATCATCCCAGAAAGTTCTATTGGACAGCACTGCTGTACATTAAAAAGACTAAAAATTATGAGAATAAAAAGACAAGCCACAGACTGGGAGAAATTCTTGCAAAACACATATCCAATAAGGACAATTAGCCAAAACATACAAAGAATTCTTAAAACCCAACAATAAGAAAACAACCCAATCCAAAAAATGGGCCAAAGATTTTAATACACACCTTACCAAAGAAGCTACGCAGGTGGCAGTTAAGTACATTAAGGTATGCTCACTATCATGTCACTAAGGAACTGCAAATTAAAACAGTGAGTTCCACTACATACCTAATAGAATAGCTAAAAGCAAAACGATGACACCACCAAATGCTGACAAGGATGTAGAGCAACAGGAACTCATTCATTGCTGGTGGGAATGCAAAACAGAACCGCCATCTTGGAAGACAGTTTGGCAGTTTCTTACAAAACTAAAACATAGTCTTACATACAGTCCTGCTCCTTGCTATTTATTCAAGTAAGATGAAAACTCACGTCCACACAAAAACCTGCACATGAGTGTTTATAGCAGCTTTATTCATAATTGCCAAAGCTTGGAAGCAACGAAGATGTCCTTCAGTAGGTGAATGGATAAACTGTGGTACCAGACAATGGAATATTTTTCAGCACTAAAAAGAAATGAGCTATTAAGTGACAAAATGTAGAATAACATTAAATGTGTATCGCTAAGTAAAGGAAGCCATTCTCAAAAGGCTCCATACTACATGATTTTAGCCATATGACATTCTTGAAAGGACAAAACAATAAAGACAGTAAAAATATCAGTGGCTGTGATGGGGTTAAGGAAAGGAAGAGAGAGATGAATAGGTGGAGCATAAGAATTTTAGAGCAGTGAAACTATTCTGTGTGATACTGTAATGATGGATACATAATATTATATACTTTTCAAAACTCGTAGGCCTGTACAAAACCAAGAATGAGCCCTAATGTAAACTATGGACTAAATAATAATGTATCAATATTCATTCATCAGCTATAAAAAATGTACATACTAATGCAAGATGTTAATACTAGGGGAAATTGCCTCCTGGGGGGAGATGAGGAACAGGGGAGTATGAGAGATCTGTACACTTTCTGCTCAGTTTTTCTGTAAACCTAAAACTGCTCCAAAAATAAAGTCTATTAATTAGCAGCAACAATGAAAAAGAGTAGAGTGCTCACAAGCACCTAGTACTGGCAAAGAGTAGATAATAAATGTTGATTGAATAAATGAACAAACAGATGAATTAGTCAGTTGATGAATCAATTGAACCCAAGCCTCCTGAGTCCCAGTTCAGTACTCCTTCTTGTACATCAGAGGTAGGATGAGGATATAATGTATTGTCAAAACCAAGATACTTGAGAGTGAAACAGGGTGCCATGGGTATAAGTCAGAACTATCCCAGAGATCACAAACTAGGAGTCTGTGAGCCACATCTTATCTCCAAAATTGTTTTGGTTTAGCCTAACAGATTAATGTGCCATGTAATGTCATTTAAACATTTAAAGCAGTTGTCCACATTTCACACTATGAAAACTCTGTGTAAAGATGTGAATGTCTGACTTCTCTTGGAAAGTGGAAAGATCTGACCCACATTCCTGCTCACTAGTGATTGGCTGGAACCAAGTAGCAGCTGCCCGCTTTGTGAGCAGGTACCTTCCTGTTTGCCACAAATTCCACCTTTCCCTGTTGTATCTCCTACTCTAGGCCAAGTGTGAGTTTCCATTTCTCATCTTGCTGACACCATTTTGATGTTGTTTTCTTCTGTAATAGAGTTAAGAAAAAAGGAAATTATTTCTTACATTCAGGCCATTCTACAAAGTAGGGAAAAGAAAAAGGATCCAGAGGGATCCATATGTCTTACCCCCAGTCTGTTCTATTGACATCAATATATTCTTGGCCTCTATAGACATTTGAGTTTGCCCCTCTGATCTGTACTCTGTGTCTCTCCAGGCTGCAGATATGCTGGCCTTTAGAATTTTCTCAGGCTGCCACCCACTGCTGGAAAAGCTAGATGTGAGGGGAAAACAATGGGCATTATTGAAGCTTACATTTTCATTGTTACCCAAACTCAATATTGCTCATCATCAACTTTTGGTGGAAACTATTTCTGTTGTTTTTCTTAATTGCCTCCAAATGTAACTAGAGAGTGAGACAGAGCAGTAGAGAACACAGCACCCACCTTTCCTTTCTGTGAACATGTGTCATTGGGACACTTGGACGTGGGATTTTGTTCAACTGTGCACTCACTCATTCATCAAGCTCTGGCTATTCTTAAAGATGGAAGCACCCTCGCTTCAGCACCAGGACCCCCTATAGGTCTCCTCAGCACAGTCAACAACACACGCAAAGGCTCACATGGAGATGGGAAAGTATGGATGGGACACATGTAAGCTAAGGTGTTAGGTTTCATTCATAGGTACTCGGGAGCTGCTAAAGTTATTATGGAGCAGAGGAGGCATGTGATCACAGCTAGAATTGTGTGGGGGACAGATCCAGAAGTGGGAGCACCAGTTAAAAGGCTGTTTCAGTGACCTGAGTGATGGGAGCTATGGCTAAGGTGGAGAGAGGGGAACAGAAAAGAGAGGACAGATATGGAAGACATCTTGAGGTTAGATCTGGCAACTCATAAGATATGGAGAGTAAAAGATGAAGAATCAAAGATTATCCAGAGATTATGAACTTAAGGGTTGAAAACACCCAAGCCATGATCCAAAAAATTAACTTTTGCTTTGCAAAAGTTAGAAGAATGAAAAATCAGAATTCCCTGGCAGTCCAGTGGTTTAGGACTCTACACTTTCTCTGCCAAGGGTCTGGGTTTAATCCCTGGTCAGAGAACTAAGATCCCACAAGCCACACGGCTTGACCGATAAAGTGGGAGAGGGAGAGGGTGGGAAGATTTGGGAGAATGGCAGTGAAACATGTAAAATATCATGTAGGAAACGAGTTGCCAGTCCAGGTTCGATGCATGATGCTGGATGCTTGGGGCTGGTGCACTGGGACGGCCCAGAGGGATGGTATGGGGAGGGAGGAGGGAGGAGGGTTCGGGATGGGGAACACATGTATACCTGTGGCGGATTCATTTTGATATTTGGCAAAACTAATACAATTATGTAAAGTTTAAAAATAAAATAAAATTGGAAGAATAAAAAAAAAAAAAGAATGTGAAGACAAATTATATACTGAGATAAAATGCTTGCAAATCATATATCCAACAACAGATTTATATCTAGAGTATATAAAGAACTCTCCAAACTCAACAGTAAAAAAAAAATCCAATTAATAAAAGACATGAAGAGGATATACAGACAGCAAATAAGTGCATGAAATGATGTTCAACATTATTAGCCATTAGGAAAATGGAAATTGAGACCACAATGAGAGATCCCTACACACCTATCAGAATGGTCAAAATAAAAACTAGTGCCACCACCAAATGTTAACAAGAACGCTGAGAAACTAGATCCTTCATACAGTGTTGGTGGGGTACATACCATGGAACACTACTCAGCAAACAAAAAGGAACTGACTTAATGCACACAACAGCCTTGATGGATCTTTAAGAGCATTGTGCTGAGTGAGGGGGAAAAAATCTCAGAATGTTTTATACTGTAGGAGTTCATTTATATAACATTCCTGAAATTACAAAGTTATAGACCTAGAGACCAGATTGATGGTTGTCAGGGCTTAAAGATAGGGGGTGGAGGGGGGTTAACAAGGTGGCTTGAGGGAGGTCTTATGGTGATGGAATAGTTCTGTATCTTCTTGTGGTGGAAAATGAAAGTGAAAGTCACTCAGTCGTGTCCTACTCTCTGCAACCCCATGGACACACTCCATGTCATTCTCCAGGCCAGAATACTGGAATGGGTAGCCTTTCCCTTCTCCAGAGGATCTTCCCAACCCAGGGATCGAACCCAGGTCTCCTGCATTGCAGGCAGATTCTTTACCAGCTGAGCCACAAGGAAAGCCCAAGAATACTAGACTGGGTAGCCTATCCCTTCTCCAGGGGATCTTCTTGACCCAGGAATCAAACTGGGGTCTACTGCATTGCGGTGGATTCTTTACCAACTGAGCTATGAGGGAAGCCCTCTTGTGGTGGGGGTTATACAAATTTACACATGTGATAAAAATTTCATAGAATATATACACACACACAAATAAGTGCATATAAAACTGGCAAAATTTAAATATGGTCTGTGAATTATACCTGTGTCAATTTCCTGGTTTTGATATTAAATAATAATTATGTAAGATATTGCCACTTGGAAAAACTTGGTGAAGGCTACTTCTTGGTACTTTTTTTTACAACTTCCTATAAATCTATAGTAATTTTAAAATTACAGAGTTAAGTACTGCCCCCAAAAAAGGAATAAACTATTGATACACTAAAAATTTGCATGAAAATTAAAGGCATTATGCTGCTTGAAAGAATACAGCCTTAAAACATCACATACTGATGATTCCATTTATATAACATTCTCAAAAAGACAACACTTATGGTGATGGAGAATAGGTCAGTATTGCCAGGTGGTAAGAGGGGGAGGGGAGGATGTGACTGCAAAAAGAAAGCAGAAGAAATTTTGATGAGTAATGGGACCAATCTGTCTTAAGAATCTGACCTGTGTTAAAAATCATAGAACTGCACATAGCAAAGAAAGTCACTTTTACTGTATGTTTAATTTTTTTCCAAGTTTTTATTAATTGAAATTTTTTATTATAAATTTATTTATTTTAATTGGAGGCTAATTACTTTACAATATTGTATTGGTTTTGCCATACATCAACATGAATCTGCGACGTGTATACACGTGTTTCCCATCCTGAACCCCCCTCCCAACTCCCTCCCCGTACCATCCCTCTGGGTCATCCCAGTGCACGAGCCCCAAGTATCCTGTATCATGCATCTAACCTGGACTGACAATTCGTTTCATATATGATATTATACATGTTTCAATGCCATTCTCCCAAATCATCCCACCCTCACCCTCTCCCACAGAGTCCAAAAGACTGTTCTATACATCTGTGTCTCTTTTGCTGTCTCGCATACAGGGTTATCATTACCATCTTT
The DNA here is from genome assembly GCF_027580195.1 of Bos mutus. Lineage (NCBI taxonomy): Eukaryota > Metazoa > Chordata > Mammalia > Artiodactyla > Bovidae > Bos > Bos mutus. The sequence continues at coordinate 69,138,323 of NC_091646.1, read as the reverse complement.
CTAAATTCCATATATATGTGTTAGTATACTGTATTGGTGTTTTTCTTTCTGGCTTACTTCACTCTGTATAATAGGCTCCAGTTTCATCCACCTCATTAGAACTGATTCAAATGTATTCTTTTTAATGGCTGAGTAATACTCCATTGTGTATATTTAATATTGTATTAAAAATTAAACTAGATAGGCAAGTGGGTGCTGATTTTTCTTTCCTTCCTTTCTTCCATTCATCCATTTATTGAGCACCTACTATGTGTGAGGCACTGTGCTAGATATCAACCAAAAGTAAGGCAGCTAGGTCCTTGCCCTCATGGAACATCCTTCCTGTTTTAGAGTAGAAGTGGTCAGTAGGGTTTGGAGCCCAGTATTTTGGCTTGGGGAAGTAGGTCAAGAAGAAGACTGTGGAGGGACCAGTGCTGTAAGATTTCAAGTGACTGCTTTTCCCTCAAAGATTCTTAGACCTGAGAGTAGGGGGAAATCCCCAATTCATCTTTCACAGGTGCTCATGAGAGAAAATGCTAAAAGGGTTGTACCTTGCTAAGCAGGGGAAGAAATGTTGGGGGTGTGGAAAGATCTGATGCAGTTAGTGAAGTATGGACTCTGAAAAGTATTACCCAAATTTGTGCGTGTGTGTATGTGTGGCTTAAAACAACCATTTGTTTAGCTCATGACTTTGTGAGTTGGCAATAGGGCTGGGTTCAGCTGAGCGGTTCTTCTGGTTTGGGCTGAGTTCACCTAGCACTGCAGTCAGCCAGCTGTCCAAGGCCTCACTCACATGCCTGGTGGGTGGCTGGTGGTTGCTGGGGTAAATGGACCAGATCTCTCTCACCATCCAGCAGCCTAGCCTGAGCTTGTTCCTATGTTGGTGAGTGGGGGCAGGCAGGGTTCCCAAGGACAGCAAGAGAACAAGCCCCAAAATGAAAGTGCCTTTTTTAACAGCTTTACTGAGGTATAGTTCACATATGTTACTTGAATTTGAATTTTGTTTTCTCTATTTGCAGGGAATCTGAAGCATGTGGTCTAGTTGACAAAAAGAGATCAAATTTCCAGAGCCAAAGAGCAGTGCCTATAATGAAGACAGCGTGTTTATGCGAGCAGTGTGTGGAATTTGTGACTGCAGGGGAAATTTGGAAGAAATTACTTCCTGAAAATTTCCAAGGGGCACCAAGTGGCAGCTGGCCTCCTAGCATGAAGCAGGCAGGCACCCCAGAGGCCTCAACTAGACCTAGGGGAAGACAAACATTTCCAACATTTTAAGTGTTTATTTTTAAAAAACACACAGATGCCGTTTTTAATCTTTGAAAATTATTTTTAGGCAAGTTGGGGAGGGGTATTTTTATTTTCTTAAAGGAGACAGATCAGAAGCTGGAGGAAAGCATGGAGATTTGGTTGGCAGTTGGTGGGGCAGTGGGGAGATGAGAGTCAGGGTTTAGGCCTCAGGATCATCCAGGTGGAACCTTGGGGGAGGGGGATCTGGTCACAGATGGGGAGAAATCCACCTATGTTGTTTTCAAGATTATGAATTTATTTTGTTTTTTAATAAAATCTTTGCAAACCTACCTCTCTTCCACTTTCCTCATTGTAAAGTACCACTGACAGCACACAGTCGTGAACATTTCCTCTCACTGAAGTATAAAGACTAACCCTGCTGCTTCCCTGTTCTGCCCTGCCCCACCCTGATAGGGTGGCTCTGAGTGCTGGATCCTGCTGAGGAACTAGTGTGTCTTCCACTAAGTCCCAGGGACAGAAAGCCAAACTCTGACCTGTACTGGGGCCTGACCAGAGCTCACAGGAATACAGGTGCTGCAACCTTGGGGAAGGCCTTCCTGGCTCCCCAGAGAGAAGCTATCCTGCCTAGGGAGTGACTCAGTGATGGAAAAAGCAGGTGGCAGGTCAGATCCAAGAGGGACATCTTGATGAATAGAGGCTATTTCCCATCAAGCATGCTTGATGAAAATGGGATACAGTTGTGATGTGTTGGTTTTCCTATAACCTCAAAGGCAAAGACAGAGAAGGCAATGGCACCCCACTCCAGTACTCTTGCCTGGAAAACCCATGGATGGAGGAGCCTGGTAGGCTGCAGTCCATGGGGTCGCAAAGAGTTGGAAATGACTGAGCGACTTCACTTTCACTTTTCACTTTCATGCACTGGAGGAGGAAATGGCAACCCACTCCAGTGTTCTTGCCTGGAGAATCCCAGGGATGGGGAAGCCTGGTGGGCTGCCATCTATGGGGTAGCACAGAGTCAGAGACGACTGAAGCGACTTAGCAGCAGCAGCAGCAAAGGCAGAGAAAAGATGGCAAAATGCAGATAGGGGTCTCGAGAGAGATAAGAAAGCAGAAGTGACAGCCAAATGTCACAATTTTGGAATTTGATTCACCACGTATTTATGCAGCTCCTACAGCTACTGGGACTTGGATGGGAGACAAGGACACAACCCCATCCTGGCCATCTAGGGACTCCCAGACAAGGCAAAGGAGGAGAGAAGGAACCAGATCCCAACATACTTCATGCTCTGTAGCAAACAGGAGTCCTGAACTCTGAGAGCACCGAGGAGAGAGCAACCTACCAGGCCAGGGCAGCATCCCAGAGCATTTCAAAGGGGATGATATTTGAACTGGGCCTTGTAGATGTTGTATTTCTCCAGGCTACTGAGAGGAGGAAGGGCATTCCGCAGAAGGGAGTGGAAAAAGCCTTGAACATGTCCTGGGATGGGAATCAGTTCAGTTCAGTTCAGTTGCTCAGTCATGTCCAAGTCTTTGCGACCCATGGACTACAGCACGCCAGGCCTCCCTGGGATGGGAATAGCCAAGCTTTTATTAAACAGCATTGGGGTACCTGGACAGCTAGGAATACAAGTCACTTCAAATGCCCACAATTCTAATTATACACTCAGCTTAAGGATAATTTTACTTATGCCAAAATGTAAGATTTTAAAAAATAGAAGAGGGAGGAGGTACTGAATGGGGCAGGTGGGGGTGTGGGGGAAGCCAAGAAAGACAAATAAAAACTCTGAATTCCCAGCCTGTGAAGAACCACCCGCCAAGGTTTGTCCTTTCAAAAGCTTGCTGGGTCTAATATCCAAATCCTTCCAAGGGAACCACCTTCCAAAGTCATCACCCAAATTCCTGTGAAGGACTCAGCCACAAGACACAACCACAGGGTAAAGTGGTGAATAGTAGTGCTTCATTTTCCTTTCAAGAGGAATGGGCCTGAACCAGAAGGAGCCCTTTCCCACTGGGCAGCCAGGGCTACCCTCTCAGCAGCACCGGCTCTGCTGGCTGAGCCCGAGTGAGCTGCTGAACCTAGGCCAGGCCTGTTCTGAGAGATGGCACCACCTCAATGGCCTTCAGGATTCCTCTTCATTCCATTCTTGTTAAAATGTTAGGCAAAAAAATCTCATAGATGGAACTAGGAATCATTTTCCACTTTTTACAATTAAAATACCAAACAAAAGTATTCTCAAAACAAACAAGACAGATTGAGTTATTCCGCTCAGTCTAACCTCATCAAATTATACGCATTAAATATGTGCAACTTTTTGTCTATCCATTACACGCTCAGTAAAGCTGTTTTTAAAAAGAAAAAAGTATTTCTTTGCTAAGAATTATCTTAAGTGCCTAGAGGAAAAAAGACTGAAAGGAAATATACCAAGATATTAACTGAGGTAGGCTTCTGTGGAGGAAGAAGATATAAGGATGGTTTAATTTTGGTTTCTTCTACTTTTCAATATTTTCCCAGTTTTCTTAATAAGCATGATCTAGTTTTGTAATAGGAAAAATAAATATACAAACTCTTTATAAAAAGAATTGATCTGCAAGTAAAGTTACAGATCAAAGTAAATTCAAGACATCCACTGAGGAAGAGTTTGTGCTTAGGCCCCAGAGCTATTCTAACAGCCCAGGAGGTTCTGAGCTGGCAAGGAAGACTGGTCTGGCTAGAGGGCTCCTGATCTACAATTCACTCAGCCAGAGAGGGTCTTTTTAGATAAGGTGGCTTGAGGGAAGGGCAACTTTGTACCCAGTCTGAGCCTACCTTCCCTTCAGGAAACATCCGCCTTTTTCCCCGAAAGGACCAGCCATCATAACTATAGTAATAATGCAAAGCAAGGCTTAGAATATACCTCATTTTACAAATCACTTTTATTTATACTATGTCACTATCCACCCTGCTGGGTGGGTATTATCATCTCTACTCTACAGATTAGCAAACTGAGGCCACAAACTGTGAAGTAACTTGCCCCTTGTCAGTGGCAGAGCTAGGAAGCCATCCCAGCTGGAACTGCAAGTTCCTTCCCCATCGTTCCCTCCCCCTCAACCCCACACTGAGTGCCACTAAAATATTTTTAAACTGTGACTTTGGAGTAAACAACTTTCTTCTTGCTTCCAAAGTCCAAGCTGGACCAAGCCTCATGCTGCTCTGCAACCCTCCCCTCACATCAACAACAGTAAGTACTTGTGTGCTTTTCAGCAAGTTACTCGACCTTTCTGGGTCTGTTTCCTTATCCCTGTAAAGTGGGGCGAATAATTCCCGCACTTCATGGGCTATTGTGAGTGCTTGATGAATTATCTTAGATGAAAGGACTTTGAAAAGAATCTAAAGTCTTGTGTGCAGGAGGGCCTGCCAGAAAAATGAGCCTCGAAAGACCAACCTCTGAGGAAAACCCAGGGCTCCCAGGAGCCCCACAGGCCTTCACTATCTCTCACCAAGGAACATAGAGAGGCCAGAGAGACCAAAAGAGAGCTTTAGGCTGTGTTCACAACTCAAGGTTTAGAAAATAACCCTTTAAAAGTATATATATATATATAGGATATGCCTTTATTTGCATAAAACACCTCTGGAAAGAGACACAAGAAACTGGGGCACCTCAGTTTCCTGCACCTCAGGCAGGAAAACCAGGTGGCAGAGGAGTAAGGGGGGGTTTGCACTATGTTCCTTTTGTATCTTTTGATTTATGAATCATGTGAATGTACTACCTGGTTCCCAAAAGCAAATATATATATATATATATATTTTTTTTTTTTTTTTTAAGCCAATGGAAAAATCCCAAGCCAGTTTCCATTTGGGGGGCAAGGGGGTGGATCTGCCTCTGCTACCTTCATTGTGAGCTGTCACAGAAAGAGGGGTATATTTCCAATTCTATATTTAAAAGACTCTTTCTAAGGCAGAAAAACTTCTTTATAAGAAAATCAAATATTGTGATTCAACAAAAAAGGAATGAGGAGAAAGAAGAGGGGGACAAAAAGAGGGAAGAGAAAGAAGAAAAGCAAACAGCCATCAAGGCTAATCAGGTTTTGATATCTCTAAGCCCCTGCATGGAAAACTCCAGCAGCTCTTCCTCCCCAACCTTGGCCAAGGACGAGTCCCCAAACCTGCTCAGTGCTGGGCTCCAAGCTGTCTAGCAGCGCATATGCACTTTGGCCTCAACCTGCCTGAGTTTGACTCCCCTCCTTGTTACTCACTAGCTGTGTGACTTTGGCCAAGAAACACTCTCTGTGAGTCTTAGTCCCCTCATCCATCAAATGGAGATACTCCCTGTACTACCTTATTGGCTGATTTTGAGGGATCAAAGAGATCGTGGAAGAAAGCACATTTAGCATACATATTAGATGTCAATTATCAGACACTGTTCCTGCCCTAAATGCAAAGGCAAAGAATCTTCCTGACATTCTCTGGCTTCAGGAATTAGGGGAAGAGAATGCAAATTACTGTGGTTGTGCATTGGTGCATTGGTACATTGTTCTGGGGCAAAGAGACATAGCTATTACTAGATTCTCAATACTCAACAGGGTTTTGAAAGCTACCTACCAAAGGTTTTGAGAGCTGCAAATGTAAAGACAGACATGAATAGTGCCTTTGAAGATGGGGACCATCCAAGACCCTCACCTTAGGGTCTCTGCACAGGCTAGTACTTTCACCTGCAATGCTCAGATCTTCCCCAGACTGGCTCCTTTTAGCCATGCCATCTAAAGTAGCCACTTTGCTCTCTTTGTTCCAAAATACCACTGATTTTCATACTGTTTACCATTATCTTATTCTTTTTTATTCCTACACATATACACACACACACACACACACACACGCCCTCGGAGGGTGGGAACTTTGGCAGTTTCATTGCTGTACCCCAGTGCTGGGCATGGTACCTGGCACCTGTAATTCTCCATACATACCTACGTGATGGTGAAAATACACAGTGAGACAAAGCAATGTTTCACATTCTGGGTATTATAAGACACAGAAATGGGACAGGCAATCTAGACTGGGGCAATCATGAAGGCTACAATATTTAAGCTGATCTTGGAGCAGGCATCAGGGGCAGACATTTCAGGCAAAGGCACATGAAATTTAGGGAAGTGACAAGCAGTTCAGTGCTGCTAGAACACAGAATATTAGACTATTCAAGTAAATCAACTGTGAAAAGATGTTTTTCAGACAACAGGGGAAATTTGGACAGAGACTAGGTGATGTTAAAAAATTATTGATAATTTTGTTAAGTATGATAACAGCATGGTAGTTATATATTTATCTAAGTCCTCAACTGTTAAAGATACAAAGTGAAGTATTTACAGGTGAAATAATATATCTGGGGTTTCTTTAAAATTACTCCAGAAGGGGCAAGTGTATGGGTGTGTGGCAGCAGATAGTCGGTTGAGATAAATGAAACAAAATGTGAAAAATGTTGATCATTGTTGAAGCTTCATGTTTGATGGACACATGGAGGTTGGATATACTATTCTCTCTACTTTTATGTGCTTTTAAATTTCCATAAGAAAAAACTGAGATATATATTAGTCAATGACAAGAAGGAAAATAGCAGGGGCCAGTCACAAAGGGCCTCTGTGCCAGCTAGAGGAGGTGAGACTTGATCCTCCAGGTAAGAAGCCATCAGAGACTTTTAAGCCAAAGAGTGGCTTGATCAGATTTGCGTTTTAAAAAGATAGCTGTAGCCACTGGGATAACCGAAGTGAGCCTGCTGAGGCTCAGCTCCAAAGTGGCTGAAAAGCCTCTGTTTACCTCTGGTGGAAAGAGCCCTAATGCTTTCCTCCCTCAGCCGGCCCACAGTGCCTTTCTTACTTGGTGAGACAGAGTAATGGAAAGACTTTTTTTTTTTTTTTTTTGCACTAGATGCCTCAAGGAAAACATTCAAACAATAAGAAAATGGTTCCTTCATAACACCATACCTCAGCAAACACCACTATTAGCAGTTTGGTGTTTATGTCACCAGACTTTTTTCATTTTGTCCATAAATATATATTGACTACCTGCTATGTACCATGCAGAGTGCCAGGCACTGGGGTTATATCTGTGGACAAAGTAGACAATAATCCCTGACCCTAGGGAGCTGGCATTATGCATATATGACCACTTGACATTTTTTTTTTAACAAATGAAATCGTCCTGTCTGGTAACCTGATTTCTCTCACTTCGTTATATGCCATGGACAGTTTTCCATATCAATCCACAAACAACTACCATATTATCTTTTACTATGACATATTTCAGACATACCAAAAAATCTGGCATACCTGATCCCTTAAAGTGGTCATATTATATGGATGCTCCAAAATTTGTTTAACCTGTCCCTTAATGCTGAACATTCAGAATATTCTCATTTTTCCTTACAAATAAAAACACTGAATTAGTCATTAGGGAAATGCAAATCAAAACCTCAATGAGTTGCCAGTTTATTCCTATTTGAATGGCTATAATAAAAATAAAACAGAAAATAACAAGAGGCTATGAAGATGTGGAGAAATTGGAACCTTTGTATATTGCTATGGGGATGCAAAACGGTGCAGCCACTGTGGAAAACAGTTTGGCGATCCTTAAGTTAAACATAGAATTACCATTTGACCCACCAATTCTAGTCCTAGGTATATGCCCCAAAAGAATTGAAAACAGATATTCAAATACTTGTTCATGAGTATTCATAGCAGGACTCTTCATAATAGTCAAAAGGTGGAAATGACTCGAATGTCTACCAATAGATGAACAAATGAACAAATTGTGGCATATGCATACAGTGAGATATTATTCTGCCATAAAAAGGAATGAAGTATGGATACATGCTACAGTACTCAAAAACATCATGCTAAGTGAAAGAAGCCAGACACCAGAAGTCGCACAGTGTATGATTCCGTTTATATGAAACATCGAAAATAAGCAAAAGCATAAGGACAGAAAGCCGATTGGTTGTTGTCTGGACGGAGGGGGAAATGAGGAGTAACTGTTTAATGGGCATGGATTTTATTTTGAGGTAATAAAAGTATTTTGAAACTAGGCAGAGGTGGTGGTTGTGCAACACCAAACGCCACCAAATTATTGACTTTAAAATAACTGATTTTATGTTATGTGAATTTTGCCTCAAAGAAAAATTTTTGCAGTGAAGATCCTCTTACACCCTTGCACATTTGTTGTCTTATTTTCTTATGATACATTTGTTAAAATGAAACTGCTAGATCAAAGGGTGTGGACATTAAAAACAAACAAAACAGGTGATGGATTTTGATCACCAGAAGTGTTTGTTGTTTGAGTTTTGGTTGCTCTGATTTTATTAGTGGAGTTGAACATGTTTTTATATGCTTAGCAGTAAGTTATTATTTAACTATCTGTTTCTTCCATTACACTCAAGACCATTCCCACCTGTATTCATGTCAGCACTCCTGAACTCCTGACCAGCACATAGTAGGACTCTGGTGAATGTGGTGAGGAGCTGAAGGGAAAGCAGAGACTGTCAGCTCCTCCTGGTGCCCCCAGGTGCCCAGGCTAACTCTCAACATCCAGTGCAGTTCCAACACATCTTCCCCCAGAAAGTCACCTAAATTTAGATATTTGTACATGAGTATTCATAGCAGACAGACCTTTTTTGGCAAAGTAATGTATGGTTTTTCCTGTGGTCATGTATGGATGTGAGAGTTGGACTGTGAAGAAGGCTGAGCGCCGAAGAATTGATGCTTTTGAACTGTGGTGTTGGAGAAGACTCTTGAGAGTCCCTTGGACTGCAAGGAGATCCAGCCAGTCCATTCTGAAGGAGATCAGCCCTGGGATTTCTTTGCAAGGAATGACGCTAAAACTGAAACTCCAGTACTTTGGCCACCTCATGCGAAGAGTTGACTTATTGGAAAAGACTCTGATGCTGGGAGGGATTGGGGGCAGGAGGAGAAGGGGATGACCGAGGATGAGATGGCTGGATGGCATCACTGACTCGATGGACATGAGTCTGAGTGAACTCCGGGAGTTGGTGATGGACAGGGAGGCCTGGCGTGCTGCAATTCATGGGGTCGCAAAGAGTCAGACACAACTGAGCGACTGAACTGAACTGAACTGATTCATAGCAGAACTCTTCATAATAGTCAAAAGGTGGAAATGACTCAAATGTCTATCAACTGGAATCCACACTATGAGTGGCATGGAGGGCATGGGTTTGTATTAGTTGGAAATGGAGATAAAGACAGAATAAGGGTAAGAATGAGGATTAAACTGAGAGGTGGAAATAATGTTTATGTGTGTCTGTGAATGCAGACAAACAGAAGAGAAACCACCAAAATCACAGCTGTATACTGGGAGCAGGGGTGGGGAGAAGGGGATAGGGATAACTATCATTTGTCAAGGTCCTCTCCAGTATTCCCTGGCTTGCTTCTCTACCGGGCTGGTGGCTACTGCACAGAAGCTTTCTGGTTGACTGGACCTCCTCCTCTGAAGGTGCCTGTCAGCTCCATGGCATGGTTCTGGGGTTACCAGCATAGAAGGCAGGAGAGAGGGGCAACTGCCATCCTTCCAGCCCTACCCACTCTGCCCATGAATTACCAGCCTCCATCTGACTTTCATTCATATCTTTTTCTCCTTTGAGGAATATTCTGCAGAATCTGTTTCATATTCCACTCCTGAGCCTATTTGGCTAATCTCTGCCCCATGTCACTTCTGATTTTCCTGCAACTTCTTTCTCCCACACCCAGAAGCTAGACTCTCTGGCTCAGCCATTCCTTCATTCAACAGATATTTGAACATCTGCTATGTGCCAAGTAGTATACTAATCATCAGAGATTCAAAAGTGAACAAAACACAGAAATCTCTACCCTGATAGAGCATGCATTCTAGCTGGACAGACAGATAAATATAATATGGTAAGTGGTGATCAGTGCTATGGAGAAAAAGCAAGGTGAGAGTTGAGAGTGACAGGGTTGCTGTTTCAGATAAGAGTGCCTAAAGAAGGCCCATATGAAGAGGTGACATTGAGCCAAGACCTGAAGGCAGTGAGGTGACAAGCCATGTGGCTCTCTTGGAAAGTATTCTAACCAGGGGGAACAGCAAAATGCAAAGCGCCTGAGACAGAAACCACCTTGTCACCTGTGAAAATATCAAGGCCAGTGTGCCTAAAGTGAAGGGAATGGGGAGTGGGGAGGAGGGAAAAATGTGGAGAAGTAGAAGGGCCAAGGTACTACAGGTACTATTAGGACTTCGATCTTTGCCCTGTGGGAGATGGAGAGCTGTTGGAGCCTCCTGAGCAGAGAAGGAAGGGATCCCTCTGGCTGCTTTGTAGAGAACAGACTACAGGAGCAAAGAGACCAGTCAGGAAGCTGCAGCAGCAATCTAGGTAAGAGATGACGGTGGCTATATATGTATAAGTGAACCACTTTGCTGTACACTTGAAATTAACACAGCACTGTAAATTTACTATACTTCAATTTTTTTAAAAGAGAGTGAGAGATGACAGTGACTTGGACCAGAGTTGTGGCTGTGGAAGTGGTCAGAAGTGATTTGACTACTGGATATATTTTAGAGAGAGCTGACAGAATCTGCTGATCAATTGGACATACAGTAGGAAAGACCAGGTTTGGGACCTGAGAAACGTAGTGAATAGAGGCGCCATTTACTGAGCTTGGGAAGCTGGCAGGGAGTGGGGTAGGTGGAATGGGAAACAGGGGATCAAGTGCCTTGTTGGCCTGAGTTCAAGAGAAAGAGCTGAGATCTCTCCTGTACGCTTAAGGTTCAGCTCAACTGCCTGCTGGTGGGGTTGGAGGATGGATGGAGAAGGTTAGGGCAATGCACATACTTTACTGAGTAACAAACTGTACCAGGCTCCATGTATAATCTGCCCACGTCACCTTCAGTGAGCACATCAGGGCTGAATTTCTTAACATGGCATTGAAGTCCAACTCCTGTGACCTTCCTGACCCCATCCTGTGCTGGTCTCCTAGTCCCCATTAATGACTTTGCATATGCTGTCCCCAGCACCTGGTGAATGCTGGCCTTCACCTCAGATGTCACCTCTTCCTATCTCCCGCTTGGTTTGATCAGTCTGCTTTTCTATCTCCCCAACTGTATTGGGAACTCCTTAAGGGTCAAATTGGCAACATGGTCCCCTCTGAGGCCTTGGTGACCAAAACAGGGATGAGCAGGAGCTCAGTTCATGTCTGTGGCCTGAAGAAACAATTGCATAGGAATAGCAACCAGCCCCTAGCCCACCCCGATGGGTCAGGAGGCCTGACTTCCCACACAGGCATATGTGACAATGAGGAAAACAGGGCCAAGGAGGTGAAGTCAAGCTTGGAACTGGACTTGGATTGGAAGGCTGACTCCATCCCCAAGCAGCAGGGAACAGGGGTCAGAGAAGAGTAATTACTCACATGTGTATAGCACTTGAGAGTTTATAGCCACAGACATTATCTCATTTGACCCTGGCACAGCCTCATAAGGTAGGTATTCTTACTTCTCCCACTTTACATGGAAGGAAACTGAGGCCCAACAAGCTAAAGTCACTTGTCCAATGTCACGCAGCTAGGAAGTGACAGCCTCGGGTCTTCAATAAATGTCAGTCCGATGGCAAAGACCTGGACTCTGGACATCGAACTAAGTCAGGCCTCAAGCTGACTGAAAAGGTGACCAGTCAGGTCTGGATGGGCGTTTCCACTGCCCCACCTGTCCGTCCCATCTTTCAAGCTGGTGGCAGCATGAATTGGCATTTACCCAGCCCCTCAGAGCAGGCAGGTCTGAGCAGTTTGAAGCAAATGCAAAGGGGCTGTGGAAAGCTTCCTCACCCCAAGGAAGGCTTTGGGGGTAAGCCCCACCAGGCTGGCTGAGAGTTTGCCCTAGCCCAACCCCCCTGGAGAGGTCTTCCGCGGGGGACGTGCCTTCTTTCTGGTTGGGCACGGAGCCCGGACAGTTCTTGGCTGGCAGCAGCTGGGCCCTCGCACCTGTCGGTCTGGCTCCCCTGCTTCACAAACACACGCCCCCGCCAAGCTCACCGCTGCTTCCAGATGGCTGGTCACTTAGGCCTTCACCCCATTTTGGGCCTTTCTCTTTCTCGTTTGATTTCTTTTCCTTGCCTTGTTTTCTTCCCAGGCACTCACCCTCTTGCTCTTTTGCTCCCTCCTTCTCTCTCCATTGAATACATTTCTTTATGCTCAGTCTGTCTCTTTTCCTCTGACTCTAACAAGGTAGCAAAGCGGTGCTAGTTTCCTCCTCTGTAGCAGTGTGAGGTTCAAATGAGGCCATCTCTCCAGGCCACACCAGATCTTCAGTTTTGAAGAAAGGCATGAACCTAGGCATGAGCGGGTAGCTAGAGAGCAAGGAAGGGAGATGGGAGCAGGCAGAACTGGATTCCAACTCCGGCATGCTCATTTGCTAGCTGTGTGACCTTGGTAAGATTGCCTCCCCTCTCTGAGCCTCCTTCTGTAAAATGGGGTTGATAATAACAGCCACAACCTCACACTGGAGGAGGGGTAGCAACTGATCTTGCTCACAGGTGGGAGAGGCCTTTAGGACCTAAAAGGGGCAGGTCCCAGCAGGCATGCCTTAGAAGGCAGTGAGGCCCTTTGGTCACCAGCGAGGCTCTGGGGTCTGGTTTGAATCCTCAGTGCAAAACAAACAAGATGTAGGATGTCGGCAAGCTGCCTAACATCTGTGCTTACATTTTCTATCAGCAAAATAGAGATGACTACAAGAGTAATGCTGGGAAAGACTGAGGGCAGGAGGAGAAGGGGACAACAGAGGATGAGATGGTTGGATGGCATCACCGACTCGATGGACATGGATTTGGGTGGACTCCAGGAGTTGGTGATGGACAGGGAGACCTGATGTGCTGCAAGTCATGGGGTCTCAAAGAATCAGACACGACTGAGCAACTGAAGTGAACTGAACTGAACAATAGTAATCACCTAGCACCTCAGGTTGTTGTGGGGATTCTAGGAGAGAATAAATACAGAATGCTACGAACAGTACTCTTGCCTGGAAAATCCCATGGACGGAGGAGCCTGGTGGGCTGCAGTCCATGGGGTCGCTAAGAGTCAGGCACCACTGAGCGACTTCACTTTCACTTTTCACTTTCATGCATTGGAAAAGGAAATGGCAACCCACTCCAGTGTTCTTGCCTGGAGAATCCCAGGGATGGGGGAGCCTGGTGGGCTGCCGTCTATGGGGTCGCAGAGTCAGACACGACTGAAGCGACTTAGCAGCAGCAGCAAGAACAGTGAGGGTGTGTCACCTAGTGTCCAGGAAACGTTATCATTGATGTTTTTCATCAGAGCTGCTGCTGCTGCTAAGTCACTTCAGTTGTGTCCAACTCTGTGCAACCCCAGCGAGGAGGGATAAAATTCCCCTGAAGTGGTGTTCTTATGGGTGCTGGGCCACTGCAGGAACCTCAGCCATATGCTCATCCAAAGTCGTTTCTTTGCAGGGCCTCCAAGTATGCTTATGCAGGTCTATCCACACAAGGACCCTGAAAATTCACCTTGTGTTCCTCCTGCAAAGCCAAGTGCCTTGGGGTGAGGTTATGTAAAAACCAAAGGGAGCAGCACCTGTTTCTAATAGGTCTTCCCAGAGGAAGTGCCTTTTTGTGATTGGCACAAGGAGACTGGGTATGAGGGGCACTGCCTTGGTATGGAAGCAGCAGAGGGATCTTGGGTCACTGGGCTTGTTGTCTTCTTTTCATGGCTGGCAGCAGAGTCTGCTCCCTGACTCCCTGAGCTACCATACATTCTCCATCTATCTCCAGCTCTGATTTCTGATCCCCAGAAGAATAAGCATCTTTGGCTGTGGGGATCCAGGGAAATCTCCAATCCCTGAGGCTGTACATGTGAAATGCACCCTAACCCCATTCACACCATCATGATTGTCTAAGCCAACCCAAGAAGCAATCAGGGCTACTGATCCAAGATGGGAGACGTCTCCATGCCAGCAGGGCTCTGATTAGAGGAAAACTGCGGTCCATGATGGACAAGGAGTGGAAGTTTGAGGTCTCAGGTGTGACCAGATATTGGGAGGCTGAGAGGGCAGGACCTCATAGCCCAACAGAGGTGAGGGCAGGGAAGTGCTCCTAGCATAGACAGGAGATTGAGGGCCAAGGGGCTGCCACATCACCTCAGGGCTCAGGTGAGGGAAGCAGTTTCAGCCTGATGCTGCTGGAAGCAAGGCCACTAAAATGGCCTCATCTTTTGAAGGATGAATTCAGCTGAGAGACACCACGTTGACCTGAAAATGGCAGGTGGCAGAAAAGAGAGAACATACAAGACCCCAAAGACTTGTACTGTAGAAGCTGAAGTTAAACGAGGGAAGACCTGGCAAAATGTATTTAGCAAAGTAAGATGAGACCACTGTCACTGCATGGCCTGGGAAAACTTACAGACTGAGATCCCCTCATCCCACCCTTTAGGGATTTGAAGCATGTGGCCACAATTGTGCTGGGCTAGAGGGGCAGTGACAGGCAGAGGAACCGAGCACTGCAGTGAAGCACCGGCTCCTGGGCCTGGGGAGAAAGCCCCTCTCTGTGCTGGTGGAGATGGGAAGAGGAGAGTTCCCCACAGTTTGGCCAAAAGTCATCCTGCCGATTGCTCTTTCTGACACAACCTCACACTTTCTTTCCAGTCCTATATTCCTGGCTGTGTGCAAGCTATTTCCACTTGGATGTTCTGCCAAAGGCTTAAACTAAACATGTTTAAAGCAGAGTTTCTCTTCCTCCGCAAAAAGCCTCACACCTTCCCAAGGTCTCCAACCCCACTGCTGTTACCCGAACAGCCTGGGGCTTGGCCAGCTCAGCTGTTTCTTTGTTCCTGACACCAGCATCTTTCTCCCTCCCTTTGAACCTTGTGCTTTTCCCTAGATAATATTCTTCAGAGTCCTCTCTGCCATCCTCGGGCTGCAGCCATCTCTCACCTGGCACCTCATCCCTGGAAACTCCTGCCACAACCCCTAACTGGACTCCCCACCAAGGATCTCTTCCTCAACCTGGGCCATGATTACCTTCTAGCCACACATACACTGGCCACTGACTGCAATGCGTGAGGCCAAGCAACTGTTCTAGAAGCAAGAAGAGCACAGACACAGATAACAGAGGAGCAGGGAGCCTAGTAGGAGAGTTTGGCTTGAGGAGTGAGTCCCTCCAGGCTATACATCCCTGCTCTGCCGCTTACTAGCTTTGCAATCTGGACCTATTATTTCACCTCTCTGGCTTCAGTGCCCTTCTCTCTAAAATGGGGATGATAATGCTGCCTTCCTAGACAGTTAAATCCCAGGAGGAAGTAGAGCAAAGGGGCATGTATTGGAATGACATCTCCAAAGCCTGGAGTGGGCAGAGCCATGAAGGATGTAAAAGGCTAGGTGGCTGAAGCTATTTGTATATATTTCTTGTGCTGTGCTTTCTTGCTTAGTCTTGGCTTCTCTGTCCATGGGGATTCTCCAGGCAAGAATACTGGAGTGGGTTGTCATGCCCTCCTCCAGGGGATATTCCCTACCCAGAAATCAAACCAGGGTCTTCTACATTGCAGACAGATTCTTTACCAGCTGAGCTACCAGGGAAGCCCATATATATTTGTGGTTTTCCCACTTATTTCCTATAAATAACAGGAAACCAAGTAGGGAATCAATTCAACTGGCCTCAATTCTTGGCCCTTTCCAAAGCTCCTCCATCCACTTGTGTAAACAGGAAACCAAGGCTACAGTCTTCAAAGCTGATAGGGGTGTACCCAAAGATGCCCTGTTATCTCTCTGCTCTGTTCTCAGTGTTCTGTTTCTCAAGGCCCTTTCCCCAGAACTAATCTTGTTCCCTTATTCTGCTCTTCTTATTCATCCTCTCTTCTTTTAAATCCTCCCCCCACCTTTGTTTTTTAACACAGGAGCAGAGGTGAGTGCCAGTCCAAGCCCACTGGCCTGGGGCAGAGGAATGCGGCCACTCCCTCAGCACAGGGCAGCCAGGCCCAGGCGCTCACTCAGGCTGGCAGCAGCAGGCAAGGCGCTGGGGAGGCTCCGGCACCTTGCTCCGAGGGGCTGGAAAGCACTACAGACATTAGCTCATCACTCCCTGGCAGAGGCCAACCAGTCTGCTATTCTCACTAGCATCTTCCAGATGGGGAAATGGAGGCACAATCATACTCGATGTGGTTGCAGACTCACAGGAGCCCAAAGGGGGCTTCTGGGCAGGGTCTCCAGATGAAGTAAGGGAAGAAGGGCCACCCCAACTTTCTTCAATTGGACTTGCAGTTCTTGAGATCTTACAGTAGAAGGAAGAATATAGGGAAGAACTGTGGTCCAGATTGCAGTATCTGGAGGGGGCAACAGGGAAGAATGGGAAGAGGTGGCTAGTCCTCACCATCTCTTGAGCCCTCCACACATAAAGGGATCCCCAGAGAGCTGCAGCTTCACTCACTAGCCCAGTAGGAATAACAGCACTCTTACTGCTTGTACTACGTTTGCTCCACTCATTACCTCTGGAGTAAGAGTCAGCCAGGATAAAGTCTGCATGACCAGACATCAAAGGGTTAACTATGATGTTTTCCTCCTGGTGCTTTTCTGTTATGTCCAAATTCTGTGTAGGGAACAATTATGACATTTATCACCAGACGAAATGTTAGTTATTTTTAATTATTAAAAAGAAGCAGGACTTCCCTGGTGGTCCAGTGGTTAAAAATCCACCTGCCAATGCAGGGGACACAGGTTCAAACCCTGGTCCAGGAAGATTCCACGTGCCACAGAGCAACTAAGCCCGTGCACCACAACTACTAAGCCCACACTCTGCAACTACTGGAAACCACACCCTAGTGCCCGTGCTGCACAGCAAGAGTAGCCACCGTGATGAGAAGCCCTCACACAGGAACTAGAGAGTAGCCCCTGCTCTCCACAACCAGAGAAAGCCCACGAGCAGTGACAAAGATCCAGTGCATCCAAAAAAAAAAAAGAAGCAGCAGCAACTGGGATGTGGTGGGGAGCCCTGGGCTTGGAGTGAGGAGCCCCAAGTCAAGACCACTCTCTCACTTCCAAGTTGTGTGACATGTAGGGCAAGTGACTTCAACTCTTTTTAAATCTCAGTTTTCTACAAAATGGAGATAATCAACCCCATAGGGTTGTCATAAGATTTAAAAAAGAATGGATATGAGAATGTTTTTTAAACAGTATTTATGGAACTTTTCAAATATAATCACAAATAAACATTATAATGGAGGCCCATGTACCCTCTTCAACAATTATCTTATTTTTTCTATATCCCCACCCACTTTTCTCCCATCCCCACTGGAATATTTTAAAGCAAATCCCAGACATGCTCTTTCTTCCCATAAATACTTCAGTATTGAATTCTTTTTTGTATTTTTAACAATTAAAAAATAATACATGAGAGATTTTTTTTTTAATTGGAAAATGACAAAATCGTGTATAAAAGAGAAAACAGTGTGCCTGAAACCAACACAATGTAAATTAACTATACATCAATATAGTATAGTTTTTAAAGAAAGAGAGAGAAAACATAAATCACCCCATAACCCCACCACCCAGAGACAACCACATTTTGGAGTATTTTATTATTACTTTATGCACATGCACATACACACACACACACATATATATACACATTTTAAACAAAAATTGGATCCTATGCCATTTGTACATATTCATTTTATTTTAATTATAAAAGTAATAAAATCACATTACAGAAAAATCAAGAAAAAAAGGAGAAATTACCCATAATCCTTTACCACTAATATAAAAACTTAATATTTTAATATATTTCCTTCCCATTTTTTTCAATTTACAGCCATACTTTTAACACCAGTGAGACTGTACTGATTATGCACTTTTAAACTTATGAAGATTTTCAAATTATGGGAGAAAATAATATAATCTTATGGCAGAAAAAAAATTTTAGAAATATCATGCATAATCCCACCACTCAATTTTAATCACTACTAACAATGTGGTATTTTGTTTTGTTTCCAGTTTATTTTTCCTTTAGATACTTTTTTTGGGGGGCCTCTCCCTGCAGTGTGTGGGATCTTAGTTCCCAGACAGGGATCAAACCCATGTCCCCTGCATTGGAAGCACAGAATCTTAACCACTGGACCTCCAGGGAAGTCCTCATTTTGGTATATTTTCTTCCAATATTTTTTCTATGCACAAATAATTTTAACCATAGTAGAAGCACACTGTTTATGCAGCCCATTAACTATAAACTTGTATTTAATTATAAGAATAATATAAACATATTGCATAACAGAGAAAAGAGGGGGGGAAATATCTCACAATCCTACCACTGACACTGTCGGTTTGTTTTCCTGACCATTGCTTCATTGCCCATATTTATACATGGTTGGAAACATAGTGACTATTTAATTTTCTGCTCTTCATGTCCTTTGCAACCTGGCATCATATTTATGCAACTTTGTACCCAGTGCTTTTTTATTTAATATTTTTTGTGAACATTTTCCCATGAATAAAACTTTTTGAAATCAGGATTTTTTTTTAGTGTTAAGGTACTGAAGGATGCTCTCTCACCATGGACATTTAAATTGCTTTCCATTTTTCATTATTACAAACAGTTCTGCTCAAAACATTCTTGAACACAGACTTTTGCTTTTTGGGGAGTCCCCTGGTTGCCTAGTAGTTAGGATTCCAGCCTTTCACTGCTGTGGCCCAGGTTCCGTCCCTGGTGGGAGAACTGAGATCCTGCAAGGTACATGGTAACATGTGCTTTGTAACTTTTCTACACGCTTATTGAATATATGTTTCTAGAGACCACTCTATGCGTACAGACTGTCCTGTAAAAAGTCATCATCTTTTATTGGTCCTCAATTTACTCCTGTCATAAGACTCAGATAGCCCTTGGCTCTGGAAAGTGGGATTCTGAGAAGAAATCTGCATTTTCCTCTTCCTCCCCTGCCTGTGTTTATAGACTTCTTCCATCCCTTCACAGCCTGGTTTTTAAATTTATCAGTCAGCAAGTATTATTGGACCTGAAGTATGTAAGCTGAGGCAGGACTAGGAGGCAAAAGGGAAAGAATCAGAAGGTACAGCATTTGTGGACAACTTACTACATAGCAGGCATCAACTTAAGCTTTTCCGTTGATCCTTGCAACAAGCCCTCATAGTTGCTACCATTATAATCCCCATTTAACCCATGAGAAAAACTGAGGCCTAAAGAATGAAGCTATGGGCCTTCATTACAGAGTTAGTGAATAGCAGAACAGGGATTTAAACCCAGGCGGACTGGCCCCTGAACCTGTACTCTTGACCACACTTTAGATGTCCCTTTACCTTGCCAAACAACAAGGTGCAAGGGTGAAGGTGAGGATTCTGCAGTTAGCTTAACCTGGATTCAAATGCCTGGCCTCCTGACTGTGTGAACTTGGGCAAATCTCTGGGACTCCTTCTCACCTTTGGTAAACCCGACCTCACAGGGCGTGGGAATTAAATGAGATAATGGATGCGAACAGGCCAGGTCCAATGCTGGCACACAGAAAGTTCTTGCTGGGTGATTATCCCTGTCCTCTCCTCCGCATGCGAGCTCGCAGTCTAGTTGCCAAGTTGAAGATAAGAGTTCAGCGGAGAGCTCTGAGCTCGGCTGGAGCCGACTGGGAAATCAGTGATCCAGGGCATATTTGCAGAGAAATGCAAACGTCTCCTTTGCTCTCTCCCGGCCTCTGCAACTAACCTCCCCTTCCATGTACCCTCCTAAAGGAAAGGGGTGGCTTTTGTGCTCCAAAGCTGAGTACTCGAAACCCTTTTCTATCCTGCTCCCCAGGAGGTAGACAGCGGAGATGACAGGAAGTCACCAGTGGGGAGACCCTTTCTGGCATGTGGGCATAGAGAAATGTGGCGGAGGGCGCTCCTTTTTCTGCCCTTCAATGGTCCGGATGGGGGAGGGGGCTGGCTGTTGAGCAACTGCTCCGGAGACACTCCAGAAGCCGAGATGAACATATGCCTCTTTCTAACAATTGACCTGGGAGCCATCCAATAGATGGAGGGCGGATCCAGAACCTCCCGGATCCGGAGCCTGCCGCGGAGACGCTGCCGCGGTTTCCAGACTCGCTCCCGAGCAGGAACTGAGGTGAAGGGTAGGTTGGAGGTCCAATTAGCAAAACACAATTCGAAAGCCCGGGGTCGCTTACGCCAGGCAAATACCAAGATAGCTTGAGGGTGTATTTCACAAGCAAACTTCATAGGGTTTTAGGGTCCCGACAGATGCCGCCTTTGATCAGAAAGAAACTGGGCGCGACCTAAGATCTTTGTGCAACGCGAGAAAGTGAGACGATGGTGTGTGGGATGCGGTTGTTACTGGGGTTTGAGTTGACTCAGGGTGAGGGGAGGGGAGACAGGCATGGTAGCTTTGGGGGTTGGGGAATGAGTTTACCTGGCGTCCAGAGCACTAGCCCCGCTTCCTCCAGGCGCCAAAGAAGGGCCTTGATCTGTCCCTCTGTTTGCTCCCCATCTTTACGTCAGTGAGCCGGTCAGTCCATCAACAAACAGAACTTTGTTCAAAGAGCAAATGCAGGGCACTTTGGGGTACTAAAGAAAAAAAGAAAAAGAAAAGGAAAGGAAAAGACCTTTAGGTCTTCAAATCCAATTAAGAAGACAGAACACATACATAGTGAAAACGACTTCATGACATTCCCTCCCCCCTTTTTTCTTAACATCAGGACTTTTAAAAAGGAGCATGTTTTATAAACACTGTAAATGGAGTAGTTGTTGCTGAAAGGGGCCAAAAAGGGGAAGGGGGGGAGTTCGGTTAGAAGGGTAATAATCCTGGTAACCTTCCTGTAAGAGGCGAGAGAAACACGAACTAAAATGAAGGAGAAGACTGGAACCTCTTAAACGAAAAGATTTGTAAGATAACATCCCAACCCAAGAAAGATGTGCTCCTAATAGAAAATGTTGTTCTTTTTACTTGGGAATGATTATATAATGATCATAAAGTAACCTGGCATACTGGGAAGGCAAGAGGAATCCCTGCGAGCCCCCAGGCAAGCTCTTCCTACTCTGTGTTCTGTTCTGGGCCTTTTGGCTGTGCCTTGTGAGCAGTACCTGGCCCCACGATCCTTGACCCATCGCCACGAAGCAACCTGCCAGCCTCCTTCAGCCCACAGGAGAGAATCCCTTGAAACTGATCCCAGCTCAGATCTTCGAGGAAAATAAATCACTCCTGCCAGCCAGCTTCAATGAAGCTCTGTCTGGAATCTGGCAACTTTAAGGGGAAAGGGACCCCTCAGCCTCAGCCCTTCAACCAGGGAGATGGTGCAGCCCAAAGCGGGCAGACAGGCTCCTAGAAAGCCCTGCGCAAAACCCAAATTGTGCCGCTTGGGCCCCGTCCCGTGTGTGTCCCCTTCCCCCGGGTCATTTCCTGAGCCCATAACTCTCCTTTCAAACCCCCTGAAGCCCGCTCTGACCACCCTCTATATATAGGTCAGAAAACAGACACTAACAGCTCTCCCTCGCCTCAGCGAAATTACTAAGTGGAATTTATTGGGCAAGTCCATGCAGGGCGGTGGGGAGAGATTGTGCCCCGGGCCCGGGCCCCCTCCTGCTTTAGAAACGCAGGCGTCGGCCGGGGGCTCGGGGCTCGGGGCGACCACGGCCTGGGCCCGCCAGCTGCACCCCGGGAGCCGTGATCGGTCCCCGGCGCCGGCAGACCCGCGGGGCCGCTCGGACTCCGTTCCCCAGCCGGCCCTTCGCTTTCACACGATCCGCTGTGACTGCACCAGCTCGAGCGCCTTTAAAGGGCCACACACGCCAGCCGCCGCTATAAAATGGTCCCAGCGGCATAGCTGCAGAAGGGGCACCGCTGAGCTGCCGAGAGGAGGCTCGCTCCGCCCGGCTGCCCGCCCACAGACAGCCGGCGAGGGGTAGTTTCTGGCGAGGGGGAAAAAAAGGGCTGAAGAAGGCGCAGCACCCGCTCTGGCCCTCGGGTGAGTATCCAGTTCAGATTTTGCCACCAACTCGCCCACGAGCCAGGACATGTGCTAATAATGCCCTGAGCCGGTTATAAAGACGTGGAAATTGGGGGGAGAGAAAAAAGGGGGGGAAAGGGTCTGTCCTTCCTGGGATTCCTAGCCGAGGCCAGCCTGCTGCCGTGTGCGTGTGCGTCAGGGCTCTCCGGGCAGCAATGGGGGCTTGAGAGCCGGTTCCCTCGCGCCGGGAAGGGAGCGCGGTGGCCGCCACCGCCCCGGAGTCAGGCGCCGAAGCTGCGGGCGGGCAGGCGGGCGGGCACGGGCGCTGGCTGGGGCTGCTTGGCGCGGCACGGTGCGGTGCGGCGGCGGCGCGGCGCGGCGTGGCGGTGCGGGCTTTTCCCAGGCTCCCCGGGGTCGGGTGGCACTGAGCGCGACCGGCTCGCGGCGGCGGTGGCGGCGTGCGTGCTAGGGGCTGGGGGCTCCGCCGCTGCGCCCGCGGCTCACCGGGCTCCGCGCTTCCCTCTCTCCAGGGCAGGCGGCTTCGCGGAGGTAAGCCGGGCCGCCCGGCAGGGCGCTGGGCTGGGCGGCGGGGCCGGGGACTCCAGCTGAGGGGGCGCGGGGAGAGAGCGGGGGCCCGGCTGGCTGTGGGGCTCTGGGGGACTTCTTTTCTGTTTGGAAGCTGCTCTGCTGGGAGCGGAGGGGCCGCCACCCGCCCGCCCTCCAGCCAGCGTGCCGGTTCGCTCGCCAGCGCGCGCGTCTGCCGGCCAGCCGGGCCGAGCGCCCGCTTCTCCCCGGGAGACAGCAGCACCTTTTCTCCCCGCGCCCGCGCTTTCTCCGGCTTGGCTTCCACCGACTTTGCTAATCGCCCGGACCGCATCTGGACGCTCCGGCTCTAGGGCTGCACAAAGCTCAGGTTTCCTTCAGGGGCTGAAGGCGAGAGGGGCTTTTCCGGCCGAGTTCAGCGGAATTGAGGGATGGAAGTTAGCGAATTCGGGCAACTTGCCTTTACTGCCCAGTCGACCTCTGCTCTCCCCCACACTCACGCCCCCACACACGCCCCCACACGCACACACCCCTCTGCCTATAAATGCCAGTGGCTGGGCTGGGCCGCTCACGGAGTCCCAGCCTCAGCGAGCTCAGGACTTGGAGGAAGACAGATCTGGCTGCGAATCCCGGCTCGCCACTTTCTAGCGCTGTGACCTTGGGCAAGTTACCGAACCTCTCTCACTATTCTCGTAGCTGAGTGATAGCACTGACCACAGGCGACTTGGCTCGGGGGTAGGCTCAGCCCGCGGCCCCGTCGGGTGCTCAGCCGGCGCTCATGTGTTGGTGAGGCGCGGGAGTGGCCGCAGCCCGCGCCGCCGGAGTGCATCTCCGCGCGCGGCAGCACTGCGGGGCCCCAAACTCGCCAGCGAGGCCGAGACCCCGCCTGTCCATCCCGTCTCCACTATCGGTTCCTGATACGGCACTCGCGGGAACTGACGCTCGGGGCCCTGGTGGCCCGGGTGCTCGCTCCCCACAGTGCAGGGGATGCTCCCGGCCGCCCTCAGCTCCCGCGGCTCCACCTGGGATGTGGCGAGGAGGGCGGCCAAGCTGTCCGCAAGCAGCGGGCCTTTAGTTTTCAGGTGGTGAAATTGACTAGCCTGGTTAGATCGCATCCAAATCAAGTCGCAGTAGTTTGGATTTTTAAATTTCTCCTGAGTGAGAAAATAGCAATCGAAATGGAGCCATCCAGTTGGTGCCATTTTAACTTTTGGTCCCCCAACAGGTCAAAGACGCGCCCCACCTGTCTCTAGCCCTCTCTCTTCTTCTTCTCCCTTTCCCATCCCCATCTAGGCGGGAGGGGGCTTCTGGCCCACGGGAAACTGTGACGAAGAGCGGGCGGCGGGACCGGGAACTGGTGGCCGGGGCCAGCGAGGCACCGGCGGGCGAGGAGGCACTTGTTGCTCTGGGTTGCCCAGCCGCCTCTCGCAGCCGTTTCGCAGCGGTCAGCTCGCGGCTTGGAGAGTGAGCTGGGACGTTTCCTCGCTGCCAAGTTTTGTCTTCGAATTGGCTGGGTGGCAGAGGGGAGACAGAAAGTCGGGGAAGCAAGGGTAAGGATTCCGATCGAAATGTGGTTGCCTCTTTAAACGGATTCAACAATACTTACTGAGCACCTACCGAGCGTAGACCCAGGTCGAGGGTCAGGGCTGGTGGAGGGGAAGGCGGCGATGGGAGGCAACAGATCTGAAAGGAAACAACGTCCTGCCTAAGGGAGTGCAACAGCCTGAAGGGGGAGACGTGGTAAAATGGTCTTCCCCAGGAACATACTTTTTTTCTCCTTCTCTCTCTCTGTTTTTCTTCTTTCTCCCCCCACCCCCACTTCTGTTTCCTTTTGTTTTTGCTGCCTGTGGGTTTTTTTTCCCCCCTTATATATGGTTCAGGTAACGGGTAGCATAAAGAAAGAAGAAAAGCTGGATATACACAAGAAAAGATGGACAGCCACCCCCCCCCCAGACATTTTTCTTAGGACATGAAAATTGCTTGATAGTGAAGGTGCAGGGCTCTTGAAGACGACATGAATTAGATTCCTTGTCTTGTGGTCACTGGCTTGAAATATTTTCGGGTTGCCTCACAGAAGAAACAGGACTCCAATCAAGCAGTGGTGATGGACCCAGCAACTGATTGTTTTCTCATGTTTCTCCCCCTTCTTCCTTTTTCTATTTTTCTTGCCTCCCTCCCCTACCAGTAAGTGATGCAAAGATGAGAGAGGTAGTAAGTGGCCACTTTCTAGAAGTGTCTGAGCAGTTTCTTAATGACCACCGAGGGGAGGAAAGTGTCACAGAGAACTCTAACCTTGCTGGAAAGATTATAGACTCTTTAAGATCCTGAAGATTCTTTGGGCCAAGAGACATGTATAAATGTAAAATTTTACATCTCTAATTCATCATAAAGGCTAGAATATATGGGGCTTAAAAAAAAAAAAGCTTCTCGGAAAATAACAAGAGTTTTTAGAGATTTTTTTAAAATATTTTCTGGTTTGGGGAGATTCTTTTCCCCTCATCTCCTTATCTTATTCCTTTGGCATTTGAACTAGGGGATAATTTCTTCAGAAGCCATTTGAATCATTCTAGGTATGATATCTTGGCCAGTGGTCACATGAGGCATGTGGGCACAGGAGTGCTGGATCCTACTCCCAGAGCCACCACCACCTGATGGGAAATCCATGGAACCTCTGTGCCTCAGTTTCCCTCTGGGAAGAATTATATCCACCTGCCACTACAAATGAGTGTGGCTGGGCTCAGAGCAGGTGTCCTGGGAAAGCCAAGTGTCACCAGGGCTGTCTTGGAGGGGACTTGCAGTGTGGAGGAACTTGAGACATCCCTAGCTGCTCTCTGGCTGCTTCAGAACCCCCAGACTACCATAATCAGCCCCATTCTCTCACACAAAACCATGCCTAAGGCAGAACTTTGGACCTCATGACATTTGCTGTGGGGACCTCTTCTTTCTCTGCGTAGCAGCCACCAGCTTTTTAGTCGTCCTCACCCTGACTCCTCCCACTTTCTCCCAGTTCCAATGGAGTCCACAGCTCTCTGGCCTGAGTGCCAGCGGCCAGTTGAGAGAGTGTGCTATGTACTCAGGGACATTATTGTCCTTGGAATCAGAAAGAGTGCCCCCTGCACTGGTGGCATGGACATCACTTGCATGAGGAAATAGTCAAGTGTGTCCTCTCTTGGCGATGTGGGTAGCTGGCTGTCCAGGCAGCACCTGGCCAAATCAAGCACCTTTCCCACCTCAGGCAAAAGTTCCAGCAGAGATCCTTTGCTCAGGTAGTCTCTGGTCTTGGCTCTAACCCATCACCATCCTTGCCTTGTAGCTGTGTGGAATGGCCCAGCATCCGGCTTTGCTATTACTTTCTTGGTCAATAAAGCCTTTGCCCTTATTACCACTTCTCCTTCACATACAGCACAACAGCTCCAGCTGGCAGCATCACCTCCCACCAATTTATCCAACTTCTGCCAAGACTCTGAAATGCCAACTATGTCGAGGCCTGCACTTGATGTCAAGGGTGGCACCTCACCTGTGAAGGAGGTAACTTTTGCCATTTTACAGATGGAGACACTGGAGTGGGAAAGATGACGTGGTCTGGGGCCACGTGGTAGGTCCTCCTGGCTGTGGTATCTGGTGTCCTTTAGTAGACTGGAGACAGCAGAGCTTTCTCAGGGGAGAATGAAAATGGCTTCTTCCTAAATATGGTCACTTGGAACCCACTAGGGGTATTGAAAGATGGCAGAGAGAGAAGCAGAATTGGAAAAGATCACTCCATTGTCTCAATGGATTAAAGTGAGACTGAGCAGAGGGGGAAAATGAGACCCCTTTTGTAGAATGGTGAGCTGAAGGTAGAGTCGAGAGGAGATGAAAGCAGTGAACTCCTTTAAGATGGTGGGTGTCCAGAATGAAGACTTAGACCTGAACACAGTGCTTGGAGCCACAGTGGCAAAAGAATACTTGAGCCCAACTTGAACTAGGAAAGGAGCCTACCTTTCTAGGGGGCCTTCTTGCTACCTCCCCACCACTAGCCCCTGACGAAACACTTCTGAGGCCTGATGAATGGTGAGGAACAAAATGTAGAGCAGGGGTACCATGCTGTGCCTTTCTCTGTCTTCTAGAATGCCAACCCAGAGATGAACTCTCTGGCCTACTCTAACCTGGGGGTGAAAGATCGCAAAGCGGTGGCCATCCTGCACTACCCCGGGGTAGCCTCGAATGGAACCAAGGCCAGTGGGGCTCCCACTAGTTCCTCGGGATCTCCATCTCCAATAAGCTCTCCTACTGCCACCCCTCCCACTAAACCCCCACCCTTCAACCTGCACCCCGCCCCTCACCTGCTGGCCAGTATGCAGCTGCAGAAACTAAATAGCCAGTATCATGGGATGGCCGCTGCCACTCCGGGCCAACCCGGAGAGGCAGAGCCCCTGCCAAACTGGGGCTTTGGGGCTCAGGCCGGGGGGGCGGGATCACTCTCTCCTTCTGCCGGTGCCCAGAGCCCTGCCATCATCGATTCAGACCCGGTGGATGAAGAGGTGCTGATGTCGCTGGTGGTGGAACTGGGACTGGACCGGGCCAATGAGCTTCCGGAGCTGTGGCTGGGGCAGAATGAGTTTGACTTCACGGCAGACTTTCCATCTGGCAGCTGATGCCAATTGTTCCTAAAGATGGAGGAATAAAGCCACCAATTCTGTTGTAAATAAAAATAAAAGTTACTTGCAAAGAGACAGGCCTACTGGAGGTGTTCTTCATTGAGGTCTAAATGGGTGTGGCATGGTCCAATGTTCTTTTAACAATTATGAAACCCATGATGAGGTTGTCGGTGGATAGCTGGGAGGGAACTTGGTTGGATGGGAGGAAAGGGAAAGACTGGTAGGCTGAGGGTGTGGTGGGGAATGCTACTCACTGAATTCCTACTTCAGGAGCCCAAGTACCTAGTCTCAGTGCCCTAAGACCACAGGAACACCATCCTATTCAAGGTTGATGACAGGGGCTGGTTGGGAGCATTCTTGGAAAAAAAGACTGATCCAGACCCTTCTACAGCCTCCTCACCTTGTACATCCAAGTCTAAAAGGTTGCCCTCGCCACATGGCACATGCTTCACCAACTCAAGAGCCACCCCACTCACTCTCTAGCCCCTATCCAGTTGGTGCATTAAGGCTACTCCTTTGCCTTTTTGCCCAAGGCAGTAGGTATGACCCAAGAAGGAGCCTATGACCTGGGAGCTCAGATTTCTCTTGAAAATTGCAAAAGCTACAGACCATTAAACTGAGATTCTAGATGACTTGAAGTCCCTCAGAAAGTTGCACAACCCCTACTTCCATGCCTGGGACACTCTGAGCAGGTCTAAATGTCCCCTAACTCTCGCCTCCCTGGCCCACACTGTATGGGGACAGCTTGTTTCTGTGGGCTGGCTTCTCCATCTTAGAGACATACATCAGGCCCAGGCTCAACAAGGTCAACGTTTGAGGATATATCTGTTGCTCTTAGATTAACTGCTGAGGAGGCAGTGGCTTTAGAAGAATTCCAAGTGACAAAACTGGAGCATTGAACTGGATCCCAGCCTTGAGCTGCGGGGGAGGGGAGGGCGGGCTATGGCGCTGGTGTGCAATCCAGCCCTGTCCTTATGTTGACACAGTCCAAGAGTCTAGAGACTCCTCTACCCACATTTCAGACTCCCAGAGACATTCTTCCATGGACATTGTGAAAACTAATCAGCTTTTTAGGACTAGCATGGGGCCCGTCCCTTAGCAAATGCTTTCGAGGGAGCCCACCAAGAGAAGCAAGGCATTGGATTCAGCACTCCCTGAGCATCTGCTCTGGGTCAGGCACTCTGCTAGGCACCAGGAGCATAAGTTAAAGTTAGTACCTTTGAAGGGGTCCCCCATCTAGATGGAGAAAGGCATCAACAAATTACATAAAACAGTATTTCCTATAACACAGGGGAGCATCCTATTCGATCCCAGAACAGGAAACAGCTCCATCTGCCTGGGAAGTCTGGGGAAGGCTTCCTAGTATTGAACTAGTTCATTTGTTTGTTTTTATATCTCACAAGTAATAAATACATGATCCAATCTCTTTGTGAAAAGTAGAAACTCTACAGATAAGGCCAAAATACCCTTTGACCAGCTCTCTCCCTCAATCCTGATTGCCTCTTGCCCTCCACAGAGGTAGCAACTGCTTATCTGTTTGTGGTGTATCCTCCATGGCCTTGCTGTATGTCTTTACACAGAGACTTTACCCACAGAAACAATTGGGTTTAAAAACAAGAGCAGAGTCAACCAAGGAAAAAATGAGTGAGGAGAAAAGCTGTTATGTAAGTGCATGTTTATGAAAGGGACTGCACATGCTACAAAACAGGAGTTCAGCAAGCAGGGTCACAGGGCCAGAGCAGGTTTGTGAGCAGGCAGGGCTCAAAGGGCCTTCTAGGCCAAGCTGAGAGCGTGACTTTCCCCTTGGTACCACCATCCCTGTGGTTTGCGGAGTCTCTCTGGAAATTTGTAAGAAAGCAAAGACTTAACCAACTTTGATTTTTAGGATGATCCCACTGAAGGTGGATGGCTGGATTCATTTAAGGCTGTGAACAGGGAAACATGGGGTCCTAGGAGTCGGGGGGTGGGGCAGGATGAGGGTGTGGGGTGGTAATTATTTATTGCTGGAGAAGGGCCATGATGGAATATATGTGTGTGTGTGTGTATGTGTGCACTAAGTCGCTTCAGTCACAGCCAACTCTTTGCAACCCTATGGACCATATCCCGCCAGGCTCCTCTGTCCATGGGGGCGGGGAAGCGGACATCAAAGAGTACCTTCAGGGGAGGGCAGGGAAGCCTCTGCCCCTGCCCTGCCATTTTATGTTTAGGCCTCTCACAACAAGACCAGGCACATTCATCTCTCTCTCCAGGAGATTCCAGAGCCAACACCAAGTCTCACCCTGGGCCATGCCCTGGGGCTTAGAAAACGAGGCTCCCAGATGCACACAGGTAAAGCAATATTGCCTACCCACAAAGAGCTTGTAGCCTGGGAGCAGATGGGGATGTGTAAGCAAGAGTAGCTCCTAGAGTTCAGGAGCTGAGCTGCTCCCTGGGGACAAATGAGGGGGCTTCTGTTCCTATTCTCAATGAACTCACAGTCCAGTGGCAAAGGCGGGCATGGCCTCAAAGGGTGAACTATATTTCCATAAGGCATCAATTCTGGTGGGAGAGTAAGGAGAGGGCATGACCTCCAGGCACAAGGAACAATTAGTTCAGTTCAGTCGCTCAGTCATGTCCGACTCTTTGCAACCCCATGGACTGCAGCATGCCAGGTTTCCCTATCCATCACCAACTCCCGGAGCTTACTCAAACTCATGTCCATTGAGTTGGTGATGCCATCCCACCATCTCATCCTCTGTCGTCCCCTTCTCCTCCCACCTTCAATCTTTCCCAGCATCAAGGTCTTTTCCAATGAGTCAGTTCTTCACATCAGGTGACCAAAATATTGGAGCTTCAGCATCAGTCCTTCCAATGAATATTCAGGACTGATTTCCTTGAGGATGGACTGGTTGGATCTCCTTGCTGTCCAAGGGACTCTCAAGACTCTTCTCCAACACCACAGTTCAAAAGCATCAATTCTTCAGTGCTCAGCTTTCTTTATAGTCCAACTTTCACATCCATACATGACTACTGGAAAAACCATAGCTTTGAGTAGATGAACCTTTGTTGGCAAAGTAATGTCTCTGCCTTCTAATATGTTGTCTAGGTTGGCCATAACTTTTCTTCCAAGGAGCAAGCATCTTTTAATTTCATGGCTGCAGTCACCATCTGCAGTGATTTTGGAGCCCCCAAAAATAAAGTCTGTCACTGTTTCCATTGTTTCCCCATCTATTTGCCATGAACTGATGGGACCAGATGCCATGATCATTGTTTTCTGAATGCTGAGTTTTAAGCCAACTTTTTCACTCTCCTCTTTCACTTTCATCACGAGGCTCTTTAGTTCTTTGCTTTCTGCCATAAGTGTGGTGTCATCTGCATATCTGAAGTTATTGATATTTCTCCCGGCAATCTTGATTTCAGCTTGTGCTTCATCCAGTCCAGCATTCCTAATGATGGACTCTGCATATAAGTTAAATAAACTGAGTGACAATATACAGCTTTGAAGTACTCCTTTCCTGATTTGGAACCTGTCTGTTTGTTCCATGTCCAGCTCTAACTGTTGCTTCTTAACATGCATACAGATTTCTCAAGGGACAATTAGAGCTCAAATTAAAAGATAAAATCAGAACATGGTGTAAACCAGAAAGAAATGTTATGAAGCCCATGGCTTTTTCAGTAAAATTCAGCAGCTTGACTTCCTTGAAGGGCAGAGGACTGAGAGAAGGTAAGTTGGAATCAGACCTTGTAGTCGTTTCTACTTTATTCCACAGATGAGGGAAGTATCATTCCACAAACATGGACTGAGCACCTACTGTGTACCAAGCACACACAAAACAGTGGGGAATAGGCACTGAGCTCATTGCCCTTGCTTGAAGTTTAGCAAGGAGATCAACAACAGTGAAATAATTTTGCAGATCATTAAAACCACGAATTATGAGAAGTGACACAAGAAAAGGTACAGGTGCTATGAAAGAGTATAATGAAGGACTTAATTTCTTTTTTAAAATTTTTATTGAAATATAATTGACTTATAATCTGTTAATTTCAGTTGTACAGCAAAGTAATTCAGTTCTATATATATGCTATGCTATGCTAAGTTGCTTCAGTTGTGTCCAACTCTGTGCGACCCCATAGACGGCAGCCCACCAGGCTCCCCGGTCCCTAGGATTCTCCAGGCAAGAACACTGGAGTGGGTTGCCATTTCCTTCTCCAATGCATGAAAGTGAAAAGTGAAAGTGAAGTCGCTCAGTCATGTCCAACTCTTAGCGACCCCATGGACTGCAGCCTACCAGGCTCCTCCGTCCATGGGATTTTCCAGGCAAGAGTACTGGAGTGGGTGCCATTATATATATATATATATATATATATATATATATATATTTCAGATTCTTTCCCCCTATAAAGTTATTACAAGATACTGAGAAGAATTCCTGTGCCGTGTTGTAGGTTTTTGTTGGTTATCCATTTTATACATAGTAGTGTGTATATGTTAATCCCAAACTCCTAATTTATCCCTGCCCCTCTTTCCCGTTTGTTTTCAACAGTCTGTGGGTCTGTTTCTGTTTTGTAAATAAGTTCATTTGCATCATTTTTTTTTCAGATTTCACATTTAAGTGATATCATACGATATTTGTCTTTATCTGTCTGACTTACTTCACTTAGTATAATAATTTCTAGGTCCATCCATGTTGCTACAAATGGGGAACTTAATTTCAACTGCAGTATCCAAGAGGGCTTCTGAAGGTCTTGGATGAAGGAGTGTTGTGGTCAAAGCGTGCATGAGGAAAATGAAGGGTACATGACAGATTGAAATTATGATGATGCTAGAAAGCTGTTACAATGATCCAAACAAAAAAGTAACAGACAGGAAATTAATCTATGATGAAAAGTAGCATTTCAATGGGGAGTTGTTGTTCAATGAGTATAGAGCTTCACTTTTGTAAAATAAAAAACATTCTAGAAATCTGTTGCACAACATTGTAATAACGCTACTGATCTGCACACTTAAAGATGGTTAAGATGGAAATTCTCTGGTGGTCCAGACTTGGCATTTTCGCTGCTATGGACCCAGATTCAATCCTGGGAACTAAGGGAAGTAAGATCCCACAAGCTGCATGGAGCAGCCAAAAAAAAAGCAGGGAGGGGGGTTAAGATGGTCAATCTTTCTGTGTTTCTTACCACAATTTTTAAGTTAGTATTTCCAACTAGAGAGAAAATGAGGAAACATTCAATAAATTCTTTGGGACAACTGGATACACTATCTCATACTTAACACCACAATGAATTCCAGATAGACAAAGATTTAAAACAAAAAAATGAAACTATAAAAATACTAAAAGAAAATATGAAGGGATTTAAAAAGAAAATTTGATATGAAGAGACTTTTCCAAGAATGGCACAAAACCCTACATTGTAAAAAAAAAAAAAAAGTGTACGGCAAAAAGATAAAAAGAAACATTAAAAGGTAAATTAAAAGATAAACAATAAACCTGAGAAAATATCTGCAACTCATAATGAAAATGAAAACTCTTACAAATCAAAGCACCAAAGACCACCAGTTCAGTTCAGTCGCTCAGTCGTGTCTGACTCTTTGCGACCCCATGAATCGCAGCACGCCAGGCCTCCCTGTCCATCACCAACTCCCGGAGTTCACTCAGACTCACGTCCATCAAGTCAGTGATGCCATCCAGCCATCTCATCCTCTGTTGTCCCCTTCTCCTGCCCCCAATCCCTCCCAGCATCAGAGTCTTTTCCAATGAGTCAACTCTTCACATGAGGTGGCCAAAGTACTGGAGTTTCAGCTTTAGCATCTTTCCTTCCAAAGAAATCCCAGGGCTGATCTCCTTCAGAATGGACTGGTTGGATCTCCTTGCAGTCCAAGGGACTCTCAAGAGTCTTCTCCAACACCACAGTTCAAAAGCATCAATTCTTCGGCACTCAGCCTTCTTCACAGTCCAACTCTCACATCCATACATGACCACAGGAAAAACCATAGCCTTGACTAGACGGACCTTTGTTGGCAAAGTAATGTCTCTGCTTTTCAATATGCTATCTTGGTTGGACATAACTTTTCTTCCAAAGAGTAAGCGCCTTTTAATTTCATGGCTGCAGTCACCAGCTGCAGTGATTTTGGAGCCCAGAAAAATAAAGTCTGACATGGTTTCCACTGTTTCCCCATCTATTTCCCATGAAGTGATGGGACCAGATTCCATGATCTTCGTTTTCTGAATGTTGAGCTTTAAGCCAACTTTTTCACTCTCCACTTTCACTTTCATCAAGAGGCTTTTTAGTTCTTCACTTTCTGCCATAAGGGTGGCATCATCTGCATATCTGAGGTTACTGATATTTCTCCTGGCAATCTTGATTCCAGCTTGTGCTTCTTCCAGCCCAGCATTTCTCATGATGTACTCTGCATAGAAGTTAAATAAGCAGGGTGACAATATACAGCCTTGACGTACTCCTTTTCCTATTTGGAACCAGTCTGTTTTCCATGTCCAATTCTAACTGTTGCTTCCTGAACTGCATACAAATTTCTCAAGAGGCAGGTGAGGTGGTCTGGTATTCCCATCTCTTTCAGAACTTCCCACAGTTTATTGTGATCCACACAGTCAAAGGCTTTGGCATAGTCCATAAAGCAGAAATAGATGTTTTTCTGGAACTCTCTTGCTTTTTCCATAATCCAGCAGATGTTGGCAATTTGATCTCTGGTTCCTCTGTCTTTTCTAAAACCAGCTTGAACATCAGGAAGTTCATGGTTCACATATTGCTGAAGCCTGGCTTGGAGAATTTTGAGCATTACTTTACTAGCATGTGAGATGAGTGCAATTGTGCGGTAGTTTGAGCATTCTTTGGCATTGCCTTTCTTTGAGATTAGAATGAAAACTGACCTTTTCCAGTCCTGTGGCCACTGCTGAGTTTTCCAAATTTGCTGGCATATTGAATGCAGCACTTTCACAGCATCATCTTTCAGGATTTGAAATAGCTCAACTGGAATTCCATCATCTCCACTAGCTTTGTTCATAGTGATGCTTTCTAAGGCCCACTTGATTTCACATTCCAGGATGTCTGGCTCTAGGTCAGTGATCACACCATCATGATTATCTTGGTCATGAAGATCTTTTTTGTACAGTTCTTCTGTGTAATCTTGCCACCTCTTCTTGATATCTTCTGCTTCTGTTAGGTCCATACCATTTCTGTCCTTTATTGAGCCCACCTTTGCATGAAATGTTCCCTTGGTATCTCTAATTTTCTTGAAGAGATCTCTAGTCTTTCCCATTCTATTGTTTTCCTCTATTTCTTTGCATTGATCGCTGAGGAAGGCTTTCTTATCTCTTCTTGCTATTCTTTGGGACTCTGCATTCAGATGCTTATATCTTTCCTTTTCTCCTTTGCTTTTGCTTCTCTTCTTTTCACAGCTATTTGTAAGGCCTCCCCAGACAGCCACCAATTCAATATAAAAATGAGCAAATAATATCAACATGAAATACAGAAAAAAATTAAAATGACTTTAAAACTTATCAAAAGATGTTCAAATCCACTCATACTAAAAGAAATGTATTTTAAAACTACACTAGGGGACTTCTGGTTCCAGAGCAAAATGATGCAGTCTTACCTTTCTGTGTTCCTCTTCTTCAAAAACACTACAGACCCTAGAAACTATTCAACAGTCAATGATGAAAGGACTCTTAAAGCATGAAAGCAGGCTAGGAACTTCAGGACTTGAGGAATGACATAGTGAGTTTCCTGTTTTCTTTTTAATCTTTCATAGACCCCTAACTAGGTGTCTGGAGAAGGAAATGGCGACCCACTCCAGTGTTCTTGCCTGGAGAATCCCAGGGATGGGGGAGCCGGGTGGGCTGTCATCTCTGGGGTCGCACAGAGTCGGACACGACTGGAGCGACTTAGCAGCAGCAGCAGCAACTAGGTGCCAAAGAGGCAGACAACCCCAAGCCAACATCTACACATACACACACACACACACAAAATGGGAAATGAGAAGCCCAACAAAGACCTAGTGGGGGGACCTAAACTCTGCTCCACAACCAGAGCTCCAGCGGATGGTCTGACCTGCTTGCAGCAGCAAAGTTCTGGGCTGTTTCAGTCCCCACTCCAGAACTGAAAAGCCAACAGGAAGCCTGCTTTGCTTTTGGTAGCAGCATCCCTAAAGCTTCCTACCCTCCACTTCCTACCCTCCACAGTGGCAAAAGGAGACCCAGATACAGTGACTTCAGCAACTTCCTCTTCCCCCAGAAGATCACCCAGCAAAAATGAGTTGCTGCAGACAGCACCCGAAAGGATGGAAAACGAGCCCCATGGACAACAGAAGAATGAAGCAGACAAAAACAGCATTGCAAGGGTGTGTAAAACTAGACTGTCACTGGAACTACTACCCACAGAAGTAGACCAGAACATACACACTAAACCTAAATAGGGCAACTTCCTACTAAAATAGAAGATTGAAATGGGATCAGGGGTCTCCTAACATAACCAAAATTTCCAGGATACAATAGAAAATCACTCATTTCCTGGCAAGAGCCGGGAAAACCACAATTTTAATGAGAAAAGACAGTCAAGTGACACCAATACCAAGATGAATGAGATGTTGGAATTACCTGACAAGGTTTTAAAGAAGGTGTCATAGAAAGGCTTCAATGAGTAATTACAAATTTATTTGAAATAAATAAAAATTGAAAGTTTCAACAAAGAAATACAAGTTATTAAAAAAGAATTAAGTGGAAATTATAGAATGAAAGAAAAATAACTGAAGGAAAAAGACTCACTGGTAGACTCAATAATGGAGTGGAAGGAAATAGAGGATAGAATTAGTGACCTTGAAGACAGATCAAGAGAACTTAGTCAATCTGAACTCACTTAAACACCAGTAAGCTATGATAAGTCATATGTGTTTATGACACTATTTAGAGCAAGTACTAAGAAAACCATGAAAAGCAATATATATATTCAGAATCATTATAAGTAAATTCAGATGGAACTGTAAAATATGTTCAAGTAACTCAGGGATGCAAGGAAAAACAAAAGATATTATAAGTCAGCTAGACTTCAAATTAACAAATAAAGTACTTGAACAAACAAAAGAATGAGAAACAGAAAGAATCAAACATCTGACTTAAGCCTTGACATATTAATAATCATTTAAATGTAAGTAGACTGATGGCACTCCACTCCAGTACTCTTGCCTGGAAAATCCCATGGACGGAGGAGCCTGGTAGGCTGCAGTCCATGAGGTCGCTAAGAGTTGGACATGACTGAGCGACTTCACTTTGATTTTTCACTTTCATGCGTTGGAGAAGGAAATGGCAACCCACTCCAGTGTTCTTGCCTGGAGAATCCCAGGGACCGGGGAGCCTGGTGGGCTGCCGTCTATGGGGTCGTACAGAGTTGGACACGACTGAAGTGACTTAGCAGCAGCAGCAGCAGCAGACTAACTATACCAATTAAAAGAAACAGATAAGTAGAGTGGATTAAAAAAAAAAAAAAACACACAACCCCACAACCCAACTATACACTGTCCACAAGAAACAAAGCAACAGAAGTAGGTTGAAAGTAAAAGGATGAAAAAAAGATACATGATGCAAATATTAATTATTATCAATTATTTTTGGCCACCCATCTTGTGAGATCTTAGTTGCCCAACCAGAGATTGAACGTCCTCAGCAGTGAGAGCATGGAGTCCTAACCACTGAACCACCAGGGAATTCCCAATATAATTTTTTAAAAGCAGAAGGGGCTATACTAATATCATATAAAGTAGACTTCGGGGCAAAAAAAATTACTAGGGACAAAGAGAGACTCTACATAATTTAAAAGGATTAATCCACCAAGAAGACATAACAATCCTACACGTGTATGCACTGACAACAAAGCTTCAAAATACATAAAGCAAAAACTAAGAGCTCTACAAGGCAAGAGACAGATCTGAAACAAGTGTTGTAGAATTTAACACACTCTCAGCAACTGACAGAACAACTAGACAAGTTCAGCAAAGATATAGAACCTGACTACACTACTGATCAAGAGGATCTAATTGACATTTATAGAACTCTTCACCCAACAACAGAGGAATACATATTATTTTCAAATGCTCATGGAGTATTGACCAAGAGAGACCATACCCTGGTCATAAAACAAAAC
Organism: Bos mutus; assembly: GCF_027580195.1. Classification (NCBI taxonomy): domain Eukaryota; kingdom Metazoa; phylum Chordata; class Mammalia; order Artiodactyla; family Bovidae; genus Bos; species Bos mutus. The sequence continues at coordinate 69,100,869 of NC_091646.1, read as the reverse complement.
TTATTAAATGTGAAAGAAATGAAATAATACAGAGTATGTTCTCTGGATATAATAAAATCAATCTAGAAAATATGACAAAGATAACAGGAAAATCACCAAATACATAGAAACTAAACAACATACTTCTAAATAATCTATGGATCAAAAAGTAAGTCTTGAAGGAAAACTTTAAAAAAAAACATACTGAGCTGAATGAAAATGAGAATATGATATATCAAAATTTGTGGAGCATAGCTAAAGTTAAGAGGGAAACTTATAACAGTAAATGCCTCCATTAGAAAAAGAGGGAAGGTTTCAAACCAATGCTCTAAATTCCTACCTCAAGAACCAAGAAAAGTTAGAACAAAATAAGCCCAAACTAAGCAGAAAAAAAGGAAATAATAAAGATAAGAACAGAAATCAGTGAAAACAAAAACAATAGAGAAAATCAATGAAATAAAAAGCTAGTTCTTCAGGGAAAAAAAATCAATAAAACTGACAAATTTCTAGTAAGACTGACATCAATGAAAAGAGAGAAAACATAAATTATTAATCTCAGGAATGAAACAGGGGCTATCACTACTGATTCTGAAGCTGTTAAAGGGATAGTAAGGGAATACTATGAACAACTTCATGCTCATGAATTCAATGTAGAAGAAAAGGACTAATTCCTCAAAACCTAAAGCTACCAAAACTCAACCAAGATAAAATAGATAATCTTAATAGTCCTATAACCACTAATGAATTGCATGTGATTAATTAAAGAGCTCCTGGAAAAGAAATCTCTAGGCCCAGATTTTTTCCACTGGACAAATTTATTAAATATTCAAAGAAACATTAACACCAATTTTATACAATGTCTTCCAGGAAATAAGAGGAAATACCTCTTAAATATTACCTTGATCCCCAAAACCAAACAAGGACAACACACACAAGAAGAAAACTGCAGACCAATATCTCTCCTGAACTTATATTCAAAAATTCTAAACAAAATTTTATCAAATTCAATTTAATAATATATAAATATAATATGTCATGACCAAGTGAAAATTATTCTAGATAGGTAAGGTTGATTCATCATTCAAAACTCAATCAATGTAATTTACCATATCAGTAAACTAAAGAAGAAAAAATTTTGACCATATCAGTTAATGCAAAACAGTATCTGAAAAATCCAACACCAAGTCATTATTTAAAAGCAGAAACTAAACTTTCAGAACACTGTGAATAGAGGGGAATTTTCTCTACCTCATAAAGAGCATTAAAAAAAAACAACCTTACACCTAGCCTTACACTTAATGGATAAAAACTAAATGTTTTCTCTCTAAGATAGGGAACAAGATAAGAATACACACTCATTGTTTTTATTCAACATAGCACTGGAAGTAAGTCAAATGCAGTTAAGCAAGAAAAAATAAATAAAAAGCATACAGATAGAAAGAAGAAAAGAAAGAAAAAAGGAAAGAAGAAAGAAAAAAATCTTTCCCTATTTGCAAATGACAATTGGCTATGTAGAAAATCTCAAGCAATTTACAGAAAAAACTCCTAGAACTAATAAGTGAGCTCAACAAGTTCAAAAGATATACTATCAACACACAAAAGGCAAATACATTTTTATATACTAACAATAAACACATGCCAGCTGAAATTTAGGACTTGATAGTACCATTTACAATCACTAAATATACATCTACTTATGTATGAAACCTAGTCAGGATCTGTATGCTGAAAAGTTGTTACTGTTGTTCAGTCACTCAGTCATATCCAGCTCTTTACAACCTCATGGACTGCAGCACGCCAGGCTTCCCTGTCCTTCACCATCTCCTGGAACTTGCTGAAACTCATATCCTTTGAGTCCATGATGCCATCTAACCATCTCATCCTCTGTCGTCCCCTTCTCCTGCCTTCAATCTTTCCCAGCATCAGGGTCTTTTCTAATAAATCAGCTCTTCACATCAGGTGGCCAAAGTATTGGAGCTTCAGTTTCAGCATCAGTCCTTCCAATGAATATTCAGAGTTGATTTCCTTTCGGATTCACTACTTTGAACTCCTTGCAGTCCAAGGAACTCCAACACAGCAGTTCAAAAGCATCAATTCTTTGGTGCTCAGCTTTCTTTATAGTCCAACTCTCACATCCATACATGATTGCTGGAAAAACAATAGCTTTGACTAGATGGACCTTTGTTGGCAAAGCAATGTCTCTGCTGTTTAACATGTTGCTTAGGTTTCTCATAGCTTTTCTTCCAAGGAGCAAGTGTCTTTTAATTTCATGGCTGCAGTCACCATCTGCAGGGATTTTAGAGCCCAAGAAAATGAAGTCCGCCACTGTTTCCATTGTTTCCCCATCTATTTGCCATGAAGTGATGGGACTGGATTTTTTTTGAATGTTGAGTTTTAAGCCAGCTTTTTCACTCTCCTCTTTCACCTTCATCAAGAGGCTCTTTAGTTCCTCTTTACTTTCTACCATAAGGGTGTTGTCAGCTGCATATCTGAGGCTATTGATATTTCTCCTGGCAATCTAGAGATTTCTTCAAGAAAATTAGAGACACCAAAAAAACATTTCATGCAAAGATGGGCACAATAAACACAGAAATGATATGGGCTGGACCTAACAGAAGCAGAAGTAATTAAGAAGACGTGGCAAGAATACACAGATGAACTATACAGAAAAGATCTTCATGACCCAAATAACCATGATGGTGTGATCACTCACCTAGAGCCAGACGTCCTGGAGTGCAAAGTCAAGTGGGACTTGTAAGCATCACTATGAACAAAGCTAGTGGAGGTGATGGAATTCCAGCTGAGCTATTTCAAATCCTAAAAGATGATGCTGTTAAAGTGCTGCACTCAATATGCCAGCAAATTTGGAAAACTCAGCAGTGGCCACAGGACTGGAAAAGGTCAGTTTTCATTCCAATCCCAAAGAAAGGCAATGCCAAAGAATGTTCAAACTACTGCAAAATTGCACTCATCTCACACACTAGCAAAGTAATGCTCAAAAATCTCCAAGCTAGGCTTCAACAGTATGTGAACCATGAACTTCCAAATGTTCAAGCTGGATTTAGAAAAGACAGAGGAACCAGAGATCAAATTGCCAACATCTGTTGGATCATAGAAAAAGCAAGAGAATTTCAGGAAAACATTTACTTTTGCTTCATTGACTACACGAAAGCCTTCGACTGTGTGGATCACAAATAACTGTGGAAAATTCTTCAAGAGATGGGAATACCAGACCACCTGACCTGCCTTCTGAGAAATCTGTATGCAGGTCAAGAAGCAACTGGACATGGAACAATGGACTGGTTCCTAATTGGGAAAGGAGTACTTCAAGGCTGTATATTGTCACTCTGTTTATTCAACTTATATGCAGAGTACATCATGCGAAATGCTGGCCTGGAGGAAGCACAAGCTGGAATCAAGATTGCTGGGAGAAATATCAATAACCTCAGACATGCAGATGACACCACCCTTATGGCAGAAAGTGAAGAAGAACTAAAGAGCCTCTTGATGAAGGTGAAGAGGAGAGTGAAAAAGCTGATTTAAAACTCAACATTCAAAAAACGAAGATCATGGCATTCAGTCACATCACTTCACGGCAAATAGATGGAGAAACAAAGGAAACCATGACAGACTTTATTTTCTTGGGCTCTAAAATCACTGCAGATGGTGACTGCAGCCATGAAATTAAAAGATGTTTGCTCCTTGGAAGAAAAGCTATGACCAACCTAGACAGCATATTAAAAAGCAGAGACATCACTTTGCTGACAAAGGTCCGACTAGTCAAAGCTATGGTTTTTCCAGTGGTCATATATGGATGTGACAGTTGGACCATAAAGAAAGTTGAGTGCTGAAGAATTGATGCTTTTGAACTGTGGTATTGGAGAAGAGTCTTGAGAGTCCCTTGGACTGCAAGGAGATCAAACTAGTCAATCCTAAAGGAAATCAGTCCTGAATATTCACTGGAAGGACTGATGCTAAAGCTGAAGCTCCAATACTTTGGCCACCTGATGCAAAGAACTGACTCATTACAAAAAACCCTGATGCTGGAAAAAACTAAAGGCAGGAGAAGGGGACAACAGAGCATGAGATGGTTGGATAGCATCAGTGATTCGATGGACATGAGTTTGACCAAGCTCTGGGAAGTTGGTGATGGACAGGGAAGGCTGGCATGGTGCAGTCCATGGGGTCACAAAGGGTCAGACACGACTGAGTGACTGAACTGTACTGAATCTTGTGCTTCTGCTTGTGCTTCATCCAGCCCAGCATTTCACATGATGTACTCTGCATGTAAGTCAAATAATCAGCATAACAATATACAACCTTGACATACTCCTTCCCCAGTTTGGAACCAGTCCGTTGTTCCATGTCCAATTCTGACTGTTACTTCTTGACCTGCATACAGGTTTTTCAGGAGGCAGGTAAGGTGGTCTGCTATTCCTATCTCTTTAAGAATTTTCCAGTTTGTTGTGATCCACATAGTCAAAGGCTTTAGTGTAGTCAATGAAGCAGAAGTAGATGTTTTTTTCCAAAATTCTTTTGCTTTTCTATGATCCAATGGATGTTGGCAATTTGATCTCTGGTTCCTCTGCCTTTTCTAAATTCAGCTTGAATATCTTGCAGTTCTCGGTTCACGTATTATAGAAGCCAAGGTTGCAGGATTTTGAGCATGACCTTGCTAGTACATGACATGAGTGTAATTATGCGGTATTTTGAACATTCTTTGGCACTGTCCTTCTTTGGGATTGGAATGAAAACTGACCTTTTCCAGTCCTGTGGCCACTGCTGAGTTTTCCAAATTTGCTGGCATAGTGAGTGCAGCACTTTAATAGCATCATCTTTTAGGATTTGAAATAGTTCAGCTGGAATTCCATCCCCTCCACTAGCTTTGTTCATAGTGATGCTTCCTAAGCCCCACTTGACTTCACACTCCAAAATGTCTGGCTCTAGGTAACATGCTGAAATTACAATATATTAATGAAAGAAATCAAAGAAGACCTAAATTGATTTACAAATTTCATGCAATTTGTATAAAAATATCAGCAAGGTTTGTTGTTTTTTTTTTTTTTTACATAATAATACTTATTTCAAAATATGCAGAGAAGGGCAAAGGAACCAGAGTGGCTAAAACAATTCTGTTAAAGAAGAATAAAGTAGGGAATTCCCTGGCAGTCCAATGGTTGGGATTCCACACTTTCACTAGCAAGGGCCTGGGTTACATCCTTGGTCAGGGAGCTAGGATTTGGGAGGTGCTTCTAAATAATAACAATAATAATAAAAAATAATAAAGTGAAAAGAATCACCTCAATCAATGTTAAGGCTTACTATATCACTACAGTAATTAAAAGATTGTGATACTGGTGGAAAGAGAGACAAATAGATAGATCAATGAAACAGAACAGAGAACCCAGAAATAGACTCACAGGAATATGACCAAATTATTTTTTGACAAAGGTGCTAAGCAGTTGAAAGGAGAACGGATAGCTTTTTCAAAGAATGCCACTGGAGCAATTGAACATCATATCCAAAAATTAACTCAAATTGAAAATTGATTAGATTGTAAAACAAACTGTAGAACTTTTAGAAAAAAAACACAGGGACTTTCCTGGTGGTCCAGTGGCTAAGACTGCACTCCCAATTCATGAGGCCCAGGTTTGATCCCTGGTCAGGGAAGTAGATCCTACATGTCATAACTAAGAGTTCACAGGCCACAGTGAAGATCAAATATCCCATATGCTGCAACTAAGACCCAGTGCAACCAAATGAATAAACGTTTTTTAGAAAAAAAGGAAAAAAAAACATAGAAGAAAATCTTCAAAGCCTAAGGTTAGGTGAAGAATTCTTACTTGACATCTAAAACACAATCCATAAAAGGAAACATTGATCATTTCAACCTTGGCAAAAACAAAAACTTTTGTTCTGTGAAAGCCTGTGTGAAGAGGATGAAAAGACAAGCTATAGACTGGGAGAAAATAACTCCAAACCACCTATCTGACAAAGAACTAGTATCCAGACGACATGAAGCACTCTGAAAACTAGCAATATTATAAAGTAAAAAAAATAATAATAATATTAAAGCAAAAAAAAAAAAAGAACGGTGAGCGAAAAAAAAAAAAAAAAAAAATCCTCCAAATGTGACAATAAAAAAAAAAAAAAATCCAGTTAGAAAATGGGCAAAAGACATGCATGGACATTTCATTGAAGAGGATAAACAGATGGCAAGTGAGCACATGAAAAGATGTTCAGCCATTAGGGAAATGTCAATTAAAACTACAGTGAGATATTACTACACACCTGTCATAATGGCTAAAATTTTTAAAAAGTAGTGACAATCCCAGATGCTGAGAAAGATGCAGAGAAACTGAACCACTCACACATCGCTGGTGGGAATGTTAACTGGTACAACCACTACCGCATAGAATATGGCAGTTTTAATCAAAGTAAACTAACTATACAAAGTTGTACTCACCATACACCCCAGCAGTTGCAGTCTTAAGCATTTGTGTCAGAAATATGAAAACTTATGTTCACACAAAACCTGTACACAAATGTTCGTAGCAGTTTGATTCCTAAAAGCCCCGAACAGGAACCACTCAGATACACTTCCTTGGGTTGAACAAACAGTGGCACATCCATACTATGGAAAACTATTCAGCCAAAAAAAAAAAGAAACGAAGTAATGACCAACTTGGATAAACATCTAGGAAATTATGCTGAATGAAATACAGCCAATCTTTAAAGGATACATACTACATGATTTCATGTATGTAACATCCATGAAATAAAAGAATTATAACAATGGAAAACAGAAGAGGGGAGGCTAAACAAGAGCATAGACAAACCCTGGAATTAGATTGGCTTCTAAATCCAGCTCCACAGTGAACTACCAAATATTTGGGTGAGTTGCTTAATTTCTTTGAGCCTTGATTTCCACATTCATAAAGTGGTTTTCATTCATTTATTCAGTCAATCAACAAATGCTTAGTTCCAAGTGTTGAGGATAGCGGTGAACAAGAGAGACAAAAATCTTTGCTCTCATAGAGGTGACACTCTAGTGGGGAGAAGAGAGGCAATAAATAAACATACTAATTAATACATATCAGCAAAGATGGCATTAATACTATCAGCAAAAGTAAAGCAAAGTGAGGCGAAAAAAGAGAAAGCATATAGAATATTTAGTACAATACTAGAACATAGAGGTAAAAGAATAAGAAGCATATGCAGTGCTTAGCACAGTGCTAGAAATAGTTAATGTTCAAAAAATACTAATTATTGTTATACATTGCTATTAACAATCAGTAAAAATGTTATTTTTAAAGGTTTAAATGTTAGCAAGAGTGAAGGGAAGTGAATACTCTCATACACTGCTGATGGGCAATTCATACAGCCTCTTTGAAGGCCAACTTGGCAGATCGTTTAAAATTAAAAATACTCATGCCCTATGACCCAGCAAACTGAACTCTGAAACCAAACTATCTGAGTTCAAATCCTGGCCCTGCTATTGACCAGCTGTGTGACCTTTGGTAAGTTGTTTAACCTCTCTGTGCCTTGGTTTCCTAATCTGTAAAACAAGGATAAAATATGGGCTTGTTGTGAGGATTAACTGAATTCATATATGTAAAGCATTTAGAATAGAATTGAGCACATAGTAAGTGTTATATGTCAATCCTAAAGAATATCAACCCTGAATATTCATTGGAAGGACTGATACTGAAGCTGAAGCTCCAATACTTTGGCCGCCTGATGCAAAGAGCTGACTCACTGGAAAAGATCCTGATTCTGGGAAAGATTGGAGGCAAAAGGAGAAGAGGGCGGCAGAGGATGAGATGGTTAGATAATATCAGTGACTCAGTGGACATGAATTTGAGCAAGCTCCGGGAGATAGTGAAGGAAGGACAGGGAAGCCTAGCATACTGCAGTTCATGAGGTCAGATGACTTAGCGACTGAACAATAACAACAAGTGTTATATATGCATTTGTCGCATAAATTCCCCTTCTCAATATTTACCTAGGGAAACACATCTACACCAAATCAGGCTTACAGATGCTCATCTACAGTACTGTTTGTAGCAGTTAGACAAAAATGGAAACTACCTAAATACTCATCTCCATATAAGGCAATTGAGAAATAAAGGAAGGTATAGTGGTACTAGGGAATCATCTGAAACAGCTAAAAAAATGAAGCAAATTGCTATGTTCAGCTATGGAAAGATCTATGAAAAGAGTTGTTATGTACCAAAAAGCTAAATTCAGAATGATACCTACAGGATGATCCTATCCAAACAAAACATGTTATATATATATATATATATAGAGAGAGAGAGAGAGAGAGAGAGACCTAGAAGGATACACTTCAAATTGATGTTGTTAGTGGTGAATGTTGGGGGATGTCTGATTGGATATAAGTGTCATAAAAAATGATCCTATATTTTATATGGAGAATATATTCATCTGTGACTTGTGTGATTAAAAAGAATTGTTTTAAAGTTTAATAAGGAAATAGCAAAAAATGACCAAAGGGAATTATTTTTTCAACAAATAGTTCTGGAGCATTGGCTATCCATAAGCATAAAAATAACCTCTATCCATATCTTGTTTCATATTAAAAAGTTAACACAAAATGGATCATTGACCTAAATATAAAACCTAAAACTATTAAATTTCTAGAAGAAATCATAGGAGAAAATCTGTGTGATCTAGAGTTAGGCAAAGACTTTTTAGATATATAAAATATGGGCTTGTTGTGAGGATTAACTGAATTCATATATGTAAAGCATTTAGAACAGAATTGAGCACATAGTAAGTGTTATATGTCAATCCTAAAGAATATCAACCCTGAATAATCATTGGAAGGACTGATACTGAAGCTGAAGCTCCAATACTTTGGCCACCTGATGCAAAGAGCTGACTCATTGGAAAAGACCTGATTCTGGGAAAGATTGGAGGCAAAAGGAGAAGACTTCACAAAAGTCAACTCTCACATCCATACATGACCACAGGAAAAACCATAGCCTTGACTAGACGGACCTTTGTTGGCAAAGTAATGTCTCTGCTTTTCAATATGCTATCTAGGTTGGTCATAACTTTCCTTCCAAGGAGTAAGCATCTTTTAATTTCATGGCTGCAGTCACCATCTGCAGTGATTTTGGAGCCCCGAAAAATAAAGTGGACACTGTTTCCACTGTTTCCCCATCTATTTCCCATGAAGTGATGGGACCAGATGCCATGATCTTCGTTTTCTGAATGTTGGGCTTTAAGCCAACTTTTTCACTCTCCACTTTCACTTTCATCAAGAGGCTTTTGAGTTCCTCTTCACTTTCTGCCATAAAGGTGGTGTCATCTGCATATCTGAGGTTATTGATATTTCTCCTGGCAATCTTGATTCCAGCTTGTGCTTCTTCCAGCCCAGCGTTTCTCATGATGTACTCTGCATATAGGTTAAATAAACAGGGTGACAATATGCAGCCTTGATGTTCTCCTTTTCCTATTTGGAACCAGTCTGTTGTTCCATGTCCAGTTCTAACTTTTGCTTCCTGACCTGCATACAAATTTCTCAAGAGGCAGATCAGGTGGTCTGGTATTCCCATCTCTTTCAGAATTTCCCACAGTTTATTGTGATCCACACAGTCAAAGGCTTTGGCATAGTCAATAAAGCAGAAATAGATATTTTTCTGGAACTCTCTTGCTTTTTCTGTGATCCAGCGGATGTTGGCAATTTGATCTCTGGTTCCTCTGCCTTTTCTAAAACCAGCTTGAACATCTGGAAGTTCACGGTTCACATATTGCTGAAGCCTGGCTTGGAGAATTTTGAGCATTACTTTACTAGCGTGTGAGATGAGTGCAATTGTGTGGTAGTTTGAGCATTCTTTGGCATTGCCTTTCTTTGGGCTTGGAATGAAAACGGACCTTTTCCAGTCCTGTGGCCACTGCTGAGTTTTCCAAATTTGCTGGCATATTGAGTGCAGCACTTTCACAGCATCATCTTTCAGGATTTGAAATACCTCCACTGGAATTCCATCACCTCCACTAGCTTTGTTTGTAGTGATGCTTTTTAAGGCCCACTTGACTTCACATTCCAGGATGTCTAGCTCTAGGTCAGTGATTACACCTTCGTGATTATCTTGGTCGTGAAGATCTTTTTTGTACAGTTCTTCTGTGTATTCTTGCCATCTCTTCTTAATATCTTCTGCTTCTGTTAGGTCCATACCATTTCTGTCCTTTATCGAGCCCATCTTGGCATGAAATGTTCCCTTGGTTATCTCTAATTTTCTTAGAATGCCTAAAATTAAAAAGACTGACCTTCATAGGCAACAAAAGAAAAAAAAGTAAATAAGTTGTGTGCTTAGTCGCTCAGTCATGTCCGATTCTTGTGATCCCATAGACTGTAGCCTGCCAGGCTCCTCTGCCCATGGGATTCTCCAGGCAAGAATACTGGAGTGGGTCACCACTTCCTTCTCCAGGGGATCTTCCCGACTCAGGAGTTGAACCCAGGTCTCCTACATTACAGGCACATAGATTCTTTTCCGACTGAGCTACAAGGGAAGCCCAGATAAATTACACTCCATCAGATCAAAATATTTGTGCATCAAAGAACTCAAAACAGTGAAAAACAACCCACAGAATGGGAGAAAATATTTGCAAATCATGTACCTGACAAGGAATTAGTATACAGAATATATAAGGACTCCTAAAATTCAACATTTTAAAAAAACCAAACAACCCAATTCAAAAATAGGCAAAGGACTTGAACAGATATTTCTCCAAGGAAGGTATACAAATGGCTAATAAGCACATGAAAAGATGCTGAATATCACTAATCATTACAGAAATGAAAAACAAAATCACAGTGAGGTACAATTTCTCATCCATTAGGGTGGCTATTTTTTTTAATGGAAAAAATTAAGCATTGGTGAAGATATATATGGGGAAATTTGGAATGTTTGTGCATTGCTGATGGGAGTGTAAATGCCATTATGGAAAATAATTTGGCAGTTCCTCAAAAAGTTAAACATAGAATCACCACGTGATCCAGCAATTGCGCTTCTAAGTACAGACCCAAAAGAAATGAAAAACGCAGCTCAGATACTTGTACATCAATATTCATTGCAGCAGTATTCATAATATCCAAAAGGTGGAAATGACCTATGTCCATCAACAGAGAATGGATAAACAAATTGCAGGGTATACAAACAATGGAATATTATTCAGATTTTAAAAGTAGTGAAACTCAAACATGCTATTAATACAGTATGGGTGAACTTTTAAAACATCATGCAAAGTGAAATAAGCCAGATACAAAAGGACAAATATTGTATGATTCCACTTATATAAGATGCCTAGAATTGACAAATTCACGTAGAGAAAGAAAGTAGAATAGAGGTTACCAGGAGCTGGGACCAAGGGGTAAAGGGGAGCTACTGTTTAAGATGAAAAGGCTCTGAAAATGAAGAGTGGTGATAAGTGCATATGGCGAATGTACTTTTTAAAAAAATTATTCAAGTATAGTTGATTTACAATATTATGTTAGTTTCTGGTGTATAGTAAAGTGGTTCAGTTATTTTATATATATATATATATATACACACACATATATACTTTAAAAAATGTATTTGTCTTTAATTGAAGGATAATTGCTTTACAATATTGTGTTGGTTCCTGCCATACATCAACATAAATCAGCCATAGATATGCATACGTCCCCTCCCTCTTGAACCTCCCTCCCACCTCCTACCACATCCCACACCTCTAGGTTATCACAGAGTCCTGGTTTGAGTTCCCTGTATCATACAGCAAATTCCCACTGGGTATCTATTTTACATATTGTAATGTGTATGTTTCCATGCTACTCTCTCCATAAATCATAGCAAGATACTCTATGACCCACCTCCTAGAGTAATGGAAATAAAAACAAAAATAAAGAAGTGGAACCTAATTAAGCTTAAAAGCTTCTGCACAGCAAGGGAAACTATAAACAAGGTGCAAAGACAGAATGGGAGAAAACAATAGCAAATGAAACAGCTGACAAAGGATTCATTTCCAAAATATACAAGCAGCTCATACAACTCAATACCAGAAAAACAAATAATCTGATCAAGACCTAAACAGACATTTCTTCAAAGAAGACATACAGACGGCTAAAAAGCACATGAAAAGATGCTCAACATCATTCACTATTAGAGAAATGCAAATCAAAACTACCATGAGATATCACCTCATATCAGTCAGAATGGCCATCATCAAAAAGTCTACAAATGATAGTGTCCGAGAGGTTGCGGAGAAAAGGGAATCCCCTTGCACTGTTGGTGGGAATGGAGGACAGTATGGAGATTGTTTTCATATTATTTTACACTACAGGTTATTACAAGATTTTGAACATAGTTCCCTGTGCTATACAGTAGGACCTCCTTGTTCATCTATTTTATATATAGGACTTTGTATCTGTTAATTCGAAACTCCTAATTTATCCCTCCCCCTGCCCTTTTCCCCTCTGGTAACCGGAAGTTTCTTTTCCATGTCTGTAAGTCTCTTTCTGTTTCGTAAATAAGTTCATTTGTATTATTATTTTAGATTGTATCAGATTTAGATCTGTATCACATATAGTGAAATGAAAGTCGCTCAGTCATGTCCTATTCTTTGCGACCCCATGGACAGTCCATGGAACACTCCAGGCCAGAATACTGGAACAGATAGCCGTTCCCTTCTCCAGGGGATCTTCCCAACCCAGGGATTGAACCCAGGTCTCCCGCATTGCAGGCAGATTCTTTACCAGCTGAGACACAAGGGAAGCCCAAGAACACTGGAGAGGGTAGCCTATCCCTTCTCCAGCAGATCTTCCTGACCCAGGAATCGAACCAGGGTTTCCTGCATTGCAGGCGGATTCTTTACCAACTGAGCTAAAGTGATACCATCTATTTTTCTTCCTCTGACTATTCCAGTTAGTATACTAATCTCTGTCTAGGTCTATCCATGTTGCTGAAAATGGTGTTGTTTCATTCTTTTTTGTGGCTAATATCCCATGGACAGAGGAGCTTGGTGGGCTACAGTCCATGGGATCACAAGAGTCAGACATGACTTAGACACTAAACCACCACTGCATTCCATTGTATTTGTACTACATCTTCTTTATCCATTCATTTGTCAATGGAAACAGGTTGTTTCTATGTTCTGGATATTGTTAATAGTGCTGTTGTAAACACTGGGATGCATTTATCTTTTCCATGTGAATGTACTTAACATCACTTAAATGTACATTTAATTTTGGTTTTGGTTTTGGTTTTTTAAAAATATTTTGGCAGTGTTGCGTGGCATGTAGAATCTTAGTTCCCTAACCAGGGATCAAACTCTTGCCTCCTGCAGTGGAAGTTCAGAGTCTTAACCACTGGACAACCAAGGAGGTCCCCTAAATGTACATTTTATTTACCTATTTATTTTAAAATATTCGTTTATTTGGCTGAGTCGGGTCCCGCATGCAGGACCCTCATTGTGTCATGAGGGATCTTTCGTTGTGGCGGGCAGGCTCAGTAGTTTTGGTGTGCTGGCTTAGTTGCCCCATGGCATGTGGGATCTTAGTTCCCGGACCAGGGGTCACCAGGGATCGAACCCATGTCCCCTGCATTGGAAGGTGGATTGTTAACCAGTGGACCACCAGGGAAGTCCCTAAATGTACATTCTAAAATGGTCAAAATGGTAAATATTATGTATTTGTTGTTGTTTAGTCACTAAGTCATGTCCCCATGGACTATAGCCTGCCAGGCTCCTCTGTCCATGGGATTTCCCAGGCAAGAATCCTGGAGTGGGTTGCCATTTCTTTCTCCAGGGGATCTTCCCAACCCAGGGATTGAACTTGGTCTCTTGTATCTCCTGCATTGGTAGGCAGATTCTTTACCACTGAGCCACCAGGAAACCCCAATTAAAAATTAAGTTAAGAAAAAACAACTGATTTAACATATGTTGGCCAGGGCATGGTGCAACTGGAACACTGAAAATGGGGATGTAAAATATTACAACCACTTTGGAAAACAGTTTGGCAATTTTTTCAAAAAATTAAAACATACATCTGCCATATGACCTAGCCTTCCACTTGTAGGTTTTCACCAAGAGAAATATAAACATTTGCTCATAAAAAGACTTGTATAGAAATGTTCATAGCAGCTTCATCTGTAATTGCTTAAAACTGGAAACAATGCAAATGTCTATCCACAACTGAATGGGATAAACTACTTATGGTATTAGTCGCTCAGTCGTGCCCGACTCTTTGCGACCCCATGGACTGCAGTCCACCAGGCTCCTCTGTCCATAAGATTTTCCAGGCAAGGATACTGGAGTGGGTTGCCATTTCCTTCTCCAGGAGATCTTCCCAACCCAGGGATCGAACCCGGGTCTCCTGCACTGCAGGCAGATTCATTACCGACTGAGCTACAAGGCATACATACATACATGTGTATATGCATATATGTACACATGTACTATATGATGTATACGAGGAACTACTAAGCAATAAAAGAATAAACTATTGATACATACAACAACATGAATGAATCTAAAAATAATTATGCTGAGTGAAAGATGCTAAACAAAAAAAGAGTACAGGCTGGAATATTTCCATTTATGCAAAATTCAAAAAAATGCAAATTAATCAGTAGTGACAGAAAGCAGATCAGCAGTTGCCTGGGAGTGCAGGGGGAGGAGCTGGACTGAGGAGTTACAAACAGACATGAGAAAACTTGGGGCTTATGGATATGTTCATTACATTAGTGACAAATGGTTTCACTAGGTTTATACACACATCAAAATTTGTCAGACTGCATACTTTAAATACGTGCCATTTACTATACATTGATTATTCCTCAATAAAGCTGTTGGAAAAACCCAAATTTCAGAAGGAAGCATCCAGAAGGGAATTGGAGCACTAATTCATTGACTGAGTCCCAATGTTCTATGCATTTGATACATCATCTCTTAAATTGAGTATGGTTATCCCTATTTTCCAAATAAAGCACCTGTGGTTCAGAGAAGTGAAGCCATGTACTCAAAGGCACACAGAGATAGATTCAAACTATGCTCTTTCACCTCTGCCTCACTGTCTCACAGGAATGTGAGAAAGTGAGGAGAAGGCTATGCTGGTTCGTTGATTGCTGACAATAAATCAATCAGGGAATCTGAGGCATGAAGGGCTACTCTTTAAGATGAAGACTGAGGGGCTTGGACCACTCCACTCATGGTGTGACTTATGAACATGAACCACTCATACACATCCTTTTCCTTTGGCAACCTGGGACAGGATGCTGGGGATGTATGTACATCTCAGTTCCCTACTCATTGTCTCCCATGCCCACACTTACAGAAATAGAACCATGCACTGCATGGTTTCATTTACGATATGTTAAAGCAGTTCTTACAAAACAATGAAGACAAAGATCATTCAACATATTGCAATGAGAAAATTGGTTAAGCATTTTGGGGAAAATAGATTTGTTTTCAGTTTATCTTTAATTCCATTTATCTTTATCAACCCCAAGTTGGTAAAGAACTAAATACATGTTATTAAATAGAATTGAGTATTTAGCAGATCTTTGAACTGAGAGTAACCTTCTAATCTTTGAATTGACAAGAAGAAATTACAAGAGAAAAGGTCAACAGATTTGGCTATATAAAATTTTGAAATTTGTACATAGAAAAATAAAATCAAAAGGAAAGTAATTGGTAAAAATATATGCCTCAAATATGACAAATGATGAACTTCTGTGTTCTGTAAAGCACCCATGCAAATTGATCAGAAAAACATGTCCCCAAAGATTAATAGGCAGAGATACTTCACACAAGGGGAAATGGAATGAGTAAACAAGCATATGACAAAATGTTCAACCCCACTAGTGATTTTTTGAAGTGCAAATTAAAACAATTACGTTAGTAAAAGTTAAAAATAAGTGATTACCAGGCTGCCATGAGTATAGTAAAATTGCAAGGCTGCTCTGAGGAAGGTCTTTGGCAATACACAATACCACTATCAAAGTATTCAGACCCTTAACACAGTGCTCCCTTTCCAACAGTTACTGCCAACCACTTGCATGGACTAAGCACAGATGCACCAGTTCTCCCAAATGGGAGTCTCCAGCCCAGATATCACACACCTGCGCTCAGGTTTGTGTCTATAAAGCATCTCCAGCTGGTCCTCCCCCTCAGTCCCACATCGCACACACCAAACATACCTCCTCCTAGTTCCCCGTGAATGTGCTACTGAGTCACCAAACCAGAAACCTGGGAATCATCCTAATTACCTCCCTGTCCCTCACCCCTGCACATATGTCATTTCCTAGTCAGATTCTGCCAATACTCCATCTGCAATGTCTTTTGAATCTGCCCCCTCCTCCTCCACCCCACAATCACAGACCTGGGTCTCGCCTTTCTGTTTCTTGCTTGCATTGTTGAAACAGCCCTGACCCATCTCCTCCCTGACCCAAACCAGCCACACTTTCTTCAAACCATTCTAAAAGAAGCAGTCAGTTATCTTTCTGAAGCACAAAGCTGATTCTCTCCTCTTTAAAATCTTTCAGTGATTCCTCATTGTCTACCTACAGGCTAAAGTCCAAATTCTTAAGATTTAACAGCCCTCCATGTTCCCAACTGCCTCACCACCATCTTTCCTCTGAGAGCTTCTTCTAGCTTTCTGTCCCCTCCTCCCACCCTACCTTTCCACTATAATGTGAATTCTTTGAGACCAGGAACTAGATCTTAATCATCTCTGTTTCCCTGGCTCATAATACAGAATTTGACTCAGAGTAGGTACTCAATAAATGTTGGGTGAAGGAATGGATTTATTCTAAGGAAGTTGTTCCACTGAAGGAAAAAGCCATATAAAGGAAACTATTCACTGTAGCAACATTCATAATAA
The DNA here is from genome assembly GCF_027580195.1 of Bos mutus. Classification (NCBI taxonomy): domain Eukaryota; kingdom Metazoa; phylum Chordata; class Mammalia; order Artiodactyla; family Bovidae; genus Bos; species Bos mutus. The sequence continues at coordinate 69,084,002 of NC_091646.1, read as the reverse complement.
AGAAAAAGCACTAAAAACTAAATGTTCAACAGTAAGGAACTTTTATTAATTATGGGATATCCATTTAATGAAATATGACACAGTTGTTAAAATACTCATTATGAAGATTATGTAGCAACTCAGAAAGTGTTTAGTATAATAAAAGCAGAATGCAAAATGGTCTGTATGCTAGGAGTAAAATTATGTAAAAGTATGCATGCACACAAACCGATCAGAACAAGAACAGGAACAAGAACAAATGAATACAGATGATGTGTTTAGGGTGTTTGGGGAGGTACTGTTTTGTGATTTTCTTAGCTCTTTCCCAATTCCCTTTATTCTTGTTAGAATGTCATTTGTGCATAAATACAAATTGACAGAGAAAAAAATATACTGGAAAAGGTGCTTTGATTCCGTCAAGTCCTTTGACAAGCTGTGGTACAAAAACAAACCAACCCTTGACCTGGGAGGCAAGAGATCAGCCTCCCTAACCCATCCCCCACTCCTAACCAGCTGTGTGATCTTAAGTAACATCTGCGGCTCTAACCAGCCATTTTTCCTATCCTCTCAAGCCAGAGGTCCCATGAACTTCCCATGGAATCTCTCACCCCCAAGTGAACCCCAATCATTTCTGTTGGCTGCACCACCATCTTCCCAATGCCCTCAGACTGAAAACCTCAGAATGCACCTTCTATTGTCTCACCAACTTCACTCTCTCTCTAATCCCCATCTCCAATCAATTGCCCCTTCTTGCCAATAATCATCTATAGCATGCTTTACTATAGACCTAATTTTAGACAAAGAGGATTTCCTGTCCATCTAGTTAGTGAGTACTGTCTGATTGAAAAAAGCCAACCATTTTTTCCTCTCTCTTGCTCCTCTACAAACTACAGGGGGATGAAAAGGAGGGCAGAGACAGAGACATGTAAAATGGAACCTCCTGGGTTAGGACTTTGACCTCATGGTCAGGGGAGGCCAGGCAGAGTCAGGGAGAGTATAGTGAGACTTGGCACAATGACTGGGATGTTGACTCAATTTGTTCATTCAACAAGTATTTACCAAGTGTTGGACATCACACTAACCTCTCTGTTAGGTGGCAAAGATGAATTAAGGCAGGCTCTTTAATGAAGATACTCACAATCTAGTGGAGGACAGATGAATAAACTAATTACAACCCGATCTGCTACTGTGTTGCCATTGAATTTGAACCGAGGACTCTGGGGCAGAAGAATGTGGCATGACCTTGCCTGAGGGGACTGGGTTCTCACAGATCCAGAAGGACCTGAGCTGCATGCATCTCCAAGGTGGACAAGTGGGATTAGGTACCCAGGAAGAGTGCTGGGCTGTCCATGGCAGTTCCAAGCTGAGGGATCATCAGGTCCACTGTCAGGAGGCTTGAAAGAGGCAGTTTTGTCAGAGCAGTAACACCTTGGAGTGGCTTAAGCTTTGAGGTTTGGGATAGGGTAAGGGAGCAATGGGTGTCCTGATGAGTGCAGGAGGCAGGAGGTGAAAGGCAGAGGGACCTGAGGGGCCAGGCAGGAGGCCCAAGGGCACTTTCAAAGTAGGGAAATCACATGATTAGGTCTAAATTTTAGTTAGATAACCGGATGATCTCGAATGGCTCCTGTCTTCCCTGAGACTTTATGGTAAATGCCAAATGCACTGTACAGAAATGGAGGGGCAGAGTTCAAGCAGAGATCCTACCCTCCCACCCGCTACACTCCACCCCCTTGGCAATCTGTAGAGAAGCCAGAGGGAAAAAATATTGATTCTTCCCAACTTATAGTAAGGGCAGGTCGACTGGCTCCAGGGAACTCAGGAGAAGGAACACACAATAGGTTTAAGGAACAGTATTAGTTATTCATTTTAATGTATTCTTTAAAATTTATTTATTTGAAGTATAGTAGATTTACAAAGTTGTGTTACTTTCAAGTTGTACAGAAAAGTGATTCAGATATATACATATAGACATATATAGATATAGATATATTATTTTTCAGATTCTTTTCTACTACAGTTTATTACACGATGTTAAATATAGTTCCTTGTGCTACACTGTAGGACCTTATTCATTTCAGTGTATTCTAGTGATTATACGGTCCTGTATATGTGGGACTTAAAATAGCCTCACTTTAGGCAAGAGAGCTTGTCTAACTCATCTTGGTCCAGCACCTAACACAGAATCAAGCGCTCCAGAGGTTCCCAGCAAATACTGGAGGGATGAGGGCGGGAAAGGAGAGGGAGCAATTCGCCCTTGGGAGACACCCGTTTTTCCACGGCGATTTCCAAGCCCCGGACCTCTGACCTCCCACCAGTAGATGGCAAAATAGCCTTCTCGCGTGCCGTAAAAGGGCGGAGCTGGTAGGAGGGTCCAAGGTTCCTGCGCGCGCAGTCGCGGGCCCTGTTTTCTCCTCTCGCCGGAAGAAGGCGGGCCTCTTTTCGTGCCTAGCGCAGCCATGGTAAGGCGGATTCTTTGCGAGCTCTTGAAGCTCCATCAGCCTCCATCCTCCCAGGGCTGGGGCTGCCCGGGACTCCGGCACTCTCGCGGGGGGTGGTCGGGCCGAGGCGAAGGGAGAGGGACCTAGTGGGGTGGGCACAGGCTGGGTAGATGGTGAGATCGAACACCAGCTTTCAGCTGTAGGGGGAAATTGGTACTGCTGGCGGGAAGGCCTTGGTATCTGGGCCGGCCACACCCGGCCACGCATCATGCGGCCCTGGGAGGAGCGGCTTGTTTCCCAGAATGGAGCCCCGGGTGGGCCCGGAGGATAGACGTCTGGCCCGGGGCAGGAGAAGAGATTCTTTCCGTCGTGTCTTTGGCACGCTCTGACTTTAGCTAATGTGATCGGTGAGATTCAGTATACGGCTTTAAAAAGGCTTCTTTTCGCACTTTAAGGTGAAAAATGATCTTAGCTACTTTAGAGTTTGAGGAAGCAGCTATTGGCACGTGGTTGTGCCAATATCTCAACAGCTAACACTTGAAAACCAGATACATTTCGAGAAGATTTCTGTTTGATATAGAAGCACAGATTGAGTTCTGGTCCATTTCTGTTACTGGCTGGCTGTGTGCCTTGAAGTCCATCCCCTGGCTGTTTCACCAGCAGTATCCTAGTAAAAACATCCTCTAGAAGCATACACACTTTTAAGTAGTAATATGTAAATAACTTAGTAACAGGAAATACTGTTCTTAGAGACAGTAATCAATTAACAGTAAGGAAACTGGTTGCAGTTTGCGGCACCTGTAGTATTTGCTGGGTACTGTGTGTGTTTTTGTTAAAGAGGAAACGATGCTGTTCTTTCGAGAATAATTGTGTAAGCTGTTCTTGAAAACACCTGAAACAATTTAACAGTATTAAAATCTGAAACTTTAGGCTCGGGGTCCCAAGAAGCACCTGAAACGCGTAGCAGCTCCAAAACATTGGATGCTGGATAAACTGACCGGTGTGTTTGTAAGTATCATTATATTGTAACCCTGTTTTTTTACGTTGTATGTTTGAAACATTTTGTACTGTTTCTGTATGTGTGGATATCCCTGATTACTGGATCGGAAAATTCACTGCCTGCCAGAGGTTCTTTTGGGGTCGGGGCAGTCTGAATCTCGGGACTTAAGAGGTACCTTTTTTAAAGTGATAAATTAATCATTTACAGGCCCCTCGTCCATCTACCGGCCCCCACAAGCTAAGGGAGTGTCTCCCCCTAATCATTTTCCTAAGGAATAGACTTAAGTATGCCCTAACTGGAGATGAAGTAAAGAAGATTTGCATGCAGCGTTTCATTAAGATCGATGGCAAAGTCCGCACAGATATAACCTACCCTGCTGGTTTTATGGGTAAGTGGTTAGTGATGGGCGCTTGGTGGTAGCCCCTTATATTTTTGTAAATCTTGCTATCTAAAAAGGTGGTTGTATTAAATACTGGTGAACTTTTGTCAGAGTCGTTGCTGGTATTCAAAATGGGAAGCATATGGATATTTTTTCCTTATGTGGTTGTTGCTCAGCATGGTCTACTGGGGTGCACTGTAGTAACCTGAGTTATTGTTTGATATCAGATGTCATCAGCATTGATAAGACTGGAGAGAACTTTCGTTTGATCTATGACACCAAGGGTCGCTTTGCTGTTCATCGTATTACACCTGAGGAGGCCAAGGTGAGTGATGCAAGTACGCTGGGCTGTTGTTTTAAAGTACTTGATTCTAAGTTACAGCCTGAATTAAGTACATGGGCTGATCCATTGTGAGGTAGGTAGATTAGGATTCCTTATAATCTTATACCTGGAAACATCTAGTCAGGTTAGCATCCTCAACAGATTGTTACCTTTTTTTATCGCAGAAATGAATTCGCACTGAACAGTGACTTCTGATTGCTGGTGTTTTTTTGTTTGAGGCAAGCAGAGTGACTTCTAGAAATGTTTGAGTATCTGAAGTGTGGGATAAGGGGCCAGAAAAACCCAATGTCTAGTCCAGTCGGCCTTTTGTCTAGCTTTATTCTGGAAAGGGGAAAGGTATTAATGGAAAGGACCAATAGCCTTTGGGGCACTAATTTGAGATAACGCAAAAGGTTACAGACACTGATTATTTAATCCAGTTTGTTGTGGTTTTATGTATAAGTTCATGGCTTCTTCCATTATTGGCTGTAAATGAAGGTTAATTCAATTGGGTGATTCAGCTCCTAATTTCCTTAGCTGCCTGCACTGTTACCAGCAGGCTGGAGAGCATGTCCAATGGAATCGAGGTGATTTGATTCATTTAAAGAATATTTTGGGGAGTGAAAAATCCAAAAGTGAAATGGTTTGTGAAATAGTTGATTTGATGAACTGGTAATGCAATTGCCCTTTGTGAGACAAAATTCAATTGTGATATAGAGGGAGCCATTAAGAGGCACTTGTTAGCTGGGTGAGTAGAAGGGAAGAATTCAAGCTGTCCCAGACTTAACCTGAGAATGGGGCTGTAATTTGCATTTGAGAGGGGAGGAAATGGTGGTGATTAGCCCTCCTGGTAGTTCCCAGGTTGTGAGGCCTTCCAGTTCCTTGAACTTTTAGCCTTGGGGTTGATACAGTGCTACGAAGAAAACACATAAGAAATAGGAAGATTAATCTAGAAGGGGGGCCAATGTGCAAGATGAATTTATTGCGGAGTGGGAAGAAAAGTCAAGAACACCATTATTCAGCTGTAGCTCTTTAGCTGCTGGTTACATCTTTAAAGTGGTGACAGAACTGTCGTACTCTGGAGCATAGTGCTTGTGAGCTGGACTGATGTGGCTAACCTTGTGTGTTTCTAGTATAAATTGTGCAAAGTAAGAAAGATATTTGTGGGAACAAAAGGAATCCCTCATCTGGTAACCCATGATGCTCGTACCATCCGTTACCCTGATCCCCTCATCAAGGTGAATGATACCATTCAGATTGACTTGGAGACTGGCAAGATTACTGATTTCATCAAATTTGACACTGGTAAGCAGCCTCTACTACATAGGCATTCTCTTTAGGCAGAATTCTCATAGGCAGGCATAAGAGCTGTACTTTGCTTTTAATTTTTAAATTGATTGAATCTAGGACTTGAACAAGGTCTGGGTACAGGGTTTTATTTTTTGGGTTTGTGGTCTAATATGCACCTAATTCGGAGAAGGCAATGGCACCCCACTCCAGTACTCTTGCGTGGAAAATCCCATGGATGGAGGAGCCTGGTAGGCTGCTGTCTATGGGGTCACACAGAGTCGGACACGACTGAAGTGACTTAGCAGCAGCATGCACCTAATTAGCAACCAAAGCTAGATGTCTTTTGTTGATACAGTAACAGATCAGGAACAAGGCAAGTCTTTTAAGAAATGTTCAGTGAATATGTAAAAGCAAAGCCTTGTGTCATTGTAGTTTTCTGGTGGCCATGAGGGAATTGAGATACAGCCTTTTGTAATTGACTCATCCTCCAAATCTGTTCACAACAGTAGCAGAAAATTAATTGTACCTTGAAAGATAAACAACTTTGTTTGAAACCTGTCTCTCTCATTGACTACCATTTCCTTCCTATATAGGTAACCTGTGCATGGTGACTGGAGGTGCTAACCTGGGAAGAATTGGTGTGATTACAAACCGGGAGAGGCATCCAGGTTCTTTTGATGTAGTTCATGTGAAAGATGCGAACGGCAACAGCTTTGCCACACGGCTCTCAAACATTTTCGTTATTGGCAAAGTAAGTCTGGGTTTCTCTAGTCCAGGGAAACCTGTAAAATGCTGGGATTGTAGCTCCTGGTTCCTGCTAAAGTGTTATAAAATAAAGCCTCCTCTGGGATAGGGCTTACAGCAGGGCTGAGGCAAACCTGTGCTTTTTCAGCATCACAGTATGGGGTGTGGGGACCGGATCACCTGGGTTGGTGAAAAGTGCCAGTAATGGGATGAATATACCTTATAGTTTGGCTCTTTAATTTGTACCTGTGGGAGATTGTGGGGGTAGAGGGTAAGCTAATGCTTGGCCTTGGGCACAATTGCAATATATCTAAGACTAGTTATGAAGGATATTGTAGTTTGCATTTACATACATGGGCAAAAAATTTTAAATGGGTATTTCAGATAAATGACTGCCTGACTGTTGCTGAGTGCTTTCACAAACAGGTTTCTCTTTCTCTTGACAAACATAAACATAACATGTGCCAGCCTGTTAATGGTGTGTAGCAGGTTTTGATTCTCCTCTTTTCTCCTCCAGGGCAACAAACCGTGGATCTCTCTTCCCCGTGGAAAGGGTATTCGCCTTACCATTGCTGAGGAGAGAGATAAGAGATTGGCAGCCAAACAGAGCAGTGGATAAAATGATCTCTATGTGATGTGATTGGAAAAGTCTTTGTAATTAAAGATAATACCAAGTGATTAATAGTATCTTTGGTGTTTGCTGTGGTTTGGGTTTTTGGTTTGTTTGCTTGCTTTGAATTTTCAGGCAGGCTTGGCATTCTGGGATATGATGTCTCCTATAGGCTAGACTTCAATGATGGTAGGAAAACATATCAAACCTTGGCAAGAAGGAGAAGCAAGTAAATATTTTATACATAGTATCTTTTTTTTTAATCCCCCTCTTTTCTCTGGTCTTTATTGCACTACCCCATATATAAGCCTGGCTCATCTGTTTTTCCCACTTCTGTGCCCAGCTTGCCAAATGGCATGGTAAAAATGTCCAGTTTTGAATACAGGTATGGACTCTTGTTGCCAAGCAATACACTTGCTTGGACTTTATCATTTTCCAGCTGCTATAGCATTCAGTCCTCAACTCCATTTCTCAGGACTGCAAAATCATGTTTTTACCAGTCTTGAGAGGTGCCTCTGTTGGCAAGGGGCCAGCAGTTAGACCTATTCCTCATTTCAAACTCTAGGCTTCTTACAAGTGTCAATTACCCTGTGTGTGATATCAACCAGCATGTCTTCCTGCTAAGACCTAAAACCACCTTGGCTTCCCATAGCAGAGCTTTTCTCAATCTTTATATGGGAGCAGGGTGGGGGAGGGGATAGCTGTCCTGTGTTGGATGTTGGGCAGCATCCCTGGCCCCTAACCCACTAGAACAGCGCTTTTGTTCTTCCTGGTTGTGATAACGAGAAACTGACTTGAGGTAATGCCAGATCCCCCAGAGGAGCAAAATGCCCATGTGTTAACCACTGCCCTGTATATATCACCTTCACGTAACGTCTAGCTACAGACTGCTCAAAACAACTAAGTTTCCCTTTTCCCTTCTGGCAGGATTTGGAGTGAAAAACAGTTGTTTTAGATGTCTTCATCTGAGATAAAATGAACCTGTGTGAAATCACTGCAAATATAACTGGGCACATCTGGTATCCCTGGTGCCCAGGCCTGTGGGTTCAGTGGACCAGGAAGCCTGCTGAGGAGCTGTAGCTTGGGGCAACATCCTTTTCCCCAGGCTGAGTCCTGGGCTTGGAGTCAAGCCAAAGAACTGAACAAACAACATACTAGCAAAAACTGCCCAGGGGTCTCCCAGACCCAGATTTGGCCCCACAGGACATCCCTGCCTTCCATATTGCAAAATAAAGCACAACTTGGGGCTAACGGAACTCTGCTTAAGCAGCCTAAAGGGAATTTCTGCAGAACTGGGTCCAGCCAAGTAGAGGGGTGCCGAAAAGGGCTTGCCAGTCATGTTACTTAAGCCTTTTCTTGCCAAGAGTGGAGCTTATCCAGAAGCAGTTATGAGGGGCCAGATCAGAAGTAATTTTTATGGTGCCCCTTGAGAAATGGAGACTAAAGGATTAGAAGGCAGGGGACCTGAAGGCAGCTGTATTCTCTTGCTGCCACCCTGCTCAGTGTGCTTTCTAGGTTTGTCCTGTCTCAGCTCAACAGATGATGGAAATGATTTGTTGAAGTTTAGTTAAGGAACCAAAGCAAATATGGAGGAGAGGCCTCCAGGTTGGTTCTTTCCACAAGTACAGCGGTATCCTAGATGCTCACTGGGCCACCCATCTTGTCCAAATGGGGAATTGGTGTTCCTTGGCTGCATTCTCCTCACATCACCAGGGATTTTTGTATTTATTCATTTGGCTATGTTGGGTTTTAGCTGCAGCACAGGGAATCTAGTCAAAGCTATGGTTGTGTATGAATGTAAGAGTTGGACTATAAAGAAAGCTGAGACCTGAAGAATTGATGCTTTTGAACTGTGGTGTTGGAGAAGACTCTTGAGGGTCCCTTGGACTGCAAGGAGATCCAACCAGTCCATCCTAAAGGAAATCAGTCCTGAATATTCATTGGAAGGACTGATTGATGCTGAAGCTAAAACTCCAATACTTTGGCCACCTGATGCGAAGAATTGACTCATTGGAAAAGACCCTGATGCTGGGAAAGATTGAAGGCAGAAGGAGAAGGGGACAACAGAGGATGAGATGGCTAGATGGCATCACCGACTCGATGGACACTTTGAGCAAGCTCTGGGAGTTGGTGATGGACAGGGAAGCCTGGTGTGCTGCAGTCCATGGGGTCACAGAGAGTCGGACACAAAAGAGTGACTGAACTGAACACGGAATCTTTAGTTGTGGCATGTGAGATCTAGTTTCCTGAGCAGGGGTTGAACCCGGGCCCCCTGCACTGGGAATGCAGAGTCTTAGCCACTGGACCACAGAGAAGTCCCTTTTACAACCTAAGTTTATTTTGGTTTTTTATTTGTTAAACTAGCACAGGGATTTTTTTTAAGCAACTAGCCCCAATGTGCAGATTTCCATCCTCACACCAGGTTGTATCACTTGACTTAGCCCAAAGCAGCCTGTATCACTGGAAAGAGATACAGTTTCCAAATAATATGGCTTGGGTCATTGTAGGCTGTTTAAGACTTCCAGTTTGATTCATAAAATCTTAGAGCTGGAGAGAACCTTAGAGATCATCTCAGCAGAAAGGCAAATGGTCCTGAGATAAAAATGACCGCAGTGAGCAGAACTTGTGGGGGTTTGATTTACTTCCCTTGTGCATTCAGCAGACTGGGCCTCGTGGTCCACTCAGGGCAGCACAGTACAGATTTGAATGACAGCAAGAATGAACGGTTCTATGAAGACCTACAAGACCTTTTAGAACTAACACCCCAAAAAGATATCCTTTTCATTATAGGGGACTGGAGTGCAAAAGTAGGAAGTCAAGAAACACCTGGAGTAACAGGCAAATTTGGCCTTGGAGTACGGAATGAAGCAGGGCAAAGGCTAATAGAGTTTTGCCAAGAGAACGCACTGATCATAGCAAACACCCTCTTCCACAACACAAGAGAAGACTCTATACATGGACATCACCAGATGGTCAACACCGAAATCAGATTGATTCTATTCTTTGCACCCAAAGATGGAGAAACTCTATACAGTTAGCAAAAACAAGACTGGGAGCTGACTGCCTCAGATCATGAACTCCTTATTGCCAAATTCAGACTTAAATTGAAGAAAGTAGGGAAAACCACTAGACCATTCAGGTATGACCTAAATAAAGTCCCTTATAATTATACAGTGGAAGTGAGAAATAGATTTAAGGGACTAGATCTGATAGAGTGCCTGATGAATTATGGACAGAGGTTCATGACATTGTACAGGAGACAGGGATCAAGACCATCCCCATGGAAAAGAAATGCAAAAAAGCAAAATGGCTGTTGGAGGAGGCCTTACAAATAGCTGTGAAAAGAAGAGAAATGAAAAGCAAAGGAGAAAAGGAAAGATATAAGCATCTGAATGCAGAGTTCCAAAGAATAGCAAGGAGAGATAAGAAAGCCTTCCTCAGCAATCAATGCAAAGAAATAGAGGAAAACAACAGAATGGGAAAGACTAGAGATCTCTTTCAGAAAATTAGAGATACCAAGGGAACATTTCATGCAAAGACAGGCTCGATAAAGGACAGAAATGGCATGGGCCTAACAGAAGCAGAAGATATTAAGAGGTGGCAAGAATACACAGAAGAACTGTACAAAAAAGATCTTCACGACCAAGATAATCATGATGGTGTGATCACTGACCTAGAGCCAGACATCTTGGAATGTGAAGTCAAGTGGGTCTTAGAAAGCATCACTACAAACAAAGCTAGTGGAGGTGATGGAATTCCAGTTGAGCTGTTTCAAATCCTGAAAGATGATGCTGTGAAAGTGCTGCACTTAATATGCCAGCAAATTTGGAAAACTCAGCAGTGGCCACAGGACTGGAAAAGGTCCGTTTTCATTCCAACCCCAAAGAAAGGCAATGCCAAAGAATGCTCAAACTACCACACAATTGCACTCATCTCACACGCTAGTAAAGTAATGCTCAAAATTCTCCAAGCCCAGCTTCAGCAATATGTGAACCGTGAATTTCTAGATGTTCAACCTGGTTTTAAGAAAGGCAGAGGAACCATAGATCAAATTGCCAACATCCTCTGGATCACGGAAAAAGCAAGAGAGTTCCAGAAAAACATCTATTTCTGCTTTATTGACTATGCCAAAGCCTTTGACTGTGTGGATCACAATAAACTGTGGAAAATTTTGAAAGAGATGGGAACACCAGACCACCTGACCTGCCTCTTGGGAAACCTGTATGCAAGTCAGGAAGCAACAGTTAGAACTGGACATGGACCAACAGATTGGTTCTAAATAGGAAAAGGAGTATGTCAAGGCTGTATATTGTCACCCTGCTTATTTAACTTCTATGCAGAGTACATCATGAGAAATGCTGGGCTGGAAGAAGCACAAGCTGGAATCAAGATTGCCAGGAGAAATATCAATAACTTCAGATATGCAGATGACACCACCCTTATGGCAGAAAGTGAAGAAGAACTAAAAAGCCTCTTGATGAAAGTGAAAGAGGAGAGTGAAAAAGTTGGCTTAAGGCTCAACATTCAGAAAACAAAGATCATGGCATCTGGTCCCATCACTTCATGGGAAATCAATGGGGAAAGAGTGGAAACAGTGTCAGACTTTATTTTTTGGGGCTCCAAAATCACTGCAGATGGTGACTGCAGCCATGAAATTAAAAGATGCTTACTCCTTGGAAAGAAAGTTATGACCAACCTAGACAGCATATTAAAAAGCAGAGACATTACTTTGCCAACAAAGGTCCGTCTAGTCAAGGCTATTGTTTTTCCAGTGGTCATGTATGGATGTGAGAATTGGACTGTGAAGAAAGCTGAGTGCTGAAGAACTGATGCTTTTGAACTGTGGTGTTGAAGAAGACTCTTGAGAGTCCCTTGGACTGCAAGGAGATCCAACCAGTCCATCCTAAAGGAGACCAGTCCTGGGTGTTCATTGGAAGGAGTGATGCTGAGGCTGAAACTCCAATACTTTGGCCACCTTATGTGAAGAGTTGACTCATTGGAAAAGACCCTGATGCTGGGAGGGATTGGGGGCAGGAGGAGAAGGGGACGACAGAGGATGAGATGGCTGGATGGCATCACCAACTCGATGGACATGAGTTTGGGTAAACTCCAGGAGTTGGTGATGGACAGGGAAGCCTGGCATGCTGCGATTTATGGGGTTGCAAATAGTCGGACATAACTGAGCAACTGAACTGAACTGAAGAATACCAACAGCCAAGACTTGTGTAGAACTTTATAGTCTACAAGAGCCCTCTTGATTTTTTTGAGCTCCTAATCCTGTGTTCGTTGCTAAACCAGATGTTACAGGAAGAGCCACATCCATCCCATTGCCCCTGACCCAAGACAATCAGTTCTAGCCAAAGTCTTTCCCATCTCAAAGTTAAAGTGAAAGTGAAGTCACTCAGTCGTGTCCAACTCTTTGTGACCCCATGGACTGTAGCCTACCAGGGTCCTCTGTCCATAGGAATTTTCAGGCAAGAGTACTGGAGTGGGTTGCCACTTCTTCTCCAGGAGATCTTCCCAACCCAGGGATCGAACCCAGGTCTCCCACATTGTAGGCAGACGCTTTACCGTCTGAGCCACCAGGGAAGTCTTCCCATCTCATGTCACAACAAATTCCATCTTATCAGTTACTCAAGTCAAACACTTCGGATGTGTCCTCACTTTGACTCGGTTTCTCATGCTCTACACATAATTTTCGTAATTTTATTAGAAAATTCTGTTGGCTCTCCCTTCAAAATGTATGACAATCATAATGAGTCTTTATCTTTCTGTGATAAATACTGAAGGATCTGCAGAAGAAATGACAAGCAATCTGAAATTTGCTTTAAAATAATCTAGTGAGTAGGCAATAACAATGAAACAAGATTGACCACATACTGATAATGTTGAAGCTGGGTAATGGGTCCATGGGGTTTGCTACACCAGTCACAACACTTCTGTATATGTTTGACATTTTTCACGTTTTAAACTTATTAAGGGACAAATAGATAAATTCTATGGTGTGTGCCCTCCCCATTCACACTACCCCCCTCAAACAATATCAGACCATTTCTCATCACCTGCACTGCTACTACCCTGATCTGAGACACCAACAACTCTCACCTACATTATAGATTATAGCATTAACCCCAGACTGGCTTCCTGGCTTTGTGGGATTTTACTTCCCCAACCAGGGATCGAACCCACAACCCCTGCAGTGGAAGTGCAGAGTTCTAACCACTGTATAGCTAGGGAAGTCTCGGAGGGATACTGTTTAAAGTAAGTCAGCTCAGATCACTCCTTTTTCCAGAGGCCCCAGTGGCTCCCATCTTACTCAGACTAAAAACCATAGTCAACACAAGGTCCCATGAGGCCTCCCACAGTCCGGCCTCTGACTTCATTTTCTATTACTCTCCCCCTGCTCAATCTGTGCCAGCTACACTGGCCTCCTGCTGTTTCTTTTTTGTTTGTTTTGGTTTTGTTTTTAGTGTTTTGTTTCTGCTACTGTGTCTTGAACTAGAGAAGTACTCTACTGTTTTAGCACCCTGCATGGACTCTTTTTTTTTCTTAATATATATATTTTATTGAAGTGTAGTTGACTTACAATATTTCAGGTTTACAGCAAAGTGATTCAGTTATACACATTCACGTATATTATTTTTCAGATTATTTTCCATTATAGGTTATTATAAGAAAAAATATGGAATGTGTCACGAATTTGTGTCATCCTTGCACAATTCAGTTCAGTTCAGTCACTCAGTCATGTCCCACTCTGCGACTCCATGAATCGCAGCACGATAGGCCTCCTTGTACCATGCTAATCTCTATTGTTCCAATTTTAGTATATGTGCTGCCAAAGTGCACACATGGACTCTTTTTTCATATAGCTAGTTTATATGATAAACTTTTTCAAATATTGGGTTGGTCAAAATGTTCATTTTTGTTGTTGTTGTAAGATGGCTCTAGTAGCACTTAACTTCATTTTAAACAATTTTGTTAGTTTGTATTGTGACAGCTGTCATATCAGTGTAAACTTTTAAAAAATTTATCAAAATTGGTGTATTTTGTGTATCCATTTTAATATTGAAGATGGAAGGAAAAAAGCAACATTTTCAGCATATAATGCTTTATTACTCAAGAAAGGTAAAAATGCACCTGAAACACACAAAAAAAGATTTGTGCAGTGTATGGAGAAGGTGTTGTAACTGATCGTCTACGTCAGAAGTGATTTGTGAAATTTTGTGTTGAAGATTTCCCATGGTCAGGTGCTCCATGGTCAGGTAGACAAGTTGAAGTTGATAGTGATCAAATCAAGATATTCATTGAGTGCAATCAATGTTTATATCACATGGGAGATAGCCAGCATACTCAAAATACCCAGGCCAAGGGCTGAAAATCATTTACACCAGCTTGGTTATGTTAATCACTTTGATGTTTGGATTCCACAAAAGTTAAGCAAAAAAAAAAAAAAAATCTTCTTAAACATATTTCCGAATGCAATTCTATATTTAAACATAACAAATTCTTTTCTGTTTTAAAAACAAGCTGTGATGGACAATGAAAAATGTATACTGTAAAATAATGTGGAATAGAAGAGATCATGGGGCAATCAAAATGAACAACTGCCAAGCTCACCAAAGGCCAGTCTTCATCCAAAGAAGGTGATGGTGTGTCTACGGTGGGATTGGAAGAGTCCTTTATTATGAGCTCCTTTTGGAAAACCAAACGATAATTCCAACAAGTACTGCTCCTAGTTAAACCAGCTGAAAGCAGCATTCAACTGCTTTCCAAAAAAGTATCTGGAATTAGTCAACAGAAAATGCATAATCTTCTATCAGGATAACTCAAGACCACATTTTCCTTTGGTGACAAGGCAAAAACAGTTACAGCTTGGCTGGGAAGTTCTGATTCATCCACCATATTCACCAAGACATTGCACCTTCAGATGCCCATTTATTTTAGTTTTTAAAAATTCTCTTAATGGAAAATATTTCCACTCATTAGAAGACTGTAAAAGGCACCCAAAATGGTTCTTTGCTTAAAAAGATAAAAAGTTTTGGTAAGATTGAATTATGAAGTTCCCTGGGAAATGCAGAAGGTAGTGGAACAAAATGGTGAATACATTGTTCAATAAAGTTCTTGGTGAAAATGAAATGTGTCTTTTCACATCACATTGATGGGTGACCCACAAACTGGAGAACAATAATACCAAAGTTTTCACACTGTTGTGAAGGTTCTGAACCCCATGTCAGGATTCACAGCCTGGGGGTACAACAAAGGGGCTGGGAATCCCCAAGGAATCTACCCTTGAAGGCCAGTGAGATTTGATTGTAGAACTTCCACAGGACTGAGGGCAACAGAGACTCCAGTCTTGCAGGGCACAAACGAAATCTTCCATGCACTAAGACCCAGAGGAAAGGAGCAGTGACTCCACAGGAGACTGAACCAAAACTACCTGCCAGTGTTGGAGGGCCTCCTGTGGAGGAGTGGGTTGGCAGGGGCTCACCACAGGGACAGGGACACTGGCAGCAAGAGGTCCAAAAAGTCCCCCTTGCTGTCCCCCATAGAGCCTGTAGACCTCAGAGCTGCATTGTCTCAGGCCAAGCAACTACCAGGGAGGGAGCACAACCCCACCTTTTAGTAGATAATCGGATTAAAGCTTTACTGAGCAAGGCCCTGCCCACCAGAGCAAGACACAGTTGTTCCCATGCCAGTCCCTCCAATCAGGAAGCTTACACAAACCTCTTAGCCTCCTCCATCAGAAGGCAGACAGAAGAAGCAAGAAGAAGCACAGTCCTACAGTGGCTAAAATAAAAACTATATTACAGAAAGTTAATCACGATGAAAAAGCAGAAAGTTGTGTCCCAGATGAAGGGACAAGATAAAACCTGAAAAAACAACTAAATGAAGTGGAGATAGGCAGTTTTCCAGGAAAAAGAATTCAGAATAATGATAGTGAAGATGATTCAGGATTGTGGGAAAACAATGGAGAAGATGCAAGAAATGTTTACCAAAGACCTGGGAGAACTAAAGAACAAACAAATAGAGATGAACAATACACTAGAAGGAATCAATAGCAGAATAACTGAGGCAGAAGAATGGATAAATGACCTGGAGGACAGAATGGTGGAAATCACTGCCACAGAACAGAATATTAAAAAAAAAAAAAGAATGAAAAAAAAAAAAAAATGAAGACAGCCTAAGAGACCAGTTCAGTTAAGTCGCTCAGCTGTGTCTGACTCTTTGAGACCCATGAACTGCAACATGCCAGGTCTCCCTGTCCAGCACCAACTCCTGGAGCTTGCTCAAACTCATGTCCATTGAATCGGTGATGCCATCCAACCATCTCATCCTCTGTCATCCCCTTCTCCTCCTGCCTTCAATCTTTCCCAGCATCAGGGTCTTTTCCAATGAGTCAGTTCTTTGCATCAGGTGGCCAAAGTATTGGAGCTTCAGCTTCAGCATTTGTCCTTCCAATGAATATCCAGGGTTTTCCTTTAGGATTGACTAATTTGATCTTGCAGTCCAAGGGACTCTCAAGAGTCTTCTCCAACACAACAGTCCAAAAGCATCAATTCTTCGGTGCTTAGCTTTCTTTACAGTCCAGTTCTCACTCTCTTTTCAGGGAGGACTTATCCATACTAAATCAGGGGAATCCACTCATCTGCCCCAGGTTATTGAGCCTGGAAAATTCTCCAAACCCAAAGATCAATTCTAAAGTCCAAAGAGAAAATGAAAAGTGAAAAGATTTGAGTTGTTCAGGCAGGAGTTTGTGAGTCATATTTTTTCTCTATCACTTTGCCTTCTGAGGATGTGGTATTGTCTGGATAATAAATGAATAATTATCATAATAACAATAAAAACAAATGTTCCCTGGAGACAACAAATAGCTTTTAACAGCAACAACAACAGAAAGAAGAAACTTCTCAATGGCCAACAGATTTTCAGTTTATTCCAGAGGCTTTTATAGGGATATGCTCTTGTATTTTTCTCAGCTTTTCTAGAAATGGTGAACATGTATAATTAGTGATGTGCTAGTAAATCTTTAACATCCAGCTCTCTGGAAAAAAAATATGTGTGTGTATAAACATAGGTTAATTGTAAATTTTACTGATAAAAAGGGTGTATATCACAACTTGAAAATAAAAGTAGGCAAGACTCTTTACTGTGAATTCCATATAGTCAGTTGATGCTCACAAAATGTTTTCATTGATTTTTGCCAAACTCTTATATCCATATCAACCTATCATCTTGGTTGCAATTGACAAAGAAATGTAGTTCTGAGAAGAGTGTTGGTTGATATTTTTGTTTGTATTGACAAATAAGACAAAAGTGAAACAATCAAACCTATGTTAGGGCTTCACTCATTTGTCAATGATGGGAACAACTTATTTGCTGAATCAGATAACAGTTTTCAAATGTTGAGTGTTTCCATAATTTTTGTACAATTTACAATTTAATAGCTACAAAACACAACACATTTCTAAGTTTTATCAGCATTTTGACATTTTTCCATCAGTTCCTTAATGCTAGATCATCAGCAAAACAGTTAACCAAGTTCTGACTTATAATGTTTATCAATTTCCATGGCTAATTTCAAGCTACCCCCATGATCAGGCAGCTGGGAAGAAGTATGAAGTAGCATGCCATTATATCACATTTCCACCACTCGGATACAACAGGTGCAAATAACTTCAAGGTTATAGGTAATAGTAAAATGTAGTAAAATAATTAATAATGAGTTTTAATATTTATTTTTTACCTTTGTATTAAATGTAATTCACTTAATTGTAAGTTTATATATTAACATTTAGAAATTTTTAGTATTTATGTATTTTAAAATTTTGGTTGATTTACAATATTGTATTAGTTTCAAGTGTACAAAAGAGATTCAATGTTTTTATAGATTATACTCCATTTAAAGTTTTTACAAAATAATGGCTATCTTTTCCTGCACTGTACAATATATTCTTGCTGCTAATTTATTTTATACATAGTTGTTTGTATCTCTTAATCCCACACCCCTACTTTCCTCTCTTTTATATTTTTATGTCACCCCTCCCTCTCTTTTATATTTTTAAAATAAAGGCTATTTTTAACAAGTGGCTCAGGAAATTCCTGAAAATTTATCAGTTGGCTCTGGTGAGCTTGTATGAGCCCACTTCAGCACAGCCCAGTGGGTCATGCTGAGATCCAGCTGGCTGCTCTGGTCCTGTTGAGTGTGCCTCCTCAGGACCTCTCACATATGCCCTCCTTCTCCATCACTTTGGCCACCTCTGCCATAGGCAACTTTCTATGCTTCCACCTGAGTTGTGTCACTCCCTCTTCAAAACCTCTTGTTTAAATGCACTGTCTGTAGAATCAAGTCCAAATGCCTGGACTATTCTTGCAAGTCTCCCCACCCTCACACTGCACAATATGATCCTAAGCTGTTTTTTCAATAGGGGACAACACACTAGCTCCCGACTCCCAGGTTTCTAATTCCCCACAACTTCACTCTTGGAGTCAGACCCACATAATCACCTGCCACCCGGAGTCTCCTCTTGGACATTCCCTCAGCATGTTCCAAGTAGAATGCATCCTTTCCTCTCCCTCCCACCCCCACAGTGCTTCTATTCCTATAGTCCATGATTTTCATTTAGGCCCTCAAATTTACCCTTTTGTTGTCTCTCTTAATATTATTTGGATGCTTTTCTTCCAGGAACATTTTTTTTCCATTCCATTCTCCTGCATGCCCTCCCTTATCTGTCTTTTTCTGGTGGACTCTCATCCATCCTTCCAGTCTCAGCTGAAATATTGCATCCTCCGGGAAACCTCTGGAAAGATTAGGGGCCCATGGCCCTCCATTTCCCTGTTCTTCTCATCATGGGATTTATTTAGCACACTGTATTATAATTGTGTATTTAATTGTCTGTCCCTCCCAGGAGACTGAGAGGTCCTTAAGGCTAATCTTGCTCACTGCTGTATCCCCAGGATCTAGCCCAGTAACTGGCATATTGTGAGTGCTGAATTAATGAATGAGAGGTATATTGTGCAGTTCCCCTACAAACCCTTGCCTCCATCTTTCCTTATTGTTCCATAAGAACACCTTGTAGTTTTCCATTTTCTAAATTAAAAAGCCACAGCTTTTGCTTGTGCTTAAGGGGACAAGGTCAGAAAATGTCACCTTCTCAAATTGGAACTAATACAATTGACACTGAATAGAAGAGATCAGCCATCTGCAAAATAATCCACTTTAAGAGTTGGTTTGAAAATGTGGTATCAATGTGACAAGGGTGCTTCTTGGATCTCTATGGTGACCAGCATGTTGCCACAGGCTGGGAATCTGACAGATACAAAGAAAGTGATAATGTCAATCAATTGTAACCTAATTCCTGTAGATAATGCTGTATGGGCAGGAGCGCCCTTGTCTACATGGGGTCTTGAAAAGAGTTGAGCCAAAGAGTGACACATTTTCTGTGTTTGATTGTCATCGAGTGCTCATGCAGTCCTTTGCAGTTTACAAAGCACCTCTGGTGTGTTACCTCAGTGAATCTCCATGATGATCCCACTAAGTGGGCCTTATTTGTCGTTTTACAGATGACAAAAATAAAGTTCAGGGAGGTGAGTCAACTTGCCCTAAATCACTCCCTACCACAAACACCCACACCTTCACTAAACCTGGAGGAGTAAGAAGTTTATGAACCCAAGGACAGAAATACTTCCAGAGCAGGGACAGAAAGTTCTTGCCATGACCAGATAGTCAACCCCCCGAGTTGGGTTCAGTCTGATTCTGTGCTCAGTTAACAGCTTTTGGCTTTGAAGAAGTTTGGCTTACAGCCTTGGGCCCCTTGAAGGGAGAGTGGGGAGGGGTGCTGGGGAGGACTGCTGCCAGGACAGTCTTTTGTTCATTCAGCAAACATTGGACAACTACTATGTGCACAATAGTGCTAAGAGCTTGGGCTATAGTGGTGAGTGAGACAGAGCTCCTCCCCAAACTGAGGGCCTAATTCTGGGAGTCTGACAAGTAAATGTTTACAAACATGATGTGACAGAGGCTTTGAGAAGGGAAGCACGGAGTGCTCTGGGAACCCATAGAAGAGCCATCTACAGTGGTCTGGGGAGGGTCTGGGAAAGCTTCCCAGGGGAACTGATGCCTGAGTTGATACTGGAAGGGACTTAGCAATATAGAAAGGGGCTGGAGGAATCAGAGGATGAGGAGAAAAGAACTTTCCAAGGTTAGATAATCAACAAGGATCTACTGTGTAGCACAGGGAACTAATCTCAATATTATGTAATAATGTATAAGGCAAAAGATTCTGAAAAATAATATATATTATATATATATGTATAACTGAATCACTGTGCTGTATATCTAAAACTTAATCAACTATAGTTAAATAAATAATTTTTATTTTTAAAAAATTTTTAATTTAAATTTATTTATTTTAATTGGAGGCTAATTACTTTACAATATTGTATTAGTTTTGCCATACATCAACATGAATCCGCCACGGGTGTACACGTGTTCCCCATCCTGAACCCCCTCCCACCTCCCTCCCCATACCATCCCTCAGGGTCATCCCAGTGCACCAGCCCTGAGCACCCTGTATCATGCATTGAACCTGGACTGGTGATTCATTTCTTATATATTATACATGTTTCAATGCCATTGTCCCAAATCATCCCACCCTCTCCCTCTCCCACAGAGTCCAAAAGACTGTTCTATACATCTGTGTCTCAGTTGTTCTCTCGCATACAGGGTTATCATTACCGTCTTTCTAAATTCCATATATATGTGTTAGTATACTGTATTGATGTTATTTTTTTAATTTTAATTTTTATTTAAACACCAAAAACAATAAATCTTTTTTTTTTTTTTAAAAGAACTTTCCAAGGAGAGAGTGAAAAGGCTTGGGGGCACAAAAGTTTGTGGCAATGAAAAGAAGGAAAAAGATATGGGGCAGGGGCTTATGAGAGGTGAGGCTGGATAAATAATCATAAAATCCAAAGTAATATAATAATAATGTCTAATATAATATAAGAAGATCCATGATGTTACTAATTGTAATTATTCATCATTAGTTGATTCAATCAATAATAGTTCATATGACTGACACTGCTAACTATATAATCATAAGATCTCATTTGCATTGAATGAATAAAGCACATCTTGGCAGGGCATGAAGCTCAGTGCATTCCAGGCATTATCTTCTGTCACTCTCACAATAAGCCTACCAGGAAGGTGTTACTATTGTCCTACCTTACAAATGAGAAAACTGCAGGTTAGAGAAGTTAAGAAGTGTACTGAAAGTCACATTTGCTATTAAGTGGCTGGTCTGACATCAAGATTGAGGTTTAATATCAACTCCAAAAGGGATAAATTAGGAGTCTGGGATTAACATTACACAGTACTACATATAAACAACAAGGACCTACTGTATAGCACAGAGAACTATAGTCAATATTTTCTAATAACCTATAAGGGAAAAGAATCTGAAACTATATATATATATATCATTGTGCTGTACACCTGGAACTAACACAATATTGTAAATCAACTATACTTCAATTAAAAACATATATATAGACTCCAGAACCCTTCCTGGAAAATGGTTTGCCTAATAGCACAGTGCCTCAACAGATGTGTATACGAATTTGGACTTAATCTTAAGAGAAAGTCATAGAAGAGTTTTGGGCAGAGGAGAAACACTCAAATTTTGTTTTCAAAAGCTCATTCTGGCTGCAGGGTGGAGGATGAATTGGAAGGAAGCGAATAGAGGCAGGGTGGGCAGGGGAAGGCTTTGCTTTCTATCTCCTCTTTCAGATGGTGGTGGCTTGGACTAGGAAGGTGGCGACTGGGATGCAGAGAAGGCAGTGGATTCATGAGCTACATGAGAGGTGATAATGACAGGCCCTGGTGCCTGTGAGAGTGAGGGCAAGGGAAACTTGGAGAATGCCTCCTGGGTTTCTGGCTCAAGCAAATGAATAAATGGAGGAGCCATTCCTCAAGAAGAGGAGCACAGTGGCAGCTACTGAGCCCGCGTACCACAGCTACTGATGCCTGCAAGCTCTAGGGCCTGAGAGCCGCAACTACTGAGCCCCTGTGCTGCAACTACTGAAGCCCATGTGCCTAAAGCCCGTGCTGCGCAACAGGAGAAATCAATGCAATGAGAAGCCCATGGACTGCAACAAAAGAGTAGCCCTCTCTCTTCACAACCAGAGAAAGCCTGTGTGCGGCAATGGAGACCCAGTACAGCAAAAAAAAAAAAAAAAAATCCAGGTGTCCTACATGAATTTCCAGTCTGCAGAACTATAAACCTGTGAGACACACAGACATCTTCCTAAGGCAGCCTCTTAAGAAAGAAGACTTGTTTTGAGTTTTCACAGCAGCTACCAAGAAAATCAAACTTGTATGGGACACTTTTAAGTGTATGACCGACAAAGGATGCCCATTCCTATTTAATGTTTGATTTTGCTTCCCTTGTGGCTCAACTGGTAAAGAATCCGCCTGTAATGCGGAAGACCTGGGTTTGATCCCTGGCTTGGGAAGATCCCCTGGAGAAGGGAAAGGCTACCCACTCCAGTATTCTGCCTGGAGAATTCAATGGAGTATATAGTCCATGGGGGTGCAAAGAGTTGGACACGACTGAGTGACTTTCATTTTCACTTTAAAAAAAATACAAGGAGTTCCTTGGTTGCCTAGTGGTTAGGATTCTGGGCATTCACTGACAGGGCCCAGGTTCAATATCTGGTCAGGAAACTGAGATTCTGCAAACACACGGTGCAGCCAAACAACAACAACAAAACACAATCAACTAAACAAAAAAATACAGAGTTATATGGACATGAATTACTACTATGTAAAAATTATATATGCCCATGTCAGGCTTAGGAAAAATGAAAATATCTGTTAAAGTAATAAGAGATATACTTATTGTTTGAAAAATATTTTCAATAAAAATGGAAAAACATTAAAAAACAAAAAGAGGAGGATCATGGGAGGAGAAAGTTTCTAGGGATGAAGACACCTGTAGAGTTCACACTGCAGGGCAAGTGCCAGGTCCTTGGAGGAAAGGCTCAAAAGGCAGCTAGAGAGATGGTTCTAGAGCTAAGGGAAGAGGTGTGGATCAGGCATCAGGAAGAAGAAGGAGACTCTAGCCATAGAGGGATGAGGTCTCCCATGTGCACTCAGAGAGCAAGGCAAGGGTGAATGTACCTGACCCGTTTGAGGGAGGGCCAAGGGAGGAGGGTCTGCAGGGAGCAGCCAAGAGTCAGCTTGCTCCTCTGGAAGGAGATAGCTGGCAAGCCTGAGGTACATTTGAGACTTTGACTTCTTGAACTGAAAGCACCTTTGGAAAGTATTTAGTTCAAACCTCTCTCTTAATTATAGATGCCTCCCCAAAGAGGGACACTGGGCAGCCCAAATGCCAATTTCGGCACTCATGTATTTTGTAGTGAGCATGGGCTGGGGGACTGGGTCTCCAGCCGTGGAGAGGGCTACTGAGAGCCATTCTCACTCCCTCGACCCATCCCAGCCCTCCCTGGCATAAAAAGCTCTCACCTGTATGACAAGGGTTTGATCCAACTGTTTGAAGAGACAGTATAGCAGAGTGGTCTAGCATATGGCCTTTGTTTAAAGAAATAGCTTGGTCTCTTTTTTTTATTTAGTTTTATTGTTTTTAAAAATTTGTGTTGAAGTGTAGTTGATTTACAGTGTTGTGTTACTTTCTGGTGTACAGCAAAGTGATTCAGATATATATATATATATATATATATATATATATATTTTTAATATTCTTTTCTATTATGGTTTATCATAGTATACTGAGTTGAGTTCCCCGTGCTACACAGTAGAACCTTGTTGTTAAACATATGGTCTTTACAGCGAGACAGTCTCTTTTCAAAACCTCCACCAAAATTCACTAGCTGTGCAATGTTGGGCAAGTAAATTCAGCCCCTGCCCCAATTCTCAGTTTTCTCATCCATAAAGGGGGATAATAATTGTACCAACATCATTTGTTGTGAGGATAAAATGAACTAGAACATTCTGTGGCAGGTCCCACACTCTATTGAGTGTTAGCTGATCCTGGCCAACAAGAATGTATCTGATCCATTACAGTTTCCAAATCCAAATTCTTCAGGGCCTGATTGCTCAATAAAAATGCTTTGGGTTCAACACAGGAAAGATCAGAACTTAGCTGGACTTTCTCCCCCTTTTTACATTTTGTGATAAGTTTTACTCTGAATCACCTACAAATAGCAGTAATATTGATGTGGAGTTGGTAGAGGGGTGTCGAGGAAGAATCTACATCTTTTCAGTACTGAGCCTCTGGATCATAGTCTCAGGTATTTCCATTTAAGCCTCTTTTCAAGTCTGCGAAGGAGGCGTAATTTATATCTATCTTTGTAGAGATGGAAAATAAGGCTCAGAGAGGTCAAGAACGTGACCCAAATTCACACAATGAGCAGGGATGGGACTGGATAGAAACCCAGGCAGTCTGTTGTCAGAGCCTCCCAAGAAGTAGACATTTGGTGTTCATGGTTCTGGAGGGGAGTTCCTCGGTCTAAGTAGTCCCAAGTGAGGGTAATTCATACTTCCATACAACAGTAAAGGAGTAAGAGGGCCCTGGTGGCAGACCCAGGCCAGACCAATTCAGGCCAGAAGGTAAAGATGGCTCTTTTGGAAAGCCCCCTTCTTGGGGGCCTTATGTTCACAATCAGTATATGCACCTCGGTCTGAAGGGTGGGGGTGAGGGGCCCTGTCCTGACCAGTGACCAAGTTCGTTGTGTGACTCCACACAGCACAGAGCTCACAACCCCTCACCAGGTTGGAATCTGTGTGCCATAGTTACAACCAGCTTCATCCCATAACTCAGAAGGTTTCAAAGATCCTCTGGGTTGAGGCTGGCCAGAGGCACAGCCAGGGAGGAGGAAGGTTGGCCTCCCAGCCCCTCACACAGTTCTGTTGGGGTTCCTTTCCTCGCACAGGACTTTCCCTCACATCTTTCTAAGCCCAGATGCTCCCTGTTCTCCTGCAGCTTTCTACACCCCAGGATGTCCACTAAGGCCTGCCTGGCTATTGGCTCCATTTCACCCTGCCTGTTGTGAAGATGAATCTCTTTGCCCCTCTTTTCCTTTTAACAAAGCCCCATTCATCCTTACAGTCCCCTCCTATGTTGGTTCTGCTGTGAAGCTTCTTCAGCTTCCCCAGAAAGGGAAGGGCAAGGGGACAAGTGATCAGGGGGCACCTATCCTGTGCCAGCTGTAGCCCTGGGGGATTTGCACACCTCACTTCATTCAATCTTCACAGGAACCCTGTGAGATTCTACAGGTAAAGGAACCCGGATTCAGAGACAGAAAGCAACCTGCCCAAATTTCCACAGCTAAGAAGGGACGAAATCTAGCTCAATTTAACTCCCAAGGCGCTATGGACTTGAACTCTCTCTGGATTAGATGGCACCGCCCGTCCTTGATCACCTTCAATTTCTTTCTTTTTATCCCACCACGATGTCCCAGCAAATCCCATTGGCTAAGTTATATCCAGAATTTACCACTTCACCATCTCCCCAGACACCACCCTGGACTAAACTTCCATCACCTTTCACCTGGATTACTTCAATAGTACCCTGACTGCTCTTTTGCTCCCCACAGTGCTCCTAACTGCTTCACCCCTACCTTTTATCACCCTTTGCCTCAACACACACACAGTCTATTTATCACACAGAAGACAGAGGGAACCTATTAAAACACAAGTCAAATCATGTCATGTCCCCAACTCAAAATCCTGCCCTGGCTCTTCTTTCCCTTACAGTGTCTGTCCTCATGTTGCCCCTCATGGCCTGCGTGCTCTGTCTCTGCCTCTCTCCAAGCCCTCTCTCCCTCGCTCACTCTGCTCCAGCTATTCTGGACTCACTGCTGCTCCTCTGGATACACTAGACATGCTCTTGTCTCAGAGTCTTTTATTCTTTTTTGATGTGAACTGTTTTTAAAGTCTTTGTTGAATTTGTTATAATATTGTTTCTGTTTTATGGCCACAAGGCAAATGTGATCTTGGCTCCCCAACCAGGGATCAAACCCACACCCCCTGCTTTATAAGGTAAAGCTTTAACCACTCAACCACCAGGGAAGTCCCTCAGGGCCTTTGTATTTAGTTTCTTCTGTTTGGAACATTCTTAAAAATCTGCACAGCTTACTACCTCATTTCTTTCAAATCGTCATTCAAATGATAATTATCTCAGTGAGACTTTTCCTATTACCCTGTTTAAATTTTCCACCCCTGCCCCACCAACACTTCCTATTTCTATTTACCTGTTTAATTTTTCTCCCTTGTTAGCACTTATAACTAACTGTTATGGTTCATTTTATGTATCAACTTGACTGGGTCACAGGGTGCCCAGATATTTGGCTAAGCAGTATCTCTCTGGGTGTATCTGTGAGAGTGTTTCTGGAGTGGTTTGACTGAGAAAAGCAGATTGGCCTCTCCAATGTGAGTGGGTCTCACTCAATCCATTGAAAGCATGAATTTGATAAAAGATTGAAGAAAAAAATCCTTTTGCTATGCCTGAGGGATATCAGTTCTTTCTTGCCTTTGGTCTAGTAGTGGAACTTATACTATTGGTTTTCCTGGCCCAGGCCTTTAACCTTGGACAAGAACTATATATACCATTGGCTCTCCTGGGGCTCCAACTCACCCACTGCACATCTTGGACTTCTCAGCCTTCAAAACTGCACGATCCAATTCCTTTTAATAAATCTTTTTATGTATATATACACATATCCTATTTTATTGGTTCTGTTTTTCTGGGGAACCCAGACAAATACACCAACCAACAGTATACCTTTGTTATTTAAGGAAAAAGTTGTTGGTCTCCCATCACATCAACGTAAACTTCCCGAAGGCACAGATTTTTGTGTGTTTTGTTCACTGCTGTATCTTCAGCACAATGCTTGGTGCTTAATAAACCTGTTGAATGAATGATGGCCCTTATAATTGTACTTTGTGTGTCTTTTGTGTGTCTCCCAGGAGTCTGTGACATACTCCACCACAGACTGGCTTTTGCATCCCCAATGCCAGGCAAAGCACCTTCCACCAAAGGTTCCCTGTACATATTGAACGAAATGCCTTGATATGATCCATCCAGAATGCTGAACCAAAGAGGTATGCTTCCAGAACCAAAGAGGTATGGACAAAGAATGTTGGCCTGCCATTCCAGTAAACATAAAATGTTGCCGCCATCAAGCCCTGCAGCCTCCCCATCCCACCCCCAAGGCCACCTGACAAGGTGCACCCTGAAGGGAATTCAGATGGAGAAAAACAGAAAACATTCCTTTGCTTTGGATATTGACTGGCCTTAGATAGTTAAGATGCATATCTAAGGAAGAATTTCAGTGACCCAGAACTCCTGCATCTTCTCAGAAGTAGAAAGAGCACTAAAACAATTAACTGAGATATCTGATCCTCATGACTAGCAGTAACTTTTCCCAAGATGTATGCTTGACATTACCTGTTTCTCAGGCAAAGAAAAATTCCTGTGTATCCTGACTTCTCCTTAGGAGCAGCTCCTGAGAGCTATGTGAGACGTTGACTCTCAGACTATAGGTTTTCTTCCCCACCCAATCCCATGTCCGCCTCCCCACAAAAAACAACTTGAACCTGTTAGGCTGTGTGTTTTTCTTCAAAGGGTACAGGACTGAGTCCTCCACAGTACCGAATGCAGGTAGACGCCCTGTTTGCCCCACTCCTCCTTGAAACCCCAGCCTCGATCGCCTCTGCTCGACCTCCCTCCCTCCATTGACCCTTTCCTTCCCCCAGCCAAGCCCTCCTCGCCCGCCCGGGTACAGGCGATTATCTGAGGATGGTAATTATTGCGAGTAAATTGGAAGTTGTTTTGCACAGGGCTGTGTCTCACGCAGGTCGATTTGTATGCTTCCTGGGCACTTGTGGCACTCCAGAAATGCCATAGCAACCGCCCCGGCGCTGCCGGGTTCCGGGCGGCGGGTAGGGCTCCCTGGCACAGAAGCCCTCCCAGCCCCGCCTCCCAGAGCCTCGGTTTCCCGGTAGCTCCCGCCGGATGCTATACTGACCCGCATGCGGGCTGTTGTAGGGCAGAAACCAGATAATGGTTGAAGCAGTCTGTAACAGTGTAAATCGCGGGTTAGCTATGAGAACAATGACTATTCTCCATGGAATGGTCTCCTTTCCCATTTATTTCTCCCCGCCTTTCTGCGACTCCCCCCGGTCCCCTCGCCCCCGCCCGGAACTAGCGCCTGCCATATTCCCCCGCCGCCTCAGGAGCCGGGGCCCTGCTGGCCAGCCTTTATTCAGTGCAAAAATCACGGCCCTGGAACACCTTTTAGTGATGCGGGCCACAGAGACACCCCCAGCTCATCCCGCGGGGGCCGAGCCGCTGATTAAATTGTATTTACTCTGCCTTGCAGTCATTCAGTTGGGCTGGGACGAGGCCAGCTGGAATTAGTGACAACTTTGAAGCATAGAATATTGACAAAGAAAGGCCGTTTTATTGCCTGCAATGACACGCGATAATTCAAAGGAAGCTCCCGAGTGTTTCAAAGGAAAGCCTTAATTAGTGAATAGATACCAGATACCTCTTTTGCTAATTGTTTGGATAGATGCAGACCTTAAAAGTCCTTTAAAAATCAGTTTTGAGATGAAAAGCAAGAAGGCCTTCCTTCTGCAATAGCCTCTTCTCTCTCTCTAAATCTGAGATCCTGACCAGGACAAAGCTTTGAAAACAAGAAAGTACTATTGAACTATTCATTCATTCCAAACATTTTTTAAGCACCTACTATGCACCAGAACTATTGCAGGTGTTGAAGATCTAAATATGCAGCTAACGTTCTAGAGGAGGAACAGATCATATGGAAGTAAATAAAAAGGAAATAATTTTAAATAATAGTAAGGGCTGTAAAGAATATAAACAGGAAGGTCTTGAGGGAGAGGTGGCTGAGATCTGAATGATAAGGTGGAGCCAGCCAATACTAAGATTTTAGGCGAAAGTGTTCCTGGCAGAGGAAATAGCAAATGCAGAGATTGTGGAAATGGGCTTGGTGGTTCAAAGAAGAGAAATAAAGCCAATGTGGTTAAGGCAAACTGAACAAACAGGCTGAGATTTGGACCAGCCAGGTCACTAGGGACTTGCAGCCACAGTGAGGAGTTTGGTCCATTTTTTTCAGTGCATTGTGAACTCACGGAAAGGTCTTAAGCAAAGGCGTGATGTGATCTGGTTTATATTTTTTAAAAAGATTATTGGCTGCTATTTGAAGAGCAGATTAGATTTTCCTAATAAGAAAATGAACTGAGAGACAGGAATAGGAGTACAGGGGTGGTTAGGAAGCCATTGGTAAATGCCAGGTGGCTTAGGCTTGGGTACTTGCAGTTGGGTGGGGAGAGGTGGAGAGATTCAGGATGTATTTTGAAGACAGAGCCCACTGGGCTTGGTGATGGATTAGATGAGAGACAGAGAAAAGAATGTTTCTAGTTTCTGGGTTTGGGACTTGAGCAACTGAGTGGCGAGTGGTGTCATTTACAGAGATGGAGAAGACTGGAGCAGATCAGATTTGAGGGTTGGGAACTGATACTTCTCTTTTTGGTGTTTTCATTGTGAGATGTCAGGGAGACCTTGATATAGGAGCCCGAGGTTCACCTGAGAGGTTTGGACCTAAGGAAGACATTTGGGAGTCCTTAATATTTAGCTAAGAGTTCTTGGAATTTTTGCTGACTTGTTCAAAGCTGACCCTAGGCTAGAACAGAAGTGAGAGGGGAATAACTGCCTCCCTCCCTGCCTCCAAAACAATACCCTTGCCCTCCAAAAGAATGCCCTTGATCTGTCTCAGTGCAGACTTACTCTCAGAAAGGCAAGATAAAACCATGAGGTATACCTTTTTAATAATGAGAAGGGTGAAGATCGAAAGGTTAGAAAGCACTGTTAGCAAAGATGTGGGGAAGCAGCACCCTCATATACTGTTGATGGGAATGTAAGTTTACCCATCCCTTTGCTGTTGTTATTCAGTCACTCAGTCATGTCCAACTCTTTGCCACCCCATGGACTGCAGCACGCCAGACTTCCCTATCCATCACCTGCTCCCAAAGCTTGCTCAAACTCATATCCATCGAGTTGGTGATGCCATCCAACCATCTCATCCTCTGTCGCACCCTTCTCCGCCCGTCTTCAGTCTTTCCCAGCATCAGGGTCTTTTCTAATGAGTCAGCTCTTTAGAAGTGGAGCTTCAGCATCAGCCCTTCCAATGATTATTCAGGACTGATTTCCTTTAGGATCTCCTTGCAGTGCAAGGGACTCTCAAGAGTCTTCTCCAACACCACCATTCAAAAGCATCTTCGGTGCTCAACCTTCTTTATCGTCCAACTCTCACATCCATACATGACTACTGGAAAAACCACAGTTTTGACTATATGGACCTTTGTTGGCTAAGTAATGTCTCTGCTTTTTAATACACTATCTAGGTTTGTCATAACTTTTCTTCCAAGGAGCAAGCATCTTTTAATGTCATGGCTGCAGTCACCATCTGCAGTGATTTTGGAACCCAAGAAAATAAAGTCTGTCACTGTTTCCATGGTTTCCCCATCTATTTGCCATGAAGTGATGGGACTGGATGCCATGATCTTAGTTTTTTGAATGTTGAGTTTTAAGCCAGCTTTTACACTCTCCTCTTTCACCTTCATGGAGGGCAATTTAGCAAGTTCTATCAAAATGAGAAAGATATATACACTTTGACCCAACAACTCCTCTTTTAGGAAATTATCCTACAGATATACTCACATATATTCACAAAAATGTATGTACCAGGATATTTATTGCCACAATATTTGTGATAGCAAAAGATTGGAAAAAATATCCATCAATGGAACTGGCTAAATAAATAAAAATGCACTCTTACAATGGCATATATACAGCCATTAAAACAAAGGAAGCTCTTGATGTTTTTATTTTTTTTTTTGAGATAAAATTCACATAACATTAATTCACTATTTTAACCATTTTAAAGTGTAATGTTCAGTGTCTTTTGGAGAAGGCGATGGCACCCCACTCCAGTACTCTTGCCTGGAAAATCCCATGATCGGAGGAGCCTGGTGGGCTGCAGTCCATGGGGTCGCTAAGAGTCGGACACGACTGAGTGACTTCACTTTCACTTTTCACTTTCATGCATTGGAGAAGGAAATGGCAACCCACTCCAGTGTTCTTGCCTGGAGAATCCCAGGGACGGGGGAGCCTGGTGGGCTGCCGTCTATGGGGTCGTACAGAGTTGGACACGACTGAAGCGACTTAGCAGCAGCAGCAGCAGCAGTGTCTTTACGTTTTGATATTAAACACCATCTGAAATACATTGGTAAGTGCCTACCCTCACTCACCTTCTGTTCCCACCTCTGCTTGTAATAGTGGGAGGGATTTTTTTCCAATGGGCATCTTTGAAAAGCCTCCATGACCCAGGAGGCTGAGAGAGTTTGTTGCTAGGGAAAGGTGGTGCTAATCTTAATCAGTGGTTCTCAGACTGCCGCACATTAGTGCAGGGAAGATTTAAAAAATGCCCTTGCCCAGGCCCCACCTCTAGAGACTTTTTATTTAATTAATCAAGGGTGGGGCCTGGGCATGATTTTTTAAATTGAGGTGTGATTAACACACAGTAAAATGCATAGGTCTTAGGCATATAGTTCAATGAACTGTGATAATTGTAGGCACTTGTGTAACCACTGCCCCAGTAAAAATATAGACCATTTCCACTGTCCCAGTCAATGCCCCCACCCCTGCCAGAGGCAATCACCAGTCTGATTTCTATTATAGATTCATTTTGATTGTTCTTAAAAATGTATATAAATGGAATCAAGCAGTATGTAATATTTTGAGATTGGCTTCTTTCACTTATCATAATGGCTTTGCAATGCTAATACCATCCAAACTGTTGTACTAATCAACTTCCTTTTTATTGTTGTGTGGTATTCTCTTGATGTATCTTTGAAATAGATCAAAGTTTGTTTAGCCATTCACACATCCAGGGACATTTGGACCAGGGACATATTTTAGAGTCAATCATTTTATTATTGATTTGGAGGAACTCTTTATATATTCTGGATACTAGTCCTTTGTCAGATACATGTATTGCAAATAAAATCACCATTTAAAAGATCCCCAGTGATTCTATCATGAATCTAGGGTTGAGAACTCCTGGTATACTAAAGATCAGCCCCAGAGGTGCCCTAACCTTATGGATCCCCAAATCTGCCTCCTGGCAACTATGCCTGAGGACTGATTCTTCAATCCTGTGAGTATCCAGGGCTATGAGGATTTTAGGAGTGAGGGGCGCCTTGCCAGCCTTCTGTGGATCTGTCTGGCTTCTTGAACAGGTCTATTCATCTGAACTGTTCTCTTATCCTCTGATGTGAGACCTTAGGTGAGTGTTTTCTTGTGTCTACCCTAAAATTTTCTTCATGTGAAACTTGATCTTATTGCTTGACCCATTCCTACCACCTTGAGATGGTGTGTGTCAAAGTGAAAGTGAAAGTCGCTCAGTTGTGTCCAGCTCTTTGTGACCCCATGGAGTATACAGTCCATGGAATTCTCCAGGCCAGAATACTGGAGTGGGTAGCCTTTCCCTTCTCCAGGGGATCTTCCCAAACCATGGCTCGAACCCAGGTCTCCCACATTGCAGGCAGATTCTTTACCAGCTGAGCCAGAAGGGAAGCTCGAGAATACTGGAGTGGGTAGCCTATCCCATCTCCAGCGGATATTCCCAACCTAGGAATCAAACAGGGGTCTCCTGCATTGCAGGCAGATTCTTTACCAAGTGAGCTATCAGGGATGCCCGTGTGTCAAAGAGACAAAGACAAATTTTTCTCCTGAATGGAGCAAGATATATCCCAGGCACAGAAGGAATGTGAATTTCTATATCTCCTCCCACGCATTGTCCTCAGTCTGCCTACCTACTCACTGAAAGGGAGACTCACTTTCTAATAGCCTGGCAACCGTTCAGCAAGGGGCTGAGAGTTGATAGCCTGGTTCTGGTCTCTTTGAATGTGCTGTGCACTTGCTGCATGACCTTGCATGATGCAATTAACCTCCCTGAGTTTTGATTCCTGTGGCTGATGAAGGAGAACAGTCATTTCTTGCTTGTTGTGGGGGAAATGCCTGGCATAAAGTAGGTGCACACAAAGCCATCAGTTCCCTTGAAAGGGAAGCTGGGAAAGCTTGGCTTTAGGAGCAGTGCAGCTGTACTGTGAAAGGAGCTCTCTGCTTGGGGATTTGCCATGCCCTCAACATGCCCCGGTGTCATGTATCTGCTCCTCCTCTCCACACCTTCAGAGGCCTAGACTGGCCAAGGTCCCCCCTACTCTGTTGTCCTCGCCCTGCCCTTCTTGGCTAATTTGAACAGAGCATCCCACAAGGGCCCCTAGGCTCTTTAAGCTCAGAGCAGATGGCTGGAAAGCCAGTTCTCTGGGACATACAGTTCCTGACTCAGATCTGGGCAGGGGGCCAAGGCCTTCGAAGGACTGGGGAAAAACATAACCTTCATCCCCCACTCGAGAGCTTGTAGTTTTTACTGTCTGTCTCTTTTAGTGCCAAAGAGGTAGGAAAAAGGACCACAGTGGTTAAGATGTTAAGATTAGGTACCCCCCCCCCAATCCCTTGTTGGACTGGTACCAGAGAGGAGCCTTGATTCTAGCTTTTGGGAGAGGCACTCATCCATGTAGGGAGGGTTTCTCTGCTGCTTCAGGAGGGTGAAGATGCTGAAAAGGAACTCACAGGGAGCTCCCAGAAATGCCCCTAACCTGGGAAACGAGTGCAGGGCTCAGAGAATCTGCCAACACTTGGCCCATCCATGTCACAGCCAAGCATGTATGGCTTTATCCCTGCACACGATTTGGGAAAGGAATAGAAAAGGAATATCCGGTCCCTGGGTGTAACTCAGATTCCTCTACACTATTTCCAGGTCCCTCTTGAGGCAGGTTCAGGAGGGAGACGGAGCAATGCTGGCAAGAGGAGTGGTTGGGATGGGCATGCTTGGACCTCCCCTCTTCTCTGGTTCCTGGTCCCCATTATTGCTTTGAATGTATCAATCCCACTCACAGCCTCATTCGAGCTCTCCAACATGGTACCCATTGCTCTCTTTTAGGATTAGTGAACTGACAATTCATCCATCCACCCCTCCAACAAATATTTTGTTGTTGTTCAGTCACTCAGTTGTGTCCAATTCTTTGTGACCCCATGGACTGCAGCACACCAGGCTTCCCTGTCCTTCACCATCAACAAATATTTACTTATCAGCTACTATGTGTAGGTACTTGCTAAACTCTGTGAAACTATAACTGTGCAAAAGAAAGATCTGTCCTTCACAGAGCTCACGTGAACATGGGAAAGCCAGGGAGGTAATCAGGCAGTCACATTCCATAGACTAAACCCAAAGATAAAGGCAGGGTGTGTCATATTGCCTCACAGAGAACCACTGCTGGGAAGGATCATGGAAGGTCCCTGGAAGGAGGGAGACCTGAGAGTCATGGAGTAGATAGGGGGATAGTTAGACAAAATGGAAAGTCTGGACAGAGGAATCAGCATGTGAGGGGGCCTAGAGGCAAGAGTTGAGTAAGTGGAGGTGGTTCAGTTTGAGAGGACTGTGGTGTGTATGTGTGTGCGCGCGCGCGTGTGTGTGTGTGTGTGTGTAGGGGCCATGAAAGTGGAAGGTGGGACATAAGGTGGGAGAAGCGGTCAGGTACCAGACTGAGGGAGGCATTGTAAGCCATGGTGAGGAGGAAAGATTTGATTTTTGAGTGCAAGGAGGAAGCTTTGAAGGGTTTAGACTGGCCCAGGACATGATCAGATTGGTGTTTTTGCAAGATCACTCTGATTTCTGGGTGCAGAGAGGGTGGGGAACAGGCACAAATATAAAAGCTGGAATAAAGTCATGAGGCAACTGCAGTGAGCCACACTAGAGACCAGATTGGTGGCAGTGGAAATGGAAAGAAATGTTTAGATTTGAGATATATTTTGGAGGTGGAGTCAACAGGACTTATAGGTAGATTGGAAAGATGCCTCTCAGTTTCTGACTTCAACAATTGAGGGGTTGGTAGAGCTGTTCTTGGGGATGGGAGTACTGAGGGAACAGGTGTAGTAGGGGAGGGTGAGAAATGAAGTCAGTGTCATGTTGAGTTCAATCTTCCAGGAAGACATGTCTTGTAGCCATCTGGACATCTAGGTCTGAAACTCAGGAAGGGAGGATGAGGCTGGAGAATTCTGACTTTTGGGGAGTGAATGAGGTAGCCCGAGAATGGATGATGCCATGTTTTTTTGCAGCCCTTCTTCCTGTCAAAGGATTCCCTCCACTTTGGTGCCTGCTTCAGCTCAAACCGTAGGAGGTAGTTTAGAAAGCACTTATCACACTTTGCAATTTAATGCAAAGACCCTGTGGATAATCCTAACTCTTGGCTCCCTCTTTCCTCTCAGTTCCTGTCATTTCCACAGCATCTTAGGCTGACTTGACCAGTTTCCAATAAGAATTTATCCAACCCTGGGGCCAGGCCAGCTACCATTCTTAGGAAATTTGGTTTCTGGCTCCCCCTGCTGGCAGAGCTGGAGATGACGCACCTCCTGGCGCAGAGCTGGAGGGCACCCTTCCTCCTGGTTCCAAACTGGGACAAGATCCCTCTCATCCTCAAACAGGGAATTAAGACCTTAACCTCAGTCCTCTTCTCCACCCACCAAAAAAAAAAAAAGCAAACAAACAAACCCTCCACTCATTTTAGAACCCTAGATAGAAATAGGGGCAAAAAGCCTAATTAGGCATCTGGGAATCACAAATTAAATTCTTCCTGTTTCCAAATCACTTTCTTCTTTTTTTCCGCCCCAAGCCCACTCTTGACCTCCTTGCCCAAGAAAACTTCACTTGTTTATTTATATCTATCTCTAAAAATACCCTCTCCTATTCTCAGTCCCCAAGTGCAGCGTTTTGCTGGCACCCAGTTGGCTTTCCTCCTCCTCATACACAGGGAAGCCAAGGCTTGTGCTGGAAAGACCACTTGGCTGGGAGTGAAGGAACTTAGGTTTGAATCCCGTTTCTGCCAATGATTCAGGCTGTAACCTTGGACAATCACTTCCTTCTTTCCCAGTGGCAGTTCCCTCACCTGTGACATTGCACTGGACTCCAGAAACCGCTCCAACTCTGGCGTTCCTGGCTTTGCTCCAATCACCTTAGCTTTTTCACTTCTTCCCATGCATCAAGCTTTCTCCTGTCACTGCGTTTTTAGTCATGCTCTTCCCTCTGCCTGAAATGCTCTTCCCTTTCCTCCTTTTGTTTAATTAACTCCTCTTTATCCTTAGCTCTCAGCTCAAATACTACTTTCTCAGAGAAACCTTTCCCAGGCCTTCCAGACTGGGTCAGGTACCTCATCAGATGCTCTCAGAAGTCCCTGGAATTTTCCTGCCTACAAACCTCATCATAGTTTGCAATTTTCCACAGGCTTGTGAAAGCCTGTTTCAAGTCTACCTACCCCTACCCCCAGGCCCACATCAAACTTTAAATTCCTGATAAGAACTGTCTGTTTTGCTCACCACTGTACCCCAGCAAACAGATCCTTGACTGGCAATCTTGTAAAGACTTAACACATATTTATTAAATAAATGAATAAGAAATGAATGATTCCTTCTTTTCACATATCAGCTGCTTGCATCATGTTTAACACCTAACTAGCATTATATTTAAGAGTAAAAAGTCAAAAGCCAGGCTGCTTGGGTTTAGAATTCAACTTTACCACTCACAAGCTATACAAACTTGTGTAACTTATTAAATCTTCCTTGTGCCTCAGGTTCCTTATCTATCAGTATAAAGTGACTTTAACAATAGTATACACTACCTAACAAGGTTGTTGTGAGGATTAACATAGGATTAAATACACCTATATTAAACTTAATATAGGTGTATTAAGCACGTAGAACAGGGCCTGACACTCAAGTGCTCCATTAGTAATAGCTATTGTTCTTATTCTGCCTCATCCATTTCTCCATTTACCTATTCTGAACTCTCCCACATGGTCTCATTATCTTATTTCCGGTCTGTGAGTATGGGTGACTCAGTGTAATTTGCAGACTAGAAAGCAAAGGGTCTTTTTTTATTATGGAAAATTTCAAACACACAGACAAGTAGAGAGAAGAGGATAATGAACCTCTGTAACAAGCTTCAACAATTATCAACATTTTGCCAATCTATGTTCATCTATCTCTCATTGTTTTCTCTACTGAATATTGTAATGTAAATCCCAGATGTCATATCATTTTATCTGAGAATACTCTATTACGTATTTCTAGCAGATAAGGGCTTTAAAAC
Source organism: Bos mutus (assembly GCF_027580195.1). Lineage (NCBI taxonomy): Eukaryota > Metazoa > Chordata > Mammalia > Artiodactyla > Bovidae > Bos > Bos mutus. The sequence goes on along the minus strand of NC_091646.1, from coordinate 69,046,931 downwards.
ATACAATACCATCATCACACTTTTAAAATGAACAATAATTAGGGAAGGTTTAAAAAACTCCAATCCCTTGAGAGAAGCTGAGAGAATTCAATCCCTTGCTCTAGGGGTAGATGCGAAATGAGGAACAGCCATGAGAGTTAATATGAGTGCTTTGAACAGGACCTGACATATAAATGGAATATAGTAGTAACTCTTATTTTGATCCTCTTTCATTCTCTCCATTTATCCACTCTAAATCCTCCCCAACCTCTCTCTTATTTTTGGCCTGTGATAGGAGGACTAGGAGTCCTGGGTGGCAAGCTTCCTGGGTTATCAGCACTCTGGAATGGGAACTGGGACCCCAGAAGGCACTGAAAACAGCCCCAAGGAAGTGGCTACTGTTGGACTGGGTGGACTTAGTGGGTTTAAAGAGGAGTCTCATGGTTGTGTGAAAATGGCACTGAAAAAAATCCAATAACCTAAAGGCAGGCAAGCAGGAGGGTTGGTCCTTTCATCTAAGGATCAGGGGAAGGTATCACCGTCACTGGGAAACAGAGAGGGAGCAGCACAGCTCCGGAGGGCATTCCTTTGAGTGTTTCTCTAAAGCCAACCTAGGGGCAGCTGCCTAAGGCAGCAATCAGGGTTCTGCTTTGCTTCATCTTGAGTTCCCACAACTAGAGATGGCTTTCCTCAGACTTGAGATAAAGATTTTTGTGCTCCCATCTCTCTTTTCTTTTCTATGGAATTCTCTCCACCAGCCCTTCTTCTCACCACACATCTTCTGGGTACCCAGGGGCACCTATACACTTTACCCGCCCCGCCCTGACTCCCAATCCCAATACAAACATGGCTCCAGGAAAAGAAGTGATTCAAACACTTCAGCAGCCTAAACAAACTCCTTCACAAACTGGCTTCTAACTACCCTTGCAACCTCATTTTCCACCACTCCCCTCTTTTTTCCAGCAATAGGCAGTGTGACACAGTGAATGAGCACAGATTTGTGTCCATATTTACCTGGTATGGAATTCTGGCTCTGCCATTTCCTAACTTTGGAACCTTGGGCCAAGTCATTTTTTTCTCTGAACCTCAATTTTCACATCTGAAAAATGGGGAAAAGTCCTCATAACAGAGGGCCTAAAGCATATAAATATATGATTTAAAGTCATATAAACCAGGAGAACAGACCATCTTCTCTCAGTTCCCTTTTTAACTCTGAATGACCTACAAAATTTATAAAAAGTTTTAAATCCTCTGGACATGTGGTAGGCATGTGACAGGGGCAACAGGTGAGTTTTCAAATGCTAACTGTTAATTAGTGCCTTGAGGCATAGTAATGTCATGTTCTTACCACTATATGAACAAGAACAATTTTTGTTGGCTCACAAATCTATTTAGTATCACACAAGGAAGCCACTTAAAACTCAATAACCGCGTTACCTGAAGCCCTAAGGTCTGCTTTTGAAAATATGCTGCATTTAAGTTGGAGCTTCCAAAGACATGGTAGTGAACATACACCACTGATACCTGGACTAACAAGCAAGTTTGGCCTTGGAGTACAAAACGAATCAGTGAAAGGCTAACAAAGTTTTGCCGAGAGAACACTCTGGTCGTAGCAAACACTCTTCCAACAACACAAGAGATGACTCTGCATGTTGACATCACCAAATGGTCAACACTGAAATCAGATTGATTATACTCTTTGCAGCCACATATGGAGAAGCTCTATACATTCTGCAACAACAAGACCTGGAGCTGACTGTGGCTCAGATCATGAGCTCCTTATTGCAAAATTCAAACTTAAATTGAAGAAAGTAGGGGAAACCACTAAGCCATTCAAGTATGACCTAAATCGAATCCCTTATGATTATACAGTGGAGGTGACGATTAGATTCAAGAGATGAGATCTGGTAGACAAGAGTGCCTGAAGAACTATGGACGGAGGTTCATAACCTTGTATGGGAGGTGGTGACCAAAACCATCTGAAACAAAAAGAAATGCAAGAAGGCAAAGTGGTTGTCTGAGGAGGCCTTAAAAATAGCTGAGAATGGAAGAGAAGCAAAAGGCAAAGAAGAAAGGGAAAGACATATCCAACTGAATGCAGAGTTCCAGAGAATAGAGAGGAGAGATAAGAAAGCCTTCTTTTTTTTTTTTTTTTTTTTTAAGAAAGCCTTCTTAAGTGAACAATGCCAAGAAACAGAGGAGAACAATAGAATGGGAAACACTAGATTCTCTTCAAGAAACTTGGAAATACCAAAGGAACATTTCATGAAAAGATGGGCACCATAAGTAACAAATGGCAAGGATCTAACAGAAGCAGAAGAGATTAAGAGATGGCAAGAATACACAGAAGAACCATATAGAAAAGGTCTTAATGACCTGGATAATCACAGTGGTGTGGTCACTCATCTAGAGGCAGACATACTGGAGTACAAAGTCAAGTGGGCCTTAGGAAGCATCACTATGAACAAAGCTAGTGGAGGTGATGGAATGCCAGCTGAGCTATTTCAAATCCTAAAAGATGATGCTGTGAAAGTGCTGCACTCAATATACCAGCAATTTTTTAAAACTCAGCTGTGGCCACAGGACTGGAAAAGTTCCGTTTTCATTCCAATCCCAAAGAAAGACAATGTCAAAGAATGTTCAAACTATTATACAATTGTGCTCATTTCACATGCTAGCAAGTTAATGCTCAAAATTCTTCAAGCTAGGCTTCAACAGTACATGAACCATGAATTTCCAGATGTTCAAGCTGGATTTAGAAAAGTCAGAGGAACCAGAGATCAAATTCCCAACATCCATTGGATCATAGAAACAGCCAGAGAATTTCAGAAAAACATCTGCTTCACTGATTATGCTAAAGCCTTTGACTGTGTGGATCACAACAAACTGGAAAATTCTTTAAGAGATGGTAATACTAAGACCACATTACTTGTCTCCTCAGAAACTTGTATGCAGGTGAAGAAGCAACAGTTAGAACCGGACATGGAACAATGGACTGGTTCAAAATTGGGAAAGGAGTATGTCAAGGCTGTATATTGTCACCCTGCTTATTTAACTTATATGCACAGTACATGTTACATGTACAGTAGATATTCCAGATGTTTAAGGTGGATTTAGAAAAGGCAGAGGAACCTGAGATCAAATTGCCAACATCCGATGGATCATTGAAAAAGCAAGACAGTTCCAGAAAGACATCTATTTTTGCTTTATTGACTACACTAAAGCCTTTGAGTGTGGATCACAACCAACTGTGGAACATCCTTAAAGAGATGGGAATACCAGATCATCTGACCTGCCTCCTAAGAAATCTGTATTCAGGTCAAGAAGCAACAGTTAGAACTGGACATGGAACAGAAGACTTGTTCCAAATCGGAAAAGGAGTACGTCAAGGCTGGATATTGTCACCCTGCTTATTTAACTTATATGCAGAGTACATCATGCAAAATGCTGGGCTGGATGAAGCACAAGCTGGAATCAAAATTGCTGGGAGAAATATCAATAACCTCAGATATGCAGATGACATGACCCTTATGGTAGAAAGCAAAGAACCAAAGAGCCTCTTGATGAAAGTGAAAGAGGCAAGTGAATAAGTTGGCTTAAAACTCAACATTCAAAAAACAAAGATCATGGCATCTGGTCCCATCACTTCATGGTTAATAGATGGGGAAAACATGGAAACAGTGACAGGTTTTATTTTCTTGGGCTCCAAAATCACTGCAGATGGTGACTGCAGCCATGAAATTTAACGATGCTTGCTCCTTGGAAGCAAAGCTATGACCAATCTAGACAGCATATTTAAAAGCAGAGACATTACTTTGCCAACAAAGGTCCGTCTAGTCAAGGCTATGCTTTTCCCAGTAGTCATGTATGGATGTGAGAGTTGGACCATAAAGAAAACTGAGTGGTAAAGAATTGATGCTTTCGAACTGTGGGGCAGGAGAAGACTCTTGAGAGTCCCTTGGACAGCAAGGAGCTCAAACTAATCAATCCTAAAGGAAACAATCCCTGAATATTCTTCATTGGAAGGACTGATGCTGAAGCTGAAGCTACAATACTTTGGCCACCTGATGTGGTAAGCCAACTCATTGGGAAAGACCCTGATGCTGGGAAAGATAGACAGCAGGAGGAAAAGGGTGCGACAGAGGATGAGATAGTTGGATGGCATCACTGGCTAAGTGAACATGAGTTTGAGTAAACTCCAGGGGACGGTGAAGGACAGGGAAGGCTGGGGTGCTGCAGGCCATGGGGTCACAAAGGGTTGGACACGACTTAGTGATTTAACAGCAACAATACACCACATCACTACTTCTTTTCTTTTTAAATTTATTTATTTGGCTGCATGAGGTCTTAATTGCAGCTTGTGGGATCTTATTCCCTGACCAGGGTTTGAAACTGAATCTCCTGCATTGGAAGCACAGAGTCTTAGCCACTGGACCACCAGAGAAGTCTCACTGCTTATTTCTTAAATGAGACTTTTGGCTAGAAAAAGTCTAGCCACCTCTTCGCCGTAAATTTAAATTAGGAGTGAAGGAAAGTTACAGGGCTCAAAATAGCCTGGAGTTAAAACTCCCCTCCAGGTCCTCCCCACCATTCTATGCAAAACAAAGGACTCTCTCACCTGAAGAAAAAAATGGACATTAAGGTTGATTACTCCCAGCTCCTCGCCTGTCCAGCCTCTGGTCAATCTCCAAAATTCCTTGCCCCAGCCGTTTAAGAGATAACTACTCCGAACAACCTTGGAGAACAGGCCCCCTTAAGACAGTAACTTTCCACATATACATGCCCATATATACTTACTCTTTTCCTGGATAAGTGCAGCAGCTGGCTAATCTGACTCCTGCCCCTTCTCTCCTCATTAAAGGTGATTGTTCCTGTAAGAAGTGCCAGTCTCCTTCTTTTTCTGAACCTCGCCTTCTCTAACCCCCTTACCCTACAACGAGGTCTATGCCTCCTGCTGCTGCTGCTAAGTCGCTTCTGTCGTGTCCGACTCTGTGCGACCCCATAGACGGCAGCCCACCAAGCTGCCCCGTCCCTGGGATTCTCCAGGCAAGAACACTGGAGTGGGTTGCCATTTCCTTCTCCAGTGCATGGAAGTGAAAAGTGAAAGTGAAGTCGCTCAGTCGTGTCCAGCTCTTAGCGACCCCATGGACTGCAGCCTACAAGGCTCCTCCGTCCATGGGATTTTCCAGGCAAGAGTACTGGAGTCGGGTGCCATTGCCTTCTCCGCTATACCTCCTAGGGTGTTTGAATTTAAAGCACGCTCAGCGTCGGACATCGCCCAACAGGGAAAGGAGGATATTTGGGGACGCTGTGGAGGAGCTTTCTAGGGGCCATTAAAAAGATTAAGATCCTTTGAGACAGTCTACCCCACTCACAAGGATATCACACCCACACCCACACCCACCCACACCCACACACCCACACACCCACACACACATGAATCTGCCGCAGCATGATTTGGATTGGATTGAAATGCAAAACAAAAAGACGCAATCCAGCCCGCGCCACTGCGCTGGTGACCGCCTCTAACCCACCTCCCCGGCCCGAGCCTGCGTATACGCAGGCGCGCGACCTTCGTGGGCGGGGCTCAGGCGGTGGCGCCAGAGCATGATATAGCGGATTGGCCGCCGGGACGTCGACGGTTGACCCGGCCCCGCCTCCATTCGCCTGGCGCATGTGCAGGGCGGAAACGAGGGAAATTCAATCCCCGGCCGAGAGGAAACTCTCTGAGGCGTCATGGAGGTGTCCCGAGGATTTGCGGAAGCTGGGGCCTTAAGCCCGGAGCAGGCTGCCAGTTACCTGAGGTATGTCTGGGACGATGGGCGGGTCTGGTTCACCGGCCCTGGCCGGGAGTGGGGATGAAGGTCCCTTGGACTCCCCCAGGGGCCCAAAGTGCTGACAAGGGCGCGCGCGAGACGCGCGCCATTGTCCTCCGAAGAGGAAGTGGGAATATCTGCAGATTTCTAAATCCTGGGGAGCCCCCGATGCCGGGTCAAATAACTCTCCCGTATGTACTCGATTGAAGAGCCAGAACTTCAATCGATCCAGGCTTTCTCGGGTCTTCAGCTTTCAAAATTACTATTTTGAAATCCATTTTATTTCAATACATAAAAAGTGGTGATACATTATGGTATTGTTCTTACTAAATTTAAATATTTTACTTTTATAATTTAATGTATCGTTTTCAGTCAGGGTTGAGCACTCACCTTTCTGTTTGGAAATAGTTAAAAAATTTTTTTGAAATGTAACATATTAAAGATATAAAATTCACATTATATGTAGTAAAATATTTTCCCTTTTTATTTTTTCAACGATTTTTGTGCATGTTGTGCGTTAATATACAAACATACACATGAATTTTAACATCCCCCCCCCACAAAAAAAAGCTTTTCTTGGGTCTTTCCACTCTACCAAGCTCCAGGCCTAGGGGATACAGAGGAGTAAAACACTGGTCCTGCCCCCAAATTGCTTATACTCTAGTGGTGGAAAGAGATAGGTAAACCACAATTGGTATATTGCTTGATAAATGTGTGGGGAATGGCCAACTACAAGGGTCAGTGGGCTGAGGGAAGGGCTCACAGGAGACTTTCGTGTTAAGAAAGGAATGTTCCTTCACCAGATGGCTAAGGATGGGGAAATGAACATTTAAATGTTTTAAAAAATTGTTATAAAATAGAACATAAAATTTAACATCTTAGCCGTTATTTTTTTTTAATTTATTTTTTATTAAAGTATAGTTGATTTACAATATGTTAATTTCTGCTTTACAGGAAAGTGATTGATTTATACATGTTTATTTTTAGGATTTAAAAACTTTTTAATTCAAGTATTGTTGATTTACAACGTCATGTTGATTTACAACATCATGTTACTATAGTTTCAGGTATACTTTTTCATATTTTTTTCCATTATGGTTTATCATAGGATATTTAATATGGTTCCCTGTGCTATATACCTTGTTTATCCATTCTATATATAATAGCTTGCATCTGCTAATTGCAAACTCCAAAACCCATGGTGTAGGAGCACAGAAGGGGTGGGGCTCAGGGCACAGGCAGCCACTGAAGTGGCTTGTTTCCATGGAGAGAGGGGTGCAAGAAGGTTACTTCGAGGCCAGGTAGAGACTGCAAGGTCGATGAAGGACTGTGTGTTCTGGGTGAGTGGCCGTGTGTCACTTTGCTCATCCACTGTGCAGCAGCAGCTGGCAACTTCAGGAGAGCCCCGTCCTCCTTCAGTGTGCCTCAGGCATCCTTTACTGAGAAAGCTTCGCATCATGCTGGCTGTAGAGGAGAGATGCTTAAAGGAGTTCTGTCATAGAGCAGGTATTGAGGGGTAAATTTGGAACTGAGACGCGATAAATGATGACTGACAGAGTTATCTGACCTCTATTTATCTATGACCCACCCTCTCTCCCATGTCACTCACTGTCTGTCACTCTCTCTCTTTGTGACCCACTTGCTTGTCCTCTATGTTCTCTTGCTGTCACCCATCTGTTCTTTCTCTATGTCACCCACTTTCTTCTGCTATTTAATTTCTATTTCATTTCTACTATTTCTTCTGTTTCATTCTACTCCCATTGCTTTTGTCAAGGTCACCAATGACTTTCATATAGCTAAATCTAATGGTCAGTTCATAATCCTCCTCTTCCTTTGCCTACCAGTAGTACTTGACAGAGTAGAGCAGTTCTCCACAAAATGCTAGATCCATTTGGCCACCGGGGCCCCTCAATCTCCTGACTTGAGGTCGCAAAGAGTGTCTGACTCTCTTCGACCTCATGGATTGGGGTCCGCGAGGCTCCTCTGTCCATGGGATTTTCCAGGCAAGAATACTGGAGTGGGTTCCCATTCCCTTCTCCAGGGGATCTTCCCGACCCAGCCACTAGGGAAACTATATATATACACACACACATAATATATAGTGCATGTTTGAAAGTTGCTAAGAGAGTAAATCTTTAAAATTCTTAAAAGTTCTCATCACAAAAAAGTCTATAATTATGTGTGGTGACAGATGGTAACTAGACCTATTGTGGTGATCATTTCACAGTACATATAAATATCAAGTCATTAGGTTGTACACCTGAAACTAATACAATGCCGTTTGTTGATTATATCTCAATAAAAATTAAAAAAAAAAAAAAAAACTATTCTAGAGCCAAAACAAAAAGATTTAAGGTTCAGTGTTTTTGTCAAGAATTCTTCATAGGTAAGGTCATGTACTTCATATTGCAACATATCAGGAAGTATACACTGTCTGATTTTTCTACTTTTAGTAATTTTATGGTTGATCAGTGAGTTCAGGTAGTCATAGGCAGATCACTCCTTTGCAAGGCTTCATTTCCCCCCTTGTGATGAATAAATAATATGTCAGGGATACTTTAGCATCCTATGAATACCCACTTCCCCATCAGCCTTTCATCCATTGATAATCATTACCATCAGTAATATCATTATTATCAATACCTAAATCAGTTATTTCATTAGGTATTACAAGTGGTGGTTTTCTAATTTCACCATTCTTTCTGTATTAATTAGCTGGAATTCTTCTTTCTGTTAATGTTGGAATGCCATTTTTTAAAATTGTACTCCTTTCTTTGGTGATCCTATTCAGGTTCTTGGTTTTAAATTTCATCTTAAAAAAACACTTATTTTTGGGTGCAGTGGGTCTTCATTGCCACATACAGGCTTCCTCTAGTTGTGGCAGATGGGGGCTACTCTTCATTGCCTTGTATGGACTTCTCGTTGTGGTGGCTTCTCTTGTTCTCTTCTCTTGAGGGAGCACGGACTCTGCAGCATGGGCATTTCAGTAGTTGTGGCATGTGGGCTCAGTAGTTGTGGCTCATGGGCTTAGTTTCTCTGTGGCGTGTGGGATCTTCCCAGACTTGGGATTGAACTTGTGTCCCCTGTATTGAAAGGCGGACTCCCAACCACTGGACCACCAGGGAAGTCCCTAAATCCTGTCTTTATGTTGTGAATTTTCACATTTTTGTCTTTAGTCCTGACCTATTCTGAACGCTAGACTCCTGTATCCAGATACTTAGTCTGTATCTCTACTTGATAATAGACATATCAAACTTAACTTGTCCAAAAGCAGAGGACAGATCTTGAAAAATAACAAAATTGGAGGACTCACTGTACCTGATTGCAAAACTAACTACAAAGCTATGGTAGTCAGGATACATATATAAGTATAAACATAGAGATAAATGGAATAGAACTGAAGAGTCTAGACTCTTCTTTCCTGTAACAACATAAAGCACCCATTTTTTGTTGTCGTTTAGTCACTAAGTTGTGTCTGACTCTTGTGACCCCATGGACTGTAACCTGCCAGGCTCCTCTGTCCATAGTATTTCCCAGGCAAGAATAGCTAAAGTACCCATACTTCAGGTATTTACTAGATGTAGGGGATTATAGTTGCTATAGTGTTTTGTTTCGGGTTTGTTTTTTTTTTTGATCTGTTCAGCAGGCTTTCACATCCACCCTCTTCTGGTGATCTTATCCTTTGGCCACTAGGGTGGGCAAGATAATAGTTTTTAACATTCTTGTTCTGAAATATAAGACATATATAAGAAAATGTAAATATTCAATGTAATGAATTATCATTGTAACTACTACTTAGGTCATGGTTTGTTTTTAGATTTATATTCTTGTCTTAATGGAAAGTCTTATCTGTTTGTACACTGAGGTGGCCTGAAGGTTAACTGAAGGCACACTTGAGGGTTTGTTCAGATTTTGGGTTAATTGCTTGCTTGAAGCCCCAGAGTTTTGCGCTCCAGTGTCGTAGTTAACCAGATAACCTTGGGCTGAAAGATCGAGGGCTGGAGGTACCAAAGTTCTTTTCTACCATAAAAGAACTTAATATTGTTCCTGGAGAATTTTTCATTTTTAGTTAGACTTTATCCCAAAGGGCCAGTCAGGATGTTAACCACCAAATGCTCCCCCGAATAATGAAACTTTTTCCTGCTGAAGAGTATTAGTTGGTATAATCTATCTGAATGCCAAAGCACATCCTCTATGTCAAAACTTTTTTTGGTTTTGGCATAATTATTAATTAGCTGCTTTTTCTGGAGTAATTAGGAGCAGATTCAGCTGCTTTCTGATGGCATGTTGTTAACATGTAAGAGATGTTATCTTCCTGTTTTTTTCTGTTAGAAGGTATTTGTCCAGTTTAACCAAAATTTTCAGGTCTTAAGTTACAAAGAAGGTGGCAGATCCCTGTCTGCCTTTGAAACAGGCCTTGCTCTTCTTACCTCCTTATATTCTCTTTCTGACAGGGTTCAGAGGACCTGAAAGAGCACTAAGAACCTTGGATCTCTTTTGGTCCATTTGGTTTGGTCCAGATAGTTCTTGTCTAGATTCCCAAGCCAGTGACACAGATAATAAATACTACAGAAAGCCTTACACTGTTTTAGGTAATAGGGGGAAACAGAGTACATATATGGACAATGTGAAAAGCTTGTGTAGGGTCTTATCCTCAGAGCCCTAGGCTTACCATTTTGGGGTAGGGGTGGGGGAAAGCATTTGGAGAAGGGATACAGCCAAAGTTGATGGTACTTTTTCTTTCTAAGATAAACCAGGAGTCATGAACTGGCAGTCCATGAGCCACATTCACAGATAAATTTTATTTGTCCGACCCAGCGTTTTAAACATGTATGCATTAGTTACTATTTAAAAATCAGAATTCACATAAAAATCAGAATTTCCAACTGTCTTTCAACTATCAGAAGATCTTGGCAACTCTGGACTCTTTTTTTTTTTTTTTTTAACTTTTTCCTATTTTTTAAAATAAATTTTTAATTTTTAAATCTTAGTTTACTACATTCTTTTTAAACTAATTTCTTATTGGTTTGTTTTATTTTTACAAACCCTTGGAGGGCTGAGTTTCAATAGATTGCAGGGAGGTAGCTGCTCTGCTGTGTATGAAACCCAGACCTGGAGGCAGGTCCTCTATGAAAGGTTTAACACCAGTTTCCACAGGGGTGAAATGATGGGGAAGTGATGCGCGAGGGGATGGCCACCTTTCCAGCTGCACCCCGTGTCCCAGGATGATGGGCTTTCCATATTGGACCCCGGTCCCAACATGCGGCAGGGCTGCCCCGCCAAGCCCTGAGAACTCTGGGCTCTTATTCCTGTGTTGGAATTACCATCCAGAGATGAATTACAGCTTGCCTCCTTTACATGGGGCATATTCCTCAGTGTTGCTTTCAATATAGCAGCTTCACACCTCTGTTACTTGCTTTGTCCCTATAGGTCTTTGCTTTATGATCTCTATACGTTGGGTGTATTCGGCAAGGACCAAACCTGATGAGTTAAAATAGAATTCTGTAAGGTTTGAGGCCCACTGCTCTTCATCCCAGAGAAGGCAATGGCAACCCACTTGAGTATTATCTGGAAAATCCCATAGACAGAGGAGCCTGGGGGGCTGCAGTCCATGGGGTCACAAAGCGTCGGACACGACTGAGCGACTTCACTTTCACTTTTCACTTTCCTGCATTGGAGAAGGAAATGGCAACCCACTCCAGTGTTCTTGCCTGGAGAATCCCAGGGACGGAGGAGCCTGGTGGGCTGCCGTCTATGGGGTCGCACAGAGTCGGACACAACTGAAGCAATTTAGCAGCAGCAGCAGCAGCTCTTCATCCCTGAGCCCCTTTCTTACATGCTTTAATAGCCCTCTGTACTTTTCCTTCACAGCCATTACAACAGTTTGTAGCTACTTATGTGATTCTTTGATAAATGTCAGTCTCCTGTACCATGAGCTGCACGAAGGCAGAGACCTGTTTTGTTCTTACCTGTATCTCCAGTGTTTAGCACAATGTTTGACATGTGATAAGAATCCGCCTGCAATGCAGAAGACCTGGGTTCAGTCTCTTGGTTGGGAAGATCCCCTGGAGGAGGACATGGCAACCCACTCCAGTATTCTTGCCTGGAGAACCCCATGGAGCCTGGTGGACTACAGTCCATGGGGTTGCAAAGAGTCAGACATGACTGAGCAACTAAGCACAGCACAGCAAATGCTTAATACAAATTTGATGAAGTGAATGTTGCGTAGCTTACTTTGTTTGGTCAAATATCCTCCAATGACAGTGGTTACAATTTCACCAGTGGAGAACCCGTATACATTGGGTGATTATCACGGGAATATTCTGAGAGAGAGCTTACTGAGGATTGGTGCCTCCGTGCTACCTGTGCTAGTTCAGTTGGCGCTCAGTCGTGTCTGACCCCTTGCAACCCCATGGACTACAGCACACCAGGCTTCCCTGCCCATCACCAACTCCCGGAACCTACTCACACTCATGTCTTATCACATCAGTGATGCCATCCAATCATCGCATCCTCTTTCGTCCCCTTCTCTTCCCACCTTCAATCTTTTCCAATGAGGGTCTTTTCCAGTCAGTCAGTTCTTCACATCAAGGTGGCTAAAGTATTGGAGTTTCAGCTTCAGCATCAGTCCTTCCAATGAATATTCAGGACTGATTTCCTTTAGGATGGACTGGTTGGATCTCCTTGCAGTCCAAGGGACTCTCAAGAGTCTTCTCCAACACCATGGTTCAAAAGCATCAATTCTTTGACGCTCAGCTTTCTTTATAGTCCAACTCTCACATCCATACATGTCTACTAGAAAAATCTGTGCTAATTCAGAAGCAATTATGTCTCAGGATCTAAGCTTCTGCTGGACCTTATAGCTAAGCTCAGGTTCCTCCATTAAGATCTCTAGTAGCCTGAGGTTTCAGCTACCTGAACAAGGCTGTTTTTAAATAAGGCTGCTTATAAAAGCATTTTAATTGTGTTAATGTTGAAGTGACTTTCTCTGAATTCTGCTTTATATCCTGTCTTGAAGGCAGTGGTTTTCAAACCTCCAAGTCTTAGATGGTCAGTCAGATTATAGTCTGCTAGTGAAGTTTTTGGAGAGTTGCAAACTCCTGGAAAGACAAAAGACTGCCCACTATCTGAAAGTTGTTTAACTTTCTGAGTATCCTGATCTCACCATTGCATACCTTTGGTGAACATATACCAAATGCCTCCTGTGGACCAGCTCAATCTGCTGGTTGCTTAGAATGCAGTGGTGAAAGACATACATGTCCTTAAAATCGTGTGTGTGTGTGTGTGTGTGTGAGAGAGAGAGAGAGAGAGAGAGAGAGAGAGACTCAGTTGTGTCTGACTCTTTGCGACCCCATGGACTGTAGCCTGCCAGGCTCCTCTGTCCATGGAATTCTCCAGGCAAGGATACTGGAGTGGTAGCCTATCCCTTCTTCAGAGGACCTTCCCAACCCAGGGATCGAACCCAGGTCTCGGGCATTGCAGGTGGATTCTTTACTGTCTGAGCCACCAGTTTCCTATGATGACATGGAAAATTTCATATGATAAATAAAAAAACACAAGATATGTCTCCAATCCAGATTGTGTGTATGTGTGTGTGAAGGGGGAAGTTGTCAGAGAAGCCTTCTTAAGAAAAAAATACTGACTTTTAAAGATTAGTGGGAATTAAGCAGTGAGGAAGAAGCTGATGTACATGGCATACTAGACAGTTTTATGTGTAAAGATTTAGAAGCAAGAGGAAGCATGGCCCCTTCAGGGCAGGGTAGGAGTTTAGGATTGCTGGAATATGGTGAAAATTGGAGGAGTGAAAGCAGATCTTTGGAACTTTTCCCTGCCTGGGAAAAATATAACATGGAGGCAAGGTAGAAAGATAGAGCAGTGGCTTTGGATTTTTCAGGCTTCAGTTAAAATTCAGGCTGCCACTTGCTTTGCTAGCTGGGTAACTTCAGACAATTCATTTGACCACGACATGCTGAGTCTCACATTCTTTATGTTATAAAATCGGGATATCTGAGCCTGGGTCAGTTGTTCTGTTCCTTCTCTTAGCCAGATTATCGTATCTCTTCCGGATTGCTCTACTTCCCACCTTTCTATACCCATCCTCTTGAACAAATGGCAGTTCCTCAAAAAGTTAAACATAGAATTTTGATGTGACCCAGCAGTTCCACTCTTAGGGGTATACCCAATAGAATTGAAAACAGGGACCCAAACATATACTTGCATACCAGTGTTCATTGCAGCAGTATTTATAAGAGCTGAAAGGTGGAAACAGCCCAAATGTCCACTGATAAATGGATAAAATAGGTTTCCATGCAGTGGAGTATTCAGACTTGAAAATGAGTAAAATTGTGATACATGTTACAGTATGGGTGAACCTTGAAAACATTATGCTAGCTGAAATAAGCCAGGAACAAAAGGACCAATATTGTGTGATTCCACTTGTATAAGATACCTAGAATAGGCAAATTCACAGAGACAGAAAGTAGAATAGAGGTTATTAGGGGCTGGGCAGGAGGGAATGGAGACAGAGTTTCTGCTTGGGATGATGCAAAAGTTTTAGAAATAGATAGTGGTGATAGTTTTACAACATGATGAATGTAATTAATGCTATTGAAGTACAATTGGAATGGTTAAAATAGCAAATTTCATCTTACTTAGATTTCACCACAAAAAAAATTCTCCAGAAATTCATTCTTTCTCTGACTTCCAGAGGCCAGAAGTCTGAAATCAAGGTGTCAGCAGGGTTAGTGTCTTTTTGGAGGCTGTGAGAGAGAATCTGTTCTGTGCTGCTTTTAGCTTGTGATGGTGCTGATGATCCTTGGAATACCTTGGCATGTAGATGCATCACTCCATTCTCTGCATCTGTCTTCACATGGCATTCTCCACTTTGTCTCTCTCTTTGTGTGCAGTATACCTCTTATAAGGATAATAGTCATGTTGGATTAGGACCCACCTTAATCCAGGATGACTGCATATTAACTTGATTACATCTGTCAATACCCTATTTTCCCAAATAAGGTCATTCATACATTCCAGGTCAACATGAAATTTGGGGGGATACTGTTCGATCCAATAGGAAGCCACTGCTGTGTATAAAATCTTCTGGAGGAAAGTACATAGAGTCAGAAGGGCAATGACAACACAAAGATCCTTGGGAATACCAACGTCTATATGAGGATAGGCAGAGAGGAAGGAATTCAAGACTCAGACTGAGAAGGAATGATTAGAGAGCAGGAAGAAATCCAGGAGGAAGTGTTGTATACCACTATACCCGAGGAGAAGGGAAAACTTAATGAAGGAGATGGTGGTCAGTGGTTTTAAATGCAGCACAAAGGTCAAGAAAGACCAAGAAATGGCCATTTGATTTGGCAGTATGGAGGTTCTTGGTGCCCTTGGTGAAAACAGCTGCATTAGGGTGCTTAGGTGAGAAGCCACATTGTCATGTATTATGTCTCCGTTTTGTGAGCCTTTGAACTGAGAGGCAGCAGTCTATGGGCAAAGTGGTCCCCTTCTTTTTTTTTGCCCCACTACCCAGATCCTATTATTAATATCTCACTATACTTGCTTTATCACATATCTGTTATACCAATTCATCTTATTTTTTGGATGCATTTCAAAGTAAGTTGTAGACATCAGGATATGTCCTCCTACTTCAGCATAATACCATTAATTATTTTTATTTTTAAAAATTTGTGTATTATTTTTGGCTGCTCTGGGTCTTTGTTGCTGGGCTCAGTCTTTCTCGAGTTGCAGGGAGGGGCTGCTCTCTGTTTGCAGTGTGTGGGCTTATTGTGGTGGCTTCTGTTGCGAAGCATGGGCTCTAGGGCACGAGGGCTCAATAGTTGTGGTGCATGGACTTAGTTGCCCTGCAGCATGTGGAATCTTTCTGAACCGGGGATTGAACCCCTGTCCACTGCCTTGGCATGTGGATTCTTAACCATTGGACCACCAGGGAAGTCCTATACCATTAAATAGATTTCAATATTTTAGGGTTTTCTTCTTTTTTTTTTTTTATTTTAGGGTTTTCTTCTTTTGAAGTAAAATTTACATACCAAGAAATGCTTCAGTTCAGTTCAGTCACTCAGTCGTGTCCGACTCTTTGCGACCCTATGAATCGCAGCACACCAGGCCTCCCTGTCCATCACCATCTCCCGGAGTTCACTCAAACTCACGACCATTGAGTCGGTGATGCCATCCGGCCATCTCATCCTCTGTCGTCCCCTTCTCCTCCTGCCCCCAATCCCTCCCAGCATCAGAGTCTTTTCCAATGAGTCAGCTCTTCGCATAAGGTGGCCAAAGTACTGGAGTTTCAGCTTTAGCATCTTTCCTTCCAAAGAAATCCCAGGGCTGATCTCCTTCAGAATGGACTGGTTGGATCTCCTTGCAGTCCAAGGGACTCTCAAGAGTCTTCTCCAACACCGCAGTTCAAAAGCATCAATTCTTTGGCACTCAGCTTTCTTCACAGTCCAACTCTCACATCCATACATGACCACTGGAAAAACCATAACCTTGACTAGACGGACCTTTGTTGGCAAAGTAATGTCTCTGCTTTTCAATATGCTATCTAGGTTGGTCATAACTTTTCTTCTAAGGAGTAAGCGTCTTTTAATTTCATGGCTGCAGTCACCATCTGCAGTGATTTTGGAGCCCCCCAAAATAGTCTGACACTGTTTCCACTGTTTCCCCATCTATTTCCCATGAAGTGATGGGACCAGATGCCACGATCTTCGTTTTCTGAATGTTGAGCTTTAAGCCAACTTTTTCACTCTCCTCTTTCACTTTCATCAAGAGGCTTTGAGTTCCTCTTCACTTTCTGCCATAAGGGTGGTGTCATCTGCATATCTGACGTTATTGATATTTCTCCCAGCAATCTTGATTCCAGCTTATGCTTCTTCCAGCCCAGCATTTCTCATGATGTACTCTGCATAGAAGTTAATAAGCAGGGTGACAATATACAGCCTTGACATACTCCTTTTCCTATTAGGAACCAGTCTGTTGTTCCATGTCCAGTTCTAACTGTTGCTTCCTGACCTGCATATAGATTTCTCAAGAAGCAGCTCAGGTGGTCTGGTATTCCCATCTCTTTTAGAATTTTCCACAGTTCATTGTGATCCACACAGTCAAAGGCTTTGGCATAGTCAGTAAAGCAGAAATAGATGTTTTTCTGGAACTCTCTTGCTTTTTTGATGATCCAGTGGATGTTGGCAATTTGATCTCTGGTTCCTCTGCCTTTTCTAAAATCAGCTTGAACATCTGGAAGTTCATGGTTCACCTATTGCTCAAGCCTGGCTTGGAGAATTTTGAGCATTACTTTACTAGCGTGTGAGATGAGTGCAATTGTGCAGTAGTTTGAGCATTTTTTGGCATTGCCTTTCTTTGGGATTGGAATGAAAACTGACCTTTTCCAGTCCTGTGGCCATTGCTGAATTTTCCAAATTTGCTGGCATATTGAGTGCAGCACTTTACACCTGTGTAAACAGTGTAACGATCTCTCTTGGGTTCCCCGTTTTTATACTTTAGGTCTCCTCCTTTTGGTTGTGCCCTGTGCAAAATAGGGCTTATACCCACCACCAGTCAAGAAAGGGAATGGAAATGGGCATATGCTCAAGGCCTATTGACAGTTGCAAGTTACATAACAATAGGCTTTGTTGTGCATGTCTTACCATAATTCAGTCTGTTATAATCAGATGTATATATGTGTAAATACTTGTGAATGGGCTCCTAGCTGCCTAAGGTTACTTGAGGAAGCCCCTGTGGTTAGTTTGTATCCACTGTGTGCCTAGGGCGCATGTGCAGTAGTTGGAAAAGTCTGTTTATTTTTGTAGCATATCTTTGAGCTCTTCTGGGTGTGTCTGGAATGGGCCCTAGAGATCAGCTTGCATCCTTTTCAGCTAGGTCACCCCTTGTTGCTCATGCTTAACTTCCTACCTAACATTATGATAAATTATTTTCCACTTTGATTAAAATGACCACCCTGGAAGTAAGGCCAAAAGGCAGCCATCTTCCCAGGCTAATTCTATGATCCAGGCTTTAATGGGCCAGTTTCCAGTACTGGCGTTCAGGTCATCTGCAATTTTTATGTCAGCCACACATGACTTACTGATTCTGACTGAGAATCAAAAGACTTAACCAATTGTATATGATATATCCACATGCATCTTGACATGGGGACTGTAGATATAGAGATGTGTCAAGGAGCTCCTTATCAGGGGGCTGGATCAGGATAGGGGAACTGATTTCTTGATGTTTTTTTTGGCTGTGCTGGGTCTTCATTGCTGTGCGAGGGCTTTCTCTAGGTGTGGTGACCAGAGAGCTACTCGTTGTTATGGTGTGCGGGCTTCTCACTGCAGTAGCTTCTCCTTGCAGAGCTCGAGCTCTAGGTGCATGGGCTTCAGTAGTTGTGGCCCATGGGCTCAGTTGCTCCGTGGCATGTGGAATCCAGATCAGGGATTGAACCCATGTCCCTTGCATTGGCAGGTGGACTCTTAACCACTTAATCACCAGGGAAGTCCCTGAATTCTTTAAAAAAAATTTTTTTTATTGAAGTATAGTTGATTACAATGTTGTGTTATTAAATAGCAAATCACAGCAAAGTGATTCATATATATATGTGTGTGTGTTCTTTTTTATATTTTTTTTCCATTATAGGTTATAGGAAACAGTTCTTGTGGGAAGGAGAGCCATAATTCTACTCACATGGACCAAAATTCGCAAGACCAGGCTTCTATACCCTGTGGTTGGTGGTCAGGTTAGAAAAGAGCAACTTCTGGTTGCTTTGCATGTGACGCCAATAAAGTTTTACTGGGTCAGGGTCTTTGCATTTAGTTCCTTATCTTGTCACAATTCCAGAAGAACAGCATAGGGCATGTTGCAGAGGGCCCTCCAGATTAAGGAAAACCTAGTGCTTGTCTCTGCAGTTTAAGCTTGTGTCTTTTCAGCTGCTGATTTGCAAACACTGCTGTATTTAGTGGGGCTTAGCTTTGGGGGGGTATAATTATGGTATAGAAACCATAGCTAATTGGTTTCTCTGGGTGGGAAAACATTGCAGTATCTAAGCCTGGCATTCCCTCTGTGGAGACAAAATGCTTCTCAAGGGATCAGGCAAACACTGGAAGGATGGAAGATGGGATGGGATTGTTGAGATGTGATGGGATTGTTAGTTGGCTGTGGTTGAGGCAGATTTTTGCATCTGAGGAAGTAGAAAGTGCTTTTGGGAAGAAATGGTTTTAAGTGGCTACTTTAAGGCAAAAATACTCAGGTGGGTTTAGGATCCAGGGAATTAGCAGCTGGGCAGTTCCGCCAATGAAAGGGTAGCTTTGCAGGTAGAGGCTGTGTTTAATGGTTGTGTCTTTCTCCAGCAGTTGTTTGCATACAGTCTATGTGTCCTTCAAAACATTCCTTAAAGGGAACCATATTCTAAGCATGTAATCTGGGGTATAATCATTAAAATGTAAAGGGTTTTATTATCCCTTGCTATGAAATTAAAATCTCTTTTGGGTTGATGGTTTTGCATCTGAATAGTTCTTTAACATATTAGAGCTTCATATGTAAATATCTTTTGAAAATTATTAAATTGGTAAATGAAAATAAAAACTGACACTCTCCCCCCACACTCTAGCACTCTTTTTCTCCTTGTTGTCCTGCTTGAGAAGGGGTTTTTTCTGCTGAATTGGTTGTCCTCTTGGCTCCCAAGCAGTCCTGGTTTCTCCCTAGCCAGGCCCAAGGAGAATAGGGGAGCAATTTTGGAAAAAATATTTGAGCCCTTAAACTATTAGCTGAGTTCTCCAGATCATTAGGGATACAGTGTGTTATAGATGGACACATGATTGCAGTAGTAGTAAAAATGACATGTTTTCCTTCCAAGCCCAGGATTGGAGGTTAAGTGCTAAACCAAACTGTATTACAGAAGACACTGTAGTCTTGTAAATAACAAGATACCCAGACCAGTGCTATAAAAAGCAGGTTTCATTTTCCCTCCAGTTCCACTATAGGGAAAGAATACTGTCCTAGGTCTAACTTTATTGTTGGAGCAGACAGGGTGGAGGGGAAGAACTGAGATACAGTATTAGATCTGCTAATTAGGGTGTTCCAGGGACTGGGAAGGTAATTTGGCTGACAGCAGGGGTTTGACCCAGCCAGAAAATGGTGCTGTCTAACAAATACTGTAAACTCCAGTTGTGGTTCAGGCAGAAGGTTGACAAAGTAGATGTTTCAGAGGATGGGTAGCAAGAACCCAGAAGTATGAGTCTTGGGCTGGTGGTAAGAAGTCTAGGTAGACAGTCACCATTTAAAAATTTTTTTTTTTTATTTTTGGCTGCACTGGGTCTTCCTTGTTACATACAGGCTTTCTCTGGTTGCAGCCAGTGGGGGCTACTCTTTGTTGATGTGTGCAGGCTTTTCATTGCTCTGGCTTCTCTTGATGTGAAGCACAGCAGGCTCTAGGCATGCTGGCTCAGTAGTTGTGGCACACGGGCTCTGTAGTTGCAGCTCTCGGCCCCTAGAGTGCACAGGCTCCGGTAGTTGTGGTTGTTCAGTCACTCAGTCATGCCTGACTCTTTGCGACCCCATGGACTACAGCACCCCAGGCCTCCCTGTCCATCACCAACTTCCGGAGCTTGCTCAAACTCATGTCCATCGAGTTGGTTATGCCATCCAACCGTCTCATCCTCTGTTGTCCCCTTCTGCTGCCCTCAATCTTTCCCATAATCAGCGTCTTTTCAAATGAGTCAGTTCTTCGCATCAGGTGGCCAAACTATTGGAGTTTCAGCTTCGACATCAGTCCTTCCAATGAACACCCAGGACTGATCTCCTTTAGGATGGACTGGTTGGATCTCCTTGCAGTCCAAGGGGCTCTCACGAGTCTTCTCCAACACCACAGTTCAAAAGCATCAATTCTTCGGTGCTCAGCTTTCTTTATAGTCCCACTCTCACATCCATACATGACTGCTGGAAAAACCATAGTTTTGACTAGACGGACCTTTGTTGACAAAGTAATGTCTCTCCTTTTTAATATGCTGTCTAGGTTGGTCATAGCTTTTCTTCCAAGAGTAAGCATTTTTAGTTTCGTGGCTGCCGTTACCATCTGCAGTGATTTTGGACCCCCAGAAAAAGTCTCTCACTGTTTCCATTGTTTCCCCAACTATTTGCCATGAAGAGTGTGACCAGATGCCATGATCATAGTTTTTTAAATGTTGAGTTTTAAGCCAACTTTTTCACTCTCCTCTTTCACTTTCATCAAGAGGCTCTTTAGTTCTTCTTCACTTTCTGCTGTAAGGGTGGTGTCATATACATATCTGAGGTTATTGATTTCTCCCAGCAATCTTGATTCCAACTTGTGCTTCATCCAGCCTGGCATTTTGCATGATGGACTCTGCATATAAGTTAAATAAACAGGGACAGTATATAGACTTGACATATTCCTTTCCCAATTTGGAACCACTCTGTTTCCATGTCCAGTTGTAATTGCTTCTTGACCTGCATACAGATTTCTCAGGAGGCAGGTAAGGCATTCTGGTATTCCCATCTCTTGAAGAATGTTCCACAGTTTGTTGTGATCCACACAGTCAAAGGCTTTGGCATAGTCAGTAAAGCAGAAGTAGATGTTTTTCTGGAACTGTCTTCCTTTTTCAGTGATCCAGTGGATGTTGGCAATTTGATCTCTGGTTCCTCTGCCTTTTCTAAATCCAGCTTGAACATTTGAAAGTTCACGGTTCATGTACTGTTGAAGCCTGACTTGGAGAATTTTGAGCATTACTTTGCTAGCATGTGAGATGAGTGCAATGGTGCAGTAGTTTGAACATTCTTTGGCATTGCCTTTCTGTGGGATTGGACCTTTTCCAGTCCTGTGGCCACTGCTGAGTTTTCCAAATTTCCTGGCATGTTGAGTGAAGCACTTTCACAGCATCGTCTTTCAGGATTTGAAATAGCTCAACTGGAATTCCATCACCTCCACTAGCTTTGTGTGTAGTGATGCTTCCTAAGGCCCACTTGACTTCACATTCCAGGATGTCTGACTCTAGGTGAGTGATCACACCATCATGGTTATCTGGGTCATTATCTTTTTTGTATAGTTCTTCTGTGTATTCTTGGTACCTCTTCTTAATATCTTCTGCTTCTGTTAGGTCCATACTATTTCTGTCCTTTATTGTGCCCATCTGTGCATGAAATGTTCCCTTGGTATCTCTAATTTTCTTGAAGAGATCTCTAGTCTTTCCCATTCTGTTGTTTTCCTGTTTCTTTGCATTGATCATGGAGGAAGGCTTTCTTATCTCTCCTTGCTATTCTTTGGAAGTCTGCATTCACATGGTTATATCTTTCCTTTTCTCCTTTGCCTTTAGCTTCTCTTCTTTTCTTAGCTATTTGTAAGGCCTCCTCAGACAACCATTTTGCCTTTTTACATCTCTTTTTTGGGGGGATGGTCTTGATCACCGCCTCCTGTACAATGTCATGAACCTCCATCCATAGTTCTTCAGGCACTCTGTCTATCAGATCTAATCCCTTGAATCTATTTATTACTTATACTGTATAATCATAAGGGATTTGATTTAGGTTATACCTGAATGGTCTAGTGGTTTTCCCCACTTTCTTCAATTTAAGTCTGAATTTTGCAATAAGGAGCTCATGATCGGAGCCACAGTTAGCTCCTGGTCTTGTTTTTGTTGACTGTATAGAGCTTCTCCATCTTTGGCTACAAAGAATATAATCAATCTGATTTCGGTGTTGGCCATCTGGTGATGTCCATGTGTAGAGTCTTCTCCTGTGTTCTTGGAAGAGGGTGTTTGCTATGACCAGTGCTTTCTCTTGGCAAAACTCTGTTATCCTTTGCCCTGCTTCATTCTGTACTCCAAGGCCAAATTTGCCTGTTACTCCAGGTATCTCTGGGAGAAGGCAATGGCACCCCACTCCAGTACTCTTGTCTGGAAAATCCCATAGACGGAGGAGCCTGGTGGGCTGAAGTCCACGGGGTCGCAAAGAGTCGGACACGACTGAACGACTTCACTTTCACTTTTCACTTTCATGCACTGGAGAAAGAAATGGCAACCCACTCCAGTGTTCTTGCCTGGAGAATCCCAGGAATGGGGTAGCCTTGTGTGCTGCCGTCTATGGGGTCGCACAGAGTTGGACACGACTGAAGCGACTTAGCAGCAGCAGCAGCCAGGTATCTCTTGACTTCCTACTTTTGCATTCTAGTCCCCTATGATAAAAGGACATCTTTTTTGGGTGTTAGTTCTAGAAGGTCCTGTAGTTCTTCATACAACCATTCAACTTCAGCTTCTTCAGCATTACTGGTCAGGGTATAGACTTGGATTACTGTGATGTTGAATGGCTTGCCTTGGAAACTAACAGAGATCATTGTTTTTGAGATTGCATCCGAGTACTGCATTTTGGACTCTTGTTGACTATGAGGGCTATTCCATTTCCCTAAGGGATTCTTGCCTACAGTAGTAGATATAATGGTCATCTTAGTTAAATGCCATTCCATTCCATTTTAGTTCACTGTTTCCTAAAATGTCGATGTTCACTCTTGCCATCTCTTGTTTGACCACTTCCAATTTACCTTGATTCATGGACCTAACATTCCAGGTTCCTATGCAGTATTGTTCTTTACACCATCAGACTTTACTTCCATCATGAGTCACATCCACAACTGGGTGTTGTTTCCACTTTGGCTCTGTCTCTTCATTCTTTCTGGAGTTATTTCTCTATTCTTCTCCATAGCATATTGGGCACCTACCAGCCTGGGGAGTTCATCTTTCAGTGTCCTATCTTTTTGCCTTTTCATGCTGTTCATGGGGTTTTGAAGGCAAGAATACTGAAGTGCTTTGCCATTCCCTTCTCCAGTCGACCACGTTTTGTCAGAACTCTCCACCATGACCTGTCTGTCTTGGGTGGCCCTACACGGCCTGGCTCATAGTTTCATTGAGTTAGACGAGGCCGTGGTCCATGTGATCAGTTTGATTAGTTTTCTGTGATTGTGGTTTTCATTCTGTCTTCCCCCTGAGGGATACTTCCCTGGTGGCTCAGAGGGTAAAGCGTCTGCCTGCAATGTGGGAGACCCATGTTCGATCCCTGGGTTGGGAAGATCCCCTGGAGAAGGAAATGGCAACCCATTCCAGTATTCTTGTTGGAGAATTCCATGGACAGAGGAGTCTGGTAGGCTACAGTGCACAGGGTCGCAAAGAGTGGGACACAACTGAGCAATATCAATTTTCCCTCTGAGGGATAAGGATAAGAGGCTTATGGAATCTTCCTGATGAGAGAGACTGACTGTGGGGGAAACTGGGTCTTGTTCTGATAGGCAGGGCCATGCACAGTAAATCTTTAATCCAAATTCTGTTGATGGGCGGAAATGTGTTCCCTCTCTGTTGTTCCCAGCCTGGAAATTGCTCCCTGTGTTCTCCTAGGGAGAATGAATCGATCCTGCCCCTCCCCACCTCCTCTCTGCTCCCAGGCTTCCCTGTCCTTCACCAGCTCCCACAGCTTGCTCAAACTCATGTCCATTGAGTCAGTGATGCCATCCAACCATCTCATCCTCTGTCGTCCCCTTCTCCACTTTCTCCCTCAATCTTTCCCCATGTCAGGGTCTTTTCTAATGTATCAGCTCTTTGCATCAGGTGACCAAAGTATTGGAGCTTCAGCTTCAGTAGTTGTGGTGTTCAGGCTTATTTGCTCCATGTCATATGGGCTCTCCCTGAACGAGGGATCGAACCCATGCCCCCTGCATTGGTAGGTGGATTCTTATCCACCGCACCAACAGGCAAGTCCACAAATGGACTTTTTTTTTTCTTTTTTTTAAAAAAACTTTTAATTCCAGAGTAGTTTTAGATTTACAAGTATATCACAAAGATAATACAGAGAGTTCCCATATATCCGACACCTAGTTTCCTGTATTCTTAACATCTTACATTTGTGTGGTACATTAATTACAGTTAATAAACCAGTACTGATACATTATTACTCAGTAAATCCATACTTGTTTTTGGATTTAGGCAAAACCTAAATCCTTCGGTTTTGCCTGATATCCTTTTTGTATTCCAGCATCCTGTCTAGGACACCACATTACGTTTTGTCATCTGTCTCTTTAGGTTCTTGCCTCTGACAGTTTCTTAGACTTGCCAGTATTTTTGATGACCTTGACCATTTTGAGGAGTACTGATCAGGCAGTTTGTATACTGTTCCCCTAGTTGGGATTTGTCAGTGTACTTTCTTATGTTTAGACTGCAGCTTTTGGTTTTGGGGTGGGGGAGCAGGGAGACTACAGAGGTAAATTACCCTTTTCATTAAATCATGTCAAAGTGAAAGTGTAAGTCACTCAGTCGTGTCTGACTCTTTGCGACCCCTTGGACTATACAGTCATGGAATTCTCCAGGCCAGAATACTGGAGTGGGTAGCCCTTTCCTTCTCCAGGGGATCTTCCCAACCCAGGGATCGAACCCAGGTCTCCCACATTGTAGGCAGATTCTTTACCAGCTGAGCTACAAGGGAAGCCCAAGAGTACTGGAGTGGGTAGCCTATCCCTTCTCCAGCGGATCTTCCCGACCCAGGAATCAAACCGGGGTGTCCTGCATTGCAAGTGGATTCTTTACCAACTAAGCTATCATGGAAGCCAAAAAAGGGTACATATTATCCACATGACTTATCACTGTTGATGTTGACCATAATCACCTGGGTGAGGTACTGTTTGCCAGGTTCTTCACTTTAATTTTGTTTTGGTTTTGGCCACACCACATGGTTTGTGGGATCTTAGTTCTCCGACCAGGGATCAAACCCGTGCCCCCTGCAGTGGAAGCACGGAGTCCTAACCACTGGCCCACCAGGAAATTCCCAGTTTCTTCACTTTAAAGGTACTTTTTTCCACACTGCACTTTTCCATACTGTACTCTTTGGAAGGATGTTACTACGTGTACTTCATAGTTAAGTATTAGGAATTATGCTTCATTTTCCTGAGGGTAGAGTATCTGTATAAATTATTTGAAATTCTTCTGCACAGGAGATTTGCCTCATTTCCTATACTTATTCACTCATTTATATTGGACTAATATATCTGTGGACTCATGACTATTTATTTTCTACTTTGAGTTATAATCCAATACTACTTTATTGTATTGCTCAAATTGTTCTGGCTTTGACCATTGGGAGCTCTTTCATTTGGCACTTGTGTCTCTGACACACTCCTTTCATTGTGGGATGTTGTTTGTATTTGACCACTTCCTTACTTTCTGACAATACAGCATGCTCCAGGCTCATCTTATAGATTTCTTGCCATAACCCTAGAATGCCATTTTTCCAAGGAGGCCTGGTCCTTTTATTCGCAAATGGTACTAGAAGTAAAGATCTGGGTGCTTGATGTGCTTGTTACTGCTGGGGTTTCCTTGCTCCTAGGCCCTCTTAGCTGACAGAGCAAGGAAATATGTGTATATACTAACCCACGTATATCCACATGTCTGTAAATATTTTTAGGTGTAACTATCTGTGTTTATCTATCTAGATGGCATCACCGACCTGGACATGGGTTTGAGCAAGCTTTGGGAGTTGGTGATGGACAGGGAAGCCTGGCGTGCTGTAGTCCGTGGGGTCACAAAGAGTTGGACACGCCTGAGTGACTGAACTGAACTGATCTGTATTTATGTTGAACATGGGTTTATAGTGATGTTTCTAATTCTGATCCATTACCGCCTGGATCATTGTAACCTTCTCTTAACCAGTCTGTAAACTCCCATTCCAACAGTGAGAAACCTGGCTCCCACTATCTGCCATCCATTTACTTAATGCTTCAACTCTAGCATACATGCATTTCAGTATCAGAACTTTTACGTCATACCCCCATGGGAAACAACTGTATCCTCTAGAGTACATGCTTATGTTTCTTTTGGTTTTACTCTCACAGACTTGATTCATTTCCTAGGTTACTTAGGTCAGCACATTTTCCCTCCACCCTCTTCAGTGAGGTTGTTTCATACATTTGTAATACAGCTAGATGGTCTCATGGTGATTTTAATACAGTGTGTTAAATGTACTGATAGAGATGAACATATAGGGGAATATTGAGGTAGAACAACTGATGGGGGAGGGTAGGGATGAAAGGCATCCTAGAGGAACCACAGGTGAGGCCTGATTTTATTTTATTTTTTTAACATGGTTATTTTAGTTTATTAAATATATGACTATTTAAGATGGTTAACTGTTAAGCAATGAAACAGGTTTCTTTTTTTTAATTTAAATTTATTTATTTTAATTAGAGGCTAATTACTTTACAATATTGTATTGGTTTTGCCATACGTCACCATGAATCTGCCACGGGTGTACACGTGTTCCCAATCCTGAACCCCCCTCCCACCTCCCTCCCCATACCATCCCTCTGGGTCATCCCAGTGCACCAGCCCCAAGCTTCCTGTATCCTGCATCGAACCTGGACTGGCAATTCATTTCTTATATGATATTATACAAGTTTCAATGCCATTCTCCCAAATCATCCCCCACCTCCCTCTCCCACAGAGTCCAAAAGACTGTTCTATACATCTGTCTCTTTTGCTGTCTCGCATACAGGGTTATCATTACCATCTTTCTAAATTCCATATATATGCGTTAGTATACTGTATTGGTGTTTTTTTTTCTGGCTTACTTCACTCTGTATAACAGGCTCCAGTTTCATCCACCTCATTAGAACTGATTCAAATGTATTCTTTTTAATGGCTGAGTAATACTCCATTGTGTATATGTACCACAGCTTTCTTATCCATTCATCTGCTGATGGACATCTAGGTTGCTTCCATGTCCTGGCTATTATAAACAGTGCTGTGATGAACATTGGGGTACACGTGTCTTGAAATGTGGGTTCTGGACCAGAAGCATTAGCATCACCTGGGAACTTTGTAGAACTACAAATTCTTGGGCCTCACTACAGAATCAGAAAATCTGATGTTGGGGTCCAGCAATCTGTGTTTTAACAAGCCTTCCAGGAGATTGTGGAGAAGGCAATGGCAACCCACTCCAGTACTCTAGCCTGGAAAATCCCATGGGTGGAGGAGCCTGGTAGGCTGCAGTCCATGGGGTCGTGAAGAGTTGGACACAACAGAGCAACTTCACTTTCACTTTTCACTTTCATGCATTGGAGAAGGAAATGGCAACCCACTCCAGTGTTCTTGCCTGGAGAATCCCAGGGACGGGGGAGCCTGGTGGGCTGCCATCTATGGGGTCGCACAGAGTCGGACACGACTGAAATGATGCAGCAGCAGCAGCCAGGAGATTGTGCAGAACATTGAGAAACAGTGTCTTAAAGAATGAGTGAGGTCAGCTTGGAGAGGAGTATAGCCCAGAAGAGGAAGGTAGTGTGAGGCTAAGCTTTGGAGGACAAAGTAGTATGATGGGCATAAGAGGTTAAAAGAAAATGTTTGAGGCAGGAAGTGGCAGAAGTTAAGGCAGAGAGATCAGCAGTTCCTGGGTGTATCAGTCAGGGCCTGGAATGCCAGGCTACAGAGCTTAAACTTCATTCTTAGGCCATAGGAAGCCACTGAAGATTTTGTTGTTGTTGTTGTTAACAGATTTGTTGAGGTACCATTCCATTCTCAAACTATAAAAGAGTACAGTTTAATAATTTTTAGTATGTTCACAGAATTGTGCACCCCATCACCACAGTTAGTTTTAGAACATTTTCATCACCCTTAAAAGAAATTCCTTACCTTTCAGCCATCATACCCTCTCGTCCATGAATGCCCCAGCCACCAGCCCCTGGCAACCACTAATATACTTTCTCTGTGAATTTGCCTAACTTGGACATTTCATATAAACAGAATCATAAAATATATGCCCTTTTATGACTGGCTTTTTTATGTATAGTTGATGTACAATATTATGTAAGTTACAGGTGTATGATACAGTGATTCACAATTTTTAAAGCTTATATTCCATATATAGTTATTAGAAAATATTGGCTATATTTCCTGTGTTGTACAATATACCCTTGTAACTTATTTTATACCTGATAGTTAGTACCTCTTAATCCCTTACCCCTATGTTGCCCGCCACGACCCCCATTCCTCTCCCCAATGGTAACCACTAATTTGTCCTCTGTATCAGTGAGTGACTGGCTTATTATTTCATGTAGCAAAATGTTTTTAAGACTCATTCATGCTGTAGCATTATTTCATTCCTTTTTATGGCTGCATATATTCCCTTGTATGGGTATATCACCTTTTTATCTGGTATATCATCATTTGATGGACATTTGTGTTATTTCCCCTTTTGGTTTAGTGAATAATATAATACTGCTGTGAACATTCATGTGCAAGATTTTCTGTGACCAAATGTTTTCATTTCTCTTGGGTATATACCTGGGAGTAGAATTCCTAAATTACGTGGTAACTCTATGTGTAACTTTTTAAGGAACTGATGGACTAATTTCTGAAGCACTGACTCCATTTTACATTCCTACCAACAGTGTTATAGAGTTGCAATTTTTCCACTTTTTTGTTTTGCTGTCAACACTTGGTATTTTCTCTTTTTGATTCTAGTCATCCTAATGGGCATGAAGTGTTATTGTGGTTTTGGTTTGCGTTTTCCCTAATGACTAATAATGTTGAGCATCTTTTCATGTGGTTGTAAGCTATTTGTATATCTTCCTTGGAGAAATAGTCAGATACTTTGCCCATTTTAATTGGGTTACTTGTCTTTTTTTTTTTTTTTGGGCCGGATCTTAGTTCCCTGATGAAGGATTGAACCCAGGGCCATGGCAGTGAAAGTGTTGAATCCTAACCACTGGACCACCAGGGAAGTCCCTTTTTGTCTTTTAGTTATTGAGTTGTAAGAGTTCTTTGTATATTCTAGGTACAAATCCTTTATCAGGTACAAGATTTGCAAGTATTTTCTCTCATTCCTTGGGTTGTCTTTTCACTTTCTTCATGGTATCCTTTGTAGCACAAATGTTTTTAGCTTTTATGAAGCCCAATTTATTTTTTACTTTGGTTGCACATGTGTTTGGCATCATATCTAAGAAACCATTGCCAAATCCAAGGTCATGACAGAGTTACACCTATTACACCTAACTTTCTTCTAAGAGTTTTGTGGTTTCAGCACTTATATTTAGGTCTTTGATTCATTTTGAATTAATTTTTGTGTATGTTGTGAGGTGGGGGACCAATTTCATTCTTTTGCACATGGATATTTACTTAAAAAGACTACTCTTTCCTCAGTGAATTGTTGTGGCACCCTTTCCAAATCTATCAACTGTAAACCACTGAAGACTTTTAAGCAAAGGACGGACAATTTCTTCTATGTTTTAAGACAGTATCTCTGACTCCTGTGCAGAGAATATGTTGGAGGGGCCAAGAGTGGACATAGGGAAACCAGTGAGTAGGAAGTTGCAGTTATCCAATCCAGAGATGATGGTGACTTGGACCACAGTAGTGGTAGAGATGAGAGAGCAAGACACAGGTTATCTTTGGGAAATAAAGTTAGGAGGGCTTGGGGGACTGTTGGCTAAGGGACGAGGTGGTTAGAAAGAGAGAAAAGGCAAGGATCACTCATTTGGGTTGGAGTCAAGGATGATCTTTAGATTTTTAGCTTGTATGGCTGAGTGGATGTTACTGTCATTTATTACCATACAAACGGAGAAACACGCCTTAAGAGGGGAAATAATAAGTTTAGTTTGGAATTAATTGAATTGGAGGTGCCTGTGAAACTTTCAAGTGGAGATGTACAGAAGGCAGTTGGAATATGGGTCTAGACTAGAGCTTGAGGGCAAGCCTTGGGTTGGAGAAAGTGTTTTGGGAGTTAGGAACACATAGGTGGGAGTGGCAGCTCTAGGAGACAATAAGGAGAAAGGAAAAGGAGTGAGAAGAGGGCTAGGACTGAGCCTTTGGGGAGGAAGAATAGGAACCTGAGAAAGACCCAGAGAGGAAATGGCCAGTGATGGGGGAGGAAACCAGGAGGAAACTATATGAATCCAGTGGAGGGAGGGATTTGCAAGGACAGAGTGATCAACCGTGAAATGTATCACAGAGATCCAGAAAAATAAGGCCTGAGAAGTGCTTATGTATGTTCTTGTTTCCATGCTCCCACAATATAGGTTGGTTATTTCCTACAATTAGTACCTGAAGTTGTTGCTAGCAGGGTTTGGTGGATATTTGTGTCTTCTTAAGTGGTATCTTCTGTGCTAATCTTTCCCATCCTGAATTGAAGATATTGAAAGCTCAACTATGGTTTGGGTTCCAAAATGGACTCTAAAGCATTCTTAGACTGAATGTTCAATTTGTTTCCTTTCTTTCTAATCTTCTATCAGTCTCTCTCTATGTATGCATAGCTTTTTTTAACCTTATTTTTACAGATACGTGAAGGAGGCCAAAGAAGCAACTAAGAATGGAGATCTGGAACAAGCACTTAAACTTTTCAACTTGGCAAAGGACATTTTTCCTAACGAAAAGGTGATGAGCAGAATCCAAAAAATACAGGAAGCCTTGGAGGAGTTGGCAGAACATGGAGATGATGAATTCATAGATGTGTGCAACTCTGGCCTGCTGCTTTATCAAGAACTGCATAACCAACTATATGAGTACCAGAAGGAAGGTATAGCTTTCCTGTACAGCCTGTATAGGGATGGAAGGAGAGGTGGCATTCTGGCAGATGATATGGGGTTAGGAAAGACTGTTCAAATCATTGCTTTCCTTTCTGGTATGTTTGATGCTTCACTTGTGAACCATGTGCTGCTGATCATGCCAACCAGTCTCATCAGCATATGGCTAAGAGAATTTGTCAAGTGGACTCCAGGAATGAGAGTCAAAACTTTTCATGGTCCTAGCAAGGATGAACGTACCAGAAACCTCTGTCGGATTCAGCAAAGGAATGGTGTCATTATCACCACATACCAAATGTTAATCAATAATTGGCAGCAGCTTTCCAGCTTGAATGGCCAAGAGTTTTTGTGGGACTATGTCATCCTTGATGAAGCACATAAAATAAAAAGCTCGTCTACCAAGTCAGCAATATGTGCTCGTGCAATCCCTGCCAGTAATCGCATCCTCCTCACAGGAACCCCAATCCAGAATAATTTACAAGAACTATGGTCCCTATTTGATTTTGCTTGTCAAGGGTCCCTGCTAGGAACACTAAGAACTTTTAAAATGGAGTATGAAAATCCTATTACTAGAGCAAGAGAGAAGGATGCTACCCCAGGGGAAAAAGCTTTGGGATTTAAAATATCTGAAAACTTAATGGCAATCATAAAGCCCTATTTTCTCAGGAGGACTAAAGAAGAGGTACAGAAGAAAAAGTCAAGCAACCCAGAGGTCCAGCTTAGTGAAAAGAGTCCAGATGTTGGTGCCATATGTGAAATGCCTTCCCTTTCCAGGAAAAATGATTTAATTATTTGGATACGTCTTGTACCTTTACAAGAAGAAATATACAGGAAATTTGTGTCTCTAGATCATATCAAGGAGTTGTTAATGGAGACACGCTCACCTTTGGCTGAGCTGGGTGTCTTAAAGAAGCTCTGTGATCATCCTAGGCTGCTATCTGCACGAGCTTGTGGTTTGCTGAATCTAGGAGCTGCCAAATTCTCTGTTCAGGATGAAATTGAAGGGGAAGATTCCTCAGATGTGGACCATATTGATCAAATAAGTGATGATACACTGATGGAAGAATCTGGAAAGATGTTATTTCTAATGGACCTGCTTAAGAAACTGCGAGATGAAGGGCATCAAACTCTGGTGTTTTCCCAGTCAAGACGAATTCTAAACATCATTGAACGTCTCTTAAAGAATAGGCACTTTAAGATATTGCGAATTGATGGAACAATTACTCATCTTGTGGAACGAGAAAAAAGAATTAGTTTATTCCAGCAAAATAAAGATTACTCTGTTTTTCTGCTTACCACTCAAGTAGGTGGTGTTGGCTTAACACTAACGGCAG
This sequence comes from Bos mutus, assembly GCF_027580195.1. Taxonomy (NCBI): domain Eukaryota; kingdom Metazoa; phylum Chordata; class Mammalia; order Artiodactyla; family Bovidae; genus Bos; species Bos mutus. Next base: position 69,014,238 of record NC_091646.1, on the reverse strand, counting down.
CAAGCAGAGTGGTCATCTTTGACCCTAGCTGGAATCCTGCAACTGATGCTCAAGCCGTGGATAGGGTTTACCGAATTGGACAGAAAGAAAATGTTGTAGTTTATAGGCTTATCACTTGTGGAACTGTAGAGGAAAAAATATACCGAAGACAGGTTTTCAAGGACTCATTAATAAGACAAACTACTGGTGATAAGAAGAACCCTTTCCGATATTTTAGTAAACAAGAATTGAGAGAGCTCTTTACAATTGAGGATTTTCAGAACTCTGCAACCCAGCTGCAGCTTCAGTCTTTGCATGCTGCTCAGAGGAGATCTGATAAGAACCTAGATGAACATATTGCCTTCCTGCACTCTTTGAGGATAGCTGGAATCTCAGACCATGATTTGATGTACACGCGTGACCTGTCTGTTAAAGAAGAGCTTGATGTGATCGAAGACTCTCACTATATTCAACAAAGGGTTCAGAAAGCTCAATTCCTTGTTGAATCCGAGTCTCAAAATACAGAGCTCTTAATGGAAAGACAAAAAATGGGGAATGAGGGCATCTGGCTGAGAGAACCTGTATATCAAACAAAGAAGAAACGTCCCAAAGTAAATAAACCACAGCCTCAGCCTTCATCTCATCTACCTATTTATCACACCCAGGAAGAAATCAGTTCTCTAATGGCCAGCGTAATCATTGATGATCTGCCCAAAGAGGATGAGAAAGATCTCTCCAGGATAAAGCTGAATGATACCATCCCACAAGATGGTAGGCACCCATGTATAATTACACTTAATGATGACTTTGTCACTACTTTACCCAAAGGGTGTGGAGATGTAGAAGAGATTTTCCCTGACTCTTTATCAGGGATGGCTCTACAAAAAGAGGCATCACAAGAGGGGTTTATGCAGGAGTCAGAGCAAGAGAGCCCTCTGGCAAGTTTTAATTATTTACCTAGCAAGTCAGCCAGAGTTGATCTTGGACCAAATCTAGATCAACTAGAGGATGATGAGGTTTTACATCATTGCAATCCCTCGCCTGCTAATCCCAAAACAAAGGAATATCAAAGGCCAGAATCGAATGTATCTGTTATTAAAATAGCTGATGATGACTTAACAGCAGCCCACAGTGCACTGCAGGATGCTCAAGCGAATGAGGCCAAATTGGAAGAGGAACCTTTAGCCTCTTCAGGACAGTATGCATGTGATTTCAATCTTTTCTTGGAAGACTCTGCAGACAATGGACAAAATCTTTCCAGTCAGTTTTTGGAGCATGTGGAGAAAGAAAATAGCTTGTGTGGCTCTGCAGCTAATTCCAGAGCAGAGTCAGTGCATAGCAAAGCATGTCTCAGTGTGGATCTTTCTGAGGAAGATGATGAGCCAGAAGAAGTAGTTAATGTGAAACTCAGAAGAAAAGCCAGACGAATTGATTCAGATAATGAAGATGAACATACTTTTAAAGATACTTCAAGCACAAACCCATTCAACACATCTCCCTTCCCATTTTTATCTGTAAAACAGTTTGATGCCTCAACTCCCAAAAATGACATCAGTCTACCTGAAAGGTTCTTTTCACCTAAAATATCTGACAGTATAAATAAGTCTGTAAACTCTAGAAGATCCCTGGCTTCTAGGAGGTCTCTTATTAATGTGGTTTTAGACCACGTGGAAGATATGGAGGAAAGACTTGACAATAGCAGTGAAGCAAAGGTTGTTGAAGATTATCTGGAGGAAGGAGCAGAGGAAAGTGGTGACGAAGCCCCAGAGCATACAAAAGAAGATCCTTCCAGAGAAACACTGTCTTCAGAAAATAAATCCAGTCAGTTAAGTACATCTAAGCCTGGTGCTCTGGCTCAGGAGACCTCTCCAGGTGACCCTGAGCCTTTGTCTGATGGACAGTTGGTTGACTCTCCCCAGGATGAGGCAATGGAGGCTGTGAATGACTATGACACTCTTGTCTTGCATGGAAAAGAACTGAAAGAGTGTGGAAAAATACAGGAGGCCTTAGACTGCTTGGTTAAAGCACTTGACATAAAAAGCTCAGATCCTGAAGTCATGCTCATGACTTTAAGTTTGTATAAACAACTTAATAAAACTTGAGAATATAACCTGTTTTATAGTATTTTAGAGCAAAACTTGAGTATGAGGTAATTTGTTCCCATAATTGGATTCTTTGGGAGCATGAAGCCTTCAGGCTTAAGGTGAAAGAACTCAAAAAGTGAGTTTTTGTTCTAACTTTTTTTTGCAAATTTTGTGTTACTGCTTTCCTGCTCTTTTCCTGCTTTCCTGCTTTTCCTGCTCCTGCTTTCCCTCATAGATATATTTTGGTATTCTGAGCACTAGGTTAATATTTCTTTGCTCAGGTATTCTTATATTTTTCTTTTAGGCATACTCTGTAAACTTCATAGAACTATGTTATTTCTAGAGAAGTTTTTGTAACATTACTCTGGCCATTTTAAATTTTACTCTGAGAATGTCAATTTTGTATACCACAGTCCAGATATTAATAATATTAAAGTTACTTTTCTCAAGCATTTTTCATTGTTTCTTTCAGTGAGATGGTTGATATTGACAAATACATGTAAAAATCATTTAGGCAGAATTCTGTTATTGGTATTCCAGATCGAAGACCCACTTAACATGCACTAGCATGTAGGCTGTTGGTTTACTACAGGCAGACTGGGATAAGGTACCTGGTGCTGGGCTGCTTTATCACTGGTGCCCTACCCTGGAGTCCCTTTGCAGACCATTTGGCCATCTGTCACCCACCACCACCTGAGTTCTGACACATGCTAACACGTTATATCTTCAGGTTGTAGACTGAAAAGGAGTTTGGTTCCCTCCTAAAAACAAAAAGTGCAGCATAGCATTTTGTGCTCTATCACTGGAGAATTTATCAAGTACCATCTGTGTATTGGGTACTCTACATAGGTTTCTTGTTTAATCCTTACCGTAATCCGTTGAGGTCAAGGGTAGTATTTCCATTTTTTAATTGAAGAAATGGCTTGGTGAGACTGTGACCTGCCCAAGATCACACAGTAAGGGGTGAAATGGATTGTTAACCATGTGTTACCTAGTGACAAGCCAGTATAATAACTGAGCTGCTTTTACTCACAACATTTCTGACACCAAATGTGGGGTTTTTCCACACCTAGCAGTTCTCCATTTCTTTGCAGACACCAACTGGGTATTCTACAATTCAACTCAATTCTGACACTCCCTGGATTAGAGTCAAACTGCGCACAGGTTTAAGGACTCACTCCCATAAGACTGCCCTCACGTCAGGTGCCAGTTACTAGTATTAGGGTCCCAAGTTATCCACACTTCTCTTCAGCTTGGCTACAAATTGAGGGTTCCTGAGGATGGCTGCTTCTTCAGGTTCAGTAATTTGTTTGAACAGCTCATAGAACTTAGGAAAACCTATTATTACTGGTCTTTATAACTATAACTCAGGAACAGCCAAATGAAAGATGCATGGGGCAAGGTATGGAGAATGAGGTGTGTGTGAGCTTCTGTGTCTTCTCTGGGCATGGTCACACTTCCAGCATCTTGATGTGTTCACCAACCTGAAGCTCTCTGAACCCTGTCATTTAGAATTTTTTTTACAGAGGTTCCATTGTGTAGGTATGATTGTTTAAATCATTTAAATCACTGGCCATTGGTAAATATCTATTTCTAGCACCTCTCTTCTCCCTAGAGGCCAGGGAGTGAGGCCAAGAGTTCCAAGCCACTAATTAAGTCTTTCTGGTGACCAGTCCCCATCCTGAAGCTATTGAGGGGTCCTCAGCCACCAGTCATATCATTAACATAAAAAAGGCCAAATCACTACATAGATTCCAGGGGAGCCATGTTGCCAGTAACTAGGGACAAATATATATTTTTTTTATCACATACACACATGAAAGTTCCATGGATGGAGGAGCCTGGTAGGCTACCGTCCATGGGGTCGCAAAGAGTTGGACACGACTGAGCAAATTTACTTTCTTTCTATCGTTTCTTTTGGAGAGAAGGAAATGGCAACCCACTCCTGTGTTCTTGCCTGGAGAATCCCATGGATGGAGGGGCCTGGTGGGCTGTGGTCTATGGGATTGCAAAGAGTCGGACATGACTAAGCAACTAACACACACACACACACATGAAAGCTACTTGTAAATGACATGTAATACACGTTACTGTTATATGTATTATAAAATATATAGAATCTTGAAAAAGATGAGCTGAAGCTTAAATAATAGGTTATCTTCTGCTTTATTGACTATGCCAAAGCCTTTGACTGTGTGGATCACAATAAACTGGAAAATTCTTCAAGAGATGGGAATACCAGACCACCTGATCTGCCTCTTGAGAAATTTGTATGCAGGTCAGGAAGCAACAGTTAGAACTGGACATGGAACAAACAACAGACTGGTTCCAAATAGGAAAAGGAGTATGTCAAGGCTGTATATTGTCACCCTGCTTATTTAACTTATATGCAGAGTACATCATGAGAAATGCTGGGCTGGAAGAAACACAAACTGGAATCAAGATTGCCGGGAGAAATATCAATAACGTCAGATATGCAGATGACACCACCCTTATGGCAGAAAGTGAAGAGGAACTCAAAAGCCTCTTGATGAAAGTGAAAGAGGCAAGTGAAAAAGTTGGCTTAAAGCTCAACATTCAGAAAACGAAGATCATGGCATCCGGTCCCACCATTTCATGGGAAATAGATGGGGAAACAGTGTCAGACTTTATTTTTCTGGGCTCCAAAATCACTACAGATGGTGACTGCAGCCATGAAATTCAAAGTCGCTTACTCCTTGGAAGGAAAGTTATGACCAACCTAGATAGCATATTCAAAAGCAGAGACTACTTTGCCAACAAAGGTTCATCTAGTCAAGGCTATGGTTTTTCCAGTGGTCATGTATGGATGTGAGAGTTGGACTATGAAGAAGGCTGAGCACCGAAGAATTGATGCTTTTGAACTGTGGTGTTGGAGAAGACTCTTGAGAGTCCCTTGGACTGCAAGGAGATCCCACCAGTCCATTCTGAAGGAGATCAGCCCTGGGATTTCTTTGGAAGGAATGATGCTAAAGCTGAAACTCCAGTACTTTGGCCACCTCATGTGAAGAGTTGACTCACTGGAAAAGACCCTGATGCTGGGAGGGATTGGGGGCAGGAGGAGAAGGGGACGACAGAGGATGAGATGGCTGGATGGCATCACTGACTCGATGGACATGAGTCTGAGTGAACTCCGGGAGTTGGTGATGGACAGGGAGGCCTGGCGTGCTGCGATTCATGGGGTCTCAAAGAGTTGGACATGACTGAGCGACTGATCTGATCTGATCTGATTGATAGTACAAAACTTTTCTCTTACCAAAAGAAATTATTACAGGTGTCCCTCAAATCCAAGGGGGATTGCTTGCAGTATTTTCTGCAGATACTAGAGTCCACAGATGCTCAAGTTGCCCATATAAAATGATGTAGTATTTACATATATCCTACATACATTCTCACATGTATTATATCTTAAATCATCTCTAGATTACTTATACAACATAAATGTAAATTGCAAAGTTTGTAAATACAGTATAACTGCTATGTAAATAGTTGCCAGTGCATGGCAAATTCAAGTTTTACTTTTTGGAACTTTCTGGAAATTAAATATATTTTTGATTTGCAGTTGTTGAATCTGCTAATGCAGAACCATGGAAAGAGAGGGCCGACTTATTTTAGAGAGGATGATATGATTGAATATGTATCATTGAAAAAAATCCCATTGTTAATACTGTGATTCAGCAATTCATAGTCTGTATCTAACTCCAGTTTCAGTTTGCCTACAAGAACTGAATGACCGTTGTCATGCAAGTGCATCATTGGCTGTGTCCTATATCTTAAAGTTTTTCAGTCTCCCATCAAACACAAATGTTCATGAAAATTCAGCTGATAAATTCTCTCCCTTGATATGAAAAAAAAGGTGCCCACGTGATTTATTTGCCTGCCAGGAGGCTTTCAGGGCCTGTGTCCATTTGATCTGAAGAGTAAGACTTAAAGGTCCTAGATGTATTTCTCACTGAAAAACAACAGTGCTTCTTGAGTACCTATAATGACAGTTGGGGGGGGGGGCACGGAATACATGTACATGGTAAAATGTTAAAACAGTATCTAAGGCAGGGATTTTTAAACTGAAGAATTCACATGTCTGAATCTGGATGGGAAGACTTACATCTCCCCCTCCTCCCCCTCTACTGTACTCTATCTGGAATTTGTTTCATTATGAATGTTGGCAACAAAGTACAGAAATATTAGCAGTACCACAACTTTCTTGATAATAGAAATCAGAGATTCCATAGTTATTGCAGCTCTTTCAAAATACCATTGATATTCACCACCACAAAATCATGGTGGGTTTTATTTTTTAATTTTGGCCATGTTACATGGCCTGGAGGATCTTAGTTCCCTGACCAGGGGTTGAACCCAGGCCCATGGCAGTGGAAGTGCAGAGTCCTAATCACTGGACCACCAGGGAATTCCCTCACAGTGGTTTTTAGTCCTACCACTACATCTCAATGTATTAATAGAGCTATATAAAACAACTATTTTTTGATTACTCAATTTCAGTATAATTGATGTTCTTTGTAGTTTTATGTATTCATTTAAAATGAACAATCTTCAAAATTTTCTTCAAGATTTTCAGAATTTATAGCCCTTATTTAGAGAGTGTTTTAAATGTGGTTTTAAAGCAGTTTCATCTGATACCTACTATTTTGATCATCCTCTGTATGATGCTGCCATATCTATGTATTCTAGGGAGTGGGCAGCCTTTAGTCTGTTCAGTGGGGAATACTGCATGGAAGCACAGGTGGTCAGAAATGTCTAAAATGGGAAACTTAACTCTCTAAGGTGAACTGCTGCTATGTGGCATAATGTGGGTATGTCAAATGCAGCCGAGAGAGAACACAGTGTGTTCAAAAAATCACTGTTAATAATCACACAGTTGCACTCGCAAACTTTGATTTTTGAAGTAGTGTAGTATTTATAATATTTATATACTTTTTTGTTATGTCTTAAAAGTGGCATTTAAAAAATGTAGATACACAGAACATTGACCCTGGAGAGGACTGTCATAACGTAACCCATACATTTGAGGATGAGGGAATGTTTTTAGGCGGACATCCCTGTTTTTTTTTTTTTTTTTTTTTTTGGCCTGTGGCTTGTGAGATCTTAGTTCTCTGACCAGGGATCAAACCCAGGCACCGGCAGTGAAAGCTCAGAGTCCTAACCACTGAATCGCCAGGGAACTCTCACATTTTTCCCTTTAATCAGCAGTTGGTGAATGGCTACTGTTTAGTACAAAAAACTGACAGAAGAACTGAGTGTTTTTCGTCCAACAAATGTTTATTTAAAAAGAGTTAATGTTGAATGGCCATTATTGAATGGCCATAATGTTGAATGTGCCATGTGCTATGTTATGACACTGGAGCTAATAACAACTGTCCTGGCAGATCATGTTGGCTACCTTATAAAACAAGTGTCTAGGAACTTATTTTATGATTTTCATATGCTAATCCATCTATTCAATATCCAATTCAGTCTGAATTGTATGAGCTGATATTTGACTTTTCTAGAGAAGCTTTCTAAATTAATTTATGGGATATAGTGAGAATCAGATAAAGCAGTTCTTGGAGGGAATGGACTAACAGGTTTAAAAGGCGTCTGCTTGACTTATCTTAGAGAAGTGAAGTGAAGTCGCTCATTCGTGTCCAACTCTTTGTGACCCCATGGACTGTAGCCTACCAGGCTCCATCCATGAGATTTTCCAGGCAAGAATACTGGAGTGTGTTGCCATTTCCTTCTCCAGAGGATCTTCCCGACCCAGGGATCGAACCTGGGTCTCACACATTGCAGGCAGATGCTTCACCGTCTGAGCCACCAGGGAAGCCCATCAACTAAATACCTACTGTTGTGCATACCAACCTTTACCCACCTGATTTTGTACCCACAAACCCACAATGACAGAGTTCATAAAATACAATGCTTATTCAATACCTTTTAAAGAAATAATGTATAAAACATATGTAGTCTTTCATACAATTTTATTTTCTCCCTTCAACCATTATAATATGATACCCAAATTTTGTCTTTACTGGAGGGTCTGTAAACACAGGCTTATCCAGCACACTTATAGGCAAGGCGAATGCTGCTTCTTGAAATGGTCCGACCATGGACCCTCTGGTCATCCAACCCAAGTCACCCTGGAAAATCCAAAAGATATGTGATATCAAGTGGCCCCGAAGAGGGAACAGTTCTACTGTAGCTTGAAAACTTCCCAACATGAATGCTAAGGTTCCTAGGTTTATTCTTCTGGGCTGGAGAGAAGACGACTCAATGGGCACAAAATGGGGAAGAGGTCCAACCCCAGGCTGCACACACAAGCACTCACAATGTTGCTGGGTGTCTACTCTGTACTTAGTCACTCAGTTGTGTCTGACTCTGTGACCCCATGGACTGTAGCCCTCCAGGCTCCTCTGTCCATGGAATTCTCCAGGTAAGAATACTGGAGTGGGTTGCTGGCTGCCCTCCTCAGGGGAACTTCCCAACCCAGCAATCAAATCCAGGTCTCATTGCAGGTGGATTTTTTACCATCTGAGCCACCAGGGAAGCCCTAGTTATCTGTTAGCTGTGTAAATTTGGTTATGCCACGGTTTAGACAGGTGAATACAGGTGAATACCTGTATTCAACTGTTCACAAGTTGGACATTTCTGCTTTTAAGATCTTTAAGATATGCCTAAAACTAATGGCAAAACAGAAATAATCCCTACTGCTGTGTGTCCTCCATGAGAGACATTTTAAATGATGAGTGCACCATACCCCTTGCCTGGCTTTATCTTCACTATATTGTGCAGCCACTTCATTGAATTTCATTCCAGACTTTAACTTTTCCATGGCTTCCAAGATTTTTCCATGTTTTTCACACAGAATGTGTCTGACCTACAAGGAAAAAACATGTTCATGTAATACCTGGAGACCCAAACGATTTCCTTCCTCACAATACAGCAGTCACATCGGGATTACCCCCATACTAGTGGGGGAAAAAATGCATTCACTCATGGCAATGGAAAATCCTGGAAGTCTGCCCAAGTGGGCAATAGCCCAATGGGGCAAAACCCCATTTCCTGTATAAGTATCTTAGAACTCAGATTTAGATGGAAAATGGGCACCTGGCTGTGGAATGTTCCCATCCTTTACCATGTACCTCAATGGTACATGAGGAGGAGGAAACATGATAATGGTTGAGAGCTGGGTACTGGAGTCAAATCCCCACTCTCCTGTATGGTCTTAGGCATGTTTTAAATCTCTAAATGTTTTCCCATTTGTGCACTGAAATAACAGTAACTGTGTTGTGAAGACTGAGATAATGCAGCTAGCACTCAATAAAGGTTACCTATTAATTTATCAGAGGTAGAATGATATGAAAAAAACCCGCAAAGAAATACTTTTTACCAAGAGAGGCCAATTGTATAAAGCCCCTCCACAATTTAACACTTAGAAAAAGAATCATATGTTGAATTTTAAGAATACTCAACCCTAAAAAAGTGTTCAAATGCAACTTATGTTTATATAAAGTCATGTTTTTAAAAAAATCACTATGTCCTTAGAAATGCTTTTGTCAAGATATGTTTTGTAGGATTTCCCATTTCTCATTCAAACAGAATCCATTATTCATTTCTTATTATAGGTGATACACTAGGATAGGGCCTAAAGATGTCTCCCTTATAAATTTAGAGACAGACAAACCATGTCCTCAGGGTTCAGTTAGTAAAACTGGGGATGACAGAATTCTGGACTGGAGAGCTACACAGAAGACACACAGCAAAGAAAAGAATGTGTCAAAAAGCAGGGCTCAGAGAGGCAAACCTCTATAGAATGTGTCCAGCACTGCCTAGGGGAGACAGGGACAATCTGGACACTAGAGAGAGACATGTTGGGGGATAAGGATGGTTCCTCAGACCGTATCTTAGCCTGGCTAAAACTTCTTCTCCACTGTTTCCCTCTTTCTGCTTTTACATTCACAAAGCAAACCTGGTTCAATGACTGGGAAAGTGCACACAGCATTCGTGATCACAGAAAGGGGATCCCATCTATCACTTTATAAATGAATAAGCAAGTATTCTGGTTTTACATAGTTTGACGGGTTAGACAAAATGAGTCTGTAGTACCTGTGGAGTTTGCAAGTGTGACTGACCAACTGGCAACTGTATGAGACTGACATCTTAGAAGAGAGCCAAGGGTCTTTCCTAGCAGTGGTTAAGACTCCATGCTGTCAATGCAGTGGGCCTGGGTTCGATCCCTGGTCGGGGAACTAAGATCCTTCATGCCTGGTGGTGCAGACAAAAGATTAGAAAAAAGAGAGCCAAGCTCCAGAGAGAATGTGGGAGTGATGAGCATGGAGGTAGCAGCTGATGCTATGGGAGGTGATGGATCACCCAAGGAGGCTACACAGAACGAGAAGAAGTACACAGAATGAGAAGAAGAGGAAAGTACACTCAAGACTCATTGGTGGAGAATATTGGTGTTTAAACAATAAGCAAAGAAAGAAGCTCAACAAGCATAATAAAAAGAACCAGACAGGTAGAGAGAAAGGTGTGTTAACATAAATCAGGCAAGAGAAAGTTTCAAGGAGGAAATGGGCAACAGGGTTAAATGCTGCAGAATGATGAGGATCCGGATCCTTAGCAAAAGCTGTTTCAGAAGAGCAGTAAGTGAAAAAGCCAGGGTGCAGCAGCTGACGGAGGAAATAATGGGAAGCAGGACAGTAATGAGGGTGGTGGTGGTGGTTAGTTGCTCAGTCGTGTCTGACTCTTTGCGACCCCATGGACTGTAACCTGCCCGGCTCATCTGTCCATAGGATTTCCCAGGCAAGAATACTGGAGTGGGTTGCAATTTCCTTCTCCAGGGGATTTTCCTGACCCAGGGATCGAACCCCTGTCTCCTGCTTGGCAGTCAGATTCTTTACTGCTGAACCACCAGGGAGCTGCAATGTGGGTAGGGTTCCCCCAACTAACTGAGTTAGAAAAGGAGAAAGGGCTCTGGTCAGAGGGAAAGAGTCACATACATTAATATATTTTAAAGATCCCTGGGTATATTTTCAGAATGAAGGGAAAGATGCAGTAAAGAGGGAAAAGTTGAAGACAGCAAAGAAAGAGGGTAGAGATAAATGAAGGAGCGAGGCTAGGCATTCAGAGCACTGCTGGAAAAATTAGTTAGCCTTAAGAGAGGTAAGAAGAATGAGGAGGGAGGTGTGGTGAAGATAACTTTGCTGGTCAATGAGTTCCTGACTATAGGTCTGGTTTCCATTTTCTTGTGACAATTATAACAATATTTCAGTTATTGAGTACTTAATACTAACTGTGCTAAGTGCTTTACATATGTGATCTCATGAAATCTTCACACCAACCCTGTGAGACTGAATCAGTGTTTCTCAACCTTGGCACATGTCAGAGTCACCCCAAGAGCTTCTAAAAAATATACCAAGATCTAGTCCCCACCCCTAGAGACTGTGAGGCAGCTGGTCTGGGGTAGATCCCTAGGCATGAAGACTCAGAAGCTCTCCAGGTGAAGTTGATGTATACGAGGGTTGAGAACCACTGGACAAAGCTGTCTGCTGATTGACTGGAGGAGGGTGGTGGATGGCTTGAGGCAAATGGCAAGGGATCTCCGTGCAGTTCTGATGGCCCAGATCAGGGTACAGACCAGGAATCAGTGGCCCCAACCCCCGAGGCTGTGTGACTCTCCAGTGGGCTCCAGCAGTTCTGGGTTTGAGTGTAAAGAAGGAGATCACTGGATTGATCCTGAGTTGTGGTCTGGCAGATAGACGTAGTGGATCACCAAAAGGAAAGGAGTCAGGGCTCCATGATCCATCTAGTTTCCAGCCTATAAGACATACAGGGCTCAGAGAACAGACACAAAGCCTGGGAGAAGGTGAAGCACAGGGCAGGCTAGAGGGCCTAGAGGTCTGTGCGTGGAGAGGAACAGAACAGGATTGGGGGAGGTGGGAAACAAGAGGAAGGAAGGAAGCTGTGATGGGAAGGTAGGTTTCAGAATCTGGGCAGCTCTAGTGACACAGGGCAGGGCTGGGTTCAAGAGTGCGGTCTAGAGCAGAATGGCAGGTGTGGAAGGAGCCTAGATCCTAAAAGGCTGAAGGGTTTGGGGTCCCTCTGCTACTGGGGCCTTCACAAACACTGGAGACAAACCAGCCATCCCCTAGCAGGTGAAAAGTTCAACATACTACTCTCATGTGTCCGTGGAACACTATTCAGTAATACAAAGAACAGACTGTGGATACACACAACAAGTGGAATGAAATCTCCAGAGGTTTATGGTGAGTGAAAAAAGCCAACCCCGAAAGGCTACACACTGTATCATTCCACTTACATAGAAATTATAAAATTATAGAAATTGAGAAGAGATGAGCTGCTGCTCTGAGATCATGGAGGGCAGGGGTAGGGGATCCAGGGGGGAAGTGGGTATGGCTATAAAAGGGCAACAGGAGGGATGATGGAAATGTCTGGATCTTGATTGTAGCAATGTCAACCTCCTGGTTGTGCTAATGTACTAGGGTTTTGTAAGATGTTACCATTGGGAAAACAGGATAAAAGGTATAGTGCTAAGTCATTTCAATTGTGTCCGACTCTTTGCGACCCTATGGACTGTGGCCCGCCAGCCTCCTCTGTCCATGGGATTATCCAGGAAGAATACTGGAGTGGGTTGCCATGCCCTCCTCCAGGGGATCTTCCTAACCCAGGGATTGAATCCATGTCTATTACATCTCCTGCACTAGCAGGCGGGTTCTTTACCACTAGCACCATCTGGAAAGCCCCTGACAAAAGGCACATGTACATGTATAAAAAGTACATCTATCCTACAACTGAATGTGAGTCAAAAATTATTTCAAAAGGAAAAGTTTAACAAAAGAGTTTAACCTTAACTGACTTTCCTAGCTAATTGATGCTTTCAAACTGGTGTTGAAGACTCTTGAGAGTCCCTTGGACAGCAAGGAGATCAAACCAGTCAATCCTCAAGGAAATCAACCCTGAATATCCATTGGAGGGACTGATGCTGAAGCTGAAGCTCCAATACTTTGGCCACCTTATGCAAAGAGCCAACTCATTGGAAAAGACCCTGATGCTGGGAAAGATTGAGGGCAGGAGGAGGAGGGGGTGACTGAGGTTGAATACCATCACTGACTCAATGGATATGAATTTGAGTGAACTCTGAGAGATGGTGATGGACAGGGAAGCCTGGCATGCTGCAGTCCATGGGGTCACAAAGAGTCAGACAGAACTGAGCGACTGAACAACAACCACCTTTCCATATACCTCAAATATAGCCACACTGAACTTATTTTTGTTTCCAGAAAGGGCAAGATGCCTCTTTAAAGCCACTTCTTCAGTTGGATGCCTGGACAAAGTAGCTGGCTTGCATTTAGGCACCATGTTTTATGAAAATTATCTTTGGATACCAGAATCCCACTTCACATGGTGGGATGTTCATATGAGAATGAAGGTCAACTATACATGAAAAGCAAATTCATGTCTCCCGTCTCTCTATCTTTCTATGGGTTCACTGAGTAGAAAAGTGGGCAGAATGGCCCTCTCTATTTACATTTGCTCTTTTTTTGGCTGCATACGTATAGGTGCATTTATATGCTACAACTCCACTGTAGCTCTTCTCATATAGCAATAAAATTTCTTTCTTTACCTAACTGCTCCCAACTAGACTGTAATAACACGGAGCATCTCTTACCTGTTTTTTTTTTTTTAATACCCAGAATTTAGTACACTGCTTGGCACAGAGCAGATGTCACTAAATCCTTAAGGAATGAATGAATCAAAGTATGGAATCCCACATCCTGACTGAAACATGGAAATCGCCTTTTTATGTAGCATTAAGCAGTATAATTCTATTTCAGATTATATTATCCCAGGGCAGACATACCTCTGGCACTATGTCAGGAACTTCAATTAATTATTTGCAATTGTCTCCCACCTTAATTTTCATGGTCAGGGCTCTGGCTTGTAGCTCACCAGTGGGGAAGCTGTCTAATGAGACCCATGCCTTTGCCTGCTCATCTCAGCTCTTGGTTTTGTCAAGTAGTATTTCATTCTGAGAAATAACTCATTCACTTACTTGGAAAGACTTAATACATTCTAAGGAAAAATACTAGAGTATGAAGAATTTCTGGATGTCTGAGAAAACATTTAAGAAATATTTAAAAGGAATTACTTTTCGTAAGCGAGTGATCTATTATTTTCCACTTTTGTGTTATCTTGATCTTCTATCAGTATTAGGCTAGCCTTAGGATGAGTTAAGCACGCTTTCTTTTCCTTTTATGTGTACCAAAATAACAGATGTATATGTTATTTATATTTAAAATGAAAAAAAAAAAAAAAAAAAGGAACGAGTAGCTCACCTTTACTGCATTGCCACCACCTTTGGGACCCTGAGCCTTCTTCTCAGAACTCTCACTCCCAGAGGCTGCTTTTCCTTTAGAGAAGAGATGACAAGTACTCATTTAAACTACACTTTCACCTTATTACTCAACACAACAGGAGTTGATACTTCCATCACAGCACCAAGCTTTAAAAGGGAACTCTGCAGACACTTTACATCAAGCTAAATTAACCTGTAACTCACCTCTTAAAACAAATTTGTGCCCTACAAAAACCCTTCAAGGAAAATGGATACACAAGTGAGTGTGCTAATAGTTGAATGGGAGCACCAAAAACCTGGCCTGGATTCTCTAGACCCAGTTTGAAATCCTGCCTTCCAAGAGCAAACCTTGGAGCTCTTGTGAGATTTCTAATAAGCACTGCAGCTATGTACTTGGATACTCACAATTATAGTAGGTAAAATGTCCAAGAATATATTTTAAATAAAGATCAAATTTCCTACCACCCATATTTGGCTAAAGAATACATTCATGTCCAAACTCCTGGAGTCAATGACACTGCCTACTGATAACCTTCCTAAGAAGTTATCAATATTCAGATTAACACAACGGGCAGTATTTTACTTTTTATTACTGTGTCATTTTGCTACTATGCCAATTTCTGTGTTAATGTTAGCATATTTACTGTTAGAGGTTGATGTTCCTAAGAACTACTGTTGGTTTAAGTGTTCAGTTCATAAACATTTCCTAAGTAACTAAGTTCCAGGCACTGGAGATACAAAGATGAACAAGCCATGGCATAATACCTTCCTTCAGGGGGCTCATATACTACTGGGGAAGATCGTTATGTAAAAGATCATTTCAGGAGAATGAGCTATGCTCTATAAATAGGGGGCTGTGGAAGCACAGAGGTACATTTTAGCCAGTTAGAGAAGGTTTCCTGGATGAGTAGGAGCTGAACAGGCAAAGACAAGACAAAGGTGAGGAGAATTCCAGGGTAGGGGAACAGTGTAGTATGTGGAGGAAACTACGGACGAAGCCAAATCTGAAGTGGGAGTGCTATGAGATGAACCCAGGGGAGGTGGCTGAGGGTTAGGGCATGAAGGCCTTTGGGCTCCATTAAGGAACTTGGAATTATCCTAGAAGTAACGGGGACCCATTGAAATTTTATTCGGGAGACTCCATCCTGTCTTAGGAACCCCAATGCCAAGCACCCAAAAGTTGTTCAATAAATGTTCCACAAAACTGAAAATCCAAAATGCCAACCACCAAATGCCTAAGAAAATGTTACTGCCAAAGGAGTTGTATTACACTAAACTCTTATTTTCTCTAGAACAATGATGCCTTCCAGTCATCCCACCCTCTGCCCCAATGGATGATATCATCTTCTGAATGCCCCTTTACTCCCTCTGACTGAGGACTCTGGCAGCAACTTCAGGCTTCCTTTCCACCCTCACTACTGCCCTAATCTTGGATGACTTCACCATCTATTCAGAGGAATCATCCAACAGCCTAACCTCACACTTCTAGACCTCCCTCCCAAATACCCATGCCTTTTACTCCAGGCCACCTGTTCCCAGAGGCACGTGATGAAACTGTGCCACTCACAACTAATTCAATCTCTAGCTACATCTTTCTGTTCTTCCAGCGGTCTCATGCCTCATTCCCACAACACAAGTTCTTTAATGTCACAGAACCACCTCCTCCCTCCCCCCATTCAGTTCCTTTATCCTCCTATGTTCTCCTATGCTATCAAACTTCTCCTTCCCTTCCCAGTCTGGATCCCATGCTTGATCATCTTAACTGTGTCCCCAGTGGCACTCTTAATTCCCTTGGGTTGCTTTCCTTCTACTATCATTGTCCAACAAAACCTCAACGTTGGCTACAGGTTATACTTAGCTCTTCTCAATCTTGTATTGTGCCAGTTATATGAAGAAGTGAAGTGAAGTGAATTCACTCAGTCGTGTCCGACTCTGCGACCCCGCGGAATGTAGCCTACCAGGCTCCTCTGTCCATGGGATTCTCCAGGCAAGAGTACTGGAGTGGGTTGCCATTTCCTTCTCCAGGGGATCTTCCCAACCCAGGGACTGAACCCGGGTTTCCCGCATTGGAGGCAGATGCTTTAACCTCTGAGCCACCAGGGAAGCCAGTTATATGGTACTAGGTAAATCATGACTGAGCAGACTGTGTCCTCTACAAATTCACAGCCTTCAATTTTAAGCTCTCAGCCCTAAGGGCAATCCTTTTTTAAGTGTTTCATCCCCTCTCACCACCCCAATGACTATTCCAAATGCTTACCACTCTCCTCAAGACCCCTACTCAGTACTTGTCTTGCTGTTTTAAAAACTACCCTTGCCTTCCACTTTTTACCACATCTATCTTCATCTCTGTGACGTCAAGCTTAAGATGTCCCTTCTCCTACTCAAAGTCAACTGCTCTACCTCTTTTCTCCCAAATTTCATTACCCTGTAGCTTTACCTAACTAATGGATCCTTCATGACAGCCTCACTCCCAAGTTTTGCCCATTCGGAAGAAACTAACAAAATCAAACTTTCTTGTAATCCTTTCTCCTCTTCTATCCACCATCTAATCCCCATGCTTTTAAATCAAAACTGAAGTCCGTATTGACTGTTTCTAACTTATCACTTCCTGGTCAGTCCAACCCGCTGCCTCCGCCCCGGACCCCGGCGGTCTGCTCCCTCCGCCTTGCTTCTCACCCAACCCCATTTCTTCTTGGTTTCTCTGGCTGCTCTACCTTTTCCCCCTTTTCCAGAACCGCTTTTTCCTTTCGGGGGCATTTCCAAAGTCTGCCGTTGAACTCTCAACTGCTTAGGTTGCCGCACAAAGCCCCTTCAGGCCCCACTGGTGTGTCCTAAACATAGGCCAGAAAGCTGCATCACAATTGGCCATCCTTACCGTGGCTCCGGAAGCAGGCATATCTTGGGGCAGGCCCGGTCCTTTGACTCTTGGGCCAATGGGGCTGAAGCTCGGACGGGGTAGAGGGGCGGAGCCAAAGGCTGGGCGGGGGCAGGAAGCCACGCCTCTGTGCTTTTTGTGGCTTCTTTCACACGTCCTTCTTTTGCGCCCTTTCCCCAACTGCCCTACGCACTTCCTCCACGCGTGCGTAGTGGAAGCCGGAGGGGTGGGGGTGGGGGAGCGCCTCTGCAGTCCCTCGGCGTGGCGTTCCAGCCAATCGCGCGGGGCCATTAGACAAAGGCATAGCCGGAAAAACTTCGGCGGCCGCCTACCCCTTTCGCGCACTCATACACACCCGCCCGCCCGCCCTTCGTTTCAGGTTTTCGCTTTTAGTTATTTTACAGCTTGTAGCGAGCCTGTATAAGTGGCTGAATTTGCCCAAAGCAGTGCCTCAAGTAGTTCAAAGGAGAAAATGATGGGCAGAGGCGGACACAACTGAGCGACTAACACTACTACTGTTAAATATTTGCTATAGTTAGTACCCGGAGAAGGCAATGGCACCCCACTCCAGTACTCTTGCCTGGAAAATCCGTGGACAGAGGAGCCTGGTAGGCTGCAGTCCATGGGGTCGCTAAGAGTCGGGAAAGACTGAGCGACTTCACTTTCACTTTTCACTTTCATGCATTGGAGTAGGAAATGGCAACCCACTCCAGTGTTCTTGCCTGGAGAATCCCAGGGACGGGGGAGCCTGGTGGGCTGCCGTCTCTGGGGTTGCACAGAGTCGGACACGACTGAAGTGACTTAGCAGCAGCAGCAGCAGCATAGTTAGTACCTGTGCGGCTTCCCTGGTGGCTCAAAATTGTTAAGAATCTGCCTGCAATGTAGGAGACAGTTTCGATCCCTGGGTCAGTTAGATCTCCTGGAGAAGGAAATGGCAACCCACTCCAGTATTCTTGCCTGGGAAATCCCATGGGTAGAGGAGCCTGGCGGGCTAGTCCATGGGGTCGCAAAAGAGTCAGACAGGACTTAGCAACTATAACAATAACAATATGGTTAAAAGCATGGATTCTGGACTTCTGGCTTCAAATCCCTGCTCCACCACACAGGTACTAACTCTGTGACCTGGGGGAAGTTACCTCACCTCTCTGGCTCAGTTTCATCTTCTGGAAAATAGAATTAATAATAATACCTTCTTATAGAGTGTGAAGAGAATTAAACAAGTTTGTATTTGTAAAGCACATAAAACAATGACTTGCTTGTGGAATGTTAGCTTAAGGTGAATGAGTTTTGAATTTATATCCTCAAACTTTTTACCTTTATCCACAACCCTTCTTCTCCCAATTTTTGTAAGATCACGGCTTTTCCTCCACTCCATGAGATAGCTCTCTCAGCTTGCCCATGCCAGCCAGAATATGTAGGTCCTCCAGCTCAGAGCTTAGTTTTTGAATAGAGTCTTGTGGGACTTCAGATGCTACTTGCCAGCGATCAGGTATTTCTGAGACTGCCACCCCGAACTCATGCATTACAGGCAGCCCCCTGTTTTACTGCTGTCATTTCTGAACAGGCACAGTTTAGGCACTCCTTGGTTTGGATTGGAAGTGATCAACTGTGGGAAACACATCCAGAGCTGAGGAGATAATTGGTCCCTCACTTCTGAGGTGGATCCCACTTAGGTATTTACTTTCAAAGTCCTGCTGGAGATGAGGCAGGTTGACAGTAATAGTATGGCCTCATGTTCAACAGTTCATCTATAGCCAGGAGGCCAAGAGGACACCTTTACTTCTGTTTTTTCAGAGGGGACAGCCTTTCCTGTGACCACTGGCTATGGCAGTCTTAAGAGTGGGAATGAGGCAAAGTTCAGACCCCAATGAAGAGCCAGCATTAAATGGCTGACGTATCTGCAAATGTTTGGTGCCTGGAACATTGTGAGAGTTCTGTGTGTTCCAGCAGATAACAGCAACAACAATAATAAGCCTGTCAAGTGCCTGAATTTGCCCAAAGCAGTGCCTAGAGGCCAGTAGTTCAAAGGAGAAAATGATGGGCATAGGTCAAAAGCACTTTAGGACTGATAATATCATGTACAGTCTCAACTATGCAGTATGCATCACAAGCATCTTAAATGTTAGGTTTGTTTGTTTAATTTAAATTTATTTATTTTAATTGGAGGCTACTTTACAATATTGTATTGGTTTTGCCATACATCAACATGAATCCGCCACAGTTAGTTTTGGGATGTAAGTTTATGGCTAACTTTCTTTTTTTTTCTGTTTAAATTATATTCTGTTTATTTGAATTGGCATGTATTCTTTTTTTAATTCAAGGAAAAAAACAATGAATGTTATTTGTAAAACAAACAACAGAAAAGCTAGCCTCTATACAGGGTTAAGTTTGCACCAGTCTGTGGAGGCCGACTGTGGAGGAATCTGTGGGAGCAGAGTGACGAATGAACAGCAGAAGGGGCAAGGGGGCAGAGCGGAGAAAACTTCAGCCTTGAAACCATGGTAACAATTGCGAGAGTGTGCACAGTGAGTCAGAGCCAGGGATGGCTGCCAGTTGTATTTTCTAGTAACTATCTCCTCAGACTGATTCTTCCATGCATTTTTTAAACAAGGAAAATCAGGAAGGGAAGCTGGCAGCCCACTTCTCAGGACACAGTTTCACAAATCTTGACCCAAACTCACTGACCCATCCCAGCCGCTCCACAACCAAAGGGCTGCAGCTTCTTTCCCATTTGTGGTGCCAGCAGAACTTAGTCTGAAAGGGGGCCTTGAAGCTATAAAACACAGAGCTCTAGTTGATCCCATTCAGAGGTGGTCAGTGTATGCGGAGCTCTGGGCCCAAGACTCTAGGGATAAGGGTGGGAAAAGGTCACCTTTGGACACTGAAACCAGGAAAAATCAGTATACAGTGGATGTACACCTGCAGAAGTAACCGCCCATCAAGGCAAATGGATGCTGGGACATTGCCGATGGGATGAATGTGTCTCCTGAGCAGTCAGTGGCCAGAAAAGTTTCTGTTTTCTTCATGCTGTTGTAACATGTCTGATGTGAGATAATGAAGCATTCAAGAACTGGTTTTTTAAAAAGAATGTCAGAGAAGAAGATTCCATCTAGGTTTGTCCAGCCTTGCCTAAGCAAATAACTGAAGTTTCTGGAGGACATTAATGTTCCAGTATCTACAGGGAGAAGAGTGTCTTCTGAGGCAGTGTTCATTTGAGACAGTGAAAAACAGTGGACACAAATGGCATATGTGGCATGAACTGGGCACTTTCTTTTCATTATTTCTTTTATTTTTCAGAACAGTCTTATTGGTCAATCACCATTGCCATTTCAGAGCTGAAGACACAGGCTCAGAGAAGTTAAGAAATCTGTTCAAAGTTTCACAGCTAAGGGTTGTGGCATGGTTGGGCTCAGAACTTAGGCCTGTGTAACTTGCAAGCTGGTACTCTCTGTATGATGACACTGCCATAGGCTTTGCCATTCTCTAAATGAAATTCAAGAATACCTTTGTTCTGGGTGCCTGTTCTCCAAATCAGCTTCCCCAGGGGTGTTTCTGCCTGAGAGGCACCAAGGCCAAGTTATGGCCCCACCACAAGAAAGAAATAGACTTCCCTCTGGTTTATGCATCATTGTGTTGGTTTGGAGTAATCTAGAAGGTGATCACCTCTACCTACACTGCTGGACCTCCCAAGCTCAGAAACACAGAGGTGAGGAGAAGGAACACGGTGGGGTGGGAGCCAATGGGCAGAGTGCCGTGGCCAAGGCAGAGGAGAGGACAGTTGGGAAGAGGTCTTCTGTGTGCTCAGGAACTGGTCTCCATGTGCAGTGGATTCTGCCACTTAAACACCTCTTTATCTACACCCTTCATCATTTTAGAGTGAACAATGAACACTAGAATTCAGCAATCATCTCTGGAACAGCCTCCACACTGGTCTCTCAGCTGCCAGTCTCATCACCCCTCCAATCTACCCTCTCTAGCGACTGATAGAGAGCTCTCAGAAACAGATCTGACCCTCTTTCAGTGAAAACTCTTCAATGTCTCTGACTATTTGAGAGGCTACTTAGCCTAGAGACCCAAGGGCCTTTCTCCTGGCATCTGTAGTCTCATTTCATGCTGGTCCACACTGGGCTCTAACCATGTCAAGTTACCATCTACAGGCCCTCAAGTACACAGGGCTCTCTTAAGACTCCATGCCTTTTCACATAATACCCTCTCTATCTGGAATACCCTTCCCCTATTTTTGATCTAGCTAACTATCGTCTAACTCAATGAACCTATGAGCCATGCCATGTACGGCCACCCAAGACAGACAGGTCATGGTGGAGAGTTCTGACAAAATGTGGTCCACTGGAGAAGGGAATGGCAAACCACTTCAGTATTCTTGCCTTGAGAAGCGCATGAACAGTATGAAAAGGCAAAAAGATATGACACTGAAAGATGAACTTCCCAGGTTGGTAGGTGCCCAATATGCTACTAGAGAAGAGAGGAGAAATAGTTCTAGAGGAATGTAAAAGCTAAGCCAAAGAGGGAACAAAACCCAGTTGTGGATGTGTCTGGTAATAAAAGTAAAGTCTGATACTGTAAAGAACAATATTGCGTAGGAACCTGGAATATTAGGTCCATGAATCAAGGTAAATTGGAAGTGGTCAAACAGCAGATGGCAAGAGTAAACATCAACATTTTAGGAATCAGTGGACTAAGATGGACTCAGTTCAGTTCAGTCGCTCAGTCGTGTCCGAATCTTTGTGACCCCATGAACTGCAGCACGCCAGGCCTCCCTATCCAGAGTCCACCCAAACCCATGTCCATCGAGTCGGTGATGCCATCCAAAAATCTCATCCTCTGTCGTCCCCTTCTCCTCCTGCCCTCAATCTTTCCCAGCATCAGGGTCGTTTAAAATGAGTCAGCTCTTCGCATCAGGTGGCCAAAGTATTGGAGTTTCAGCTTCAACATCAGTCCTTCCAATGAACACCCAGGACTGATCTCCTTTAGGGTGGACTGGTTGGATCTCCTTGCAGTCCAAGGGACTCTCAAGAGTCTTCTCCAACACCACAGTTCAAAAGCATCAATTCTTCAGCGCTCAGCTTTCTTTATAGTCCAACTCTCACATCTATACATGACCACTGGAAAAACCACAGCCTTGACTAGACAGACTAGTCTAGTCTCTGCTTTTTAATATGCTGTCTAGGTTGGTCACAACTTTCCTTCCAAGGAGCAAGCGTCTTTTAATTTCATGGTTGCAGTCACCATCTGCAGTGATTTTGGAGACCAGAAAAATAAAGTCAGCCACTGTTTTCACTGTTTCCCCATCTATTTGCCATGAGGTGAAGGGACTGGATGCCATGAGCTTAGTTTTCTGAATGTTGAGCTTTAAGCCAACTTTTTCACTCTCCTCTTTCACTTTCATCAAGAGGCTTTTTAGTTCCTCTTTACTTTCTGCCATAAGGGTGGTGTCATCTGCATATCTGAGGCTATTGATATTTCTCCCGGCAATCTTGATTCCAGCTTGTGCTTCCTCCAGCCCAGCGTTTCTCTGTACTCTGCATAAAAGTTAAATAAGCAGGGTGACAATATACAGCCTTGATGCACTCCTTTTCCTATTTGGAACCAGTCTGTTGTTTGTTCTATGTCCAGTTCTAACTGTTGCTTCCTGACCTGCATACAAATTTCTCAAGAGGCAGGTCAGGTGGTCTGGTATTCCCATCTCTTTCAGAATTTCCACAGTTTATTGTGATCTACACAGTCAAAGGCTTTGGCATAGTCAATAAAGCAGAAATAGATGTTTTTCTGGAACTCTCTTGCTTTTTCGATGATCCAGTGGATGTTGGTAATTTGATCTCTGGTTCCTCTGCCTTTTCTAAAACCAGCTTGAACATCTGGAAGTTCTCGGTTCATGTATTGCTGAAGCCTGGCTTGGAGAATTTTAAGCATTGCTTTACTAGTGTGTGAGATGAGTGCAGTTGTGTGGTAGTTTGAGCATTCTTTGGCATTGCCTTTCTTTGGGGTTGGAATGAAAACTGACCTTTTCCAGTCCTGTGGCCACTGCGGAGTTTTCCAAATTTGCTGGCATATTGAGTGCAGCACTTTCACAGCATCATCTTTCAGGATTTGAAATAGCTCAACTGAAATTCCATCACCTCCACTAGCTTTGTTCATAGTGATGCTTCCTAAGTCCCACTTGACTTCACATTCCAGGATGTCTGGCTCTAGGTGAGGGATCACACCATCGTGATTATCTGGACCGGAATGGGTGAATTGAATTCAGATGACCATTATATCTACTACTGTGGGCAATAATACCTTAGAAGAAATGGAGTAGCCCTCATAGTCAACAAAAGAGTCTGAAATGCAAAACTTGGGTGCAATCTCAAAAATGACAGCATTGTCTCTGTTCATTTCCAAGGCAAACCATTCAAATCACAGTATTCCAAGTCTATGCCCCAACTACTAATACTGAAGAAGCTGAAGTTGAATTGTTCTATGAAGACCTACAAGACCTTCTAGAACTAACACCAAAAAAAAAAAAAAGACATCCTTCTTATCATAGGGGACTGGAATGCAAAAGTAGGAAGTCAAAAGATACTTGGAGTAACCGGCAAGTTTGGCCTTGGAATACAAAATGAAGCAGGGCAAAGGCTAACATAGTTTTGCAAAGAGAAAGCACTGGTCATAGCAAACATGCTTTTCCAACAACACAAGAGAAGACTCTACACGTGGACATTACCAGATGGTCAATACCGAAATCAGATTGATTATAGTCTTTGCAGTCAAAGATGGAGAAGCTCTATACAGTTGCAAAAGCAAGACTGGGAGCTGACTATGGCTCAGATCATCAAATCCATATTGCAAAATTCAGACTTAAATTGAAGAAAGTAGGGAAAACCACTAGACTATTCAGGTATGACCTAAATCATATCTCTTATGATTATACAGTGCAAGTGACAAATAGATTCAAGGGATTAGATCTGATAGACAGAGTGCCTGAAGAACTATGGATGGAGGTTTGTAACATTGTATAGGAGGTGGTGATCAAAACCATCCCCAAGCAAAAGAAACGCAAAAAGGCAAAATGGTTGTCTGAGGAGGCCTTACAAATAGCTGAGAAAAGAGAAGTGAAAGGGAAAGGAGAAAAGGAAACATATATTGATCTGAATGCAGACTTCTGAAGAATAACAAGAGAGATAAGACAGCCTTCCTAAGTGATCAATGTAAAGAAATAGAGGAAAACAATAGAATGGGAAAGACGAGAGATCTCTTCAAGAAAATTAGAGATACCAAGGGAACATTTCATGTAAAGATGGGCACAATAATGGACAGAAACAGTATGAACCTAACAGAAGCAGGAGATATTAAGAAGAGGTAGCAAGAATACACAGAAGAACTATACAAAAAAGATCTTAATGACCCAGATAACCACGATGGTGTGATCACTCAGCTAGAGCCAGACATCTTGGAGTGCAAAGTCAAGTGGGCCTTAGGAAGCATGACTACAAACAAAGCTAGTGGAGGTGATGGAATTCCAGTTGAGCTATTTCAAATCATAAAAGATGATGCTGTTAAAGTGCTGCACTCAATACACCAGCAAATTTGGAAAACTCCGCAGTGGCCACAGGACTGGAAAAGGTCAGTTTTCATTCCAATCCCAAAGATGGGCAATGCCAGAGAATGTTCAAACTACTGTACAATTGCACTCATCTCACATGCTAGCAAAGTAATGCTCAAAATTCTCCAAGCCAGGCTTCCACAGTACATGAACCAAGAACTTCCAGATGTTCAAGCTGAATTTGGAAAAGGCAGAGGAACCAGAGATCAAATTGCCAACATCCTCTGGATCATAGAAAAAGCAAGAGAATTCCAGAAAAAACATCTGCTTCATTGACTACACTAAAGCCTTTGACTCTGTGGATCACAACAAACTGTGGAACATTCTTAAAGAGATGAAATAGCAGACCACCTTACCTGCCTTTGAGAAAGCTGTATGAAGTTCAAAAAGTAACAGAACCAGACATGGAACAACAGACTGGTTCAAAATTGAGAAAGGTGTACATCAAGGCTGTATATTGTCACCCTGCTTATTTAACTAATATTTTTGCAGAGTATATCATGCAGAATGCCAGGTGGGATGAAGCACAAGCCAGAATCAAGATTGCTGGGAGAAATATCAATAACCTCAGATATGCAGATGACACCACCCTTACAGCAGAAAGTGAAGAGGAACTAAAGAGCCTCTTAATGAAGGTGAAAGAGTAGAGTGAAAAAGCTGGTTTAAAACTCAACATTGGAAAACGAAGATCATGGTATCCAGTCCCATCACTTCATGGCAAATAGATGGGGAGACAATGGAAATGGATTCCAAAATCATTGCAGTTGGTGACTGTAGCCATGAAATTAAAAGACACTTGTTCCTTGGAAGAAAAGCTATGACAAACCTAGACAGCATATTAAAAGGAGGGGCATCACTTTGCTGTCAAAGGTCCATCTAGTCAAAGCTATGGTTTTTCCAGTAGTTATGTATGGATGTGAGTGTTGGACCACAAAGAAGGCTGTACACTGAAGACTTGATGCTTTTGAGCTGTGGTGTTGGGGAAAATCCTTTAAAGTCCCTTGGACCTCAAGGAGATCAAACCAGTCTATCCTAAAGGAAATCAATCCTGAATATTCATTGGAAGGATTGATGCTGAAGCTGAAGCTCCAATACTCTGGCCACCTGATGCGAAGAGCTGACTCATTGGAAAAGACTCTGATGCTGGGAAAGATTGAAGGTAGGAGGAGAAGGGTATGACAGAGGATGAGATGGTTGGATGGCATCACTGACTCAATGGATATGAGTTTGAGCAAGCTCCAGGAGATGGTGAAGGACAGATAAGCCTGTTGTGTTGCAGTCCACAGGATTGCAGAGTCGAACATGACTGAGCGACTGAACAACAACTCTTATTTACATTTCAAGCCCAAGACCAGGTGTTACTTCCTCCTGAAAGCCTTCCCTGCTCTCTTCTCCACCTTCTCCCAGGTTGGGCTAGGCACTCCTCTGTGCTCCCAAAGCACCCTATGCTTATATCTGCCATTTGTATTATTTGGAGTAGCAGGCCATAACATGATCACCCATAGTTTATTTAAGTATTCACTCATTGAAAAACATCTGAGTTGTTTCCAGTTTGAGGCTATTACAAATCAAGTGGCTATAAATATTAATATTTGTGTACAAGTTTCTGCATGAATACATTTTCATTTCTCTAGGATGATTTCCAAGAGTATAATTGTGAGGTGTATGGTAATTGCATTTTAGTTTTGTAAGAAACTGCCAGAGTGTCTGTACCATTTCACATTCCTACCAGTCATGAATGGGTAATCCACTTTCTCCACCTGCTTGCCAGCATTTTGTGTCATTAAAATTTTTCATTTTAGTCATTTGGATAGATGTGTACTAATATCACATTGTGATTTTAATTTGCATTTCTCTAATGGCTGTTGATACTGAACATCTTTTCACATGTGAATTTGCTATCTGTATATCCTCTTCGGTGAAATAAATGTCATGTCTTTTGTGAAGTTTCTGAATGGATTTTTTTTGTTGTTGAGTTTCAAGAGCTCTTTATAGATTCTATATATGAGTACTTTGTTAGCTATGTGGTTTGCAAATATTTTCTCCCAGTCTCTTAGCTTGTCTTTTCATCTTCTTGAGGGTTTTTTTTTTGGCAGAGCAAAAGTTCTTCTTTTTTTTTTTTTATTATGGATTATACTTTTATGGTGTCATGTCTAAGAGTTATTTATCAAGCTGTAGGTCTCAAATGGCTTCTCCTATATTTTTCTCTAAAAGTTTTAGAGCTCTATGTTTTACATTTAAATGTATGATCCATTTGAGCAAATTTTGTGGAAGATGTGAGGTTTATATTGAAGTCTACTTTTTTTTCTTCTGGCATATAGATGTCCAATTACTCCAGCAACATTTGTTGGAAATGTTGATCTTCATTAAATTCCTTTTGTACTTTTGTTAAAAATCAGTTGGCTGGGGACTTTTCTGGTGGCCCAGTGGCTAAGACTCCATGCTCCCAATGCTGGGGGCCTGAGTTCAATCCCTCGTGGGGGAACTAGATCCCACATGCCACAGCTAAGACCCGATGCAGCCAAATAAATAAATATTTTTTAAAAAATCAGTTGACTGTACTTGTGTGAATCTGTTCTGGATTCTCTGCTCTGTTCCATTGGTCTATGTGTCTATCCCCTCATCAGTATTACACTGTGTCATGCAGCCTTCATTACTGTAGCTGCACACTAAGTCTTAAAATTGGGTAGAGTGATTTCTCCCACTTTATTCTTTTTTGCAAAATTGTTTTAGCTATTCTATTTCTTTTTTTACCTTACCATGTACATTTTAGAATAATCTTGTCTATATCTACAAAAAATGTTGATATGATTTTAATAGGAATATTGTTAAAACTGTAAAATATTTTGGGAATAATTAGCATCCTTACTCTGTGGAGTTCTCCAATTCTTGAACACAGTATGTCTCTCCATGTAGTTAGTTCTCCTTTGAGTTCTTTCATCAGTGTTTTGCAGTTTCAGCACACAAGTCCTGTACATGTTTTCTTAGATTTATATCTTTTCATTTTCTTTGAGTGATTTGTGCATGATATTGAAATTTTTTTTATTTGGCTGCATCAGGTTTTAGTTGCAGCATGTGGAATCTTCATTGTGTTATTCAGGATCTTGTGATACACAGATTCTCTAGTTGCGGTGAATAGGCTTAAATATTCCATGGCATGTGGATCTTAGTTCCCCGATCAGGGATTGAACCCATGCCCCCTACACTGCAAGATGGATTCTTAACCACTGGACCACCAATGAAGTCACATAATATTGTAATTTAAGCTTTGGTTTTCACATGTTCATTGCTGATATTTAGAAGTACAATTGAGTTTTATATGTTGATCTTGTATCCTGTGAGCTGTGACCTTGTTGAACTCATTTATTTGTTCTAGAAGGTTGGGTTTTATGTTTGTTTTTACAGATATTTTGTGATTTTCTATACAGACCTGCCTCTTGAGAAATCTGTATGCAGGTCAGGAAGCAACAGTTAGAAATGGACATGGAACAACAGACTGGTTCCAAACAGGAAAAGGAGTACATCAAGACTGTATATTGTCACCCTGCTTATTTAACTTATATGCAGAGTACATCATGAGAAATGCTGGGCTGGATGAAGCACAAGCTGGAATCAATCAAGATTGCCGGGAGAAATATCAATAACCTCAGATATGCAGATGACACCACCCTTATGACAGAAAGTGTAGAACTAAAGAGCCTCTTGATGAAAGTGAAAGAGGAGAGAGAAAAAGGTGACTTAAAACTCAACATTCAGAAAACTAAGCTCATGGCATCCAGTCCCATCACTTCATGGCAAATCGGGAAACAGCAGAAACAGTGGCTGATTTTATTTTTTTGGGCTCCAAAATCACTGCAGATGGTGACTGCAACCATGAAATTAAAAGATGCTTACTCCTTGGAAGAAAAGTTATGACCAACCTAGACAGCATATTAAAAAGCAGAGACATTACTTTGCCAACAAAGGTTCATCTACTCAAAGCTATGGTTTTTCCAGTAGTCATGTATGGATGTGAGAGTTGGACTATAAAGAAAGCTGAGCGCTGAGGAATTGATGTTTTTGAACTGTGGTGTTGGAGGTGACTCTTGAGAGTCCCTTGGACTGCAAAGAGATCCAACCAGTCCATCCTAAAGGAAATCATTCCTGAATATTCATTAGAAGGACTGATGTTGAAGCTGAAATTCCAATACTTTGGCCACCTGATGCAAAGAGCTGACTCATTTTAAAAGACCCCGATGCTGGGAAAGATTGAAGGTGGGAGGAGAGGGGGACGACAGAGGATGAGATGGCTGGATGGCATTACCAACTCAATGGACATAAGTTTGGGTAAACTCCGGGAGTTGGTGATGGACAGGGAGGCCTGGCGTGCTGTACTCCATGGGGTCACAAAGATTGGGACACGACTGAGTGACTGAACTGAACTGAACTGATAAAGACCAACATGTCATCTCCAAATAGGGATTCCGCCCCCCCACCCCCGCTTCCTTTCCAATCTGTATGCCTATTATTTCATTTTCTTATCTGGCTAGGGCTTTCAGTACTGTGTTGAATTAAGAGTGGTGAAAGGAGACATCCTTGCCTTGCTCCAGGTCTTAGGGGAGAAAAGCATTTAGTATGGATGATGTTAGTTGTAGGGGTTTTATAGATGTTCTTTACCAACTTTAGGAAGTTCCCCCTCTTTTCCTAGTTTTCTAAATGAATGTGCGGTTCTGTGCTCAATGTTATGTGGCAGCCTGGGTGGGAGGGGAGTTTGGGGGAGAATGGATACATGTACATGTATGGCTGAGTCCTTGTGCTGTTCACCTGAAACTATCATGAGATTGTTAATCAATTATACCCCAATACAAAATTAAAAGTTTTTAAAAAATGAATGTGTGGTTACTTTTGTCAAATGCTTTTTTTTGCATAAATTGATACAGTCATGTGATTCTTTTTTAGTATGTTAATATGGTGGATTATACAGATTGATTTTCAAATGTTGAACCAGCTGCAAGGATTGATTGATGCAAACCCTTGGAATAAACCCTACTTGGTTATGGAGTATAATTCTTTTTATATATTGCTAAATTCTTTCTAAGTTTTTTAAACTGGAGTATAGTTGCTTTACACTGCTGTGTCAGTTTCTGCTGTATAGCAATGTGAATCAGCCATTCATATACGTGTATACCCTCTCTTTTTTAAAAATTAATTAATTTGGCTGCACTGAGTCTTAGTTGCTGCACGCAAAGTCTTGCTTGCAGCATGTGGGATCTAGTTCCCTGACCAGGGATCTAATGTGGACCCCCTGACTATGACCTGGAGTATAGCCAGTGGACCATCAGGGAAGTCCCTGTATATCGTCTCTTTCTTAGATTTCCTTTCTGTTTAGATCACCGCAGAGCACCGAGTAGAGTTCCCTGTGCTATAAGGTAAGTTTTCATTTGTTATCCATTTTATGCATAGTAGTATATATATGTTAATCCCTATCTCCCAATTCATCCTACACTACCTTTCCCTGCCTTGGCCTCCATACATTTGGTCTCTACATCTGTGTCTATTTCTGTTTTGAAATAAGACTATCCGTACCATTTTTCTAGATTCCACATATATTCATTAATATATGATGTTTGTTTTTCTCTTTCTGAATTACTTTACTCTGTATGACAGTCTCTAGGTCCATCCATGTCTCTGCAAATGACACAATTTTGTTCCTTTTTATGGCTGACTAATACTCCATTGTATATATGTACCACATCTTTTTTATCCATTCCTCTACTGATGGACATTTAGGTTGCTTCCATGTCCTAGTTACTGTAAATAGTGCTGCAATGAACACTGATGTGTATGTATCTTTTTGAATTATCGTTTTCTCTAGGTATATACCCAGTAGTGGGATTGCTGGGTCGTATAGTATATATTGCTGAATTGTATTTGCTAATATTTTGTTGTGGATTTTTACATCTATATTCATGGAGGATGTTGATCTGTAGTTTATTTTGTATTGTCTTTGGTTATTGTATAGGGCCTAACCTCATAAAATGAGCTGGGAAATGTTCCCTCCTATTTTCTGAAAAAGATTATATAGAATTGGTATTAATACTTCTTTAGATATTTGGTAGAACTGTCCAATGAAACCACCAAAACTGAATATTTCTTTTGGACAAACTTTTAGTTACATATTCAATTTTCTTCATAGGAATCAGTCTGTTTCACTTAGGTGTCAACGTTTATTTTATTTTTAAAGGTTTTTAAAAATTCATTTATTTTGGCTGTGCTAGGTCTTCATTGCTGCTTGGGCTTTTCTCTAGTTACGGTGAGCAGGGGCTACTCTCTAGTTGCAGTGCATGTGCTTCTCATTGGCTGGCTTCTCCTGTTGTAGAATACAGGCTCTAGGGCACACAGGTTTCAGTAGTTGTGGCTCCTGGGCTCTACGCACAGGCTCAGTAGTTGTGGTGCATGGATTTAGTTGCTCCACAGCACGTGAACTCTTCCCAGATCAGGGATCAAATACATATCTCCTGCACTGGCAGGCGGATTCTCTACCACTGAGCCACCAAGGAAGCCCTCAGTTCAGTTCAGTTCAGTCGCTCAGTCGTGTCAACTCTTTGCGACCCCATGGACTGCAGCATGCCAGGCCTCCCTGTCCATCACCAACTCCCGGAGTTTACCCAAACTCATGTCCATTGAGTCAGTGATGCCATCCAACCATCTCATCCTCTGTTGCCCTCTTCTTCTGCCTTTAGTCTTTCCCAGCATCAGGGTCTTTTAAAATAAGTCAGCTCTTCTCATCAGGTGGCCAAAGTTTTGGAGTTTCAGCTTCAACATCAGTCCTTCCAATGAACATTCAGGACTGATTTCCTTTAGGATGGACTGGTTGGATCTCCTTGCAGTCCAAGGGACTTTCGAGAGTCTTCTCCAACACCACAGTTCAAAAGCATCAATCCTTCGGCACTCAGCTTTCTTTATAGTCCAACTCTCACATCCATACATGACTGCTGGAAAAACCATAGCCTTGACAGAATGGACTTTTGTTGGCAAAGTCTAGTCTCTGCTTTTTAATATGCTGTCTAGGTTGGTCACAACTTTCCTTCCAAGAAGCAAGCGTCTTTTAATTTCATGGTTGCAGTCACCATCTGCAGTGATTTTGGAGCCCCCAAAAATAAAGTCTGTCACTCTTTCCATTGTTTCCCCATGGATTTGCCATGAAGTGACGAGACTGGATGCCATGAGCTTAGTTTTCTGAATGTTGAGTTTTAAGCTAGCTTTTTCACTCTCCTCTTTCACTTTCATCAAGAGACTCTTTAGTTCTTCACTTTCTGCCATAAGGGTGGTGTCATCTGCATATCTGAGGTTATTGATATTTCTCCCGGCAATCTTGATGCCAGCTTGCAATTCATCCAGCCGGCATTTCGCATAATGTACTCTGCATATAAATTAAATAAACAGGGTGACAATATACAGCCTTCATGAACTCTTTTCCCGATGTGGAGCCAGTCTGTGGTTCCATGTCCAGTTCTAACTTGCATGTTTACCTGCATACAGATTTCTCAGGAGGCAGGTCAGATGGTCTGGTATTCCCATCTCTTTAAGTGTTCCACACAGTCAAAGGCTTTGGTGTAGTCAATAAAGCAGAAGTAGATGTTTTTCTAGAACTTTCTTGCTTTTTTGATAATCCAACAGATGTTGGCAATTTGATCTCTGGTTCCTCTGCCTTTTCTAAATCCAGCTTGAACATCTGGAAGCTCACAGTTCATGTACTGTGGAAGCCTGGCTTGGAGAATTTTGAGCATTACTTTGCTAGCATGTGAGATGAGTGCAATTGTGTGGTAGTTTGAACATTCTTTGGCATTGCCTTTCTTTGGGATTGGGATGAAAACTGACCTTTTCCAGTCCTGTGGCCACTGCTGAGTTTTCCAAATTTGCTGGCATATTAAATGCAGTAGTTTCAGAGTATCATCTTTTAGGATTTGAAATAGCTCAACTGGCATTCCATCACCTCCACTAGCTTTGTTCATAGTGATGCTTCCTAAGGCCCACTTGACTTTGCATTCCAGGATGTCTGGCTCTAGGTGAGTGATCACACCATTGTGGTTATCTGGGTCATTAAGATCTTTTTTTGTACAGTTCTATGTATTCTTGCCACCTCCTCTTACTATCTTCTGCTTCTGTTAGGTCCATACCATTTCTGTTCTTTATTGTGCCCATATTTGCATGAAATGTTCCCTTGGTATCTCTAATTTTCTTGAGGAAATCTCTAGTCTTTCCCATTCTATTGTTTTCCTCTATTTCTTTGCATTGATTGCTAAGGAAGGCTTTCTTATCTCTCCTTGCTATTCTTTGAAACTCTGCATTCAAATTGGTATATCTTTCGTTTTCTCCTTTGCCTTTAGCTTCTCTTCTTTTCTCAGCTATTTGTAAGGCCTCCTCAGACAACCATTTTGCCTTTCTTTTTCTTAGGGGTGGTCTTGATCACTGCCTCCTGTACAATGTCATGAACCTCCATCCATAGTTCTTCAGGTACTCTGTCTATCAGATCTAATCTCTTGAATCTATTTGTCACTTGTACTGTATAATCATAAGGGATTTGATTTAGGTCATACCTGAACAGTAGTGGTTTTCTCTACTTTCTTTAATTTAAGTCTGAATTTGGCAATAAGAAGTTCATGATCTGAGCCACAGTCAGCTCCCAGTCTTGTTTTTGCTGACTGTATAGAGTTTCTCCATCTTTGGCTGCACAGAATATAATCAGTCTGATTTCAGTATTGACCATCTGTTCATGTCTGTGTGTAGAGTCTTCTTCTGTGTTGTTGGAAGAGGGTGTTTGCTATGACCAGTATGTTCTCTTGGCAAAACTCTGTTATCCCTTGCCCTGCTTCATTCTGTACTCAAAGGCTACATTTGCCTGTTATTCTGGGTATCTCTTGACTTCCTACTTTTGCATTCCAGTTCCCTACAATGAAAAAGATATCTTTTTTTGGTGTTAGTTCTAGAAGGTCTTGTAGGTCTTCATAGAGCCGTTCAACTTCAGCTTCTTGAGCATTACTGGTTGGGGCATAGACTTGGATTACTGTGATATTGAATGGTTTGCCTTGGAAATGAACAGAGATCATTCTGTCATTTTTGAGATTGCACCCAAGTACTGTATATTGGACTTTTTTGTTGAATATGATGGCTACTCCATTTCTTCGAAGATATTCTTGCCCACAGTTGTAGATATAATGGTCATCTGAGTTAAATTAACCCATTCCAGTTCATTTAGGTTCATCGATTCCTAAAATGTCAATGTTCTGTCTTGCCATCTCTTGTTTGACCACTTCCAATTTACCTTGATTCATAGACTCAACATTCCAGATTCCTATGCAATATTGTTCTTACAACATTGAACTTTACTTCCATCACCAGACACATCCACAACTGGGTGTTGCTTTTGTTTTGGCTCTGTCTGTTCATTCTTCCTAGAATTATTTCTCCACTATTCTCCAGTAGCATATTGGGCACCTACCAACCTGGAGAGTTCATCTTTCAGTGTCCCATCTTTGTGCCTTTTCATGCTGTTCATTGGGTTCTCAAGGCAAGAATACTGAAGTGGTTTGCCATTCCCTTCTCCAGTGGACCATGTTTTGTCAGAACTCTCCACCATGACCTGTCTGTCTTGGGTGGCCCTACATGGCATGGCTCATGGTTTCATTGAGTTAGACAAGGCTGTTGTCCACGTGATCAGTTTGATTAGTTTTATGTGATTGTGGTTTTCATTCTGTCTGCCCTCTGATGAATCAGGATAAGAGACTTATGGAAGCTTCCTGATGGGAGAGACTGACTGTGGGGAAAACTGGGTCTTGTTCTGATGGGCAGGGCCATGCTCAGTAAGCAACACTTAGAACTGGATATGAAACAACAGACTGGTTCCAAATTGGGAAAGGAGTACGTCAAGGCTGTATATTGTCACCCTGCTTATTTAACTTTTATGCAGAGTACATCATGAGAAACACTGGGCTGGATGAAGCACAAGCTGGAATTAAGATTGCTGGGAGAAATATTAACAACCTCAGATATGCAGATGACACCACTCTTATGGCAGAAAATGAAGAAGAACTAAAGAGCCTCTTGATGAAAGTGAAAGTGGAGAGTGAAAAAGGTGGCTTAAAACTCAACATTCAGAAAACTAAGATCATGGCATCTGGTCCCATCATTTCATGCCATAGAGATGGGGAAACAATGGAAACAGTGACAGACTTTTTTTGTGTGGCTGCAAAATCACTGTAGATGGTGACTGCAGCCATGAAATTAAAAGACCTTTGCTCCTTGGAGGAAAAGCTATGACCAACCTAGACAGAATATTAAAAAGCAGAGATGTTACTTTGCCAACAAAGGTCCGTCTAGTCAAAGCTATGGTTTTTCCAGTAGTCATGTATGGATGTGAGAGCTGGACTATAAAGAAAGTTGAGCGCTGAAGAATTGATGCTTTTGAACTGTGGTGTTGGAGAAGACTCTTGAGAGTCCCTTGGACTACAAGGAGATCCAACCAGTCCATCCTAAAGGAAATCAGTCCTGAATATTCATTGGAAGAACTGATGTTGAAGCTGAAACTCCAATACTTTAGCCACCTGATGTGAAGAACTGACTCATTTGAAAAGATCCTGATGCTGGGAAAAATGGAAGGTGGGAGGAGAAGGGGAACAGAGGATGAGATGGTTGGATGGCAGCACAGGCTCAGTGGACATGAGTTTGAACAAACTCTGGGAGTTGGTGATGGACAGGGAGGCCCGGTGTGCTGCAGTCCATGGGCTTGCAAAGAGTCAGACAGGACTGAACTGAACTGATGCTCAGTAAATTTTTAATCCAATTTTCTGTTGACGGGTGGGGCTGTGTTCCCTCCCTGTTGTTTGACCTGAGACCAAACTATGGTGGAGGTAATGAAGACAATGGTGACCTCCTTTAAAGGGTCCTGTGCATGCACTGCAATTGTAATTTTCAAATTTCTCTCCAAAGAGAGTAGACCAGCCAACATTCCCACTGAGCATGTGTAAGGGCAACTATTTCTCTACTAACCTTTTATTCTTAAAAGAGCTGCCTTAATTACTTAATTAGCTAATAATTTAACAAGATCATTCTAGAAAACTTTCTCTGTATTCAGGCCATAGTACTGCCTTCGGAAGGAAAGTTACCATCTAGGAAGCATCTCCAATTACTTCAGAAATTACCCCCCTTTGCATCCCATCCAAGGCCTCTGGCCTAATACTAAAGTGGTTTTATGTGGAACAGTGCCATGGCAAGGTTCCAATGTGGTAGTCTTTGCTCTGCTGAAACATTTCATAAGCAAAGTAAATTCATTACAGGCCTTTGGGGGCTTAGCTCCTTTGGGACTAAGATTACATCTAAAACATTTCAAGATAGTAATTTTTTTTTTAGCAAAGTTAGGCATGTTACTCTTTTGTAACCTCAACAGAATGCTTTTCTCTCAAAAGGATATGACGTTCACATGGCCTAATGGGTCATTCTGGTGTCTCAAGGTTTTGCCCCTTCTAACTTAATGATGTGAAAGTATGCTAGGTCTGCTGTAAGAGCTTAGTATGAGTAAGGTAGTATTCAATGTGGAATGAATTAAAACAATACAAAAATTGATGTATGATATATCTGTATATGGGAATAGGTTTATAGTGAGTATAGTGACTATCTGGGTATGAATCCTAGTTTTGTCACCTACCAGCTGTAACATCACAGGTAAGTTACTTTTTCTGGCCTTGTCTACAAAGCAGAGTAATATTAGTATTTTCCTCATAGGACATTCGGAGAAGGCGATGGCACCCCACTCCAGTACTCTTGCCTGGAAAATCCCATGGACGGAGGGGCCTGGTGGGCTGCAGTCCATGGGGTCGCTAGGAATCGGACACGACTGAGCGACTTCACTTTCACTTTTCACTTTCATGCATTGGAGAAGGAAATGGCAACCCACTCCAGTGTTCTTGCCTGGAGAATCCCAGGGATGGGGGAGCCTGATGGGCTCCCGTCTATGGGTTCCACAGAGTCGTACATGACTGAAGTGACTTAGCAGCAGTAGCAGCATAGGACATTAGGAGGATTACAAGAATTAATTTGAATAAAGCATTTAGAACTATGCTTAACACACAAGTACACTCTCAACAAACATAAACAATTATGTTTGCATGAGCCAGTATTTTTTCTTTTTTTGGGCAAAGTGTGTTAATTAACATAATCAAAGCTCTGTGAGATGATATCCTGGTAGGTGGTAGGGTGTTTTACAGTATAAGGTGCCTTATCCTAGCAAAACCTATAAATACCCTAAGAAGCTATTCCAAAAGCAAAGAGAAGGAAGTCACACATATAGAGATACATTAAACAGCAATGAACAATTGTCTATAAAAGGCAGTTCATGCAGGAACTCAGAAATCACCACTGTGGTATAAACTCCACTCTAACCTTTTATTCCAGATATTTGTCCTTGGAGGTTATTTACTCTCATTAGATATGTGAATGGGCTATTTGGAGGGGGTAGGGCTAGGGCCACAGCTGGAAGCTGGAAGGAATTGACTGAAAACAGGAAAGTGTAAATAAACAGGGGTCAAAGCTCACAGACAGGCTGAGAAAGAGGGACTACAGGGCAAGTGGATTCTGCACAAGGTTTGCGTGCCTATCTCCCTTTAGGCTATGAGCGATGCGAGGTCAGGGGCCCCATGTGTTAGTTATCTCTCTAGGCTGAAGATGATTCAGTAAATATTTACTGATGGCACTAAACGGAATTAAAATTAAATGGGCCAAGAATGGTGTTAAGGATTCTGAAGCAAGCAGGAGAGAAGAGGCAGAATAGATTCCTACAGTGTTTGGGAACAGTGGCCCTGAACGCATCAGAAACAGATGGATACATGGAATTGGCAAAACACTGTTAGAGAAAAATAGGCAACAAAACATTGCAGAAAATTCTGAGAAACTATTTCTAATCATATCTCACTAGTAACAACTACAGTCATTTTTGTTTATTCCCTTGTAGTGGTTGTGATGCCATATGTATATTACTTTTCATTCTTAATTCATTCAACAAATGTTTACGAACACATGTGCCAGGCATGTTCTATACATGGATGCACATTGTTTCAATCATAATTTTGTTAGCCTGCTTCTCCATTTACTGTAGCATAAGCCAGGATTTCTCTCCTGTGTTTTGCTGAGCACAAGCCACCCCATGAGAAAAAGTTTCCATGATCAATAACCTGGGGTGGGATGGGGAGGGAAGTGGGAGGGAGAGTCAAGAGAGACGGGACATATGTATACCTATGGCTGATTCATGTTGATGTTTGACAGCACCAACACAATTCTGTACAGCAATCCTTCAATTAAAAATAAATAAATTTAGAACACCCGCCCACCACCGCCATTCCTCTGCAGCAGAGCCCAGTGTAAGCAGGGATCTTGCTGGGGCTGGGGGAGCCAGAAATGGCAATAAAAGTTTGTTGACCTGGACTAGGCTGGACTCTGTTAATTTTCCATTCTGGCAACTAGAAGTTGGGGGGGGTGCGGTAGAAGGACCCAGCCGTAGCGGGGGTGGGATAAAAAAAAAAAAATTTAAAATAAAAAAAATAGGTCTTGGGAACACTGCAATCTAGAGTTCTTCTCTTGACAGTTCACAACTCAGCTTCCTTTCTTGGTTGTTCCTTCTTTGCTGGGTATCTAAACACAGGACAGCCCCAGGGCTCATCCTGGGTTCTCTTCTCTATTTTCTTTTGCTCCATAGGTGAACTCATCCAATCTTAAGGTATTAAACCATCAGTGTCCTAAGAGAACTCCCAAATTTCTTCAAGCCCTGACCACTGCCCTGAACTGCTTATCTGTATATCCAGCTGTCCACTGTATCATCCCTTGAATGTCTAATAGGCAATTCAGATTAAATATATATAAAGCATAATCTTGGTCCCTCCCAACTCCACTCTTTGTCAAATCTTCACCATCCTAATAAATGGTACCACCATCCATGCAGCTGCTGAAGCCTCAAACCTAGGAGTTTTTTTTAATAATGATTTTTTAAAAATTGAAGTATAGGTCATTTACAATGTTGTGTTAGCTTCAAGTATACTGCAAAAGTGATTCAGTTTATATATATATATACATACATATATAAACTATATATATATATTTATATATAAATATATAAAAAATTGAAGTATAGGTCATTTACAATGTTGTGTTAGCTTCAAGTATACTGCAAAGTGATTCAGTTTATATATATATATACACACATATATATATAAACTATATATATATATAAATATAGTTTTTCAGACTCTTTTCCATTATAAGTTATTACAAGACATTGAATATTGCTCCCTGTGCTACAGTAGGACTTTGTGGTTTATCTGTTTTATATATAGTAGTGTGTGTGTGTGTGTGTGCTTAGTTGTGTCCGACTCCTTGCAATCCCATCCAACCCTATCAGCTTCCTCTATCCATGGGATTTTCCAGGCAAGAATACTACCATTCCCTTCTCCAATACATCATAGTGTGTACATGTTAATGCCAAACTAGAAATCATTCTTGATTTCTCCTTTTCACTTGTCATCCACTTCCAAGTCACCAGAAGAAAGTCTAGTTGGCCCAATATTCAAAATATAGCCCAAATACTTCCATTTCTCCCCATGTCCTTGGTTGCTACCCTGCCCCAAGCTGCTGTCCTCTCTGCCCAGCTTGTGGCAGTAATCTCCTCACTGGTCCTCCGTGTTCATTCTTGGTTCACTCCACTCTATTCTCCACAGAGCAGCGAGAACAGTTTTGAAAACAAATCAAATAATGTCAGTGACTCTCCTAAAACCCTCCAAGGGCTTTCCTTTATTCTTAATATCCCAACTCCTTAGCTTGGTCACTCTGCTTCACTCACTCTCTCCCAATCATGCCAGGCTTCTTTCTATTCTTTGAAAATAACAAATTCTCTCCTTCATCCAGGATTTTGCATTTGCTGTTCTCCTGCCTGGAAGATTCTCCTTTCAGGCTCCTTGAGGTCACTCCAAAGGCACCTTCTGTTACCAACCCATCTAGAGTAGCTCTTCTCTCTCTATTCCCATCTCCCATGTCACCCTGTTAATTCCCTGCACAGCACCTGCTGAAATCTGAAGTAATTTGGTGTATTTACTTATATTTTGCCTCTTCTGATTGGAATATAAGCTTCATGAGGTCAGGGACTTGTGTCTCTGTTCACTGCTATATTCCCAACAGCTGGGTGTCTGACATATCCAAAAAATACTTGCGGAATGAATAAATGTGTAATAAAAGCCCTGAGAAGTCTGAGATTGCTACTAAAGAAACCTTTAAAATCTGGTATTGAAAAAGGCCTATTACGCCCACTCTCTCCAGTATTACTCAGCATAATTTTGGAAGTCCTAGCTATGGCAATCAGAGAAGAAAAAGAAATAAAAGGAGTCCAGATTGAAAGAGAAGAAGTAAAACTCTTAGTGTTTGCAGATGACATGATATTATACATAGAAAACCCTAAAGATACTATCAAAAAATTACTAGAGCTAATCAGTGAGTTTAGTAAATTACAGGATACAAGATCAACACATAGAAATCACTTGCATTCCTATACACTAATAATGAAAAATTAGAGAAATTAAGGAATCAACCCCATTTACTATTGCAACAAAAAGAATAAAATACCTAGGAGTAAACCTACCTAAGGAGATAAAAGAGCTATATATAGAAAACTATGACACTGACGAAAGAAATCAATGATGACATAAACAGTTGGAGGGATATTCCATGTTCCTGGGTTGGAATAATTAATATTGTGAAAATGACTATACTACCAAATGCAATTCACAGATACAATGCAATCCCTATCAAATTGCCAATGGCATTTTTCACAGAACAAGAAAAAATAATTTCACAATTCATATGGAAACACAAAAGACTCTTAATAGCCAAAGAAAGAAGAATGGAGCTGGAGGAATCAACCGTCTTGATTCCAGACTATACTACAAAGCTACAGTCATTAAGACAGTATGGCACTGGCACAAAAACAGAAATATAGACCAATGGAACAAGATAGCAAGCCCAGAGATAAACCCACACTCCTATGCACACCTTATCTTTGACAAAGGAGGCAAGAATATACAAGGAAAAAAGGCAGTCTCTTCAGTAAGTGGTGCTGGGAAAACTGGACAGCTATGTGTAAAAGAATGAAATTAGAACACTTCCTAACACCATACACAAAAATAAACTAAAAAATGGATTAAAGATTTAAATGTAAGACCAGAAACTATAAAACTCTTAAAGGAAAACATAGGCAGAACAGTCTATGACATAAATCACAGCAAGATCCTCTATGACCTACCTCCTAGAGTAATGGAAATAAAAACAAAAATAAACAAGTGGGACCTAAGTAAACATAAATGCTTTTGCACAGCAAAGGAAACTATAAACAAGGTGAAAAGACAACCCTCAGAATGGGAGAAGATAATAGCAAATGAAACAACTGACAAAGGATTAATTTCCAAAATATGCAAGTAGTTCATGCAACTCAATACCAGAAAAACAAAAAACCCAATCAAAAAGTGGGCAGAAGGCCTAGACAGACATTTCTCCAAAGAAGACATACAGATGGCTAAGAAACACGTGAAAAAATGCTCAACATTGCTTATTATTTGAGAAATGCCAATCAAAATCACAATGAAATATCATCGCACCAGTCAGAATATCATACCCCAGTCAGAATGGCCATCATCAAAAAATTACAAACAATAAATGCTTAAGAGGGTGTGGAGCAAACAGAACCTTCTTGCACTGTTGGTGGGAATGTAAATTGACACAGCTACTGTGGAGGAAAGTGTGGATATTCCTTAAAAAACTAGGAATAAAATTACCATATCACTCAACAATCCCACTACTGGGCATACACCCTGAGGAAACCAGAAGTGTAAAAGACACATGTACCCCAATGTTCATTGTAGCACAATTTACAATAGCTAGGACATGGAAGCAACCT
Organism: Bos mutus; assembly: GCF_027580195.1. Classification (NCBI taxonomy): domain Eukaryota; kingdom Metazoa; phylum Chordata; class Mammalia; order Artiodactyla; family Bovidae; genus Bos; species Bos mutus. Next base: position 68,972,340 of record NC_091646.1, on the reverse strand, counting down.
AGATGTCCATTGGCAGGTGAATGGATAAGGAAGTTGTGGTATATATGCCCAATGGAATATTACTCAGCTATAAAAAGGAATGCATTTTAGTCAGTTCTAATAAGGTGGATAAACCTAGAGCCTATTATACAGAGTGAAGTAAGTCAGAAAGAGAAAAACAAATATCATATACTAACACATATACTTGGGATCTAGAAAGATGGTAATGATGAACCTATTTCCAGGGAAGCAGGGGAGACACAGACACAGAGAACAGACTTATGGATATGGGGGGAGGGGAACGGGAGGGTGGGATGAAAGGAGAGAGTATCGTGGAAACATATACACAACCATATGTAAAATTCTTAAAGAGATGGGAATAGTAGACCACCTGACCTGCCTCCTGAGAAATCTGTATGCAGGTCAAGAAATGACAGGTAGAACTGGACATGGAACAATGGATTGGTTCTAAATTGGGAAAGGAATACATCAAGGCTGTATATTGTCACCCTCCTTATTTAGCTTATATGCAGAGTGAAAGTGAAAGTCGCTCAGTCGTGTCTGACTCTTTGCGACCCCATGGACTATACAGTCCATGGAATTCTCCAGGCCAGAATACTGGAGTGAATAGCCTTTCCCTTCTCCAGGAGATCTTCCCAACCCAGGGATCGAACCCAGGTCTCCCGCTTTGCAGGCAGATTTTTTACCAGCTGAGCCACAAGGGAAGCGCATATGCAGAGTACATCATGCCAAATGCCAGGCTGGATGAAGCACAAGCCAGAATCAAGATTGCCAGGAGAAATATCAATAACCTCAGATATGCAGATGACACCACCCTTATGGCAGAAAGTGAAGAGGAACTAAAGAGCCTCTTGATGAGGGTGAAAGAGGAGAGTGAAAAAGCTGGCTTAAAACTCAACATTAAAAAGACTAAGATCATGGCATTCGGTCCCATCCCTTCACGGCAAATAGATGGGGAAACAATGGAAACAGTGAGAGACTTTATTTTCTTGAGCTCCAAAATCACTGCAGGTGGTGACTGCAGCTGTGAAATTAAAAGACGCTTGCCCCTTGGAAGAAAAACTATGACAAACCTAGACAGTGTATTAAAAAGCAGAGACATCATTCTGCTGACAAAAGTCCATATAGTCAAACCTATGGTTTTTCCAGTAGTCATGTATGGATGTGAGAGTTGGATCATAAAAAAGGCTGAGCACCAGAGAATTGATGCCTTTGAGCTATGGTGTTGGAGAAGACTCTTGAGAGTCCCTTGGACTGCAAGGAGATCAAACCAGTCAATCCTAAAGGAAATCAATCCTGAATATTTGTTAGAAGGGCTGATGCTAAAGCTGAAGTTCCAATACCTTGGCCACCTGATGCAAAGAGCCAACTCATTGGAGAAGACCCTGATGCTGGGAAAGATTGAAGGCAGGAGGAGAAGGGGATGACAGAGGACGAGATGGTTGGATGGCATCAATGACTCAATGGACATGAATTTGAGCAAACTTCAGGAGATGGTGAAGGACAGTGAAGCCTGGTAAGCTGCAGTCCATCAGATCAGAGTCGGACACAACTGAGCGACTGAACAACAACTATATGTAAAATAGATGGCTAGTGGGAATTTGCTCTATGACTCAGGGATCTCAGATCAGGGCTCTGTGACTACATAGAGGGGTAGGACAGGCTGAGAGGTGGGAGGGAGGTTCAAGACGGAAGGGACATATGTATACCTATGGGTTATTCATGTAGATGTATGGCAGAAACCAACAGAATATTGTAAAGCAGTTATCCTTCAATTAAAAATAAATAAATAAAAATGTTAAAAAAATAAATAGCATACCAAAAAAGGCCTATTAGTAATGTCTTATGTCTTTTGGGAAAAAATACTTCAAGAAATGCTAGAAGTATTTTTTTTTTTTCTTGTTGCAGTATAATGGGGTGAAAATAACAGAATTTTCAATTCAGATAGATATGTACTCAAATCTTGGTTCTGTGCCTCACTAGCTGTGTAATCTTTGGCAAGTTAATTTGCTTCTCTGAGATTCAGTTTCTTCATATTTTAATGACAGTAACATTAAAAGACTTTGGAGGTAGCTGCATTAAACTAGATAAAGTAATGCACTTAGTATAATACATGTTAAGACATATCACTAAATGTTAGTTTCCTTCCTTCCTATTATCATAATTATGATTTTTACTTAGTGGTGCTTAACAAAGTTTATTCAGTGGTTTCCCTGTTAAGGGATACTTGAGTCACTTCCAGATTTGTTCATATAACCTTTCCTTCCTTTGCATGATTTTCCTAGCACAGATTCCCAGAAGTAAGATTACTAAGATGGTATGAGCATTTTACAATTTCCTGATGCATATTGCCAGATTTTATTTTAAGGGGATCGTGTTTATTCATAGCATCAGCAGCCAGTAACTCCAGGCTTCAATTTGGTACTCTTTCCAGCCTGACATATTGTGATTTCTTCTGCTTCCCCTCAATTTTTGCTACTATGATAGGCAAAAAATGGCCATTCAGTTTTTAAAATTTTGTATGTCTTACCTCATTAAAAAAGAGTATGCATTTCCCCATATGTTTGCCTTCTAACGGGCTTCCCTCATAGCTCAGTTGGTAAAGAATCTGCCTACAATGCAGGAGACCCTGGTACGATTCCTGGCTTGGGAAGATCCCCTGGAGAAGGGATAGGCTACCCACTCTAGTACTCTTGGGCTTCCCTTGTGGCTCAGCTGGTAAAGAATCTGCCTGCAATGCGGGGGACCTGGGTTCGATCCCTGGGTTGGGAAGATCCCCTGGAAAAGGGAAAGGCTGCCCACTCCAGTATTCTGGCTTGAAGAATTCCATGGACTGTATAGTTCCCTGGGCTCGCAAAGAGTCGGACACACTGAGCAACTTTCACTTTTACTTTTCCTTCTAATAGTATTTCCATCTGTTTGTGCCTTCACTTATTTTCCTCTCATGTAAGCACATTCTTGTCATGGGTGCAAAGACCCAGAATGGTGGCTGTCAGACGTGCTTGCAATGCCTCCTGTGGAGCAGGGGTGAATAGGAGTTGGTGCTGTGGTCCACTCCCTTTGTAAATTTGGCAGCTTCTTTTCTGGTTTGCTGCCTGCCCTATCTCTTTCCTATACTTTTCCTGCAGCTTTTGTCTTAAATTTCGTGCAACTCAGAATTGTATCCTGAGTCTTTAAAAATGTTCTTATTGTAAAATATAACACACAGACATGCAAGAAAAAAGTGTTTAAAACAAATGTATAGTTTATTAGTATGCTTATAATAATAACTATAAGCAAACACCAGTGTGACCACTACTCAGTATCCAAAACTAGAACTGTGCCAGAACCCTAGAAGCCTCTCCTGTGTTCTCACCAATTACAGTTTCAGTTCAGTTCAGTTCAGTTGTTCAGTCGTGTCCCACTCTTTGCAACCCCATGAACCGTAGCATGCCAGGCCTCCTTGTCCATCACCAACTCCTGGAGTCCACCCAAACCCATGTCCATTGAGTCGGTGATGCCATCCAGCCAGCTCATCCTCTGTCGTCTCCTTCTCCTCCTGCCCTCAATCTTTCCCAGCATCAGGGTTTTTTTTTTCCAATGAGTCAGCTCTTTGCATCAGGTGGCCAAAGTATTGGAGTTTCAGCTTCAACATCAGTCGTTCCAACGAACACCCAGGACTGATCTCCTTTAAGATGGACTGGTTGGATCTCCTTGCAGTCCAAGGGACTCTCAAGAGTCTTCTCCAACACAACAGTTTAAAAGCATCAATTCTTCGGCACTCAGCTTTCTTCATAGTCCAACTCTCACATCCATACATGACCACTGGAAAAACCATAGCCTTGACTAGATGGACCTTTGTTGACAAAGTACTGTCTCTGCTTTTGAATATGCTGTCTAGATTGGTCATAACTTTCCTTCCAAGGAGTAAGAGTCTTTTAATTTCATGGCTGCAATCACCATATGCAGTGATTTTGGAGCCCCCCAAAATAAAGTCAGCCACTGTTTCCACTGTTTCCCGATCTATTTGCCATGAGGTGATGGGACCAGATGCCATGATCTTAGTTTTCTGAATGTTGAACTTTAAGGCAACTTTTTCACTCTCTTCTTTCACTTTCATCAAGAGGCTCCTTAGTTCTTCTTCACTTTCTGCCATAAGGGTGGTGTCATCTGCATGTCTGAGGTTATTGATATTTCTCCCAGCAATCTTGATTCCAGCTTGTGCTTCCTCCAGCCCAGCATTTCTCATGATGTACTCTGCATATAAGTTAAATAAGCAGGGTAACAATATACAGCCTTGACGTACTCCTATTCCTATTTGGAAGCAGTCTGTTGTTCCATGTCCAGTTCTAACTGTTGCTTCCTGACCTGCATACAAGTTTCTCAAGAGGCAGGTTAGGTGGTCTGGTATTCCCATCTCTTTCAGAATTTTCCACAGTTAATTACAATTTACCCTTCCTCTTATAAGGAGCCATTCTCTTAACTTTATAACAGTTTCCTTGCTTCTTTTACAAGTCTTTTTTTTAATCATCTATCTATGTATCCCTAAACAAGAGTTTATTTTGTTTGTTTTTGTACTTTATCTAAATGAAATCATACTGTATGTGTTCCTTTGTGCCTTACTTTTTTGTGTTTGTTTGTTTTTAAGGTGCATGGCATGTGGGATCTTAATTCCCTGACCAGGTATTGAATCTGTGCCCCCTGTACTGGACTGAACTGAACTCCTGTACTGGAAGCACAAATTCCTAATCACTGGACCACCAGGAAACTCCCCTGTGCCTTGCTTCTTTTGATCAACTTTTTGTCTGTATGTTCCATACATGTTCTTGCATATGCCTATAGTTTAATTGTCATTGCTGTATAATATTCCACAGTTTATTCATTCTCCTTTTGATGGACTGTTTGGTGGCTCCAGTTTGGGCTGTTATATGCAATGCTGCTATGTATTTTCTGTATATATTTTGGGAAAGATAGGCACACATTTCTCTAAGATATATAGCTAGGAGTGGAATTTCTGGGTCCTGGGGGATGTGTACCTTCAAGTTAAATAGATAATTACAAACTATTTTCCAAAGTGGTTGAAGCAATTCCAATCCCCACTGCTGCTAAGTCGCTTCAGTCGTGTCCGACTCTGTGTGACCCCATAAACGGCAGCCCACCAAGCTCCCCCGTCCCTGGGATTCTCCAGGCAAGAACACGGGAGTGGGTTGCCATTTACTTCTCCAATGCATGAAAGTGGAAAGTGAAAGTGAAGTTGCTTAGTCGTGTCTGACTCTTTGCGACCCCATGGACTGCAGCCTACCAGGCTCCTCCATCCATGGGATTTTCCAGGCAAGAGTACTGGAGTGGGGTGCCATTGCCTTCTCTGTCAATCCCCACTAGGGGTGTATAATAGTTTCTATTTCTATACCTCTTCCTCAACCCTATTTATTGTCAGACTTGAAAATATTTTGCCATAAGATTTAGAAAACTATTATACATATAATCTTTTCTTGATCTTTTCTGCTTCTATTAGGTCATTACCATTTCTGTCCACTGTTGTGCCTGTCTTTGGATGAAATGTTCCTTTGAGATTTCCAATTTTCTTGAAGAGCTCTCTAGTTTTTCCCCTTCTGTTGTTTTCCTCTATTTCTTTGTATTGTTCATTGAAGAAGGCCTTTTTATCTCTCCTTGCTATCCTCTGGAACTTGAGATGGAGATCAAGAAGAGATGGAAAGAATACACAGAAGAACTGTACAAAAAAGATCTTAATGACCTGGATAACCATGATGATGTGGTCACTCACCCAGAGCCAGACATTCTGGAATGTGAAGTCATGTGGACCTTAGGAAGCACTGCTGTCAATAAAGCTAGTGAAGGTGATGGAATTTCAGCAGAGCTATTTAAAATCCTAAAAGATGATGCTGTCAAAGTGCTGCACTCAATATATCAGCAAATTTGGAAAATCTAGCAGTGGCCACAGTACTGGAAAAGGTCAATCCTCATCCCAATTCCCAAGAAGGGCAGTACTAAAGAATGTTCAAACCACCAAACAATTGCACTCATCCCCCATACTAGTAAGGTTATGCTCAAAATCCTGCATGCTAGGCTTCAGTATTACATGAACCGAGAACTTCCAGATGTCCAAACTGGGTTTAGAAAAGGCAGAGGAACCAGAAGTAAAATTGCCAACATTCGCTGGATCATAGAGAAAGCAAGGGAATTCCAGAAAAACATCTATCTTTGTTTCATTGACTACGCTAAAGACTTTGACTGTGTGGATCATAACAAGCTGTGGAAAACGCAGAGATGGGAATATCAGACCATCTTACCTGTCTCCTGAGAAACCTGTATGCTGGTCAAGAAGCAACAGTTAGAACCTTGTACAGAACAACTGACTGGTTCAGGATTGAGAAAGGAGTCCAACAAGGTTGTTTATTGTCACCCTGTTTATTTAACTTATATGCAGAGCACATCATGAAAAATGCTGGGCTGGATGAGTTACAAGCTGGAATTAAGACTGCTGGGAGAAATATCAACAACCTCAGATAGGCAGATGATACAATTGTAATGCCAGAAAGTGAAGAGGAACTAAAGAACCTCTTGATGAGGGTGAAGAAGGAGAGTGAAAAATAAACTTAAAAATAACTAAACTTCGTTTGCTGTACAGCAGAAACTAACACAACATTGTAAATCAACTACACTTCAATAAAATAAAATATATTTTGCAGTCTGGTGGGTGTGAAATGGTATGTTATTGTGTATATGTGTGTTTTACAGCTTTATTGAGGTATAACTGATGTACACCAAACTATATGTATTTAAAGTGACAGTTTGATGAGTAAACATCTGTGAAACCAGAAAAACAATCAATATAATGAACATACCCATCACCTCCTAAAGTTCCACTGCTCCTTAGTAATCTATCGCCCCTCAATCTTCATTTCTCTCTTAGATGAGGTTAAGCACAGTTTAATGATTATTGGATATTTGGAGTTCTTTTATCATGAGTCTATACAAGTCCTTTACCCATTTTTCCTACTGAGTTTTCTTTTTATTACTAATTTGTAGGAGTTCTTTGTGTATTCTGAGTACCAATCTTTTTAAGTGTTGCAAATATCTTTTCTTTTACTGTGGCTTTCGTTTTCACTCTTTAAATGGTTTCCTAGTTTTAAAATAGTTGAATTTTATCAATTTTCCTTCATGGTTAGTGGTTTTGTATCTTATTTAAGAAATCTTTCTCGACTTTGAGGCATGAATATATTTTCCTTAATTATCTTCCAAAAGCTTTATATTCTGGCTGTTCATATTTAGGTTTTTGTCCACTTGGAACCAATTTCCTACTATGGTGTGAGGCTCACTTTTTATCGTGTGAAATAAATAACAGAATGATAGGCTTCCAAGTATTTATTGAGCCCTTACAGCAACAAATAAAAATAAAGAATTAAGAAATACAAGAGATATTTATGTGGTGGAATCTGCAAAGTTTATTGAATGTAGCTTATTGAATGTAAGAAGAGACATCTATGAAGGTGTCCAGGCCCCTGACTCATGCAAATGAGTGGATGATGACATGATTCACTGAGGAATGAACCACAAGAAGAAGGGCAATAGGTGTTACTGAGACAGCCCAGGGCAAATCTGTAAAGAAGAAGGAGGAGAAAGTCTGAAATACAGGCCTGAGGACTCCAACTCAAGAATGGAGGCTACTGAGAACAGCATGGAGGTTCCTTAAAAAACTAAAAATATAACTACCATTTGATCTTGAAATCCCACTCCTGGACATAAATCCAGAGGAAAACTTGGTCTGAAAGGAAACACACACTCCAATGTTCATTATAGTGCTGTTTACAATTGCCAAGACATGGAAGCAACCTAAATATCCATCGACAAAGGGATGGATAAAGAAGACGTGGTATGTATATACAATGGAATATTACTCAGCCATTAAAAAGAATGAAATAATGCCATTTGTAGCACCATGGATGGACCTAACAATTTTCATGCTGAGTGAACTAAGTCAGACAGAGAAGGAGAAATATTGTATGACATCCCTTATATGTGGAATCTAAAAATAAATGATACAAATGAACTTATTTACAAATCAGAAAGAGACTCACAGACTTAGAGAATGAACTTATGGTTACCAGGGAAAGGATGGGGGAAGGGATAGTTAGGGAGTTTGGGATAGACATGTACACACTGCTGTATTTAAAATGGGTAGCCAACAAAGACCTACTATATAGCACATGGAACTCTGCTCAATGTTATGTGGCAACCTGGATGGGAGGGGAGTTTGGGGGAGAATGGATACATGTATATGCATGGCTGAGTCCCTTTGTTGTTCACCTGAAACTTTTGCAACATTATTAATCCACTATGCTCCAACACAAAATAAAAATTAAAAAAAAAAATAAAGTGGAGAGAGAAGCAAGGGAAATTGCAAAGGAGTGCTCAGGTAAGTGAATGGGGAAACCAGGAGAGTGCAATGTCAGGGAGGCCAAACGAAGAAGCTTCTTTTTAAGAAGAAGTTTATTGAGAAGAAGGCGGTGCTCAATGGTACCAAGTGCTTCAAAGGTATAAGACAGAACTGAAAGCGTCGCTGGACATTTTTGACATGGAGTTCTTCAGTGTCCTCAGGACAGCATGTGGACGTGGCGGAGGGAGGAGGGTAGAACTCAGATCAGAGAGAGTTGTGAGAGGGTGACACATGAAGAACAGAGCTGGGCAGTGGTGACAATTCTTTCATGATGTTAATTTTTTTTCTTGTTCAATATCTATTGGTTTCATATTTGTTGGTTTGATATTAAGCAAAACCAAAGAATAGATAACTATCCTTAGGGGAATTTGAGGTGTTATAATTTTAAAATATATAAGTAAAATGACTTCTCATAAATTGCAAATGTTCACAAAATATTGTTTCACACAGCAGTGCAGAGTTGAGACTTTTGACTCATGAAGGATCAAAAATTAAGATTTGTTTTCATTATCAATTCTTGAAAGAAATAAATTAGTCATTAATGTAGTTAATATTAAAGATTATCCTATCCTGATTTTTTTTAAGTTGAAGTATAGTTGATTTACAATATTGTTCTAGTTTCCGGTGTACAGCACAGTGATTCAGATATGTGTGTGTGTATATAAACATATATATATATACACATAACACATATATACATTCTTTTTCACATTTTTTTCCATTATAGGTTATTATAAGATAATGAGTGTAGTTCCCTGTACTATGCAGTAGGACCTAGTTGTTTATCTATTTTATGTATAGCAGTGTGTTTCTGCTAATCCCAAACTCCTAATTTATCCCCTTCCCTGCTTTCCCTTTGGTAACCATAAGTAAGTTTGTTGTCTTTGAGTCTGTTTCTCTTTTGTAAATAAGTTCATTTTGATCATGGTGTTAATTTAAATGACAGGAGATGAGACATGGGATGGTAGCTGAGAAGTGATGTGAGGTTCAGGAAGAGTTATGTTTCGGATGGAGAAATATGGCCGTCTCTGTTCCATCCAGGAGTCAGGAGAAAGGAATCCCAGGTTACTGTATGACCACCACATTGCCTTGTTATTTCCGGAGAGAGTGACCACTCCACCCAAAAGGCCACACCATCTCAGCTGATGGCTTTGCTTCCTATTTCACTGAGCAATTTGAAGTAGCCAGAAATGAACTTCCTCAGGCTCCTATATTCACACCAGTCCATAAAACCTGTGTTTATGCCCAAATACTCTGCTTTCTGTCCTGTTACTATGGAAGAACTCTCTTCACTCCTTATAAAAAGCCAGCCAACCCTTCTTCCTGTGTTCAGGGTATTATTCACTCTCACCTTTTCTTTCTTTTTTAAAAAATTTTATTGACATGTGGTTGATTTACAATGTAGTATTAGTTTCAGGTGTACAGAAAAGTGATTTAATTATACATATGTGTATGTATTACATATACTATGTATATACATATACATTCTTTTCCATTAGAGGTCATTGCAAGACATTGAATATAGTTCTCTGTGCTATACGGTTAGGTCCTTGTTGAGTATCTATTTTATATATAGTACTATGTATCTGTTAATGCCAGACTCTTAATTTATACACCCCCTTTCCCTTTTGGTAACTATAAGTTTGTTTTCTATGTCTATGAGTCTATTTCTGTTTGGCATCATTTTTTTAGATCCCACATATAAATGATATCATGTGATAGTTGTCTTTCTCTGTATGACTGACTTAGTATCACCCTCACCTTTTCAATGGCTCTGCTTCATCAACAGGGCTGTAGAGTGAACTAGTCTCAGCAGTGGCCCCAGTGGTCTGTAAACTCCACGAGGAATGGGCACACTATCTGTGTTGGTCACTACTCTACCCTCAGCACCTAACACCCTGCCAGGCAGATTGCTGTTGTTGTTCAGTTGCTCAGTCATGTCCAAATCTTTGCGACCCCGTGGACTGCAACATGCCAGGCCTCCCTGTCCTTCACTATCTCCCAGAGTTTGCTCAGACTCATGTCCATTGAATTGGTGATGTCATCTAACCATCTCATCCTCTGTTGTCCCCTTATCCTCCTGCCTTCAATCTCTGGTGGCCAAAGTATTGGAGCTTCAGCATCAGTCCTTCCAGTGAATATTCAGAGTTGATTTCCTTTAGGATTGACTGGTTTGATCTCTTTGCAGTCCAAGGGACTCTCAAGAGTCTTCTCCAGCACCACAGTTTAAAAGCATCAATTCTTTGGCGCTCAGCCAGGTAAGAAGGAGCCTGTTACATTTTTGCTGACTGGATGAATAACAGAAGTGGCTGGGGGAGCACACAATGTTTGAGCCGTCTCAGGTGCTTGATAGATGCTGACACCATTTTATTCCTGGTATCTATGATGGATTGACTTATCCATTTGCATCTATGACATGCCCTCAGAGAAAGTTTGCTAATGGGCATGAATGAGGTTTGTGAAACACCAAAGGCCAATTAAGGCTACTGGCATGTATCCTGAAATGGTGACAACAATTTAAGAAAGCTATATACCTCATCAAATGAACTGTAATCTGTCTGAGGTAACAGAAAATAAGAATTTGTATGTTTTTTTAAAAGATTTATTTGGCTGTGCGGGGTCTTCACTGTTGTGTGCAGACTTTCTCTATTTGTGGTGAGCAGAGTCCACTCTCTAGTGCTCAGGCTTCTCATTGCGGTGACTTCTCTTGTTGTAGTGCATGGGCTCTAGAGCTCAGGCTCAGTAGTTGTGGTACAGGGGGTTAGTTGCTCCATGGCATGTGGGATCTTCCTGGACCAGGGATTGAACCTGTGTCCCCTGCATTGGCAGGTGGATTCTTAACCACTGGACCACTAGGGAAGTCCCAGAATTTGTGTTTAACCTGCACTGTGCTTGGGAGAAAGACACCTGTGATGGATACAGAACTGTGTTGGTCAGATCCCCCTTCAAGGGCAGATGTTGCTCCAGCTGCTGGGAGTGCTGTCAGCCAAGAACTTTCTTTAGCTGTCCCCCACCTTTGGGGACTGCCTCTGCTGGAGAAAGTCATCTCACCCAAGGTCAGGCCCTTGGTGGGATGGCCCCATAGCCAGAGACTGACTGAAGCAGGGATGTGAAAGCCTGCCTTTGGCTTGTGTAGGACAACTCTGACGGGTCATATTAGTGCCGGAGCTCTCTGTAGAGTCAGCCAAGGCTATCCGGCGCCTGCATTGCTGCTCTTTTCTCCTTTGGCCTAAGCCTGTTTCCTTCCCTTCTCTCCCACAGATGTCAATCCCTTGGACATTTCCTAACAAACATCCCACACACCAAACTCCATCTCTGAGTCTGCTTCCCAGGGAGCCCGACCACAACAAGGTGTCGCAGGCTCAAATGCCTTCAGGAGCCTGGCAGGTGATATAAATGAATGAAGCTAGTTGGACTTCATATAGCAGGGAGTGGTGGGGAACTGGGTAAAGTGAAGACTTTGTGTCCCATCTACATTTTGAAAAATTAAAAACCAACATTAAGTACTCTGCTACTGCTGCTGCTGCTAAGTCACTTCAGTCGTGTCCGACTCTGCGTGACCCCATAGACGGAAGCCCACCAGGCTCCCCGGTCCCTGGGATTCTCCAGGCAAGAACACTGGAGTGGGTTGCCATTTCCTTCTCCAATGCATGAAAGTGAAAAGTGAAAGTGAAGTCGCTCAGTCGTGTCCGACCCTCAGCGACCCTATGGACTGCAGCCTTCCAGGCTCCTCTGTCCATGGGATTTTCCAGGCAGGAGTACTGGGCAATGTATAAGAACTCAATTCAGTCTGTGGGCTTCCTGTTGGCCTCTATGACCTGTGCTTTAAAGGTATGCTCTCTCTTTGATTATACTGGTATATTTAAAGTATTTAAAGGCAAGTATCTCTTTGCCTTTAACATGTACTTTGCGACTTTGGTCAATGTGGATCAATCCCTCAAAGCTTCCCCAGCTCACGGTGGGGGGTGAAAGGGGACCCAGACCCTGCTGGGATCAACACTAGCTGGAACCACAGGGTCTCATTGAGGTACTGCGTCCCATGAGGCCCACATCGAGTCAGCCTCCTTCTCCGACCTTGGTCTTAAGTCTTGATACCTGCTATTGTCTGAGAGTAGCCCTGGCCCTTCTTCCTCCCCCTGTAAACTTTCTAGGTTGTTTCCAGCTCTGCGGTGTCTTTTTGGAAGATCAGTCCAGTGGTATCAGGGGAGGTGAGCTAGCACGGGGACTGGGAAGACAAGAAGGCTGGTTGCAAGGGCCTCACCCTTGGAGGCCTGGGCCGATTGGGACCAGAGAACAAAGTTTTGGATGGGACTTGACCCATGAATATAGCTGTCACCACTAGTATAGTGGGACCATTCCCTTCTTGAGGGAGGAGGTGATCTGAGCCACATCTGGTCTGCATTTTTCGCTCCCAGTCCTGACTCACTCTAATCTGCCCCTGCCGGGTGGCTTCATTGAGCCAAAGAACAAAGAGGGAGTGCGTGCCCTGAGTACAGTTGCTATGGCAACCTCCTCCCCTCAGGAGCCTGGTGACTGCTGCCCACTTCAGCAGAGCTGTGTTTGTCTGAGACCCCTTGTTGCTTCCAGCAGTAGTTGAATGAGAATCCCTGAGACAAAGTCCTCAAGCATGGATTCCCTGCCCATATAACGTAGATTCACCGATGGATGGGTTATGTTTCTGTAAGACACTGTCCTGCATATCTGTTTTGGGCTCTCGGGGGTTTGTGAGAATCAAAGCTCATGTTTGTGGGCCCCATACTTGTGTTGTTGGTAAAAGGTACTCACAAACTAGGCTTAGTATCTGGATAAACGAATCATTGCTACAATGAGAACCAGAGGATGAAACAGAAAATTATTTTAACAGAAAAAATTTATTTTAAGAAGTCACAAACAGCTCTAGCTATATAAAGAATACAGTTCAATTGCTGGTAGCAAGCCAGTAAGGAATGCTTTTTTTTTTTTTTTAAAGGAAAAAAGAAAAAGAAAGAAAGACAAACAAGACCCTTTGTAATATCACCCCACAGAGGGCTCCCTTCCATTCTGTGTTGTAATTCCAAAAAGACTGGGATGACACTCTTCTCCTAGTGTATGTTGCTTCTTGAAATTTCAATCCAGGGGTACATTCTCATCACTGGGGGAATTGCCTCATCACTGTCTTTCAGTTTAGGATATTGGTCTGCAAGTTCCTATCTCCCTTATTTTTCTAGAGCACATCACACCCACTCAGTAAGCACTGAATGGTAAGCACTAAATTAACAAAAGTCCTCCTGACTGCAGAGTATGACTAGCCAATCCTCCTTCATCATTTTGTTTTTGGCAAGTGTGCTACTTTTGCTGCTTTAGAGTCCAGGGTACAAGCCTGGTTCCCTCAAGGCTGGAAATCCTAATCAAAATGCAGAAAGGAACTGTTTCATGAATGCTTTTAAATAGGGAAATCCTAAAATTACTAGTGTCTCTGGTCTTTTAAAAATGTAGATTTCAATAAGTGGGTAAATCCCTGGGCTCAAATGACAGAAAGCAAACTAAAGGTCCCCAGAAACAAAGTTCTTAGATTTAAAAAATCCTGCAGCCTGAGAAATACGTCTAAGTGACAGAATTCATAAGGGATTAAAGTCCTAGCTCTCTGTACGTTGGCTGTCCAAAACTGCCCCAGAGGAGTATCTTCAAATGGCTTCCTGGGAGAAGTGAGCATAAGCCAGTGGAAAGAAGGTTTCAAAAGACAAGAAAAGGGAAATATCTCAGGAGCCCCCACTATCCCCTACTCCTTGGCCAGCCCCATCAGACCTGGAACTGGACCAGAGAACTGATGAGAGAACTGGACAGTGTGTGTGTGCATGTATGTGTGTGTGTGTGTGTGTGTGTGTGTAAGATACACTAGCAAATGGGACCTTCACAGTCCAGGTGGAGAAACCATGCTGTTCTCACACACAGGCACATAACTTGTTATTCACTGGTATCCTCCAATATTTATATGAGCAAATGTGAAAATGTGAAACTGAGCTTTAAACTCCCAAGCAGCATGAGAGGTAGAGGCAGGAGTGAGATGAAGAGAGATGTGGAGGAGCTTTAAGGAATCCTTTTAGAGGTTCAGAAAACAGGAGGTGGCAGTGTGCTGAATGCCTGCTGGCTGTGGTGCTGCATGGGGCATCCCAAGGAGCCTATTCCTGGGGCTGGGGGTCAGGGATGCAGGCGGTTTAGGCAGGGGAAAACTGTGGACATAGAACCTTCCATACCTCACTGGTTTCATTGCTGGGGCTGAGTCTAGAACAAGTCCAAATCACATTAAAATGGGCACATGCACATTTCAGATTTTAAAACCAGCCATTAGAACCAAGAGAGCTGGTGATTTCCCTAGGAAACTGTAGACTGAAATGGAATCTCATGACCCGGGCCACCAGACTTTCCAGAGATGGCCCTGAACATGTGATGGAAGTATTGGGCACCGGGGCCAGGGGTCCCCGCTCATAGTTTGGAATGAACGAAATAAGAAAACTCAGAAAACCATTCTTTCCTGCCAGCTTAACCCACACTCGAGGAAGCAGAGGCACATTAGATAACCAGTACAGGAGATCTGGAGAAAAGAATGAGGGTTCTACACTGAGGTAGTCAGAGAGAGAGAGAGGGACAGGGACAGAGACAGACTGAGAGAGTCTATGAAGGGCGTCTGTCAGAGAGTACTGGTTGGCATGTGCAACGCCTTGCCACCCACCTCTGTGCGGGTGAGTCTGACGTTGTGGTAAATGGAAGGGCAGTGTGCACATCACGCAGCACACAACCCAGTCATCACGTGGGTCACAGAAATGTCCGACCCAGGGGTCAGGAAACTATGACAGGCAGGCCAATTTCAGTCTGCAGCTTTGTATGGCCCAAGAGCTAAGAATAGTATTTACATTTTTAAAGTGTTGTAAAGCAAGCAAACAAACACTAACAAAGAAGAAGACTATGCTACAGAGACCATCTGTTCCCTGCCCACAAAGCCTGAAAGAGTTACTATCTGGACCTTTATGGTAACAGTTTGTCGAACTTTGGTCTAGATGAAGAGGAAAATCCCATCAATCTCTGAGTATTCCTGAAAAGGGAAACCAGAGCAGGTTCAGGAGAAGGACTGGAACAATGGGATAACTGAAAACACCACTCCATCTGATGAGTACTGCCTGCAACTCCACTAAACCACGCTAGTGAGGTACACATGAGCTTTGGAAGGAAGCCTGAGAATAGCTAGAGAGAGAGTCATAATAAGGAACATTAGGCAAAGCATGTTCTGGAAAACAAACAGCATGCAGAGCTCAGTACGGATGAGAAAATTCGGTATTGTTTGATAAAACTGAGATAGAGTTTGAGCCCAGGGATTGGTAAAATATCAAGAAGTTTCTAGAACACAAGTAAGTATCTCATGAGCATCTAACAGTCTGAAACTATCTTGTAAAGTTTAATAAGGGAAGAATAAAGTAGATTCTAGGAAAGTCTATATTGGTTTGCCCTACTTTAAATAAATATCAGTTACAAAAGTTCACACTGAAAAAGAAAATAGAGGCATTAGGGATATGGACAAGAGCATTTTTCATTTTTCAAAAGAAGTCACCAGAAGATGCCCTTCTGTAAGAAGCTTATCTCTTAAAACATGGAATTTGATCTACAAAAATTCAGTTTTTCAAATAACTCTTAGAGAAAACATCCACTGTAAAGAGTAGGGCATATATATTTAATTTGGAGGGAAATGAATGTTTCTATACTAAAAATCAGATTTGTCTTTGGATTCACGAACACTTTCCTTAAAGCATATGTATTATTCACTGACATACCTGGGAAATTCACGTGTCATAATAGTAGAAGCCAGCTGTGGGTCTTCCATAAATGCAGTGATTTGGATGAAAAAACACTGGGCCCAGAGGCAGGAGAACTGGGATTGAGGCTGGGCCTGCCACTGCATGACTTTGCGTAAGTTATTTAACTTTCTGGGCCTCAGTTTCCTCATCTGTAAGAGGAGAGGTTGGTCCCTTTCAGCACTAACATTCCATGACTACAGATAAATATAGAAATAAGATCAATACAACAATCTAAAAATAAGAAATAATCCCCAAAGTAAGCTCTGGAGTCAGTAGAAAAAAGTAGCAATGAAATATAATAAAAAGAATTAAATTTTAACTACTAGCCAGAGTAAATATATCTCATTTAAAAATTAATGAAAAGATTTGTAATTTACAATTGATTAGGAGAGGTAAGAACATACATGTTGCTATTTCTTCACCATCATACATATGGAGGAGATGAGTGTCTGGTGACTTGCACAATGAGCACAATGCTGCGTTTGCATGCAGAACATTTTGTAAAATTGAACATTAAAAAGAGCTCAACACCACATAAGGAATAAAGAAAGAGTAGTTAACTAGTTGCTGCAGTTCAGATTTTTTTGCAGATTTGTTGATATCAAATTCCACAAATATGCAAAATCTTAAAAATCAAATCTACTTCTATAAGAACCTCCCTAGAGAATAGCCACCACAGGGAAGATAGACATTTAAGGGTCGGCAGTATCAAACAAATGTAACACCTTTTCTTTTTCCTATTTGTGGATTAAAAAATTGTTTTTAAACCAAAAACAGGCCAGATGTGCTGGCTAAGTCAAATCAAAAGTTTCTGCAGGTTGAGCGAGTAGTTGATTCAATATGATAATTACTTAACACCAAATAAACATATTATCTGACGAACATGATAACATAAGTCACATGGCTGGAGATTGATCACGTAATGTAATGACAGCAGAAAAGATAGGAAAGGCTAGAATCATTTGGAGTCGTGGCTATAGTGACGCAGGAGCTTGAAGAAGTAACAGCACTAGAACACACACACACACAGACACACACTATTCGGATACTGCTGCTGCTGGTCCTGGGACCATGCTTTGAGAACCACTGGGCTAGATTTTGGGCTTTACTGAACAGAAGTACATACCTATTTCACATAACTCATTACTTATGCAAATTTTTTTTGCTAAACTTATTAAAAGTGCCTCAAATGTGTGCCTATGACCATTTCCTACTGTATTCCTCTACAAAATGTTTCAGATTATTAAAAAATTTATTTCGTATCCTTGTTAAAATCCTTATCATTTTTGCCGCCCTTTCACAAAGTTAGCTCTTTGCATCTCTTTCTCATTCTCTCATCATTTTAAATCCATAATAGTTTAGTCACTTATAGCTGAAATACACACAAAGGCTTTGGAGGGACCATACTCTGGAATAGAACTGGTCTCATTCTCACACCAAGAGGAAGTGGTAGCACAAAACACAGATAAGGGTTGGGGCCGAGGCTGCGTGCAGTAAAGTTGCACCTTGAAGAAGTTTAATAATCACCACTGATACCAGATGGCTGACATTGATCTGGCACTTATTGGACAGTTTCACCTTTCATAAACAAGACAGATTTTCACAAACTCTTTAAATCCTTGTGTTTTTTACTCAAATGATAAGTAGTACTAATTGCATTTGTGTAAAAATGTTAAGGTACAACAAGAATTATCTAGGCCTTCTAAGTGTCTTGGGTAGCCATTTCTGAGACTCCCTTTGTAGAAACCATACTGAACAGCACTGAGAATCAGGAGAATTTAATTGACCATCAGCAATTTACTCAGATAGTTCCAGGAGATTAAGGTATTTTCTATATTTAGGAAATAGTTATCAGTGAATTTGACCTTTCCATGGTGAAAAATATACTTCTGTAACTGACAGATGCCTAAAATTCTACAAGTAGAACATCATTCCTTTGGCTTAAGGCTTTTTCCCTGTTAAAATGCAAGTGACCCTCCAAAGAGGTTTCAATAAGCCTTATAATCTCGAAGTAAAGGAATTGATTCCTTTCCTGAGAGCATGCTTTCCTTAGCAAGGAGGAGGACAAACGAGGAGGCATTCAGGAGAGTTGGTACCAAGAAGCAAGGTCTGCGGGGAATGGAGCAGAAAGAGGAGACAGAGGAGGCCAATGACAGACCTCCAACTCATTCACTATTTTGCTGAAGGGCTGTCTCTGTCAGTATTCCTACTGAAATGAGTGCTAACTTGCCACTTGGAGCAGGTTACTTAGAAATCAGCCATGTTTTCTGATAATATTGAAAAGTCTTTGATGTATAGGCATACAAAGGTTTAGAACCATGGAAAAATTGATGGCAATGAAACATTTGGTGCAACAACAGATAGGGAGTTACCCTCCCCCCTCAAATCAGAAGAACCGTACATGTCCATAGGAAGAAGTTAAATTGATACTACTTTACAGAGTGCAAATTGCAAGGCCGGGATTAGGGTAAGGCACTTACATGGCCCTGAGAGTGGGTGCCTCCTTATATTTTGCACCCCAGGTGCCTCACTCACCCCACTCTAGCCCTGGCCCTGGCAAATCATATTAAAGTGAAGGCTGGCCATTGTGTTACATACTTGGTGATAATCGAAGGCTGCACTGGAGAACAGAGCACTGACTATGAACTTGTCCTTTTAGGGAATAGTTTGTTGATGAGGAAGAGAGCAGGTGCATGGACAGATCTGCTTAGACTGATGGGTCTTGTGGGATCACAATCTGACCTGTGTCACTGGAGAATTAAAATGGGTGTCTGGTGACACTCCTGTTATAAGAGGCTTGCAGACTCTCCTCTGTCTTTGTACATTCAAGGTAATGTTTCCAGATCAACTGGTTGATTTGTGGTCAGTAAGCTAACATGAGCTTTTTTGCTTCCTATGATCTTACCTCTTTAAAGGGTGAGCTGTTGGCCAGGGATGTAGTTCACAGGAATGCATACTGAGGGACATGTTGGGGCCAGGTGGGAGGCCCAGGTGAGAGACTGAGGCAGGCAAAGGACAAGAGACAGCAGCAAAGATTCCTGTTGTGCTGAGAATGACTTGCTTTCCACCCTCAACCTTTGAACCACAAACACATAATGAATACCCACCAAGGGCAAAGTGCTCTTAGCTACCGATTAACCTCCTCCCCTGGGGATGACTCCCTCTACTCCTGACTAGACAGAAGTCAGTCCAGCAGAGAACCCTGCTGCTATTAGTTGGAATCAGAGGAAACAAAGGGACAGAAACAACTTGAATTGGAAGTTGATTTCCTGGGGCTAACTTCATTTCATCTGAATCCCTTCTGTATTCCACCTTCAAAAATTATTATTTTTATTCACACTAGTAATAGTGGCAACAGTGGGTTTTCTGAAAGTCTTACTGGAAGGGGCTTTCTGCCTCTCTTCTCGTCTTGGCAGAGTAGGTGCAGAAGGCAGCAAACACTGTGGCTTGTGCCTGGATGGGAGACAGAGTTGGTGTTATGATAAACAAGGGGAAGCAAAACGTTGAGTGCTAGGATAGGAGAGCTGTCTGGTATGATGTTCATCAAAGATTGATAGAAATGCTATAGTTTGGTTGTTTGTTTAGGACTACGTCCACCTGTTACAATATTAAATGATTATTACCAGCCCTCAGTGTTACCTCTGACCACGCCATCTCTGCCCCGAATCCTTTTCTGCTAATAGGAACAACACTGGGTATTGGAGGGCCATAGTGAAGATGTATAAGACTTTCTAAAAATTGCAGGCATGCAGAATATTGCAGAGGAAAGCAAGACTTGGGGTAATTGAAAAACATCAAGATGTCTGGGTATTCAGCTTTAGAATCTTTGGGGAAAACCACCAGAGGCCGCAAAATGAGGGGAGAGACAAAAGTAGCAAAGAAGCTTCCAAAAAGTCAGCAGAAGTAACAAGTCTTATACGATGTGAGTCTCATACTCTGTTTTATAGCTCATAATCAAGAGTACAGGGCCCCGGCAGTCTTTCACTTTTGTTAGGCAAAAGCACGAACACTCCATTTCCCCACAGAGGAAAATGTTTCTGTCCTTTGAAATTCTGAGTCGAGGGCAGACAAGTGTGGTATTTGTATATAAATTAAGGCTAGGAATGAATCTCGTTTTACTTTAGGCAAAACCTCTGAAATCTGGTCAGGGCCTTTGAACCAACTAGTTGGAATGCTTTCAAAGGCAACTGAGCTTTTGGTAACTGTCTATTATTTGAAGTAGCTTCTGTCTAAATCGGGGGAGGTGCTGACGGCAAGGGAGTGGATGGGCCTGGTCTGCACTTAGAAGTCTAGAATTCAAAACTGTACCAACTAAGGGCCCAGTCCTAGGCCTTCTATGTGAGAGGCCCAAGTCCCATCAGCACTTAGTCTGGTTTTCCAGCTGCTCTGTCTGCTGTGTGGGCAGCTGGGCTAAAGGGTTTGCTTCTTATTGAGACCTATCAAAGTCAAGATCTGCTTGTCTCTGGGGGGACGTTTCCACATCCTCCAAGAGGTTGACCAATGAATCTGTTGGGTGGGGGGGTGAAGGAGGAAGAGGTCAGGATACCCTCTTTGTGAATTTCATTTGACTTTCTTTTTTCCCTCTTGGGAATGGTGGACAATTAATTTTCCATTATTGGTCAGCTAGTTTTCTTTGTTCATAGCTGTCTGTTTTCCCCCTCAACCTCTCAGAAACCAGACATATGAAAATCAAATGAATCATGGCTCTTGCTTTTCTTAGAAAATTGAACTGACAAGAATAGTTAGTGTCTATAAGCTTTGGCAGGGGGTGGGGGGAAGGGGTCACAATGATTGTTCTGGTGCTCTGTCAGCATCCCATTTAACAAAGTTCTTACTTTCTCCCCTAGCATGGTTAATTGAAAACTGGTCAAACAGCAGAACCTAAATGGCAAAAAGTAGCCCTTTTTGGGGGGTTATGGACCACAGTAACTTGCTAGGCTGCCTTTCAGATTTTCGCTCTATCCTTTTAGTGTGTATGTTCTTGGCTTGGGAACAGAGGAAGATCTCCTTTAAACAAAATAAAACCAACCACAAATCACAATCTGAACTGAATGGTGGTGGGCAAGTTACACTTACTTTCTCTCCTCCTTGAGCCTCTGAGGATGCTCTTCCTTCAGCTAATGACTTCCTGTAATGAATGCTATATGCAAATGAAACCAGAGTTCTTCGAATGCAGCATGAGCTGGGCACAGACACTAGCTATCGTTGGTGGCAGACACTTGAAGGATCTCAAAGTGCATGTGTGAGTTACCTTGGGTAGATGTGAGTGAACAAATGGCTGCCTTGTTTGTTGACTGAGATTGGTTCATCCAAAGCAACCCAGTTCTGACCTTTTCTAGCAGAGGAGTGAGGAGGGGGAGGTCTATATGTTTACTGAAACTCATCACCCTGATCTCCGTGTAGACAATCAAACTGAAAAAGGCATGAAGTTCAGGACAGAGTCACATTCATATTTTGTACTACAAAAGCCATCCAATCAACCCCATGCCGAAATAAACGCACACCTGCAAACCTCTCATGAGAGAGAGTTATACTGTGGTTGAAGAGGCATTAGAGTCCTTCTGTTTCTCCATACAAGGTCATCAGGGCCTTGATGGGAAAGTGAATAATGAGCATTGGCACCCTGTATCCCCTGGGATTGGCAGCCCTCAAACTGCTCTCTCACTGTGCCCCTCAGTGACAGGAGCCAGGGATGGAGCAGCTTGGTGATTGATTAAAGAGATGGCACATGTGCCCTTGCATCTGAGAATTTCTTCTAAGTGCATACCACTGGGGGAAATAAGGAGAAAATCGGTACTCAGTAATGGCAAGATTTTAAGTATGAAAATGTAAAATGTCTGAAGATGATTAAAGTGCCTGATAAATTTAGTTCTAGATGTGGCCTCTCTCCTGCTGTCCAGAGTGTAAGTTAATGTCAAAGAAATGCAGGCTTTTTTGTTATATTCTTTTTCAAAACCTTCTTTTCCTCTTCCCCCTTCTCTACTCAAGTTTAGTAACTAAACCTTGCTTGCTGAACCCAGGGCTTAGGTACTGGGGTTATCAGGGGTTTTGTAGTCTTTTGAAAATTGTGCAATAATTCGCCGAGCCAGTGGGTTAGTGGTCTTCAGCAGTTCGGCTGCTGAGGGGCGGGACCTTGGAGTTGCCTTGCTTCCCTTCTTCTGTAGCAAGGCCTTGAAATCATCATTTCTGCCAGCATCTAGGTTGGCACTGCCGCTTGACCCTGAAGAGGCAGCCAACTCACTGACCGGAGACTCAGGTGGGTTCCTTACTGGTGAGTGGGAGCTTGGTCTGCTGCTGCCAGCAAAGGTCTCACCAGGTTCCTTCCAGCCAAGCAGCTTTCTTTTGGACCTAAACAAGAGAACGTGTGTTTTCAGTGAATTCATGTGCAAACATTTCCTAATGCTTCATATAGTGTCACGAGTGTCGGTGACATGATCTGGGAATGTCCATGCAACAGCTTTGTGAGCAGTTGTACCTACCAGCTTTCTCTCTCTCTGCTAAGTCCTCAGAGTTCCTCATCTGGTCCCGTCCCTATACTCCTTTCAATGTCCGCATCTGGAGTCACTGGGCCTGTGCTTGCAGGCTCAGTCCTGCCCAGGTTCTGGGACCAACAAAGAATTTAAGGAGTCAAGGCTAGTACCTCAGTGACTCTGAATCAAGACAGCCTGGGAGCTGATCCTGTTATGAACTTGTGCTCCAACTCCAGTAATTAGGCTCTTTCCAGTTTCCTCACTATTGAATCCCTGCTTTGTGCCCCGGTTCAATAACTGGGTCCCCATGTGGTCATTCTTTGCCTATAACTGGGTCCCCGTGTGGTCATCCTTTGGCTAAGTTCCTGCTCTGATGCTCAGCCTGGTGTCCCACTTTACTTTTTGATGAGGTTTTTTTTTTTTTTTTTTTGGGTACAGGAATTCTGTGAAGGGTTAAGTCTCTGACTGTAGGCAGAGCTGTGAGAGAGCAGATGGAGCCACAATAGGCCATGTGGTTGCTAAGAGACGAGGGGCCTCTCACTCCGCACCTGGTCCTCCCTTCCCTGCCTGCCCCTCCTCCACTTCACCCGAAGATGTCAGTGAATCAGAGATGTGAGGCCCTGGACTGTGTTCACATACGTGGACATCTGAACTTAGTCTCCAGTTTCCAATCTAATGCTTAGAGGTAGCAGTTTTTCTTCTGGTATAAGGAGGGAAGGCAATTATAATGAGAATTAAAGAAATTGGTCCAGACCTGTGGATCACAGTAAATAAATCTTCAGTTGTACGTGAAGCCACAAACACATCATCATCATCTTCTGCAATCCATTCGGCTGTTTTATCACTGATTACACTTTTTTCTTCGGTGCTTGGTTCCATTAAACTCCCTAGGCATAAAAACCAGAAAGAATTGTTTTGACCACAATCATTAGGACAAAGCACATTCTCAGATGTATTTCATCTGATGTTCAGAGCAACTCTGGGAGGGCAGCAGGGAAGAAACTTGTTGTCTCCATTCTGCAGAGAACAAGATGTTCCCAAGGTTAGTGATTTGGCCTGCACAATGTGGAGGGAGTGATGAAGACCAGCCTGGCTCCCTGTTTTCTCATGCCTTTTCCGTTACAACAATGCTTAGGTTGCCTGAACATTCTCTTGTTTTAAATGTATCATTTTTAAAACTCAAGGAGCTGAGAACAATCTAAAGCAATGACTCAACCAGTGGGTGGAAGTGGGACCTATCTGAATCTCAGAGGGAGCCTGTGGAGTTTGAGGAAGCAGATTCTAAAATTACCTGTGGCTTTGACTTGTTTGCTTGTTTTAGTTGCAATGATTTAACTTATGTCGAAAATCCAAATCAGCTTAAGAAAGGCCATAAGATTTTGATGTTTGTGTTAAGGGTTTCAAAAAGGATGAGAAACACAGATGAACCTGGAGGACATTATGTTAAATGAAATAGCCAGTCATCAAAAGACAAATACTATGTAATTCTACTTATATGTGGTCCCTATAGGAGTCAAATTCATAGAGACAGAAAGTAGAAGAGTGGTTGCCAGGGGCTGCGGGGAGAGGATGATGGGGAGTTATTGTTGACTGGGTACTGACTTCAATTTTGCAAGATGTAGAGAGTTCTGGAGATGGATGGTGGTGATGGTTGCTGCTGCTGCTGCTGCTAAGTTGCTTCAGTCGTGTCGGACTCTGTGCGACCCCATAGACGGCAGCCCACCAGGCTCCCCCATCCCTGGGATTCTCCAGGCAAGAACACTGGAGTGGGTTGCCATTTCCTTCTCCAATGCATGAAAGTGAAAAGTGAAAGTGAAGTCGCTCAGTCGCGTTCGACTCTTAGCGACCCCATGGACTGCAGCCCACCAGGCTCCTCCGTCCATGGGATTTTCCAGGCAAGAGTACTGGAGTGGGGTGCCATTGCCTTCTCCGGGTGATGGTTGCACAACATTATAAATGCGCTTAACACCTACTGACCTGTGCACTTAAAAATGGTTGCATGCATGCCAAGTTGCTTCAGTCATGTCCGACTGTTTGCAACCCTATGGACTAGAGTACACCAGGCTCCTCTGCCCATGGAATTCTCCAGGCAAGAATACTGGGAGTGGCTTGCCATTTCTACCTCCAGGGGATCTTACTGACCCAGTCATTGAATGCATATCTCTTATGTCTCCTGCATTGGCAGGCAGATTCTTTACCACTAGTGCCACCTGGGAAGCCCTCAAAATGGTTAAGATGGTAAATTTTACATTATATGTATTTTAGCACAGTTTAAGCAAAAAGAGACAAGAAAGAAAAAAAAGGATATGAAATATCATCCAGCTTGGTCTTATGGTTCCAGGCAGAGATAGGCTCAAACCATCCAAGAAAGTGAGCCCCCTTTCCTCTAGAAAACACTAAGAGAAGCTGCTGGTGGTAAAATATTACACTGCTTGAAGCCCGCCAGTCTGCCATGGCACTTGAACTCAGACTGGGAGGGTACTTAGTCCCATGCATGAAACTAAATTTAGTGGAAGCTGGTGAAAAGTGCTGTCTAATGAGATGGAGAGACGGTTCCTAGGGCAGGAGATGCCTGCCTGAGGAGGAAGATGGGTTCCTAAGGTCTTAGGGTGCTGAGACCTAGTTAATTTCATTAGCTCACCACTGGGGGTTCCAGGGTAGACTGTTCCATACTGTCCCATACTCCACTGATTGCTGTGGAGATCCCTCCGACCCCCGGATCAGTCCTGATCCCAAGGGCAGTGAGACCAATTTAGAGTAACTCAAACCTCAAGAGGTGTCCACTCTTGATTTGGTCGCCTTGGGATCAGGCTCATTATCTGGGGGCATTTGCTTCTGCCTCTGGCACCCCATCCTCACTCTTGTCTCTTCTGGGATTGAAAGGAAAAGCCCACAGACATTTTACTAACCTGGAGGACTTGCTTCCCTTTCGCTGTTGGACTGTGGCCTTGAGGTCATCCTTGTACCAGCAGATGGCAGGTGGTCATCAGTTGGGAGACACTTGGCATCTTCCTCCAGGGTGATGATGGGGCTGAGGGGCAGTCTTGGTTCAGTCACATAGGCCTCCGCTTGAGCCGTGGGTGAAGTGAGAGGCAGGTACAGCACGCTGGGCTTTTTTGGTACAGGAGGTGGAATCTTGCCTTTCTTTTTCTCAGCTTCTTCTTGGCTCTGGAGGCTAATTCTTTCAGGCAGGGCTCTCCCCTTAGGGCCCTCATCCTCCATACTTCCCTGGGGAGGTTGCTGTGTTCCTGAGAAGAAAGCACCAGAGGAACTGGCAAAAGGCGTGAAAACAAGAGATGAGGGTGCTGTGGACTCCCCTGGGCTTCTGCTCTCAGGGAAGCTGGAGGACTTTGATTTCCGCACCACTGTGTAGATATCTTGAGGGAGTGGCCTTACGTGCTGAATTGAGCTCTTGGGAGTCATAGCCAATGTAGGCGAAGTTAGTGGGTACTCCTCAGGGACAGATGGTGGCTTGTGGACTAAGCTTGGAGGCCTTCGGGCCAGAGGGGGCTTCTCGGCTATGGGAGGTTTCATCTTCCTCTCTGGCAAGGTGAAGACTTCAGCTCCTGATTCCTCAGCGTAGTCAGGGCTCTCAGTGTCATCTTCCAGCTCAGACTTGCTGACTGACCTCAGGCGAACAGAACGTAAGTCAGACTGAGTAACCATGGGCATGATTGGCTGGTTGGGGCTAGTTTTCTGGGCTAGCTTGGCCCCCAAATTTGTATCTGAGTGATGCTGGCTCACCTTGTTTTTGCTTCGGATTGAGATACTCATCCCAGACAGATCCAGGTTGGTTGAAGAGGTCAATGGTAGGTCAAACGATAGCCGTGACTTGGACATTTTCTCCATTGGTGATGTTGCGGGTAGTGATGACTTCCTCTCAGGTACCACTGGACGCACCCGGACACTGCTGCTTGGAGGGGGCAAGTGGCCCAGGGTCAAGGACATGGAGACAGTGGGTGTTGGCGTCTCTGACTGGCTGGAGTATCCACTGGAGGGTGACATCAGCCCAGTAGGCCTTCCTGGAGAGGATACCTCCCTGGCCTCCACCTCGATGGAAAGCTGGGAAGGCGTCGTGGCTCTGGAAGTGGAAGGGGAGGCAAGAGACTCTGAGCTGCCCTGAACTTGGGTGCACTCAATGACTGTGGTGCCAGTGGCAGTGCTGGAGCTGGACAAGGACTGGTAGGTGTCACCAGACTTCCAGTCAGTAAGATACCAGTGATGGGCGAATTGTGTACCTTCTGGGTCTTTGAAGGTTGGCACAGCTGGGTGACCCTGAGTATCTGGGTGGGATGAGTGATGTCCTTGGTGTTCCAAGGAGAGACAAAGGCTCCTGGGCCTCTGGTCCTTGGGTAGTACTGACCCACCTTCCGGCAAGAGGACTGGTTCATCTTTGACCAGTGAGACACTGCGAGTCGGAGGGGAAGGCTTCTTCTTGGCCTTCTTGAGTGAGATGCTCTTGGACCTCTGCCTTCTGTGATGGGCCTCCTGTTGGGCACTGAGGGAGGCAATGTTGTCAGCACTGTTACTGCCCTCAGAACTCGTACTGGCATAAGGTAGGGCACAGGCTTCACTGGCCTTCTGCTCCTCCTCATAGTCCACATCCATGGTACCTGTATCTGTGGGTACAGACAGTGACCGCTCCCGGAACTTGCTGGCCCCACCTGGGCCTGTCTCCAGCCTTGAGGTACCACCGGTCAGAAGGCCAATCTTGGAGGGTCGTTCAGATACTTGGCTTCGTTGAGTAGGATGCTGAGAGTAGCCAGCAGGCCCACTGCACCCTGCTGGGATATCACGAGTGACAAAGAGGGTAGCAGCCTCCTTAGGAACAAGAGGTGGCAGTGTGTGCAGAGAGACCCAAGAATTCCCAGAGGAAGGACTTTTTCCATTTTCATTGACTTGACTGCTCTGAGCGGTGGCACTTGGAGTCACATAGGTAAAAGCATCTCCCTTCCTGGAAGCAGAGAATGTCGATTCTGTTGGTCCATTGCAAGAACCAGGAATGCTGTACACCATCCCCATGCTCTCCATTCCAGGGGGTTTTGTGGCACCCCATGCCTGGGGAGGTTCTTCCGGATGACTAGAAGGATTTCTTAGTACTGGTGAGGTGAGATTTGGGAACCGAGCTTCCTGACCAAGTGCAACTCTTCCATGAACACTTTCTGGAACTGAATGGCTGGGCCTGATGTCTGAGGTGGTAGAGCGGGCCACACTGCCTGCTGGGCTGTTGCTGTGACCTGGAGGAGGTAAACATAGAATGTTAGAGGTGTGGTTAGGGATCCCCCAGCAGCAGCTGTCACCAAAGAGATAGGATCACCAATTTTTTGTCAAGAAGCATTTGCCAATAGCTTGGTCAGAATTCCTTGGTTCTTCCTTTCCATAGTTGAGGATGCTGGGGAAGTTGAGTCCTTACCCATCACCACACAGTGAGGCACAGGGTGCCCTTGAATTGTCCAGATGGCTGCCAAAGACTTTTAAAAAAAAAAAAAAAAATATATATATATATATTTTTTTTTTTTAATTGAAGGATGATTGCTTTACAACATTGGTTTGATTTTTGCCATACATCAACATGAATCAGCCATAGGAGGGAGGTTCAAGACGGAGGGGACATATGTACATCTCTGACTTTCCAGCTTTGAATATGCCTTTTGGAGCTGAAGTAGCATGTGGGACAGCCATGGTCTTTTTTCCCCCAGGTTTTCACCCCAGGCTCAGGAAGCCACCACAGACAGCCCTCAGCATTCACCTCTCCAGAGATGAGAGCAGAGGCTTTCAAACTGATAAAGGACAGCAGTGTGACCTTCAGTTCCAGCAGCACATTGGGAGTATGCCACAGCTGAAAAGTTGTTTGGTTGCATTCTTGGCTTTTTAGATTGGCAACAGGAGAAAGTGAGGATAACTTACAATGTGAGGAAACCATTCAGATGTTGAAAACGCCCAAAGGTTTTCTCATATACATAACAA
The DNA here is from genome assembly GCF_027580195.1 of Bos mutus. Taxonomy (NCBI): domain Eukaryota; kingdom Metazoa; phylum Chordata; class Mammalia; order Artiodactyla; family Bovidae; genus Bos; species Bos mutus. The sequence goes on along the minus strand of NC_091646.1, from coordinate 68,943,640 downwards.
TTATTACTGTTATGAGGATGACGATGAGGATGACTACTCTTATGATAATTTATAATAACGGCCACTGTTTGCTGAACACATACTATGTACTGGGCACATGGTAGGAAAATTACATACAATAACTCTAATCCTCACGACCACTCCATGGGTTGGAATCATCATCCCCATTCACAGATGAAGAAGCTGAGGCTCAAAGAGGTTAGGGAACTTGGCTAAGGCCTCACAGTTAGTAAGTGGAGAGGCCAGAATTTGTATTCACATTTCTCTGGTCTGTGCTCTTTGGATGGCATTCATTTAATGGCAGTAATGGTTTTGTGAAGATGCTACTTTTAGTGATGATTTCCTTCTTTATCCGCCTAAAGTTGACATATATAGCTATATTCTACTTATAATGGGAAACAATAACATAACAAATTTATTAGCCTGGAGATCTCCTGTCCATTTTCAGTTGCTGCCCTGTAAGCATTGTGACAAAAGGCTTTTGGTTATCCTTAATTAATTACTATTAATATATTGCCTTTTTCAAGATGTCCAAAGTCCCCCTCTCCCCCAATCACTCCTGTTCTCTGTCACAACAATAACACTTGGGTTGCAGAAATGGTAAGAGTGAGCAAGGGAAAAGGTTTGGGGGATCAGCTATGGTGGGGTCACCTTGGTCTCGCTGGGAATAGTTAGAGAATCCAATAATGGTCCGCCTCCGCCTCAGGGTGGACTTGGGGTTCACGGCTGTCTCTGTGTTAAACAACGAGTGTCGCAAACTTGCATGTTTATCAAACTGCTGCCCTGTAGCCAAAATAAAGACACTTGGGTGCATCCTGGTTTCTGTTCACAGTATGGTAGAAACTGGCCTGAGGTAGAGAGAAGGGATGATGGCAGTAGCGATGAGAATGAATAGCATTCAGGCAGGTGACCCTTCTTCCCCGTCCCTCCCATCTTGGCCCTGGGCACCCGCAGCTCCAAAGCATGCATGCTGAATTTCAGAGGTCCACCCTGGGGTCACCTGTGAGTCTTAGGTGGCTGAGAGCTGTGGTTTTCAACCCTGGTTTTATATCGAAATAAACTGGGTGGCTTTTCAAACTCTAACAACTGGACCCCATCTCAGAACACTTAACACTCTGGGAATAGGGCCCAGGTAGAAGCATTTTCTCAGACTCCCCAGGTGATTGTTCAGATGTACAACCTGGGGTGAGAACCCTTGAAGTGGAGAGACAGGTTGAGACTAGATGTTGTTTGATTGCAATCTTTTCTCAGAGAATGCTGTAACTTGGGCCAATGAGTGTCTCCAAGAAATTGCCCCATCCCGGCATCCAGGAAGCAGTCAGATAACCTGCCCTCCAGCCCCCTGATCACATTTGATCAAAGTTCGCCCTGCATGGTGACTGAGATCTACTTTTTTCAAAGCACCGGCTCAGCCTTTGCTTCTATGGAATTGCTAGGGCAAGGACAGGGTGAGGGCAGTGGAGTGAAGTTTGCTGCTTCCCACCACTGTCTCTCTTACAGCAGCTGGCTAACCAAACCCTCCCCTCTCAGTCCCATGAACACATAGGTACCCGCCTCCCCAGCAAGTGGCTCTGTGGACAAATCACAGGGCCAGCCTCATTGAGGGCAAGGTAGAAGTTCAAAAACAAAGTGCCCACCACCACTGTGAGCTTTTCCTCTCAGCCCTCACACTTCTGGGTATATCTCCTGAGGCTCTGGGCTCTGTTTCCTGCCTCTGATTTCCTGAGATGACACCAGTGGCATTGGATGACCTCATATCCAGGGAGTATCACCACCTGTGGCCAGAGCTGTCCTTATCATCTTCATCGACTTTTTCCAGCACACCAGAGGCCAGTGCTGGTGCACAGGGTGCCTCTGGTCCCCTTGGGTTAGGAGGTCTTGATCTCATCAAGTTGTTGGCCCTATCTCCTGAAATGGTTGACATTCCTCCTCTTCCACTTATAGCTGGTGAAGTGTGGTGAATGAATTAATAATGGGCACGGTAGAGGGTTCCACATGTCCCCAGAGAAAAAGCCAGCTGAGCTGTGTACAGTATTTTTCCCATCTCAAGGTAGTACCGGGTTCCTCTTTGATCTTACACAATAGGAGGAGGCCCACCCCCACTAGGAGACGGAGTGACGACTCAAAGTGCTGTAAGGCCCTTGGTCTGTGCTCTGTGTCTGATCTTACTATTTACCACCAGCACCCTGAACCCCACACGTCCCCTGAAACTCCTATCTGTGTGCTCCAAACCCAGCTTCTGGCACAAGTTTTCTTTCCCCAAACCAAACATAACTCATACGCTCTAAGTTTCCACAATGCTCCAAAGAGCACACAAATTCATAAAGTTTTAGAATTTTCTGGTAAGAGAGTTTCCTTTGCCATCAAATGGTCTCAGTTAGCGTGGCAGGGCCAGTAGAAAGTGAAGAAAGAGCATGCCTCCATTCCCTGGTGAGATCCACGATCTTGACAGTGCGGGGTGAGCCAGTAGCAAAGAAAGTCTTGCTCCCTCCCCCAGCACCCAGTGCGTTTGGACAGGATGATCTATAGTTGGCATGGAGGGAAGCGAACAGAGGTGATGCTAAGCAACTCTACCGGAGACGTTGATGGGCACGATGTCAGAGTGTGTGGGACAAGACTGAAGCCACCGCTTCTCCTCTAGGATGGGCAGAGGAAAGGGGCTATTCCAGGCAGCTTGCTTGTCGGCTGTGGTAGGCAGGCTCAGGGAGGCCTCAGGGGCCCTCACACCCTGCATGGTAGTCTCATCCTCGCTCAGCTGCCATTTTGTGGGCTGTTGGGAAAGAAGGTGATGGGAAGGGTGTGCTTCCAACTGGAGATGAGCTGTGCCCACAGGATGGCTGTCTAGGCAGGGTGGTCAGAGGCTTCATCTGGGAGGCAGGAAAGCGTGGATAGGCTGCCAGGCCAGATGCCTGCTGTGCAGGGCCCACCTCAGTGGGGCCTCAGGATGGCTCTGCTGGTGAGCAGAGGTAAGTAGCAGCTTCCAGTGGGTAATGAAAGTTGTTTCAGGTCCCCCGTCAAAGGGCGTGGAGCAAGCTCTGCATGCTGGCTCTCCCAGGTGGGGGAAGAGGCAACTCACCATCAGTACAAACTCCAGACGCCTGGCAGACTGGAGCCTTGGGCTGGGGGTGGGCTCAGGGGCCTCATCAGCAGAGCGGAAGGTCTGCCCCAGAAGTCTGGCCTCCGAGTACTGTTCCTCATATTCTTCTGAAAAACAGCACAGTGGATACACACTCTAGGGAGCCACGGCCAAGGGCCAGGCTGGGGAAGGACCACAAGCTGGGGGCTCCTGCTCTAGCTGCCAGGTCTGACTCGCATTGTTTCTTTAAGTTAGTTCCCAGCATCTGAGCCTCTGGATTCAGGAATGGAAAAATGCCTACTTCCTACGAGGAGAAAAGAGTCAATGGATTTGAGTTGTGCTGGTTCGGGGACTAAGCCTTTGTCTCCATGGCCCCCATGGTAAGTGTTCAACTCAGGGAAGAGGCTCAGGATGCAGATGCCTTTGGCCACTCTTTGCTCCAAGGCCCTCTCTTTGAAGCCCTTCAGCTCTCTAGGTTTTTACGCAACTCTACCAGGGACATGACCTGTGTGAAGCACAAAGAAATATGCCTTGGGAAGTCCAATGTTGAACATTCCCTTGGATGCCGAGAACTCTTACCTCAGCCTCTAAGGGCTTGGTTCCCTGCACCTTAGCCCCACTGTGGTGGGGGGTGATGTCAGTTCCAGCGGGGCTAAGGTGAAAGAGAGGGAAGGCGGAGGTAGTGGCAGAGGAGAAAGAGAAGTTTAGGGGCACTGTCAGGGAATAAGAAGAATGCAGAAGATTTGAATGGGTTTTATTTAAGTGACGGATTCAATGAATGAAGGAAGTGAGGCTAAAGAACCAACAGTCAGAGCTTGCACATTTGAACAGAGACTTGAAGAATCATAGAAACTTGGAGTCAGGAGGGGCCTCGAGGGTTCTCTGGTCCAATGTTTCATTCTGGGCTCCCATTTCCTCCTCAGCAGCCCTTCCAGGTGTTTCTTCAGCCTCCACACACCTGCCTGCAGAGAAGGGAAGCAGCCTTCCTCCCAAGGTGGCTCATTCCATCCAAGGACAGTTGGGGCTGTCAGGCATATGGAAAGTTCTTCCTTATCTTGAGGTGAAATCTACCTCCCCCTAGGTTTCCACCCACCTGTCCTCATTCTGCCCATGGCGGTAACACAGAGCACACTGACTCTTTCTGCATGGCAGCTCCTCTCAGCAGAACACAAGGCTCACGGTGTCCCTTGGAATCTTGCTTCTCTAAGCTTGCCACTGCCCTGGCAGGGAGGTGGGGTTCATGGCTGTTGTCCAGTTGGGTGGCCACTCTGAAGTTTTCTATTCTCCATAAAAGTTAGCCTTTGTTGGTAATGCATAAATGACAGCTGGTAAGACCTCTTTTCACTTTTAATGTTCATTCAACAAATGCCCTCCTGCGGATGCAGCCCTACGCCAGGTGCTCCCGGAAACCTGAGAGTTCTGAGAGATGTGATCTTTTACATTGAGAAGCCCAGTCTGGTTAGGTGGACAAAATATATACCTGGGATTAGCAGAAGAATGAGTAAATGAACAAATGAGTAAATGAAAGGAAAATCAGTTTGTAACTATACAAGTCCTTTTGAGCTGGATGGTACAAAGGGCCTTGTATGAGTGCTTAGGGAGGGAATGATGCAAAGTGCAGAACTAGCGTTAAAGGTCTTCTTGGAGTCAGCAAGCATAGAACTTGGAAGAAAGTGTAAGGATTGGAGTGAGGAAGAGGGAGGAAGGGCTTCTCTGCTTGGAAAAGAGCCTGGAGTGGGGCAATAAGTGCCTGGAGGGTATAAGGAGCTTGTGACTAGCACTGGGGTTTTATTTGTATTTTTTTCTTCAGATCTAACTTACCTACAGTAAGGTACACAAATCTTCAGTGTGCAGTTCAGTGAATTCTGATATATGCATGCTCCTTGTAATCTCCATCCAGATATTTGCAGCACCCTAAGAGTTTCTCTCATAGCACTGAGTTTTAATCCTCTTGCTACTTACATTGGATAAATCCCACTGGTCAATGTGTATGTTTTTCATATTTTAAGATCTATTAGGGACCACATTGTTTTTTTCTTTACGTTAATTTTAACATTGTGTCTAGATCAGTCTGTGTTCCAAAGGACACCAATCAGGAGTTGATGTTGCATTTTATCAGTACCATTTTACCCAGCTGCCAGATACTGTTGCTAACTGGTTTAGGAACACCCTATTTTTAATTCTCACAAGATTCTGCCATGTGGGGAACTGGAATCCCCATTTTAAAGATGACGGACTAATCTGAAGCTCAGAGAGGTTGGGTAATATGCATAACGCCACACAGCTAGTTAGGTGTGGGATTCAAATCAGATTCTGGCTCTGTCTGATTTCAAAGTATGGGTTTTCTCACTCCACCTGGTGCGAGCAGTCTGACTGCTCAGGTGTTATGACTGGGATGTTTCTCTGGTTGTGTGGACCCAGCTTTGTGTACAAGGTGCTCATCAGTATACCTCAAAGACACTGAGTTGGGAATTGGGAATGAGATGAAGTCTGAGTGCTGTGTATTGGGCTTACTTGGTGAGGCAGGAGTGACCCAGGAGACACATAAACAAGGTTATTTCAAAAGCAGAGAGAGTGAAGCCCAGAGAGGGAGACCCTGTTGATGCCTCATTTGTCTTCGGGTGCCAGAATTCCAAAGGCTTGGGTGATGTGGCAAGAGAAGACCTGAGGGTATGTGGACCCACATTCTTTGGAGTCTCTCATCTGGTGTTCTTTGTAAATGACTTGACTCATGGCTCTGTCTCGGCTTTTCCCCCAGAGACAAGTGAACTGAAAAAAAGTAAGGGGGGAGCAAGGGGTGTAAACAGCCTTAAAATTAGGGTCTTTTGGAGTCAGTAGTTTGGAAGGTGAAAGATGGCAAGTGTGTCTTTTGTTTTTCAATAGGTTTTCTACTATTCTCTCTTTTTCTCTCGCGGGTCCCTGTCCTTTCTTCGTCGCCTCCCTCTAGCCGCTGCTGGGCCCGTGGCCTCTGGCCGCAGCCCCCCTCCCTCTCAGTACCTTGCAACAGGCTCTGGAGATTGAGCTGCGCCTCGCGAAGCAGCTCCTCTACACTCGGGGGCCTGCCCGAGGAGAGGAACACGTTCACTGGCTGTCGCCATGACGACCTCGAGTGGGCAGTCGCTGTCGCATTTTCCCGACCCGAGTTAGCTGCAGCTAGGGAAGGAGAGAGGCAGTGAGAGGCGCTGCCAAGCGGGGGGGGGCGGGGGGTGGTTTGAGGGGGGCGGCACGCAGCGGCCAGTGGGCTCCCGCGGTTCCCTAAGACCCGCCCCTGCCGGGGGTGGGGGGTGGTGGCGCGGGCCGCGCTTAAAAGGCGGGGACGCGCCAGCCGCAAGATTTTTCCTCGACAGATCGTGCCGCAGTCAGTTCCCTACCTCGCCGCCAGCCTCCGCCCGCCCGATTGCCGCCTCGCTGCCTCGCCGCCCGCCTCCTCCGCCTGGCGCCTCCCGGCTCCCGCCGCCGCCCGCCCTTTGCGATCCCCGGGACGAGGTAACGCGCCCCGGGCGGAGCCTCCAGGCCCTCCGAGCTCGCTCCAGTGGGTGTGGCTCGGCCCCCCGCGCGCCCCGCCGCGGCCCCCGGCTCCTCTCACGGCCCTATCTCCCCATCCCACCCCTGCTCACAGCCCCAGAGCCCCGGCTAGTCCTGATGTCCGAGGCGGCCGGGAATCTCAATAGCCTCCGCATGGCGAACGTGGCCCTGCGAGAAGAATTAAATGCCCTTCGCGGGGAGAATGCCAATCTGGGCCTTCAGCTCGGCAGAGCCCTGGCCGAGGTCAATTCCTTGCGGGGCAATGTCTCGAGCTACATGCGCTGGCCGGTCCCCGGGGTGCCCGCCCTTTCTGAGGAGAACTTTGAGTTCCCGCTCAGTGAGATCGACGCCGCTCCCGAGGGAGAACTGCCCTTCCTGTGCTGGCCTCCCCCGCGCACCGAGCCCGAGTATGCCCCGGACGAGCTGTTGATTAGCGTGATCCAGGATTGCAGTACTTCCGGCGCACCCACCGACCCACCCCCAATGCCCAGTCCACCCCCGCCGGCGCTGCCCCCGCCTCCGGCCAAGGAGCTGCCCCCGCAGCCTCTTCTGCCGCCGCTGGAGCGGCCTGAGATAGAGCCCTTCTCGGGCGACCCAGTCTACCTGGCTGAATTCTTGATGCAGCTAGAGACTTTCATAGCCGACCATGAGGATCATTTCCCCGGGGGCGCTGAGCGGGTGGCCTTTCTGATCTCCTTTTTCGCTGGTGAAGCCAAGGACTGGGCCGTCTCAGTCACCCAGGAAGGAAGCCCCCTGCATGCTAACTTTCCGCGCTTCCTAGATGAAATCCGTAAGCAATTCTGTGGCCCCATTCCCCCAAGCGTGGCAAAAAAAGCCATCCGCAAGCTCAAGCAGGGAGACTGTACCCTGGGCAGCTATGCAGATGCTTTTCAGTTCCTGGCTCAATTCTTGTCTTGGGATGACTGCCGCCTTCAAAACCAGTTCCTCAAAGGCTTATCAGAGTTCTTCCGCAAGGAGCTCTTATGGTCAACTGAAATGGCCGACCTGGACGAGCTGATTCTCGAGTGTGTGGAGATAGAAAGAAAAGTGCGTGTCCCCAAGCCAATGCCACTCCCTGGGGTTCGCAATATCTTCTTCCCTTTTGCAGCAGACCGTAATCTCGAAGGTGAAGAGGGAGAAGAGTGCCACAGTGGGGATCAAGATGAAGAGGCACGCAGGCGCAGGATTCTCAACAAGGACCAGCGGAGGCGCGTGAGAGCAATCCAACAAGAGACCAGCGGGGAGGAGGAGGAGAAGAGGAGGAAGAGGGAGGAAGAGATGAGGAAGGAGCTGAAACAGAAAGGGGAGGAGGACGGGGAGGAGGAGGAGGAAGAAGAGGAAGCGGAAGAAAAGGAGGAGAAAGAAGAGGAGGAAGAGGAGGGGATGAGGAAGAAGAGGAAGAAGGAGGAGGAAGATCAGAGTAAGGATAAGAAAGAAGAGGAACATGAGGGTGGCCTCCAGGAACCAGAGCAGGAGCCCGAGCAAGAGCCCGAGCAGGAGCAGGAGACAGAGGATGAGACCCAAGATGATGACCTGGATGAACTGATGGAGATGGAGCCCACCTACGCCAACGCTTCATCCCAGACTTCCGGCTACTATCATGAAAACTTCCTAGATGTGACGCCTCCCATCATACAGCCCAGCAGACGGAGGAACCAGAATCGACTCCCACTTCTGGAGGGCCTTCCAGGTATCAATTCACCATTCTACAGTTCGCCGCCGCTAATTCGCCGCGCAGGTCGCCTGGGGCAACGCCAAATTCGACGCCGTCCCCCAGTGCTATTTCGCCTCACTCCGAGGCAGGGGGGCCACCGGGCTGCACGGGGCCGTATTCGCGTGTGAGAGCTGGAGTGAGCTGCCCCCTCCCCTACAACACACCCTTCCACTGTGTTCCCTGCCCCTGCTTTCGCTGCCACACCTGCCTCATTCACTGACCAGTACTTAAGGGAGTTCCAGACCTACAGAACCAGAAGAAGACCTGGAGGACTCCAGACCATCCTGTGACCTTGACTGGGGAGTGACACTCGGCAAAGGAGGGCGCAGTGATAGCTGTCCTCTTAGTGTGCACTCTGCTCATACCTGCCAGGATCTAGAGAGCAGGTTTCTAGGCCTGTTCTCATAAATGAACTGGTCACCCTCTTGTATTTCCCCTCTAGTTCCAAGCCCTCACCTCTCCTGTGTTAATTCACACTGTGTTCTATGGTTTAATCCTCTGGCTGGATAACCTGGACTTCACCCAGTGGCTCACTGCTCTGCCCCAGACAGGCTCCACTGAACTTCTAAAGCCACTGAAGCCACTTACTAGGTATAATTGGTGGACAGCAGGATGCTATCAAGAAACGTACCTGGAAGCCTACACTTGCTTCAGGTCACCCCTCCAGCAGGAGGGCCCTGAAAATGGCCCTCCAATTAGCCCAGTGAGAGAATGCAAAGCCACATGTCCAATGGATCACCCAGCTGAGACCTGTCTTCAACTGACTGAGCAAGCTGGTTCCACCTTCCCACAGACCATGGGCTTAGGGCCTCAGAGCTCACCAGATCTGGGACCCTTTCCTCTTACTTCACTGCTCTCCTGGGCATCCCTAGCGGACACAGCCCAATATTCCATGCCCTACTCCTTTCCTTGGCATTGCCTAAAGGGTAGGCAGTTAGGTCGGGGAGGAGGAGGAGAAAGCAGCAGCAACAACTCAATTTTCAATTTGACCTTGTAAGGAGTGACTCTTTCCTTAGGGATGGTGGTCTCCTCCCCTGGCCAGGCCTTGGACTGCAGTCTCCAGCCATAGGTCTTGGCAGAAGATTTGCCATCCTTGGGGTTCCTTTCCTTCCCAGAATGCCAGAGAGAGAGAGGTCCAAAGCCTGCTCTTCAACTCCAGCGTGAAGGACTCCTTAGTTCTGAGAGGAGAGAGGAAGGTTCTCTCTACAGAGACTGTGCCTCCTGCAGCTTTGCAACCGGGATGACCTCATGTCTCTCACATGAGGGGCGAGCCATAGCCTGATGCTGGGCATTGAGCAGATGGTGAGGTTTAAGAGGTTGACTGCCTCCTAGTAACTCCTGGGGCTTCTGGGTCCTAACCTAGGGGCCTTCACAGAGACCTGCTGCTGGCCTTGGGTCCAGCAGTGAAAAGTACATACTATGTTACTCTGGCCACAGAATGGCAGCCAGATCCACTGATAGCCTGAACTGCCCTCCACACTGGGCTTCCTGCACAGGGCCTGGTAGCTGGGCAAGTGCAGCCAAAGTGTCTGTGGCCAGACGGAAGAAAACATAGTAAATTAAACCTCTGTTCCTCACTGGAGTCTGACAGATAACCTCAGCCCAGCCTTAGGATTTTGAGCTCAGAGGCAAGAAAAAGGAGCAGGAGGAAGAGGAGTCACAGAGAAACCCAGTCCTCCGACTGGTTTCCGGTGAGGTCTCTATTCATCAGTGGGAGGTAAGAAGCACTTCTGTTGCTCACACATTTCTCAGCCTGGGGATTGGTGGAGCCAGGTTCCTATAACCTGTTGCTATCTTTTAAAAAGGCTACTCCCTTCTCCAAATAGAAAAGTAATACATAATCATTATAGAAAATTTGGCAAATAGAGGAAATGATGGGGATCCAAAAGCCACATTCAGAATCCCACCACACAGATGAGCCACACTCTTAACACTTTGCTGCCTTTCTTTCTAGTGTGTTCTTGCCATGTCTTTTCAAAGTTGAGATCTGCGAGCTCTTGATCAGCAGGATTTAAAATGGCTGCCACCTATGTAATCACACAGACAGAATAACATTTGAGCTTTCTCCTAATGTGTTGGACACGTCAATTGCCTGGTTTTCCCCATCCCCACCAGTTCAAAAGTAAATAACCTTGTAAAGAAAATTTTGTCTGTTTTTCAGCTATTTTCTCAGGAGAGAGTTCCAGAAGGAAGCCTGCCATTCTTCAAGGCTGTGGACTCTGTTTGCTGATGGTCAACATGCTGGCCTTGCTGCCCATGTCCGTCAGAGAAGTCCAAAGGACAGGTGCCTTGCACCCACACTTCCAGGGACCCCTCATCACAGGCCCTGCCTGTTCCCATGGTGCTTTTCATCCTGAGCCCATGTAGCTTCGGCCAGGGCAAGAACAGATGAGCAGTGAGCTGGTTTGTGGCCCTCTGGTGGCAAGGGAGCTTGGGCTCCCCTTTGACCCTCTTCCCCTCCTTTCTCAGATCTTCAATATTGTGATCTAACAGCCACAAGAGCTGTAAGAGGAACTACGGGATTTGGGCTATTTCTTGGGTTTAAAGAGGGGTGGGTGGGGGTGGGCGTATGCATGCAGGGGTATGAGGGCAGCCCAGGGATTCCCAGAGACCCGGGGAGAAATCGTTTGAAACCAATGTGTTATTGTGTTATTGTTGTTTTACTGTGTTGTGAAGATGAGAAATTGTTCTGTATGCTAAAGCTTTCTCCTCAATAAAAGATAAAGGGTGTGTAAAGACTGTGTCTCTCTGGGTTACTGAGCAAGCACAGAAGACCACCTAGGAGGCATTAGGTACTTCCCAGGCACTTCACCTGGATCAACCCTAGCCTGAAGCCTTGGAGTCCTTCAAACTAAGGGCTCCAGCCTACTGAATCTGTGAATGGCAGAAGCTGTCAGGAGGGAAGTGGAGGGACTAGGCATCTTTAAAAACAGCATTAGTTCTCCACTAATATAAAGATACGAGTGACCTAGCCTTACCATCCTGTAACAGTGCAGTCCCCCTGGCCTCCAAACACAACACACACGCGCACGCACGACTTTGGAGGGAGGGAGAGGGGAAGGAGGGAAGGCCCTTCCACTTCTTGGCACTAGATGGTGCTATGGGACATCAATGAGAAAGCTGGTGAAGATTTTTAAATACACTCTCAGAGCAAGTCCACACAGACACTGTCCAGCAAGAATTCACTGCTCCTCACAGACTGTGGGGTCAGAAGAAACTGAATCCCATTCTGGGATTTGCTCAAGTTTCCCAGCCATGAGCTGAATTTTCCCCACCTGGGACAGTGGGTGAGAACGCTTATGGAGTCCCTACCAGTGGCTCTGCCAGGCACCTCACACCCGTTATCTCACTCATCTCACTCTCCTCTTACAGATGAGGAAACTGAGGCTTAGAAACGAGAAAGCCTGGCCCAAGGTTTACAGCTGCTAAGTGGCGCTATCATAGCACCACAGCTGCCCATTCCTCAGCTCTAGGGATGCTTCACCCCTCTCCGCCTCCCTCTACTGGCCCTCCAACAGGGTCTGTCCTGCCCTGCCCACCACCGTACAGACATGCTGTGAGAAACAAAGCCTGGCATCAGATGTGTGCTTGCTTTGCCTCTTTATGGGGAAGGAACAAAGGGAAGGAGGGAGAAAAGAGGGAGGAAACTAGCGTGTTTCTGACCATGTGCCAGGCACTTTCACATTTCATTCCCACACTCAGTGAAGAAAGTAATGGTGTCTTCTTTTAGAACTGAGGGACCTGAATTTCAGAGATATTAGGTGGCATGGTGGACTCGTCATTGTGTCTCCCAGATTTATACTCTCTCAATTCTGATACTCCAAGCCTTTTCCCAAGAAAGCCCCCCGACACGCTCAAGCCTCAACCTGACTGGATTCTGGGTCTTTGCCAAAGCAACCAGGTGCCCGATCTCTGGAAGTTCCAGAACCAGCCAGTTCTGTCCTTCAGGGAAGGGCCTGAAGAGCACAGCAGGCCAGTGGCAGGGCTGAGTTTATGTAGATGAGTATGCATGAGTGTGTAGCTGACAACTGCCCCTTTTGGGGAAGGACAAGGCTGTGGGGCCATGAGCAGCATCAGTGAGTACTGGAGCTCCCCTTTTTGCTTTAGGGGATCAGATAAAGTCGCCAGCACCCAATGGAGTTTCTCATGCCATTTCAGGGAGAGCTAGGTGATCCCAGATTGCATACGTGATGGCCTGTCAAAGGAGGCGGGGGCAAGTAAGAGCAGGCTCAGCCTTGCCAACCCTTGCAGTGGGGAGCCCTGTGAGAATAGGAAAAAGAGCCCTGTATTCCAGTCTGGTCACACCACTGACTGGATTTGGGACCCTGTGTGACTCCCAATCCTGCTTAGGACATAGCTTCCTCATCCATATAGTCCCCTGGACCCAGCACACAGCTATTCAGCACAGGTATTAGCATTTCATGATCCACACAGTAGGATCACAACCCCAGTTTAGTACATAAACAAAGAAGTGAGTGAATACATGGGCTGCTGGATGGAGACCTAGAGGTAGGCTGCCAAGGGCATTAGCAGATGGCATTAAGTTGGAGGACTAGAGGACCCCCTCCAAAATGGAATCAGGAGCCACCCGCTCCCAGTCTAGCTTGGAAGGATGTGCTGAAATGACCTTTACTAGGTGCACCAGTGAGATCTTGCAGTTAAGTTCACAAAACCATCTGCAGAAGCCTGAGTGGGGAAGATGTGGATGAGAAGAAAGTTGTGAAAAAAAACTGAAAGTTGATGGGGGCCTGAGGTGATGGGGGCTCAGGATGAATCAGCAGAGTGCCATGGGTGCCAGAAATGCTAATACCGTCCAGGGCTGCTGCAACAGCGTGCATGCAGGACTCAGGAAACAGCAGGCCGTACCTGGGATCCGGGCTGCCCAGTGGAAGTGAGCAGGTTGTATCTCACAGAAGCCCATTTGCATGCCCCAAACAAGGAAATAGAACAAAAGCCCAGAAGAGGCAGCTTAAGGTCACTTGCTCCATCTGCAGAGTTCAACTGTGAGGTCTAGCAATTAGACGTCCAGAACTCTTAGCCTCCACCCTCCACTCACACCCACACTGTTGGAATCAGAATCTCCAGGAATTTGTATTTCTAAAAAGCTCCCTAGGCAATTCTAATGACTAGCACAGCCCAGTGCAGAAAAGAGCCTTGGAGACCAACCAGCTCAGGTAACATTTAGTGGCCAGTTTGGTTCTGAGCCTTCCCATAGAGCTCCCTGGAGCAGGAGCCAGCCTGGAGATCCTGCACTAGCGTGTAGTATGGGATCAGGAAATATTTGTGCAGTGATCCCCCACCACGTAGCATGGCCTGGTATGAGCTTCCCCCTCCAGGACACTTGCTCAGATTGCACTTCCTGAGAGAGGTGTGCCATAAGATGGGCCTGGCCTTGAGAAACCAGGTCCACCGGAGCCTAGGCTGCCAGAATTGACTTCCCTGGGGCCTTGGCTCCTCCCAGGGGATGAAGAAAAGCATTAACAAGGCAAGAGATTATCTCTAAATGGGAGTAGGGGCTCCACCTCCAGCTAGCACTTCCTGCTTCCTGCCTAGACTAGGGAAAGCTCCGCAGATCACTTCTCCCCAGGGACTCCACAGACAGAAACACAAAGCCCAGGGTTCTTCGTTGCCCTGGTAACAGCGGGACCTACTTGGAAGAAAACAGTCTCTGAAAGGCTTAGGAGGGTGGATATTTCCTTTGACTGAGGGCAGGCTCTGACCTGCTCTTCGAGGCCCCTCTCTCCTTCCTGCCTGCCACGCAGAGGGGTAGAGCTGGGGCCCCTCATCTCAGCTACTCTCCTAGGAGGGCAGGGCCAGAAAGTAGGGCCCTGGCTATTTATTTATTCTGCTCTTGGAGGTGTTAGCCTGTGAATTCATAGAGATTGTCTTCTGGTGTGAAGACGACTTTCCAAACACAACGAAACTTGAGGAGGGCAAGCACCGCCAGCCATTGTGGTCCTGATCCCACCTCCTCCTCACCACTTAGCGCAGAGGCTGAACCGGAGGGAATGTCAGAAGCTCCAGGCTCCTCCCTTCCCAGTTTAGCCCCGCCTCATCTCTCCGCCGACTACTGAAGTAGCCTCCGGATTGGTCTTGTTTGTTGTTGCTTAGTTGCTCAGTCGTGTCCGACTTTTTTGCAACTCCATGGACAATAGCTCACCAGGCTCCTCTGTCCGTGGGATTCTCCAGGCAAGAATACTGGAGTGGGTTGCCATTTCCTTCTCCAGAGGATATTCCCAACCCTAGTCTCTTTTGTCTCCTGCATTGGCAGGCAGGTTCTTTATAGTAGCGCTACCTGTTGGTCTAACCAGCCTCTAGTCTCTACCCCTTCTAATCAATCCACCTTCTGCAAGCTTGCTTGTGGGGTGGGTGGGCATGGTTCTTTGAACAGGCAAATCTGGTCCTGTTGCTGCTACATAAAAACCTTTCAACGGCTCTCCTTCTTCTATTGGAACATTTGTGGACCAGGTTCTGACCTTCCTCACTCAGTTCAGTTCAGTCACTCAGTTGTGTCCGACTCTTTGGGACCCCATGGACTGCAGCACACCAGGCCTCTTTGTCCATCACCAACTCCCAGAGTTTACTCAAACTCATGTCCATTGAGTCGGTGACGTCATCCAACCATCTCATCTTCTGTCATCCTCTCCTCCCGCCTTCAATCTTTCCCAGCATCAGGATCTTTTCTAATGAGTCAGCTTTTCACCTCAGGTGGCCAAAGTTTCAGCTTCAGCATCAGCCCTTCCAATGAATATTCAGGACTGATTTCCTTTAGGATTGACTGGTTTGATCTCCTTGCAGTCCAAGGGACTCTCAAGAGTCTTCTCCAACACCACAGTTCAAAAGCATCAATTCTTCTGCACTCAGCTTTCTTTATAGTCCAACTCTCACATCCACACATGACTACTGGAAAAACTATAGCCTTGACTAGATGGACCTTTGTTGACAAAGTAATGTCTCTGCTTTTGAATATGCTGTCTAGGTTGTCATAACTCTTCTTCCAAGGAGCAAGCATCTTTTAATTTCATGGCTGCAGCCTTCCTTACTATCTGGTTATAAATAAACTGCCATCTCATCTGCCCATGCCAACCTTCTTCCCTCTTCCATTCAATCCAAACCCCAGACATCCTGAATTACTTTCTTCTTTCCTTACATATCAGACTCTTTTATGCCTCTGGCCCTTTGCATGGCCTATTCCCTCTGCCTTAAAAATTCATAAGCACTCCTGGCCCCACTCCAACTGGTGATCTCCTCTGCTCCCAGACTACTTCCTTCTTGATGCCACTTTCACTGCCCAGACAAGCTCATCCATTTCTGAGTCCCCAGTTGCTCCCCTACCCCCAACTCCAATGCTCTGTAAGGCTTGAGTAGAGGCTGGTTCATGACCCCAAATGAGCTTGGTATTCATTTGTCCCCTTCACATGTAGGGGCTGCACTGGCAGTAGACTTTGGGAGGAGGGGAGATCTGAGATCTCCCTGAGGGCTGATGGTATATAAGTGGAGCTGGGAGCACCCCCTCCCCCCATCAAGCTGGAGGTGTGGACAGTAGGAATAAGTTGGGGAAGAGAAATCAGGAGTGTGCAGAGCTTGTTGTTCATCCCCAAACGACTCCCTCCTTGATGGTCTCCATCTGTTTGGGGGAGATGGGCAGTTGCTTCTAATCAGCCATGTGGTGAAGAGAGACCTCTGCTGGCCTTAGAATCACACAGACCTGGCTTTGACCTCTGACTCTACCATTTCTTTGTGTGTATCCTTGGGTCAGTCATTTCACCTCTCTAAGCTCCAGTTTCCTTTTTCTATAGAGCTTAGAGAGGTGAAATGACTGACATATATATATATATATATTAGTGAGATAATTGATATGAACAACAATAATAAAAATAACTAATACTTATGAGCAGTTACTGTTTGTTGGGGACTAAGTGCTTTACATGTATTAACTCATTGAGTCATTGCAACAACCCTATATAAGTAGGTAAGTCAGTAGTGTTATTATTCCCCACTTTGCAGATTGAGAAGCAGCAGGGAAATTTGAATTTGCTTAATGTCACAGCACTAGCACACAAGTGCTTTTGAGCCCTCCAGTAAGATAAGGAAAGTTCTGTAGATCAGAAATGAAGCCAGTGGAGTAGGAGAGCACCGAGATATAGGGCGAGGGTCTCAGCCTCTTTTTGGTCATCGGTCCCTCTAGCAGTTTGGGCAAACCTCTGGACCTCAGAATATGGTTTTCAGATCATAAAATATAATGCGTACAATTACAAAGGAAATGAATCATATTGAAATGGTTATAAGAATACTTTTAAGAAATTGTGATCTAGTTATATTACTTTAATAATGCATTAAGTTACAAGACTGAGTGGCAAGTCTATAGATTAGAAGTTTTGAAGTGATGATGAGCATAAATAACTTTTCAGAGATACAATAACTGTAATCTGATATGAAAATATTTGTGATTTCTATTGCAGATAAAGTCACAGATACTGTTAATACTATTATGGCTTGCTGCCTACATTCCCAATTTGAGGAAATGCTCAATTTCTGTTAGAGATTAGTGGAAAAGGATCAAATAGTTTTCCCATCCAAGTTCATAGACCCCCTAAATTCTTTCCACAAACTGCTTGGAGGTCCACAGAGCTAAAGTTGAGAAGCCCTGCCCTATAGTGTCACAGAAAAGACAATAGCTGTATTTTAAGCTCTAAGGAGAAGCTGGGGGCTGGCAGAAAGACAAGTGTGTGGTTTCTCTTTCAAGAACTGTTTACAGAAATCATGAAGTCTGGCAGCTCCTTCTTCCTCTTGGTCCTGAGTCAGCAGCCCAGGGTGGGGCTGAAGCTGTCACACTTGGTTTGAATTTCAAGCTCACCACACACTCATCCCTAAGAGTTGATTTGTTGCCACTTCCTTTCCAGTGAAATCTCAGTGGGTTTTGCTCCCTTTTAAAATTTGGACTTGCTTGCACATACAGATTTCCTATTAGTCTGGAAATAATCTTTAAGCGAACATTTTATTGGCTCAAAGACATTTTCTGAGATAATAGATGCTTCTAACCCCAACACCCCAGTCAGACTTAAGGCTTGCACAGAGGGGAAAGATCACCAACTGTGCTATGCACCCGAGACCACCAGTCAAAATTGGCACTTTCCCAAAACACCAAATGCCTTTTCCTGACTTCCTGACTTTGCCACCTGTCAGCTGAATCCCTGCCAACCAGGGCAGCACAGTCTGGGTGCCATGGCTAAGGAGACAAATGGTCAGAACAGCAGTAGGCCTCTGGCCTTTCTAACTTGCCTCTGTTCCCATTCAAGACTCAAAGAGCACTGTTTATCAAGACCAGGCCTCAGGTCTACTCACAATGCTTTGCTTGGGGCTTCTAGCTAGCCAGGGTCTGCTGCCTTCTGCTCTTCCCCAGGTCCCCATATTTATTCAGAAATAAGCAATACTTGGCTGATGGCCAGTGTACTAAAAGGGCTGCAGCTTAATTTCTAAAACGAGCAGTTGAGATTGTGATAGTCTTATGAACTATAGCCAGGGGCTAGTAAAGAGGCTGGTTCACAATGAATCTGCCTCAGTTAGCCAAGGGAACAGAATAGTACGCTTTGGGGGTTTAGATTGAGAGCTTCATGTGCTGGAATGTGAAGAAGACTTATTCTTTTGACTATAAAAGAAATATATGTATGTTCTTAGGTCTCCAAGAACTCTTCGGCCAAGTCTCCCAAACATAGGCAGAAAGAAACTGAGGATCAAATGAGAATTCAAAAGAACTTTGATTAGCTAGATTGACCAAGAATAAAAGTGAGAAGATCCCAATTACTTGAATCAGAAATTAAAAAGGGGACATTACAATCCACCTTACAGAAATAAAAAAGATTATAAAAGAATACTATGAACAATTGTATGACAATAAATTATACAAGTTAGATGAAATGCATAAATTCTTAGAAAGACACAAACTATTGAAAAGACACAAAGAAGAAACAAAAGCTCCAAATAAATTTGTTGTAAGTAAAGAGATTAAATTAATAATCAAAACTACCCATGAAGAAAAGCCCAGACACAGATGGCTTCTCTGATGAATTCTACCAAATAATTAAAGAAGAATTAATGTCAATTCTTAAAAAACTCTTTCAAAATGTAGAAGAAGAGGTAATACTTCTCAACTCATTCTATGAGGCCAGTATTATCCTGATAACAAAAATAGACACAAAACATAACAAGAAAACTACAGACTGATATCTCTTCTTATTATGGACACAAAAATCCTCAACAAGATATGAGCAAACCAAATCCAGCAACATACACATTACCATATGTAAAATAGAGAGCCAGTGGGAATTTGCTGTGTGACTCAGGAAACTCAACCTGGGGCTCTGTGACAACCTAGAGGGGTGGGATGGGGTGGGAAGTGGGAGGGAGGTTGAAGAGGGAGGGGACATATGTATATCTATGGCTGATTTATGTTGACATATGGCAGAAACCAACAGAATACTGTAAAGCAATTATCCTTCAATTAAAAATAAATAAATTAAAAAAGAAGGATCACACACCATGGCCAAGTAGGATTTATCCCAGGAATGCACAGTTGTTGTAATGTTTGAAAATCATTTTATGAAATACAGCATATCAACAGAATAAAAAGCAAAAACATAATTATTTCAAGGCACAGAGAAAGGACTTGACAAAATCCAACACCCTTTCATGATAAAAAAATACTGTCAACCAATAGAAATAGAAAGAAAGTTTTCCAAGTTGACAAAGGGCATCTGTGAAAAACCCACAAGAACATCAAAATAGTGAAATGCTAGAAGTTTTCCCTCAAGACCAGGAATGGACAAGGGTATCCTCTCTTGCCACTTCTGCTTGACATTGTACTGGAGGTTCTAGCCAGAGCAATTTGATAGGAAAAAGAAATAAAAGGCACTGGAAAGACTGGAAAGGAAGAAGGACAGATGACATGATCCTGTACATAGACATTCTAAGGAATCCACTAAAAACTATTCAAAGTAGTGGATGAATTCAACAAAGTTGTAGAATATGAACTCAATATAAAAATTGTATTGTTATATACGTGTAATGAACAATCTGGAGTAAAATTAAGAAAATAACTCCATTTACAGTATCATCAAAAGAATAAAACACTTAGAAAAAATTAAACAAAAGTGGTGCCAGACTTGTACACTGAAAACTTACAAAAGAAAGAAGACTGAAACAGATGGAAAGACCAAATACTTAACATTGTTAAGACGGCAGTACTCTCCAAAATGATCTACAGATTGAATGCAATTTGGATCAGAAGTCCAGTTGAATTCCTTGTAGAAATTGACAGGCTGATGTTAAAATTCATATGGAAATTCCAGGGACCCAAACAAACTTAAAAAAAGAACAAAGTTGGAGGACTCACACTTCCCACCAATTTCAAAACTCTATGCAAAGCTCCTGGGAGTAGGAAATGGCAACCCACCCCAGTATTCTTGCCTGCAGAATTTCACGGACAGAGGACCCTGGTGGGCTACAGCCCATGGGGTTGCAAAGAGTCGGATACAACTGAGCACACATGCAGAGTAATTAAAACAATGTGCTACTAGTATAAGGATCGGAGAAGGCAGTGGCACCCCACTCCAGTACTCTTGCCTGGAAAATCCCATGGACGGAGGAGCCTGGTGGGCTGCAGTCCATGGGGTCGCTGAGGGTCGGACACGACTGAGCGACTTCACTTTCTCTTTTCACTTTTGTGCATTGGAGAAGGAAATGGCAACCCACTCCAGTGTTCTTGCCTGGAGAATCCCAGGGACGGGGGAGCCTGGTGGGCTGCCGTCTATGGGGTCGCACGGAGTTGGACACGACTGAAGTGACGTAGCAGCAGCAGCAGCATAAGGATAGCAATATAGATCAATGGAACAGAATTGAGAATCCAGAAATAATACTCATGGCCAACTGATTTTTGACAAGGGTGCCAAATTCATTCAATGGGGAAAGAACAGTCTTTTCAACAAGTGGTATTAGGACAACTGGATCTCCACATGTAGAAGCATGAACTTGGGAATTCTTTCTTACACTTACACAAAATTAAACTCAAATTAGATCAAAGGCTTACACATAACAACTAAAACTATAAAACTGAGAAGGAAATATAGAAATTTTTGAGACTTTGGATTATACAACAGTTGCTTAGTTGTGACACATTGCACAAATAACAAAAGAAAAAATAAACTGGAATTTATTAAAAATTTTAAAAAATGTGTTATAAATAATGCCATTGAGCAAGTAAAAAAGCCTGGACTTCTCTGGCCATCCAGTGGTTAAGAATCCACCTGCCAATTCAGGGGACACAGGTTCCATCCCTGGTCCAGGAAGATCCCACATATCACGAGGCAGCTAGGTGTGTGCCCCACAACTACTGAGCCCACGCACAGTTGCTAAAGCCTGCACACTCTAGAGCCTATGCTCCACAACAAAGAGAACCCACCACCACGAGAAGCCCACACACCACAATTAAAGAGCAGCCCCCACTTGCCATAGCTGGAGAAAGCCCATGCACTGCAACAAAGACTTAAGGTGGACAACAATAAATAAATAAATACATAAAAGTAAATGGCCTCCAGAATGCCAGAAAATATTTGCAAACCATGTATCTAATAAAAGACTTGTATTCAGAATATATAAACATCTCTTACAAATCAGTAATAAAAAGACAAATAACTGAATTCAAAAATGGGTAAAAGATCTGATTAGACATTTCTCCAAGATATACAAATAGCCAATGAGCACATAAAAGATGTTCAGCATCATTAGTCATTAGGAGAATACAGATAAAAAAACACAGTTAGATCCCACTCCACACCCACTAGGATGGCTAGAATTAAAAAGTCAGACAAATGTTGATGAGGATTGAAAAAACTGGTACTCTTACACACTGCTGGTGGGAATGCAACATAGTGCAGCTGCTTTGGAAAATGGTCAGTCCCTCAAAATGTTAAATACGGGGTCATCATACAATCCAGTACTTCCATTACTAGGCATACCCCCAAGTGAAATGAAAATACACATCCACACAAAAACTTGTAAATGAATATTTATAGCCACATTATTTACAATAGCCAAAAGAGGAAGCAACCTGTGTGCATCAGCTGATGAATAGATAAAAAAAACACAAAATACGGTGTAGTCATACAATGGAATACTATCCAGTCATATGCTAAAGCCTTTGACTGTGTGGATCACAAACTGTAGAAAATTCTTAAAGAGAGGGGAATACCAGGCTACCTTACCTGCCTCCTGAGAATCAACAGTTAGAACTGGACATGGAACAACAGACTGGTCGTTGTTGTCAAGGCTGTATATTGTCACTCTGCTTATTTAGCTTATATGTAGTGTACACCATGTGAAATGCCAGGCTGGATGAAGCACAAGCTGGAATCAAGTTTGCCATGAGAAATATCAATAACCTC
The DNA here is from genome assembly GCF_027580195.1 of Bos mutus. Taxonomy (NCBI): domain Eukaryota; kingdom Metazoa; phylum Chordata; class Mammalia; order Artiodactyla; family Bovidae; genus Bos; species Bos mutus. The sequence continues at coordinate 68,921,886 of NC_091646.1, read as the reverse complement.
AGATATGCAGACGACACCATCCTTATGGCAGAAAGCAAAGAGGAGCTAAAAAGCTTCTTGATGAAGGTGAAAGAGGAGAGTGAAAAAGCTGGATTAAAACTCAACATTCAAAAAACTAAGATCATGGCATCATCACTTCATGGCAAATAGATGGGGAAATGAAGGAAACAGTGAAAGACTTTATTTTTCTGGGCTCCAAAATCACTGCAGATGGTGACTGCAGCCATGAAATTAAAAGATGCTTGCTCCTTGGAAGAAAAGCTGTGACAAACCTAAATAGCGCATTAAAAAGCAGAGACATTACTTTGCTGACAAAGGTCCATATAGCCAGGGCTATGGTTTTTCCAGTAGTCATGTACAGATGGGAGAGTTGGACCAAAAAGAAGGCTGAGCACTGAAGAATTGATGCTTTTGAACTGTGGTGTTGGAGAAGACTCTTGAGAGTCCCTTGGACAACAAGGAGATTAAACCAGTTAATCCTAAAGGGAATCAACCTTGAATATTCATTGGAAGGACTGATGCTGAAGCTGAAACTCTAATACTTAGGCCACCTGATGAGAAGAGCTGACTCATTGGGAAAGATCCTGATGCTGGGAAAGATTGAAGGCGGGAAGAGAAGGGGACGACTGAGGACGAGATGGTTGGATGGCATCACTGAATCAAAGGATATGAGTTTGAGCAAACTCTGAGAGATGGTGAAGGACAGGGAAACCTGGCATGTTGCAGTCCATGGGATCACAAAGAGTTGGACAGAACTGAGTAACTGAATTGAACTGAACTGATCCAGTCATAAAAGGGAATGAAGTAATGAGACATACTACAACATCAATAAACCTTGAAAACATTATGCCACACCAAAGAAGCCAGACACAAAAGGCCACATAGTGAATGATTCTATTTACACGGCATGCCCAGAATAGGCAAATCCATAGAGATAGTAAGTAGATTAGTGGTTATCTAGGGCTGGGAAGGGGGTTTAAGGTTTCTTTCAGGGTACTGAAAATGTTCCAAGATTGGGGCGATTGCTGCAGAACTCTTGTTCAGTTGCACAACTTTTTAAATATACTAAAACCCGCTGAATTGTACATTTTAAAATGTGTGAACTGTATGGTAAATGCATGCATTATGTCTCAGTAAAGCTGTTATATACATGAAAAAGAACCTTGGTAAGTCAGAAGTGTACCACAATATCATACTCAAGTGTCAAAACAAAGGCCACAAGATGAGATCAGCATTGTTGTTGTTTAGTGACCAAGTCTTGTCTGACTCTTTGCAGCCCTTTTGTGCCAGGCCCCTCTGTCCATGAGATTCTCCAGGCAAGAATACTGGAGTGGGTTGCCATTTCCTTCTTTAGGGGATCTTCCCAACCCAGGGATCAACTGTGTCTCTTGCGGATTCTTTACCTTTGAGCCACGAGGGAAGCCCAAGATCATGGTAGCTAATTGATAAACTGCAGAAATTCTAGTATGTCTTAGTAGATTCCATAGTGACCATGTATCAACAGATATGCTACCATTTAAAAATAAACTGGTTACCAAGGTACAAAGAAATACTGCTTGTAGAGATCTTAGTAAACTCTAACTGGAGAGTCGTTGTTCTAAGTAGCAGAGTTTAAAAGAGGAAAGTAGAGCTGAGAGTAGCACACTTGCCTGAAGTTTCCAACTTACTACATACCTACCCCAGCAATCTGACCTCGACCTTGATCCTAAAGTCAGCTATTTTGACCTTATGCTAGGATTTTACAGTCCAATCAGGAGTCCTCTGGTACCTAAATATATATGCAGGTGGAAAGATGGGGATATAGACATGCCAGCTAGCTGGACTTATTCCCTTTAGAGATGGAGATCTAGTTGAAGCTCTCACCAAATATTCAGATGTTTCCAAGAAATCAGCAAGGTCTGAGCTCCCAAGGCCATGCTGAGTCTCAGCTGGAATGTTTCTCCCTTTCTGAGGATGAGTTCACTGTCCAGCCCTCATGCCCACCTCCCAGCCATCTTTGGTGCCATTATTGAGGTTCTTTATTTGGACCAGACTCTGGCTCACATCTCTTCCATTTTAACCTTGAGGGACTTTAGTTTTGCCCTCCTGTACCTGAATGGAGATAGGACAACATATGGCAACTATACCTTGAGTGCTCTAGAGCAGTCTTTTCTTCAACTCCACCCATTGGTTGTCTATGATGAAATACATTTTTCTTATCTAATCTGATTTATTTAATATTTTGATTCCAAAGATATATTTAATCACATGTAAATGTTTGCGATTAGAGAAAGAAATTGCCCATGATTTTACCCTGTTCATGTGCATACACAGTTTTACATAAGTACAATAACAGTAAAGATACAATTTTGTACCATTATTTTTTTTACTTATCAAATCATAGGAACTTTACAACCCTGTTTTTTACTTAGAATCACTGTCATGCTGAAGGAGCAGACAGAAGCCCTAGGCTCCATTATTTCCAACAATAACAGTTGTTAACATATATAAATGTTACACCAGGCAAAAGGAGAAGAGGGTGGCAGAGGATGAGATGGGTGGACAGCATCACCAATTCAATGGACACAAACTTGGGCAAACTCCGGGAGATGATGAGGGACAGGGAGGCCTAGTGTGCTGCAGTCCTGCCCTGCTAAGTCACTTCAGTCGTGTCCGACTCTGTGCGACCCCAGAGACGGCAGCCCACCAGGCTCCCCCGTCCCTGGGATTCTCCAGGCAAGAACACTGGAGTGGGTTGCCATTTCCTTCTCCAATGCATGAAAGTGAAAAGTGAAAGTCAAGTCGCTCAGTCGTGTCTGACTCTTAGCGACCCCATGGACTGCAGCCCACCAGGCTCCTCCGTCCATGGGATTTTCCAGGCAAGAGTACTGGAGTGGGGTGCCAGTGCTGCAGTCCATGGGGTCACAAAGAGCTGGACATGACTTAGTGACTGAACAACACAAAAACAACATTTATAAATATAGCTCTTACCATGTCCCAGACATTGGTCTAGGCACTTTGTAAGTTTAATCTTGCAGGATTGTTGTGAACCCTGTAAGGCAGGTACTATTATGGCCCCCATTTTACAGATGAAGAAACTGAGATACTGAAAAGTTAGGTCTTTTGTCCAAAGTCATAGCTAGTAACGCAGGCTGCCTGGTGCCAGAGTTTGCGCTCATAACTCCTTCAGTGAGTCTCAGACTTTACTGAGAATCAGAATTTCATGGAGGGCCTCTTAAAACACAAATCGCTGGACCCCACTCCCAGAGTTTATAATCGAGTAGGTTTGGAGTAGAGTCCAAAATTCTGCATTTCTCACAAGTCGCCAAGGGATGCTCACCCTGCTGGTGTGAGGATCACATTTGGGAACCACTGCTTCCTGAGAGCAGCATGCAAGTTAGGTATCTGGGTCCCCAAACCAGTCCTTACAGTGTGCTTACAGGAAGGGGGCATTACTTGCTACCTGCTTCTTCTTCCCTCACTATTCCCTCTGTAGAACATCCACCCAGGAGCACCATGTCACAAGGGGGTTGCCTGAAGAGAGGGCATATTCACGCCAGTCTCAGACTCAATTAGCTAAATGCAATCCCATCCATTAAAAAAAGGACTGATACATCAGTCCCTGGCCGTCAGGCTGCTCTGGTCACTACTGAATTAGTGCCTGTGCTGTCACTTGCCTGGTGCCTTCAGCCAATCGATCTCACAGGTTAATAAGATTAACTCAAGCTTAACTCAGCCAGACTGGCTTCAGCCTCCCATGTCCCCCCAAACTGGGGAGGCTCAGGTGCAAGAGAGCTCTGCTCCCCTCCAAAGAGAGCAGCTTTCCAGGACAGGAAGGGCGATTTTATATTGCATCAACTAAGTAAAAGTGCACTTTGTGATTTGCAGGATTGAGGCGGGCTCATCTGGAAACTGATTGGTGGGCATGGGGAACAAACTGGTTTGGCAATAACGAGAAGGAACAGATTTGTCCATTTGATCACAAAACAAATCACTTGAAAGCCTGGGCAGCTGTGTCACCAGGGACACGGAAGGTGGGACCTGGGGCTGGACAGAGCTGGCTCTGAGCCTACGTCATCACAACTTAGCTGGGTCTCCTCTCTGAACCTAGGATTCCTCATTGATAAAATGTGCTCAGAATATTTCCATTCTGTCTGTATTCCAGAGCAATGAAAGTATCCTAGGAGATAAAGCTGGGAGTAGTGTTGTGGATCGTGGAAAGCACCTAAACTCAAGGCTGGCCCATCAGTGGCCCTCAAAGGTCACTGCCTGGGGAGACAAATCGGAATAGAGATTAGAGCTCAGAATGGGAGGGCAGCCAGGCATCTGAATTCAAAAATGATGCTTTCCTCTTTGAAAACCCCTCTAACCTACAGCCTTGCCCTTCATGGAGGTCTCCTTTGCCAGGCAGTCTCCTAATAGCAGACACTGATGTCCTGCCCAGATCTCACCTCAGGGACAAACAATTTAGTCTCCTAAGTGTTTACAGAGCTGCCTTAGGCAGCATTGTACTGCTTTGGGGATTCCTTTGCTTTCCTTGGGGATTCCTTTGCTTTGGGGAATCTGTGGGGATTCCTTGTCAAATGTCATACCTTCTTCCTAGGGTGGCTCTTTCATCCCCAGTCAGGCCAACTCTGAATTGCCGGCTCAGAGCCAGAGACTCCCGCTTAGGTTGACTGAGCAAGGCCTTAGGACAGCAGTGCGCTTTGTCCCACCTGCACAATCCTGCTTCTTCACCCTCTTTCCAAAGCTGCAGATCCTGAGATCCTCCCTAATAAACTTCCTGCACACTCATCTCCATCTCAGAGTCCAATTTCTGGGACATGCAACCTCCCTTGGTGGAGAGCGCACCTCATGTTTTGAAAGGTGTGTTGGCATGTGCTCCTACTGGCTCTGGTAGAGACTACCTTTTTTGCTCCCCTTCCCTGTTATTGACCTCTAGGCAATCTCTCTCTTTAAAAAATGTCAACTTTAGCATTTCCCTGGTGGTCCAGTGATTAAGAATCCACCTGCCAATGCTGAGGACATGGGAAGATTCCATATGCTGCAGAGCAACCAAGTCTGTGTGCCACAACTACTGAAGCCCATGCCCTAGAACCCACACGCTGCAGCTACTGAAGCCTGACTCCTACAGCCCGTGCTCCACAAGAAGCCGTTGCAATGAGAAGCCAGCACACCGCAATGAGAGAGTGGCCCCGCTTACCACAACTAGAGAAAAGACCGCACAGCAACGAAGACCCAGCACAGCCAAAAATAAATAAATAAAATTTAATTTTAAAATGTCAATTTTACTTTCTTCCTCTTATGCTTTTCTTTTTTTCCTTGTTACAAAAGCAAAACATGTTTATCAAAGTGAAAAATCAGAACATACAAGCAAACTGAAAGAGGAAAAAAAAAACACATCATCTTCCACATGCCAGAGACAAGCACTGATGATACTTTGGGTGTACCTCTCCGGAAGTTTTCCGATGCCAAACAAAGCATGGGATCATACTGTAAATACTGCTTTGTGGTTTGCTCTCACTCCCACAACAAATCTTTCCTGCCAGCCTCACTTAGCTACGCTGTGAGACTGGGAAAGTGAAGACCCAGAAGCGTGTGCACAGCCAGAGACCCAAGTCCAGCCCCTCACATAATAGAGATGTGGAAACTGGGGCCCAGAAAGAGGAAAGGTGTCTTCTCAGGTCCTACACTGAGTTAGTGTGAGAGGGGCTCCTCCCTAGCCACCCAAGGCCATCCACATCTGAGCCTATTTTCCAGACATTTGAGTTGTCCAACCACGTGCATGCAGGATTTGCATAAAAGAAAGGCAAGAAAATGAGGGCAGCATGTAAATGCTTGTGTCCGGGTCTGGGCCGTTTTGTAGGCTTTGGAGCCCAGCCCTCAATCAGGAGGTCGAGGTTCTGCATTGAGTGCTCAGAGTGACCCCTCATGGCCACTTTCATTCTGCCTCTGCTCGGTACTCTGCGTCCCTGCCTTCCATCTGTTCTCAGCGTGATGGCCAGAAGAGTCATTCTCGAAGTTAAGGGACAAGGAGATGGGTTCTTAGATATGACACCAAGAGCACAAGCAACAGAAGAAAAAAATAAGGTAAACTGTACTTCATTAAAAAAAAAAAAAACCTTTTGTGCTTCAAACAACACCATCAAGAAAGTGAAAAGAACAACTCACAGAACTGGAGAAAATATTTGCCAATCATCTACCTGATAAGGAACTTGTATTTATCAATAGAATATATAAAGAACTCTTACAACTCAATACTAAAAAGACAAATACTAACATAATGTACAAATGGGGAGACATTTCTCCAAAGAACATACATAAACGGCCATCCACAGCCAGTAAGCACATGGAAAGATGCTTGCCATCTTTAGTCATCAGGGAAATGCACACTGAAACCACAATGAGATCCCACTTCACACTCACTAAGATGGCTAGAATCAGACAGTCACAAGTGTTGGCAAGGATGTGGAGGAATTGGCCACAGATACATTGCTGGAGGAAATATAAAATTATGCAGCCACAATGGAAAACAGACTGCAGTTTCTCAAATGATTAAACACAGAGCTATGACATGATCCAGCAGTTCCACTCAGAGTTATCACCCGAGAAAATTGAAAACATATGTCCATAAAAAATCATGTACATGAATGCTTGTAGCAATACTATGCATAATAGCCAAAAGGTAGAAACAAACCCAATGTCCATCAATGGATGAATGGATAAACCAAATGTGGTATATCCGCACAATGATACATTATTTGCCAGTAAAAAGGAATGAAGTTGTTATACATGTTATAACATGGATGAACTTTGTTGACATTATGCTAAGTGAAATATGCTAGTCACAAAAGGTAACGCATTGTATGAGTCTATTCATGTGACATGTCCAGACTAGACAAATCCAAGAGACAGAAAGTAGATTAGTGATTACCAATGGCCAGGGTAGGTGATGGTGAGAGTACGACAGGATTGCTAATGGGTGAAGGGTCGCAAACTTTCTGGAATTAAACTGTTGATGGTTGCACATATATGGGAATATACTAAGAATCAATGAATTATATGCTTTAAATGGGTGAACAGACACATGCACCCCAATGTTCACAATAGCCAAGACACAGAAGTAACCTAAATGTCCGTTGACGGATGGATAAAAAAATGTGGTACACACACACACACACACATACACACACACACACAATGGAATATTACTCAGCCATAAAAAGGAATGAAATCATGCCATTTCAGCAACATGGATGAACCTAGATAGAGATCATCATACTAAATGAAGTCAGACAGAGAAAGACAAATATCATATGATGTCACTTATATGTGGACTCTAAAAAATGATACAAATGAACTTATTTACAAAACAGAAATAGACTCACAGACATAGGAAACAGATTTACGGTTACAAAGGGGAAAGGGTAGGGGAGGGATAAATTAAGAGTTTGGGATTAGCAGATACAAACTACTATGTGTAAAACATAAACAACAAGAACCTACTGTATAGCAGAGGGAACTATATTCAATGTCTTGTAATTATAATGGAAAAGAATCTAGAAGAGATATATGCATATATTTTCATACATATATAGATATAACTGAATCACTGTACTGTATACCTGAAACTAACACAACATTGTATTAATAAATCAACTATATTCAATATAAATAAATGGGTGAATTGTATAGCATATGAATTATATTAATATCTCAATAAACCTAAAGAACTAAAGAAAAAAGAAAAAAGTAACTAAAAGTTACTAAAGAAAAAAGTTTATTATATTTTATTGTTCCCCAGCACACCTTCCCATTGCTTCTCATCACATTATATGAAGATGAAAAGTCCCTACCATCATCTGGCCTCTGGCTTCCTCTCTGGCCTCATTGCTTACCACTCTCCTTGCAAGCTCTTTTTGGTCACTGCTGCCTTCCTGCTGCTTCTCAAATATGCCAGGCCCATTCCCACTTCAAGGCCTTGGTACTGGTTGCCCTCTGCCTGGGAACACTCTTCTACCAGGTAGTCACATGGTTTGCTTTCTTCTTTCAGCTGGGTCTTCACTCAAATATCACCTTCTTAGGTGATAAGGACCTTGGTTCCCCCATCAGGGATCAAATCCGCTGGGTCTTCACTCAAATATCACCTTCTTAGGTGATAAGGACCTTGGTTCCCCAATCAGGGATCAAATCCGCACTCTTGACAGTGGAATATAAATGGGTGAAAAAATTTTATTTTATTTAAATCTTAGACCTTCTTTCATCCTGCAATCCTATGGTGCCCAGATCCTAGTCATCCTGGCCACATCTCTGCTTGCTTTCCTTCATAGTCCTTCCGCCATTTGAAACTTTTCTGGTTTATTGATTTTATTGTTTCCTATCTGTTTGCCTTTCATTGGAAGTAAACTCCCCAAGGCAACGGACTTTGTCTTGGTCACCGGTGTATCCACAGTGCCTGGCATACAGTAGGTGCTCGGTAAATGCATGTTGAATGGATAAACGAGTGAATCTCACTTCAGCCAGCTGAGCCACAAGGGAAGCCCAAGAATACTGGAGTGGGTAGCCTATCCCTTCTCCAGTGGATCTTCCCAACCCATGAATCGAACCGGGGTCTCCTGAATTGCAGGTGGATTCTTTACCGACTGAGCTATCAGGGAAGCCCGCTCCAGCCAGCTGTCCTTGCAAATATCCACTCCTGATGCTGAGGGGGGCTGAGTGTGAGTGTGCAGAGGGTCAGTGCAGCCCCTCCTCACTGCTAACATGCTACTGTGGAGCTGCTACTGGTTGCTGGATTTGTTTGTTTCTGGCCTCCTGGCATGGCCTGTAGGGCCTTGGTTCCCCAATCAGGGATCAAATCCGCACCCTTGGCAGTGGAATCACAGAGTCTTAACCATTGGACCACCAGGGAATTCTCTGTAATGCTTTAATTTAGCTTTAGATGGCGCTTATCGCCTGAAGTCAGCTGCAACTCAATCCTTGTCCCAGAACCAGGTTGAAGTCCTGGCTTCTATGGGCTGTGGTTGCTTGCCTCTGTCTTTTCCATTTGTTGGGAGCTCCTTGTGAAGAGGGGCCATGGGCATCACTCCTGGAACCCCACTTGTACCTTAGAGCCATCTGCAGAACTTAACAATACTAATCCCTGGCCCCCCCACCCCCGGCCCTTCAGGAATTTTGATTTACTTGGTCTGGAGTAGGGCTCCAACATGGGCTGTTTTCAAAAACTCTCCAGATGATTCTTTTATTTATTGCTTTATTGGGTTCCTATTGTATATCAGGCATTAGGAGCCTGGTAGGCTGCAGTCCATGGGGTCGCTAAGAGTCGGGCACGACTGAGCAACTTCACTTTCACTTTTCACTTTCACGCATTGGAGAAGGAAATGGCAACCCACTCCAGTGTTCTTGCCTGGAGAATCCCAGGGAAGGGGGAGCCTGGTGGGCTGCCGTCTATGGGGTCGTACAGAGTTGGACACGACTGAAGTGACTTAGCAGCAGCAGTGTATATATTATCTCTAATTCTTACAACAAACTTTCATTTAAAAATGAGATTGAGAGGCTCTGTAAACCACCCAGCTAGTAAACAATAGCCCTACACTTAAATTCAGGTCTCTCTGACAGTTAATTTCCCAACCCAGTTTGCAGAAACAGATATGATTTCTTAATCAGATATATCCCCAGTGATTCCAGTGGGCAGTGGCTTTGCTAACGCTGAGCAGAATGTAAATAGTCCTTGGGGCTGCTGAGGCAGTCAACAGAGTCACATGGCAGTTTTCTGGGGGGTTCTTCAGCCCAGGAAGCAGTAAGGAATGAGAACCTCTGTGGTTCTTAGTCCCAGCTCTGTGACTTCCCATCTGTGTGACCATGGGCATTTCCTTAGCCCTCTGAGAGTCTCCATTTTATCTTCTATAAAATGAGGAAAATAGCATCTACCTTGCAGTGAGGAGTAAATGTGAATGGAGATGTTGAATTTCTAGCAAATTTTATTCCCCTACTCAAAACTGCACAAGACCTGGTGTGAGCGTGTGTGTGTGAGGGTCCTCAGTGAGTCTCTGGAGTGCAGATGGAACCCCTCTGTATTCCCTGCTGAGCACTGACTAAGCTGTGTTGGGATAAGGGTGTACCCACTGGGTGCCAGGTTGGTGATCCTCCAGGCAGGCTCTGAAGGCTTTGTCTTGGGCTGGGTTAGGGGCTCTTGCTTAAGTTGTTATTCAGCCAGGCCCCGGCCTGTGCTGACAGCAAACTGGCACACGGCACACTGGTGATAATCTCACAACAGTAGCCTATTTGAGGCTAGAAAGAAAAGAGGGCAAAGTGCCTCAGCACTATTCACATAATACTAACTGGCAATTTAAAAAGCAGCAACAAATTTCACTCTGTGTTAAGAAAAGCTTTGGTGCACAATGACTCGGTTTAGCCGGATGGAACCCGCTTTTTCTAGTGGGACCAGGACACCTCACAGCAGCCTCCTAGCCTCCGTCACAGTGAGGTTTATGGTGCATTCCCCAGACTTGTAGGGAAGGAAGCAGAAAACTTGACCAAGGCTGGGCCCTCTGACTGACCTCCCTTCCTGACCCCTGGAGTCTCAGGTGCTCTTGCCCCTCTTTTCTGTTGGCCTGAGCCCCTCAACCTCTCTGCTTTCCATGCCAAAGGACAGTGTTTCCTGAGTCTAAGGAGCACTTTGGAATATCTGAAAGGGAGAGGGAAGCAAGAAGGGAGAGCAGAGCCCCTCTGAGGAAGGGCGGATTTGCCATTTCTTCTGTTCAGGGCTGTTGGGCTCCCTGACTGCTTAGCATCTTGCCTGGGGCAGCCTGTTGGTACCCACGTTATTGCAAGGTTTCCCCACAAGGTTTCTGACTCCTTGAAGGTAAGAAGCAGATGCAATATGTGTATGCTCTTCTCAGGGCCTGGCACAGAGTAGGTACTCCATAAATGATTTTTAACTGAATGAATGAATGAGGGCTTAAGATAATACCTGGTTTCTTGTTTCAGGTGATTAGTCCTTTGACTTTGCAGCAGAGGCTGCAAACAGTGACTTAAGATTCCAATCCCAGCTCTGCACTTCCTGTGTGACCTTTGACAAGTCACCCCATTGACCTAATACTCCATCTCCTTATTTGAAGAACTGAGGTAATAATACTACCTGGCAGGGTTGTTGCGAGGATTGAATGTGAGAGTGTCAACGACTTAGCTCAGTGCCCAGCACACAGTAAAGACCCAATCAAGAGTAGCTACTGTGGTTTTTCTTCAACTCTCCCACCTTTCCCTTACTCCAGGAAGTTGCAGCACTCCTCTGGCAGCAGAGTAGTGGGCTTGCTTGCACATGCAGTTCTGGACCTCTGGTCAGGACATCCTCTTCCCCAGTAGTTTCCTTTCCCACATATCCTTTATGACCTCAGCCTGCATCACCACAGGCAGGGCCCCTGAGAGTGGCCCCCAGTCCCCCTGCACAAGCCCATCCACGTGGGACGGCCTGATTCTCAACTGGCTCTCCTCTTCCTCCCCCTCCCCCTCCTACTCTACGCAGAGCCAGGGGACGGAGAGATGAGCTCACAAATTGTTTTCTGCTCTTCTGAAAACTCTCAGACCCAAAACGTTGAACATAACCTCCTTGGCCAAGTAACTTTCCTAATCCCAGTTGCCATAACAACGTGACTTAATGAAGGAGCACTTTTTTTTTCTTAAAATAATTTGACCCGTTTCCATATCAACAGAGGTTTATTTTGGTTGAACACTCATGGAGGGCTTGGTAGCCAGCACCTGGCAGCACCTTCTGCACCTTGGAAAGGATCTGGATTTCCAGGAGGGGAATGCCTTTGAGAAACGACATGGGGATGGCGGCGGTCACTTGTGCTGAGGAAGCCAGGTCCTCTGAAGAGAGCAAAAAACAGAGTGTAGGTGCCTCAGAAGTTCCTCCTTGGGGTTTTCAGGATGGGAGGATGGAGGAAGCAAGCCTGTTTGGCATCCTATCCAAAGTCTAAGGCCAAAAGAGACAAACCTCCGGTTGGTGGGCCTCCCTCATGGGACCACAGGCTGGGAGGGAGCCTCAGGGCTGGACCCTCTGCCTTGGGCAGCTTACAAGAGCAGGTGACAAGTGCAGGCAGGGCTGCACAATGTGCCTGGTACATGATTCTACCTGTACCTAAGTTGGCTGTATGTGGCTAGATTCCTTCAGAAATTTACTCATTCAACACACATCACTAAGTACCTGCTAGGTGCCTGGCACTGTGCAAGGACCCTGGGGGCACAAGATGACACAGTTTTGCCCTCAGGGAGCTCCCATCTGGTGAGGAGTCAGGTCAATTCTCAAAGGTTGCCCCCTAGGTCAATGCTTCTCAACTTTTCATGCATAAGAATCCCCTGAGGGTCTTGTTAAAATGAAGGTTCGAATCAGTAGGTGGAGAGGGGTATGGGCCGAGATGCTGTGTTCCTGAGAGCCAGGTGCTGCTATTGCTGCTGGTCCTCATATCACACTCTGAGTAACAAGAAGTTGGTTGAGAAAAGATACCTGGGCCAGAGGGAGGCATTTCGCCCTTCTGTTCCTGCATCCTCCAGGGGATGCTCAGTCTTTTGGGTTTCAGCTGCATCTCCCACGGGTGTAGGATGACTTTCTCACTGACTGGGAATCTGCTTTGCATTCTGAGGGGCAAATCTAACTTCTCTAAATTAGGTTTTTTAAATAAACAAGAATGAAAAAAATGGAACAACCTGGACCTTCTCAGTTGAGATCCTGTTTGGATGCATACTTTGGAGCAATGTATTGTAGGGGAAGCAGCATCAATCAGGAGTCAAATGCCAGCTCTGTCTCTTCCTAATCCCCATGATCTTGGGCAAGTCTCTCCACCTCTGCATACCTCATTCTCCTCATCTTAAAAATGGGAATCACAGGCATACCTGGCTTATTCTCATGGGGATATTTCAAGAATGAAATGAATCAATATTTGTGAAGTACCTGACATACGTGCATGTGTGCTGTTGCTTCAGTCGTGTTCAACTCTGTGACCCTATGGACTGTAGCCCGCCAGGCTCCTCTGTCCATGGGGATTCTCCAGGCAAGAATACCAGAGTGGGTTGTATGCCCTCCTTCAGGGGATCTTCCCGACCCAGGGATTGAATCTGTGTCTCTTACATCTCCTGCATTGGCAGGAGAGTTCTTTACCATTAACGCCACCTGGGAAGCCCACCTGACACACATTAGGTGCAAAAAAGTAGTTCATTCATTTAGCACTTATTGGGTCCTTTCTGTGTACTGGGGACATAGACATTGGGGCATACAGTGATGACCAGGATTGGGCATAGTCCCTGCCTAGGACATTGCTTTGAAGCAGAGGAGACTGTCCTTACAGCTAAGGTCAGGATGGGTGCCAGGGTATCAGGAGTGACACTGGGGAGCTCCTCAAGGAGCAGGTTGCCTTGTGGAATGATAGTTCATTCGCTGTTTTGGGCTTTGAAGTCGGAGTGCATTAACAGATGGATAAGTACTGAACAAAGGGCACCCGCTACAGTGGCCACCAGCAGAGCTCAGCAGTGCACTATGGCGCACAAGTTCCCATCCACTTTGAGGAATCACCGGGACCTGTCAGTCTGACCTAAATCCCTCATGAATCCCTTCCTTCCTTCATTCACTGGCATCTCCTCAAATAAAATCTCTATGACTTCTCGCTTAAGCACTGGCAAGAACCTCCTGCCTGCCCTCCCTGCCTGGGATGTTGCCCTCCACGGGGCCACCACAGTCATATTCTGGTCACACAAGTCAGATCAGCTCATGCCTCTGCCTTAAAACCTCTGGAGTAAAATGCCAACCCTCAACCTGGCTGGCAAGGCCTCTTCCACTCCTCTCCATTAAACACGAGCCACTTCATTTAGAAATGCCATTCTCCAAGCATTCCTTTGTACTGACATGCCTCTTTTCCCCACCCCCGCCTTTTTTGCCACCCATTAGAAGTCTGTCGGTCCTCCTAGAATCTCTGAAGTTTTCCTAACTTCTCTTTACCACATGAGTATCTTCTTCTCCAAAGCCCTGTCTATTGGTGCATAACAGATCTGCAATGTCTAGGTTGGTGGGTCTGAGTCCCACACTAGGTGAGGAGTGGAAGAGGGCAGAGACAGTCCCGGGAGCAGAGCTATAAAACTCATCCAGCATTGCAGCCTCAGCATCCAACTTTGCTGGCTCTAGTGTTCATGATCAAACCAGTCAATCCTAAAGGAAATCAACCCTGAATATTCATTGGTAGGACTGATGCTGAAGCTGAAGCTCCAATATTTTGGCCACCTGATATGAAGGGCCCACTCATTGGAAAAAACCCTGATGATGGGACGGATTGAGAGTAGGAGGAGAAGGGGACAACAGAGGACAAGATGGTTGGAAGGCGTCATTGACTCAATGGACACGAGTTTGAGCAAACTCTGGGAGATGGTGAAGGACAGGGAAGCCTGGCGTGCTGCAGTCCATCGGGCGGCAAAGAGTCAGACAGGACTGAGCAACTGAACAAGTGTTCATGAACATGAATGCTGGCATGCAGGGCCTCTACTCAGGAGAGCAGGGGACTGAATGGGGCCTGAGGTAAACTAGGGGATAGGAGGTATGCCCATTCACAAGGGGACAGGATTTCTCAGTTCTAACTGACAGGTTCATTGTGGTCAGATCTTAGAATTTTTTAAAAAGTGAGTTGGCAACTAACAAATTATTTTTAAAACTATGCACAATAACAAGAAAAAACTGACCTTCAGGCCACAGGTGGCCTATCATTTTGCAAACTCAAAGCCTGTTATTTTTTCATGGAATGAATGAGCAAATGAATCAATTTTTCTGGATTTTGCATTTTGGGAAGAGCTTGTGCCTAATAAGTTTGGTTGCTATTTAGTTTGCTTTTTTGGTCTTAGGACATAAATGTCAAAACCAAAAGTCTAGTTTGTACATGTGTCACTTTCAAAATGAAGTCCAACCTCCTTTTACTTGGCAGCTCTAACAGTATCATTTCTTGGACAGACTGCAGGCTTTGTGAGCAGGGCTCTCACCTCAATTGTGGTGACATCCCCTTTTTGAGATGTGGGTCACCCCAAAGGGAAGGGAGGGACCCAGAGGCCACAGAACTTGTTTCTGCTGTGGTTGGTTTGCTCAGTTTGGTAACCTCTTAAAAACAAACAGCGGAGGATAGCAATGGCTCAGCTCTCTCCAACTTCCTCCCAGCTTAGCCCCAAATGGGAGAAGTTGGAGTAAATACTGAGACCTCTGTATTACAGGCACCAAAAACTCAAATTCCTTTTAGGCCATGGTTCCCTGTCCCTAGATTCCTACAACTGGCTGTAGACTGCAGGATGGGACTTCCTCAAAGGCCTGTGCAGGGTTGGGGGTATTTATCTGCACTTTCCGCAGGGCTGGGACAGCAGACTTGAAGTTTTTCCCTTCCCTCATTCAGGAGCAAGGAACTCATCTCCCTAGTTGCTAGGGATGTTGGCTGGTGGCTCATAGTTGAGTCCCTATCCAAGGAAATGCCCTGGGGGAGGGCAGCCTATATCCAAAGACTAGTCAAAATATGGGGGCGAGGGTGGTAGGAAGAGAAAGACCCAGCCACCCGGCCACATTTGGGATGCTATGAAGGACATCCCAGTTCAGAACTCCTCATGCGATCAGCTAAGGTCTCCAGTGTGACTATGTTTTGCAGTTCAACTCTTGTTTTTGACCAATCCTGCTTCAATTACTTCTTCATAGGTGCTGTTCTAGAAGCCATTCTCCTTGCATGCTGCTGCTGCTGCTGCTGCTAAGTTGCGTCAGTCGTGTCCGACTCTGTGCGACCCCATAGATGGCAGCCCACCAGGCTCCGCCATCCCTGGGATTCTCCAGGCAAGAACACTGGAGTGGGTTGCCATTTCCTTCTCCAATGCATGAAAGTGAAAAGTGAAAGTGAAGTCGCTCAGTCGTGTCCGACTCTTAGCGACCCCATGGACTGCAGCCTACCAGGCTCCTCCGTCCATGGGATTTTCCAGGCAAGAGTACTGGAGTGAGGTGCCATTGCCTTCTCCATCTCCTTACATACCTGCATGCAAATCTCTGTCTCAGAATCTGTTTCCCAGAGAATCCAGCCTATGACAACCTCTTGCCTTGGCCTCTTTTCTCCCACTCTCTTTTTTCTAATGAAGGCTACAATTACTCTAAACTCTTCTATGACCATCTTGAAGGATGACCCCCTCAAATCTTTTCTGTTGCAATGGCCACTCTCCCAGTCTGCCCACTTGCATTTTCCAGAGCTGGGTGGACAATTTCACATAGATGTCCAATTTTTAGCCCCAAATTTAATATGTTTAAAGCAAAAGTCTCTCCCACTACCTTAATTGACCTTTCCTCCTGACTTCTCTATTTCTGTTAATGCTACCACCATCTCTGGAATCCCAGGCTGGAAACCTCAGCACCATCTTGGGCAGTCTCCTGCTTAGAAACCTTTAGTATCCTCTTGGTGCCTACAGAGCACAAGCCTGTGTTGCCTCTTCTGGCATCCAGGCCTCCCCTGTTGACCACAATTGGCCTGATTTCCTGCCAAATCTCAAACCCAGGAGTTCTTAACACATTTATGGCTTGGACCATTTGGGGAGTCTGCTGATATCTACGGACCCTTTCTTGGAATGTTTCTATGAGTATAAAATAAGATACATAGGATACCAAGGGAAGCCAATTATTTTTAAAGATTATTATAAACACGTATGCTTTAAAATTTGTGATATATTAATAGATGTTTCACTATTAGCATATTGAGTAATATGATCTAGTGGCAGGTCCAGTAACTACCACACTCATGGCTATGAGTGTAATGATATTTCAAGATATCTGCAGCAAGAGTGATGTGGTGGTGTGTGTATGCTCAGTCATGTCCCACTGCAACCCCATGGACTGTAGCCCGCCAGGCTCCTCTATTCATGGGATTTTCCAGGCAAGAATACTGGAGTGAATTGCCGTTTCCTACTCCAGGGGATCTTCCTGAGGGATTGAACCCACGTCGCTTGAGTCTCCTGTACTAGCAGGCAGATTCTTTACCACTGTACCACCTGGGAAGCCCACAGCAAGAGTAATGAGATATAAAAATCTCTGCAGTTTTAATTGGAGACAAAGTCGCTGGTAGTGCTAATACAACTGCAGGGTGTTGCTGCATTCATAATGGAAGGGAAGTTGACATTTCAATTAGAGGTTAGTGAAGATAAAGTTGTAATTTTTTTCCCATCCAAGTACATGGACTCCTGGTCAAGCACCTCTGTGCTCTGGCGGGGTCAACGCTGTAGCTCAGCTTGGAGATTCATCATACTTTCCTGAAAAAATTTCACACATCCCACTCCCATGCTGCCTGATGCTGGGTAACTGGCACTTGGACCTGGGGTTGAGTTGGCCCCACCCTCTGTGTGGACTCTTTGGCACAGGCTGGCCAGGGCTTGGGTCCCTGAGCAGAGTGGTTCACTGCCTGCCAGGGGTATAACCCCCATTCGGGCAGCTCCTGGGGGAATATCTTTCCTGGCTTTTCTACCCTGAGGTCCCAGGCCCCATCTGACTGATTTTACACGTCTCCACTGGCCCAGTCAAGATTACCCAGTCACTGGGTTCATGGGATAGCTCATGGCCATCAGGCCAACACATAGTTGTGGAGCATCTACTTTAAAAAGTCATCTTCAAGGTGCCATTCAGAGTGATGGAGAGGCCACCACTCTGCTGGGGCCATTCTCCTGAGCTTCAGTGACTGGGACTCACTTGGCTCTTAGGCTTACAAGGTGCACCCTATCCTTATCTTGCTGTCAGATGCTACTTGGCCTGCAGTGCATGGGACAGTCCAGTACAATGAACTGTACTGACCAAAACGACAATTGTGCCCTCATTGGGAAACACTGAGTAGGCACTCTGTAAATATCTGCTTAGTGCCCCTGTGGTCTCCATCGGCCTGGAGTGCTGGTATCCAAGGCACAGCCAGTCAATGGGCATTTATTTGGACTTCTCCCATGCCCCTCACACTTAAAACCCCATGAATTTTACAGATAGAGCTGGGATTGAGTAGCAGATATGTAGAATGGTGAGAGGGCTTTCCCTACTGTGATCATCATGGCTGTTGGTTCCAAATTGGAGCTTTGTCAGGCCTCAATCTTTGCTGGATTAAGAGAAGCTGGGCTTGACAGCTGCCTCTAGGCAGAAAAAAGCTGGCAGGCAGCTGCTTTCAATTTCTCCCAAATGCCTGATGGGCTGGGACCCCTGTGGCTCTGCTCCTGGGAAGGAAAGCCCGTCCTAGGCCATCTCTGCCTTGGAACTTGACTTATGAAGTGAGCACTCCTGCCCAGGTCAGGAGAAGCTGCCAACTCCTACTGTGCTCTTCTGGGTAAATCATTCCCGGGTAGGAGCTGCCAGAAGTCACCCTGTTTCTCACCTCCTTTGCTTTCCATGAACCAGTCTAGTCTCTTAAAAATACCTGGTCCCGATTTCCCAGGCCAAAGTACTCCAGGAAATGCCTGCAGCTGTGATTGGTGGAGGAATAGCTGCTACTATTAGTTTGACCTGCATTCTGATGTAAAGGAGGAAGCACTTTATATATTAGGTTGAATTGTACAAAACTGCTGGTGTTCAACTGTTTGGGGGCAATTTCTTAGGGTTCATCCTAATGCATTTTCTCATTTATTCCTTACCACAATCCCAGATAGGTATTTTCAGCTCCATTTTACAAAGCAGAGTACTAAGTCTTGGAGAGGCTATGTAACTTTTGATTAAGGTCATGTAAATAGGAAAAAGCAGGCTTGAGACTAGAATCCAATCCCATGCTTTTGATTCTCAGAGTAGGATGATTCAGCCCAGAAGACCCTAAAAGCAATAACGTGAAGAGAGAGAAGCAATAATGCGCAGTGAGATCATTCTCCCAGCCTACCCTCAGGAGTCCTTGGGTTGGCTGTACTCATGACTTTTTCTTAGTAGAGATTAGTGGCAGCTGAGGTGCCTGGAGTATCAGGAGCAAAAGTGATATGAGAGACTTTAATTTGAGGGCTTTGGGAGCAAGTGGTACAGCAAAGACAAAATCTAGAACATGATCATTCATCCATCGATCCAAGAAAACTCTACTGGGTAGCTCCCATGTATGTGCCAAGCTCTATGCGAAGCCACTGGCATTCAGGGATGAGTCTTAATTAGCAGGGTTCCACCCTTTGGTCAGCTGGAGAAGGGGACTGGCACAGTGGAACTGGGGTGAGGCCACTGTATGCATATGGGACTTTGATTTGCCGTGAAGCTGCTCTGTCTTCCTAGTACTTTTACTCTGGCCCAGGCTCAACTTGTTGGGAGGCCTCAGCTTAGAGGATCAGGCAGAAAGCTACCAAAATCAGACTGATTATATTCTTTGCAACTGAAGATGAAGAAGCTCTATACAGTCAGTAAAAACAAGACCAGGAGCTGACTGTGGCTCTGATCATGAGCTCCTTATTGCAAAATTCAGACAAATTGAAGACAGTAGGGAAAACTACTAGGCCATTCAGGTATGATGTAAATCAAATCACTTATGATAATACAGTGGAAGGGACAAATGGATTCAAATTAAATCTGATAGAGTGCCTGAAGAACTATGTACGGAGATTCATAACACTGCACAGAAGATGTTGACCAAAAACATCCCCAAGAAAAAGAAATGCAAAAAGCCAAAGTGGTTGTCTGAGGAGATCTTACAAATAGCTGATAAAAGAGAAGTAAAAGGCAAAGAAGAAAGGGAAAGATACCCAACTGAAAGCAGAGTTCCAGAGAATAGCCAGGAGAAATAAGAAAGCCTTCTTAAGTGAACAATACAAAGAAATAGAGGAACAAAATAGAACACGAAAGACGAGAGATCTCTTCAAGAAAATTAGAGACACCAAGGGAACATTTCATGCAAAGATGGGCACAATAAAGGACAGAAATGGCAAGGACCTAACAGAAGCAGAAGAGATTAAGAAGAGGTGGCAAGAATACACACAGGAATTGCACACAAAAGGTCTTAAGAACCTGGATAACCATGATGACGTGGTCACTCACCTAGAGCCAGACATCTTGGAGTGTGAAGTCAAGTGGGCCTTAGGAAGCAGCACTACAAACAAAGCTAGTGGAGGTGATGCAATTTCAGCTGAACTTCATCAAATTCTAAAAAGATGCTGCTAAAGTGCTGCACTCGATATGTCAGCAAATTTGGAAAACTCAGCAGTGGCCACAGGACTGCAAAAGGTCAGTTTGCATTCCAATCCCAAAGAAAGACAATGCTAAAGAATGTTCAAATCACTGTACAATTATGCTCATTTAACATGCTAGCAAGGTAATGCTCAAAATCCTTCAAGCTAGGCTTCAACAGTATGTGAACAGAGAACTTTCAGATATACAAGCTGGATTTAGAAAAGGCAGAGGAACCAGCGATCAAATTCCCAACATCCGCTGGATCATAGAAAAAGCAAGAGAATTCCAAGAAAACATCTACTGCTGCTTCATTGACTATGCTAAAGCCTTTGACTGTGTGGATCACAACAAACTGTTGAAAATTCTGTTTTTTTAATATGATAATATACATGTTTTAATGCAATTCTCCCAAATCATCCCCCCACCTCCCTCTCCCACAGAGTCCAAAAGACTGTTCTATACATCTGTGTCTCTTTTGCTGCCTCGCATACAAGAGATGGGAATACCAGTCCACCTTACCTGCCTCCTGCGAAACCTATATGCAGGTCAAGAAGCAACAGAACTGCACATGGAATAATGGACTGGTTCAAAATTGGGAAAGGAGTATGTCAAGGCTGTATATTGCCATCCTGCTTATTTAACTTATATGCAGAGTACATCATGCAAAATGCCAGGCTAGATGAATCACAAGCTGGAATCAAGATTGCTGGGAAAAATATCAATAACCCCAGATATGCAGATGATAGCACTCCAATGGCAGAAAGTGAAGAGGAACTAAAGAGCCTCTTGAGGGTGAAAGAGGGGAATGAAAAAGTTGACTTAAAACTCAACACTCAAAAAACTAAGATCATGGTATCTGGTCCCACTTTGTGCCAAATAGATGGGGAAAAAGTGGAAACAGTAACAGATTTTATTTTCTTGGGCACCAAAATCACTGAGGATGGTGACTCCAGCCATGAAATTAAAAGACGTTTGCTCCTTGGAAGAAAAGTTATGACAAACCTAGAAACAGCATATTAAAAACAGAGACATCACTTTGCTGACAAATATCCGTTTAGTCAAAGCTATGGTTTTTCCAGTGGTCATGTACGGATGTGAGAGTTGGATCATAAAGAAGGCTGAGCACCCCCATGTAAGGCAGTCCCTGGAAACCGGGAGAGGGGCCAGTGAAGAAGAGCTCCCTTTCTCCTGTTTCAGAGTCCACTCTGAGCCCCTGGAGCAGCTCACCAGCATGCGTGGATTCTTGTGGATGGCCAGCAGGGAAAGGCTAGGCTGGGGTAGGGCTGGTTTGGAAATCAGTCAGGCAGTGGGCATGGGGCCACTGCCTTTGCCCAGGGACAGCATGCTGTGCTGCAGGAGATAATCATATTTCTCAGTTTCCTGCCAACTTGGGGGCAAGCCCTCAAGCCTGCTGGGAAGTCCAAATGCTTCCCAAACCTGGCCAAAGATGGCCTCCCCATCCTCAGTGTCCTCCAGCCACCTACCTCCTCCCATACTGCCAGCACCCATCCAGGCGCCAACCTCCAACCTCCAACCCCATTGCAAATCCCCTTGCAGTATGAAATCATGCCCATGCTCACCATTCCATGCTCTAGGCTGGGCCACCATCGCTGTTGCCACTGCCACCAGGGAACACAGTAGCTCTGGGAGCTTCTGGGTTAAGATCTTACAGTTGAGTAAGCCACAGTGTGGGTTCCTCCCACCACACCCTCTCTGACACCAGTGAAGGGCTTTCCTCAGAGCCCCATTGGCACATCACTCTACTTTTAAAAAAAGGAAATGGAGCATTGGGTACAGTGCTCATTAAGTACAATGAGAAGCTGCGAACAGATGCACTTCTGGAAGCAAAGAAAGGGGAACCTGTGGCAGGCCCCAGATAATCACTTCCTGAGCACTCAAGGTCGTTTCTTTATCTCTGTGGCCAGCAGAGCTAGAGCCCCTCAGGGGGTAAGGAGCTGGGCTTTTTGTGCATGGGTCAGCTATTTTGCCTTGCACCATGGCAGCATACAGCAAATTTATGGGGATCCACACACAAACGACCCAAGAGGGCCCAGGAGTTGTCCCAAGTGGTGACACTGAGGTTTTCATCCTCAGCTTCTGCCACTCTAAGCCATTCCTACCGCCACAGAGACACACAACTTGGGTGACATTTTGGGCCTCTGTCTGGTTGACCTCCATTGTCCAGGACCACAGCTAGCAGCCATGTGTGGCTCCTGAGCACTTGAAATTGGCTAGTGTGAATTGAAATGTGCCAGAAGTGTAAAATTCACACCTGATTTTAAAGACTGAGTATGAAACAGAGTGTTAAATATCTTACTAATAATATTTAATATTGATTTCATGTTGAAATAATATTTTTGATACATGGGATTCAATAAAATATATTCTTAAGATTACTTTCATCTCTTTCTTATAAACTTATGATTACTGAAAAGGAAAGGGTGGGGAGAGGATAAATTAGAAGCTTAGGATTAACAGATACACATTAATGTATATAAAACAGATAAACAAGGACCTACTGTATAGCACAAGGAACTATATTCAGTCTCTTGTAATAACCTATAATGGAAAAGAATCTGAAAAAGAATATAAATATACATATATACATGCACACACACACATATGTAACTGACTCACTTTGCTGTACACCTGACACACAACATTGTAAATCAACTATACTTCAATGAGAAACAATCTTATACTAAAGTATTTTAAAAATTTTCATAAAAGTTTCATCTCTTTACTTTTTTTGAGTATGGAAATGAACTGAAGCAAGATATATAATGGAAAAAACCAACTATGCTAAAAATTGTTTCTAGAAGTTCTTTTTTCATTTTTACTTTTTAAATGTGGCTACTGGAAATGGTGTAGAAATAGGCAAATTGGTGAATGAAATAAAATAGTCCCAAACAATTTCATGTATAAAAGTGGCATCTCAAATCAGCAAGAAGAAAATATGGCTACTACTAGAAATTTCAAAATTCTATAGGCAGCTCACATTTGTGGTTCACCTTTAATTTCTATTGGGTGGTGCTGCTCTGGGCTCCCTATTTCATTTAAATGTCCATCAACAGGGTTCCACACACCACAGGGCACATATACAATGGGATGTCATGCAACCATTAATAAGAATGAAGTAGATCTCTATGAGAAGAAATGGGAATATGTCAAATACTGTAAATGAACCATACTTCAATGAAAATAAATGAGAAGATGTGGTACATATGTACAATGGAATACTACTCAGCCATAAAAGAATGAAATAATGCCATTTGCAGCAGCATGAATGGATCTAGAGATTATCATAAAAAGTGAAGTAAGTCAGAAAAAGACAAATATCGCATATCACTTATATGTGGAATGTAAAAAATGATATAAATGAACTTATTTATGAAACAGAAACACACTCACAGACATAGAAAAGAAACTTATGGTTACCAAAGAGGAAATGGTAGGGGAGGGATATATTAGGAGTTTGGGATATATAAAATAAACAACAAGGTCCTACTGTATAACACAGGGAACCGTATTCAATATCTTGTAATAAACTATAATGAAAAAAATATGAAAAAGAATATATATATGTATAATGGAATCACTTTACTGTACACCAGAAACTAACACAATATTGTAAATCAACTATACTTCAATTAAGAAAAAACCTTTGTTTTAAAACTACCCCAAAATTAAATTAAAAACGAAATGGGAAAATTCCAGATAGTTATTATTAATTTTAAGGAAAAAAGGGCTAGGAATGGGCCATAATAAATAGTATGATCTCATTTATGCATCTAGAAAGCACACTGAAGTTTGCATATGAACAGAGCTAGTCTGTCTGCCAAGGACGCACAAAAACTGCTACCACTAACGGGCCTCTGCGGGCCATGAGGAGGGCTTTGAGGGAAGGGGAAGGACTCCGACTCAAATTTTTCACTTTAAATTCTTCAGTGCTATTTGAGGTTTTAACGACAAATGTGATATTTTTACAATAATGAAACCATTACATTCATTTAAATTTTATATGTTGGAAAATAATTTAGTATAATAGTTTATATAAAAGTATTAATATTTTTCAACCAAAAAAATTAGAGGTTCTATTATTCTTTTCATAGCTTTATTTCTACTTGCAAATACCCCTCTCACCTTACTCTTTCTTGTTCCTCCTTTTCTGCCCTTTTCTTTCCTCACCTTCCCTTTCCTCTCACCCTCAAAACCCTGTGCATGGGGAGCCACTCCACATCTGTTGGCTCCTTGCTCAGCTTGAACCTGAGGCTCCCTCTGTCTTCCCATAGAAGAGGAAGGCACCATCCTGGATAAAGCGCAATTACCCACAGCATTATCAAAGACGGCCAGGTCAGCCCCATCCACTACGGAGAGAAAAACCTACTCAGTGGAGATACATCCTACCATTTCTCTCTAGGAGTTTGCCACATTCATGTTAAGATGAGATTGCTTACAAAAGAGAGAAAAAAACAACAACTTAGGAAAACGTGTGTGGTTTTTTTCTTTCCTGGTTCAGGGATGGGTGGAGGCAGGGTTGAAACAGTGGGCTTTGGAGAGCCTTGCTCAAAGTTTGGGAAACCAATTTCATGTACCATCTGCAGTTGAGGGTCAAGTGTTTTGAAAAGAGAACTACAGAGGTTGGAGAAAGCAATAAAGCTCTTCAGCTTCTTGGAAACAGGTATAACAAAAGATTTGTCTGCTCCAGGGCAGATGGGAACCTCAATCCTTAGTGTTTAATTGAGAGAGGAAAAGAGACAAGAGGTCTCAGCCAGTTGTCAAGCAGATAATAGTTTCTGAAGGGTGGGCCTGCAAGGACTGAGAAATGAAAGCCCTGCTGATGTGTGTAGCAGACAAGTGGTGTGGGAAAATACCAAATTTTCTTTTAACAATCATTCTCAATGCAGATGAAATAAATTGCTTCGATAAAGAAGGGCCTTGTACATCTACTGAAACATTTTTGTTTTTCATGGAGAGCTCTGCTCCTCCCCCACCTAGCCCCCAAACTTAAGGACTTGGCAGTGCTATAAGTATCAAAATCACCAGACTGGGAGTCAGGACATACCTCTGGTCCTAAATTTGCAAAACATGACAACAAATAATTGCCATGAAATTCCTTTGAAAAGCATAAAGTATGGTCCATTATTGTTATGAAACTCAACTTTGTCTTTGGGCCTTTCTGTTTCCCCCTCTCCTTTCAGGCCCTCTTCTCTCCCAGCCTCTCAGAACAAAAAAATACCAAGCCAGAGCTTTGAAAGGAATGCAATTTAAAGAACATATGCTGGCCCTGAGATCACCTAGATTGAAGAAGTTTTTCAGCATCCTAAATGAATGGAAACTATGTTGTTTTTAAAGTAACATTCCATTTGATGGAGACATAGAGAAAAGACTTGCAGATGCAGAGGGTAGGGAGAGAGTGGGACGAATGGAGAGAGTAGCGTGGAAACATATACATTACCATTTGTAATAGAGATAGCCAGTGGGAACTTGCTGTATGACTCAGGGAGCTCAAACCAGTGCTCTGTGACAACCTAGAGGGGTGGGATGGAGTGGGAGGTGGGAGGGATGTTCAAGAGGGAGCGGACATATGTATACCTATGATTGATTCATGCTGATGTATGGCAGAAACCAACACAGTGTTGTAAAGCAATTATCCTTCAATTACAAATAAATTACAAATTTATTTGGAAATAAAATTTCCATTTGAAATTTGGAAGCAAAGGATTTCCCATTAAGAGGAAATGTGCATTCATTGTAAAGACAGAATGCCATATATTTGCCTTTATTATCAACTATAAAGCAAGATTTTAAATACTAAACGATTAAGATCAAGTCTAGCAAACAGATTTGGTGGGAACTGCACCATTCTACAGAAGGGTGATTGTGCTTAGTTGCTCAATTGTGTCCGACTCTTTGTAACCTCATGGACTGTAGCCCGCCAGGTTCATCTGTCCATGGGGATTCTCCAGGCAAGAATACTGGAGTGGGTTGCCATGCCCTCCTTCAGGGGATCTTCCAACCCAGGGATCAAACCCATGTCTCCCGCATTACAGGTGGATTCTTTACCGTCTGAGCTACAGAGAAGAGAGGAAACCCAAGCTTCACACGGGCTCCCTCGGCAGCCTTGGGACTGTCTCTGTGGCTCCAGTGGCCCCAGTCCTGGGGACACAGCTAGCTAAGATACCTCCTTGCTTCTTCCTTGCTCTGAAATGTCAGTCCATCATCCAGTTCTGTTGCTTCTACCTTCAAAATAGATCCAGAATCTGACCACTTCTCACCATCACTGCCACCACTGCCACCACCCTAGCCCACGCTACTGTGGCTGGCAGAAGCCTCCTAAGTGGCCTCCAGCCCCTTCTCTCACTGCCTCACTCTACAAAGCAGCCAGAACCAGCTTTTAGAAAGAACAGCTCTACCTCATCTCTCCGCTGTGTGAACTCTGAATGGGTGATTCTTTGGCTAATGTCTGCCATCTCCCCTGGGCTGAAAGTTCCATGCTAGCAGGGACCTTGTCTGTTTTGCTCATGTCTGTACCCCCAGGACTGGCCTCATATAAGCCTGACATGTAGTAGACACTTACTGGATGAATGAAGGGATTAATTTTAATAACTAACTTTTGTTTGAGCTTTAAAGGTAAACATCTCATTTGATGTTTGCTTGAGCTTCCCTGGTAGCTCAGATGGTAAAGAATCCACCGGCAATGCGGGAGACCTGGGTTCAATACCTGGGTTGGGAAGATTCCCTGGAGAAGGGCATGGCAACCCACTCCAGTATTCTTGCCTGGAGAATCCCCATGAATTGAGGAGCCTGGCGGGCTGTAATCCATGGGGTCGCAAAGAGTCTGACACGACTGAGCGACTAAGCACATAATAGTATATTTAATTACCTGATAAACTGTAATGGCTACTTTGTATCAAAATTCAATAATCTATAATTTTGGAGAAGGAAATGGCAACCCACTCCAGTATTCTTGCCTGGAGAATCCCATGGACAGAGGAACCTGGTGGGCTACAGTCCATGGGGTCGCCAAGAGTCGGACACGACTGAGTGACTTCACTTTCTTTGGAATAAACCTGGTATTGTTGTCCTTATTTTACAGATGAGGAAATTGGGGCTCAGAGCACTGCCCAAACTGACAGAATAAATGCAGAGAATATTGAAACCTAGGTTTATGGGGGTCAAAACCTATCCCTTTCTGGCTACACACCCTGTAGAGAGCTACAGGGGTGTGGAGGGCAAGGAGGCACTCTGATGCTTGTTGGCAGTATAAAAGGCTACATTACTCAGGTCTTTAGTGCCCAGGGGCAGGCACTGTGGGGATTCCCTGCCACCCAGTGGGGGCAGAGTGAATTCTAAGTCAGCTTTTCCTGGATAATTTAGAGAGCTACTATAACTACAGTGACCTTATTTTTCTGAATCTCAAATCAGGATCCTAGGTCTGACAAACAGAACCCAATACTCTAAACTGGGACTTTTCTGGAAAATCTAGGGCGCAGAGTTGCTATACTTGAAACCCAAAGCAGCTGCATAATAGGCACTTCTCAGCTAATTCTGACCCAGCCACCTCAATCCATCACATGTCAAGAAGAGTCCTTAAAAGAAACTGTTTTCTCGGCCTCATGTTTCTGTACACCAAATTCTTTTCATTTAATTACTTCCCTACTCACTCTTACCTTTTCTGTTAATCACTTTCTCCCTGGTCTGCCTCAGAGAGCTTCTAGGTCCTGCTTGCTGATGGATGCCATGAATGGTTGAAAGAAATAGTAAGCAAAAAGTGCTTGGGAACCATGGCAACAGGGGCCATGGCAACAGGGCCAAGCACTGAGAACTGCCCTTCCTATTCCTCCTAGTTTCTGTTTTAGACCAAGTGCTGCTGATAAGGGCTAATGGTTCCATTGTGTCACCTAATCAGGGCAATGCTGCTTGCAGGAGGCATTGTGGCAAAACTTCAGTTCTAGGAAGAGCTTGGCAATATTCCTGTTTCCTTGCATCTGTGGTGCAATGGTAGGGTAAAGGGTGTTACCAAATCAGGATTGGATCTAACATTTGCCCCAAACACTTGATTTGAGTACACTCAGAATCCCTAGATGGGTGGGCAGGCAGACTCCAGCATTTAAAGGCAATGGCACCCCGCTCCAGGACTCTTGCCTGGAAAATCCCATGGATGGAGGAGCCTGGTGGGCTGCAGTCCATGGGGTCACTGAGGGTCGGACACAACTGAGCGACTTCACTTTTGCTTTTCACGTTCATGCATTGGAGAAGGAAATGACAACCTACTCCAGTGTTCTTGCCTGGAGAATCCCAGGGACAGCGGAGCCTGATGGGCTGCCATCTATGGGATCACACAGAGTCGGACACGACTGAAGTGACTTAGCAGCAGCAGCAAAAATTCAGTGGTCACCTTCTTAGGTCAGGAAGTCAAGCATCATAATGTTATCACCCAAGCAATCTACTTCAAGGATTTATACTGGAGTCTGAAACAGAAGGAAGTTCTCAGTGAGTCAGGGTGTGAGCTCCATTCTCATAGGGGTTATTGGTCTCTCTGGTGTACTGGTTGCCCCTGAACGAAAGGGTGAACTCCAGAGGGGCTGTGAACCTGTCTCAGCCTCAGTTTTCTCATCTTCACAAAAAGAGTAGAGGGAATCTTTGCCCTGCTTTTCTTTCCTTCTGTTTTGAAGATGCTGAACTATTTCAAACATACAGAAAAGTATTAGGAACAACTCATTTCCCAGTATTTGTCCTGGAATATTTTCTTTAAAGAAATAAAATATTACAGGGTCAGTTGAAGCCTCTTGTGTCCCTCCTCCCAAAGGCAGCCATCCCCTGACTTGAGAGGCTATGATTCACATGCACGTTTAAAAATATGCTCTGCATATGCTCGTAAACAATACACAATACACAGTATTGTTTTGCACATCCTTAAACTTTATACAAATTATTACTGAACTGTATATATCCTTCTACAGTGTGCTTTCTTTGTTCAACATTAGATATGTGAGAAATAGTCACACTGATGTTGGTTCAGACATTTTTATGCTGTGTAGTATTCCACTGTTTTAATCCACAATAATCAATGATTTTATTTATCTGTCCTCCTGCTGTTTCTCAAGCTTTTACTCTTGTAAACAACATTGTCATGAACATTCATGGCATATGTGTCATTGTCTACCTGTATGAGAGTTTTTCTAGGATATATACCTAGGCATGCAATAGTTGAGGTAAATGATGGAAGTGTAAATTTTAAAAGGTTTTTTGAGGCAATATTCTGATATTTATCCAAAGTAACTATTCATACTGTATTTGACCCAGTAACTGCACTTTCATAAAGCTAGACTAAGTAAGTATTCATACATGTGCATGCTCAATTGCTCAGTCATTTCTGATTGTTTACAACCCCATGGACTGTATACCACCAAGCTCCTCTGTCCATGGGATTTTCCAGGCAAGAATACTGGAGTGGGTTGCCATTTCCTTCTCCAGGGGATCTTCCTGACCCAGGGATCGAACCTGAGTCTCTTGCATCTCCTGCATTGGCAGGCAGGTTCTTTACCACTGTGCCACCTGGGAAGCCCCAGTATATACACAGATGTATGTACGAGAATGCTTATCACCCCGTTGTTGGCACTTGGGTGAAACTAGAAACATTCTCAACGTCCATCAGTGTAGAGCGGGGCAGATGAACAATTTGTGGGACCCCTACCCTAGAGAATAGAGTTTGCAAGAAAGCAATGTTAAGCGGTCCCTTTCTCACCTACTACCTTGACTCCTGGACTGAAGAAATAATGTTGCTCACAGCACAGGGCCAGGTACCAGGGAGGTGACATAACTGCTGATGTATTAGATGGAGATATCCTCACTCCTGCCATTTGGAGACCTGACTAGAGTTCCAGTCTGCTGGGAAGGTGCCTTTCTTGGAAATCAATTTTAAAAAAATAGGGAAGTAGTCCAAGGAATAAATTAGAACTCAGGTTGTGGAACTATCAGAAGGAGACAGAATTCATAAGTATTTGAAAGGAACATTTGGAAATTGATGAGATGACTTGCCTTGTTTCAAAGCTAAATGCCAAACAGAAAGAAAAGGAAGAAAAGGCTTTTTCTTTTGGTAACAAACATCAATAAGAGGAAATGTTTGTGGTGCCTGGGAGAATTTGACTTGAGACATTCAAGCATATCTCTAAAATTGCAAGCATGCTCTCATTTACTGGGAGCTTAGTGGATAAAGCCAGAAGGTTTAACTTTTTAAAACGACTTTAATAACCACAATAGATAATGCCTCTTAAACACCTTTAAGTACTAGGCACTGCATTCTTTGTCTAGACTAGTTTTCCTAATAACACCGTAAGATAAATGTATTATGAAAGTGAAAGTGTTAGTCGCTCAGTCGTGTCCGACTCTTTGTGACCCATGGACTGTAGCCCATCAGGCTCCTCTGTCCATGGGATTCTCCAGGCAAAAATACTGAATGGGTTGCCAATCCCTTCTCCAGGGGATCTTCTGACTCAGGGATGAAACCCACGTCTCTTGCACTGAAAGGAGATTCTTTACCATTTGAGCCACCAGAGAAGCCCCAGATATATTATGAGGCTCATTTTTTGGTAAGGACATGAAGAGGTCAAGGAACCTGCCCAAAGCTGCAGAGTTAGTGATAGTCAGGATTTGAGTTCAGGTTTGTCTGTATTCTTCTCCTTATAATATTGCACCTCTACATTCGAGACAGAAGTATATCAGAAATCCAGGTAATTAATTTGCTAAATGTGACCTTAGAGAGGGGTCCCACAATGTTTTGTGCGCCTGCCTCACCCATAGCCCCTTCTGAACAAAGTGTACAGAAGTGATTTCTTGATTCCGGATTATTATTTATTCATTCAAGAAATATTTTATTGAGTGGCTACTCTGTGCCAGGCACTGTTCTTTTGGTTGTGACTGAATAATTTAGGAAGCCTGTGCTTGAGTCAAGGGAAGTCATCTGCCAGCTGGCTCTGAGGGCACACGGTGGGCTGTGAGGGTTCTGCAGTGAGGACCCAGACAGACAGGTACTCCAGAATGCAGAGGAACCAACTGACCCTAGGAGATGCCTTCCCTGGGGAATGTGATGTAACACACAGACAGGCGAGCACAAGCTGTGGGGGTGGCCCAGAAGCCCAGAGAGAGAGAGCAGTAAGCAGAAGCCACAGGCAGCAGGTAAAGCACAGCCACAGGGAACAGCAGGAGAGGGAATGGCAGAGAGCAACTGAGTGGGAGAAGTGGCAGACACTGCTTGTCTTGTAAAGCACTGCTGAGGCATTAGGTGTGAAGAATAGTGGCTGCTGGAGTTGACTTCCTCTCCTTCACTTATGCATGAATCCTCACATTCATGGCCTGCTGCCCAAGGAAACTGAGGCACACCCTTGTTCTTGCAACTGATTAACCTCAAGTGTCTGGGAACCCAGACCGCACGTGAGCTGTGCTTTCCAAGGCCTGGGCTTGCATTCTGAACCTGGGTGTTGAGTTCTATAGGTAGTCCTTGTGTGTGTGTGTGTGTGTGTGTGTGTGTGTGTATGTGAATTTGGGAACAGTGGGTGAAAAATTCTGCTCACTAGCAGAATGTCATCCAGGCTTCTTGGTCCTGGCTGGTGATGTACATGAAGAAGTCCAGAAGAGGTTCTGTGTGAAGCTGTAAGAGGGTGGCAAGAACCACAAAGGATCTCTTCGGGCAATCCAAGACTGCATCACATGGGTTTGTGGATCATGGGTAATTTCTGGGTGCCACTAGACGCCTAAGGTCTTGGGGACACGATGTTTTTGAGTTACAAGCACCGTTGGGCTGTTATGAGTCTCAGCCATACCCATGGGGAACATGGCGAACAACCGGGCCATCTCTGCCTTCCCTGATGACACTCCCACCCCATCATCTTAGGCTTTCATCCTGTTCCTCTGGCACACATGAAAAAATTTTTATTACTCACCGTGATGGGGAGAGGGTATACGGGGACAGGATTCACACAGCTAGTGGAAGGGTTAACTGGAACAACTTCTTGGGAGGACAGTTTGGCATTATCTGTCAAAAGTGTAAATATGTGTTCCTTGTACCCAAATATTGAAGGCGGAAGGAGAGGGGGACGACAGAGGATGAGATGGTTGGATGGCATCACTAACTCAATGGACATGAGTTTGAGCAACCTCTGGGGGTTGGTGATGGACAGGGAGGCCTGGTGTGCTGCAGTCCATGGGGTCCCAAAGAGTCGGACATGACTGAGTGACTGAACTGAACTGAACTTTACCCAACAATGTCACTTCTAGGAATTTACACTAGAGGCAAAGTACACATGAAGGCAAGTGAACAAAGACATACATTATACTACTATGTACAGATTTTTTTTCTTGGGCTCCAAAATCACTGCAGGCAGTGACTATAGCCATGAAATTAAAAGACGTTTGCTCCTTGGAAGGAAACCTATGATAAACCTCTACAGCATATTAAAAAGCAGAGAGACATTACTTAGCCAACAAAGGTCTATATAGTCAAAACTATGGTTTTCCCAGTAGTCATGTATGGATGTGAGAGTTGGACAAAAAACAAGACTGAGCACCAAAGAATTGATGCTTTCAAATTGTGGTGCTGGAGGAGTCTTGAGAATCCCTTGGACAGCAAGGAGATCAAACCATCCAATCCTAAAGGAAATCAACCCTGAATATTCATTGGAAGGACTGATGCTAAAGCTCCAATACTTTGGCCAGCTGATGTGAAGAGCTGATTCATTGGAAAAGACCCTGATGCAGGTAAAGATTGAAGGCAAAAGGAGAAAGGGGCAGCAGAGGATGAGATGGTTAGATAGCATCATGGACTCAATGGACATGACTTTGAGCAGACTTTGGGAGACAGTGGAGGACAGAGGAGCCTGGTGTGCTGCAGTCCATGTGGTTGTGAAGAGTCGGACATGACTTAACGACTGAACAAACAAATAAAACTATGTACGATAGCAAACTACTAGCAATAACCCCTTCAATAGAAGATACGCTAGATAAACAGTGGTTTAGCCACATGATAAAACACTCTGCGGCCATTAAGAAGAATCATGCAGCTAAAATATGCGCTGATATAGAATGTTCTCTCCTTCTCTGCCCCCCTCCCTCTCTCCTTCTCCATGTGCTAAGTCACTTCAGTCATGTCCCACTCTTTGCAACCCTATGGACTGTGGCCCACCAGGCTCCTCTGTCCATGGGATTCTCCAGGCGAGAATACTGGAGTGGGTTGCCATTTCCTCCTCCAGGGGATCTTCCTGACCCAAAGATCAAACCCACATCTATTACATTTCCTGCATTGGCAGGCAGGTTCTTTACCACTACTGCCACCTGGAAAGTCCCTCCTTCTCCATACACACACACACACACACACACACACACACACTCTCTCTCTCTCTCTCTCATACATAGAAGTGATCTATGTATATGCATAAATCATCTCCAGGTATATAGATCACTTCTGGAAGGACACACAAACTACTGGTCTCTGTGGTTGCCTCTTGCAAGCGGAGCTAATAAAGTGGGGGTGGGGGTTAGGGATAGTCAGGATAACTACTTTTCCTGCTTTTTACTGTTGAGTTTCTTTTGCCACATGCATGTGTTACTTAAAGACACGAAAGTAAAAAGAAAAAGCAAAATTAATTGCAGAAGTCTTCATCAACAAGGGGTTGGTTAAACAAGTTGCAATATAGTCTTACTAAGGAATGCTACACAGCCATTCAGAAGAGATTCTGCCACAGAAATTGTCCATAGACATATTAGGTTAAAAATCTCAAGGCTCTGTACAAGATGTATAAGAGAACCCCACTTACATAAAAAGATACACATCCACGGGCGTATTCATAGGAAAAGATCTAGAATGAGTCACAACATGCAAAGAACAGATGTAGTCTCTGAAAGTGACTGGGAGTGGCTAGGGGGAGAGGGAGGAGAGATAAGAGGGGAACTTTTTTTACCCCCTAAATACTTGTTGATTTACTTGTGATTTTTTGGCATAATGACTATATTTTATCTCATAATAAAAACATACATATGGTAAATAAATCATGAGGAAAACAAGAAATCCGATCTTAGAGAAAGCTGCATTCTAAAGCTTGATTTAGATTGTTCCTCTGTTCAAAAGCTGCCCAGTGACCTCATGGCGGGAAGGCCCAGCACCTTAGCCTGGCACTGGAGGCCTCCAGGTGTGGCTCACCTCCCCGTTTCTCCCACTGCCCCCACTGCTCCAGTTGGGATATGGTTTTGCATATCCCAACTGGCCTCCTCACTCCTCATCAGCCCCAAGCAGGTGTCTGTTTTTCTTCCCTATTCAATTTGCTTCTCTCATGCTCCACACCTATCTCTGCTCCCTTTCCTTACCTCCACTCCTTACTGACCTTCTGCTCTTGCTTCATGGCCCATCTCAAGAAGCCTTCTGGAACCATTCTGCCCATTAGTAAGTGAGTACCAGAGGGACTCATGTGGAGCTTGGAAAACTGCCTTATGACATTTTTCATTTGGCCATCTTGTATTGTTATGGAAACTTTACGGAAATATTTAACTAAAATATAGATATCATGTTCTTATTTACAAAGCACTTACATGACTATCACTTCATTGGAGCCTCCCATCCATTCTATGAGGGAGGCAAAGCAGGTATGATCATTGCTATTTTCATTTCATTGATGAGGAAACTCAGGGGCAGGGAGGTTTCTTCTTCAAGGTAACATAAGTAGAAAATGGACAAGGGGGAAGCTACATTTGCTGGACTCACCAAGAACACCTAATTTTGTTTTTCCAGCCAGAATATACGTCCCTGGAGGACCAGGAGTACATTTTCAACATTTCTCTGCACACTAATGGGACCGAGGGAAAGTCAGCAGTGTTCTGAGAAGAATTTTATCAAGGAAGACAGCTACTCAGTCAACCAAAGGTTTTGTGGTAAGTACATGCCAAGGGCTTAGGCCAGCGCTGGTGATGAGGGACACCAGAACCATAGTCCTTGTCCTCAAGGAGTTACCATCTTCAAGGGAGGCCAAACACACTGAACAATTAGAATACAACCACATATGAAATAAATGTGATTTGAAGCGGTACACCAGTGAATTTTTCTTTTTTAAACAGCCTATCAAACCTGCAGCTTTGGGCAAGTAACTTTTTAAAAGAGAGTCATTTTTTTTTTTTTTTTTAATCAGAAAACAGTACAGATAGCAAACAAAATTTGTGACAGCAGTACATGGATGATTGAAATTTGGGAAACTGCCATAAGCCCATTAGGATAAGAGATGGGCCAGAGACATAAAATGGGAGTGTCTGCCTAAGGGAAGGTCAGGAACTCAGCAAGGAGTTTGGAGAGACCCACTTGACTAGGACTGAGGGCAATGAAACCTAAAAGCTTTCTTTCAAATTTCGAGCCAGGCTAGATTCCGGAGGCTTCTGTGAACCAGTCTGAGAAGTGTGGACTATATCAGGAGTGATTTCAGTTTTGTGTGTAGGAGGGACACAGTGAAAGTGATGTTTTGAAAGACCAGCCTGGTGGATTCATACTGGATTTAGCATGGACTGAAGTGAGCCTGACAAGTAGCCAAAGACTGTACTTGCTGGGTGCCACCCAGAAGATGTCACCAAGATGTTAATGCCATGAGAGTCAGGCCTTGAAACTAAAGTTAAGTTTTCTTCATGGAGACTTATATGAGAGCTGTGGTTCATCATGTATTATTTGAAGTGTTAAGAATTATCTGAAACTTGACACGGCAAAATATATTACTGAATGCCCTTTCAAGAACACAGGAGAGCATCATCTACGTGATTGTTTGACTATTCACTACTTAAAAGTTTTTAAATTGAAGTATAGTTGATTTACAATATTGTGTTAGTTTCACGTGTACAGCAAAGTGGTTTGGCTATACATATATCTGTATATATCTATAGTCTTGTTTTCCAGTTATTTTCCATTATAGTTTATTACAAGATACTGAATACAATTTCCTGTGCTATACACTAAATCCTTGTTGTTTGACTGTTCAGTATTAATTAAGGCCCACTCTGTAAAGTTAAACATTAGCTAGTAGAAGATTGATAAGTTACAAGTGATTTTTGCCTGGTAGAAATGAAAATTATTTCTGTCTAATAGAAAAAATAGCCCCAAAGATTACAGTTTTGTTATCTTGTAGAACTAGTTTTGTATCCAGCTTTTTATCTTATCCCAGCATTCTTTTGAAAATTCCAATATCTTTTGGCCTCTCACACTTTTTTTTGCTATTTTTAATGAAGTTTTATATATATATAGCACAAAATTGTCATTAAAATCATTTCAAGCATATAGTTCAGTGGCATTAATTACACTCATGATATTGTACAACCATTGCCACTATCCATTTCCAAAATTTTTCATCATCCCAAACAAGAACATTAAGCAGTAATTTCCCTTTCCCTCTTTTCCCAGCCCCTGGTAACTTCCAGTCTACTTTCTGTCCCTATGAATTGGCCTATTCTAGACATTTCACATAAATGGAATCATACAATATTTCTTTTGTGTTTGGCTTCGTTCACTGAGCATAATGTGTTCAAG
Organism: Bos mutus; assembly: GCF_027580195.1. Lineage (NCBI taxonomy): Eukaryota > Metazoa > Chordata > Mammalia > Artiodactyla > Bovidae > Bos > Bos mutus. The sequence continues at coordinate 68,885,212 of NC_091646.1, read as the reverse complement.
TTCATCCCTACTGTGCTATGGATTAGCACTTCACTCCCTTTTACTGATGGATAATGTTTCGTTGTATGGATATACCATATCTTGTCTATTCATTCATCTATTGGTGGGCATTTGGGTTGTGAACAATGGACCTTTTGGCTATTGTGAATAATGCTGTTATGAACATTAATGTACAAGTATCTGTTCAAATCCCTATTCTTGATTCTTTTGGATATATACCTAGAAGTGGAATTGCTAGCTCATATGGTAATGGTAACCCACTCCAGTACTCTTGACTGGAAAATCCCATGGATGGAGGAACCTGGTAGGCTACAGTCCATGGGGTTGCAAAGAGTTGGACACAACTGAGCGAATTCACATCATCACATGGTTATTCTATAGTTAACTTTTTGAGGAACTGCTAAAATCTCATTTCAATTAAAACCAGCTTTACCATAATGCTTTTTATTTCATCAATGAGTTTAATAAAATTTTGATAGGTGATCACTATATATTTCAATGAGAGTCATGTTTTTAATTTTTTGAGAGTTACACTTCAATAAGGGTGATCTATTTACCTTGCTAATCTTTAAAACAAAATTGACTCCTGTACCTCACTTCAGCTTCTATTGTTTATTGCAAGCTCCCTACAAGGAAGTCAAGGAAATGAGTAGAAAGGACGGCTCTCTTTAGCCCATGAGGCCAGCATGGTATTTTAGCAGTTATAATGAGAGGGGAAATTTTAATTATGGTTCCGTAATAGTGATGGCAAACAGTATCACACAGGGCTAGGCATGGACACAGATCGTGTAAATCTTTATTTTCATTGGGAACATATGGAGACTTTTCTCCTGTGCAACACAGAGCAACTGTTGGTTCTCTGCAATGTGACAGCTTCTGCTTGGAAAACTCTAGAGAAAAGCTTTGCTTTAGATGAACTCTGGGACCAGAGAGACTACAATAGAATCTATTGGGAGAGATGCTAGAATTGGGGGGGGGGCAGCTTCAAAATTTGCCTTCATCATCATTTGACAGAAAATCTTTAAGGCTGTGAATGAAGAGAAGAAAAACCTCAGCCTGGAGCTTGAGGAGGATGGTGGGCACAAAGGTGGGGAGAGGGCACAGGCTGGAGTGGTGGTAGAGGGAGCAAGGAGCAGCAACCCTGCCCAAGACCCAGCTCCTCAAGGGGGATTTTTAGTTGCTCCTAAGTGGTCTTTTACTCAAACTCTACAGTGTCCCCCACAGAACATTTCTCCTAGAGTATTAATCACATGTAGAATCAGAGATATTCTTGGTTTCATACATTTTTAACTTTTCAAACCAAGAAAGTTTTGCCTTTCTGAGTAAGGCTGAAAGTAAAAAAAAAAAAAAAAAAAAACCAATATAATTCCCCCACTCACAGCACAAAAGGGATGAACTGGATTTTGATCATAATTTTCTCATTTTTGAGATAAAATATGGAAGACCAGATGAGTGTAGTGGAAGAATTTCACAGATGGTTAACAATGTGTAGGAAAAAAACAGAATAAAAAAGAATGTCACTGTTATAAATATGATCAGAATATATCTGAAAGCATACCAGGCAGGTTAAGAAAATAAAGGTAAAAAACAACTTTTTTCTGGCACCCTTATTTTGCTCCCTCACAGTGCTGTGACAAGATAGAAGATATGTAATAAGCATTTTGTAAAGGACTGTACGTGGCTTGGAGAGGGGCTGGGTGGTTTAGCGCTGCTTGCTTGGGGGATCTGAGTGGCAGTGAGTTTTAGAGCAAATCTGGGGCTCTCAATTTTCACATGTGTTGAGTGAGGACAAGAATTCATGCCTTAGAGGGTTGTCAGAAGGGTGGTAAGCTAAAGCCTCCAACAGAAGCAAGAACGAGATGCTGTGGCCACATGGTCTTTGGTACACATTGCTCTACACATGTTGTTCTGGAATAGGTTTTTTTTCCATATCTGTCACCCTAATTCTACCAGAAGTTACCTGTGACTTGTTTGCTTCTAAGCACGTTGCCTTGAACCTCATACTCGGACATTCATTTTTAAATGAACATTAATAGACTCTTCCAGTTTCCAACTCTTGACAGCTACATTCTGCCCTTTAAACCACTGTAGTATTCTCCCTGCCCTCCCAGCACTGAAGTCCCATGGGGAAGACAAGGTCCTGTCGTGAATACAGTGATACCCCTCCTTCACATACTTGCCTAGGACTGAGTGTTTTTGGCTGACAGTCCTCTTCAAGGATTGCCCAGCAGCCTCCTCAGACCCACGCTGCCTTGCTCAAGACCGTGCTCCCTCCCTGGGGCCAGCCTGCATCGAATAAGTGGTCCATATGGGCTGATGTCAATGTCTGATTCACTCACCCTAACTCAGAACAACTCTGAAGGGCCAACCCAGTTCCAGAGCTCCTCATGGTCAGCTGAGGCTGTCATGAGCTATGCCAGCCCAACTTCTTCCTTGAACCAATCCTGCTGTCTTCTCTTAGATCCCAGGTGTTGATCTCAAAGGCACCTGCACACCAATGAACATTCTACATGTGGCCTGCAACTGTCCCTCAGAGGCAGCCCCCAGTCGGCTTTGTGGCCTCTGTAGGCTCTGGATCAGCATTTGGGAAGCCTCAATTCCAAGTGATCCCAGGAGCTGTGCACACTCCTCTCTCACAGTTACATTTTTCTTTCTCTCTCTCTTTCTTATAAAATGCATTTGGAACCAATAGGGTAGAAGATATTAGCCTAGAAGAAAATAAACATAGCCCAGAGAGAGACACTATAATAGAGAAATAAATGAACTTAGTGCTTAGCTGAAGGAAAGCTCCCTAGAGGAGGTGCCATTTAATCTGAGTCTTGAAGGCTGAGTTAGAGTTTGATGGGTGGACAGGGGATGTGGGAGAGGCACTCTAGGCACAGGGTACAACATGTGCAAAGGCTGGCAGGCATGAAAGGGAATAAGGTGTGGGAGGAAAGGGATAAGGGACAACAAAGTCTGGGATACTAGCAGGGGCAAACTGTGCAGGGCCCCACGGGCCACACTGAGGATCTTGGTGTTGAATGAATGCCGCCTTTCAGTGTTGCCCAAGCTTCCACCATTTAGGAACCACTTCCACAAGTTTTGCCATATCTAGGCACCGCTGGTTGTATTTACTATTTGTCTTTTTCTCAATGTGAATTTTTTTTTTTTTTTTTGCTTAAAGAAATATATATTAATTTTTTATATGGCACCCAAGAACCAAAAAGAATAACACTTGCCAGAAATAGAAAGTAACTGTAAAAATAAATACAAAGAAATAGAACAGAGTAATTAAATTCTATGTAGATATCATTGCCTGTCACTGTCTTTGAGCCTGAGGCCTGCTCTCGTTCTGTTCCAAAAGAAGATTAGCAAGCATTACAGAGGGTGAAGAATAGCATCACACTGAGCTTTTTCCCTTGATGTAATCAGAAAGCTGGAAAAGAGAAGGAAGCAAGAATCATTTTCTCACCATGTAATTTAGTGTTTTTTAAAGCTGTACCATGTACCATCGCAATCACCTTGGAGTCCCCTTCCTTAGCACTCTGCTGGCTGTGAGAGAGGTTGGTATAAACAATAAAGTGCCCTACAAATGTGGTTGTTAGTACCACTTGATTGTTTTGTCCATTGGCACTGGGGCAGTTACTTTGATGTACCTGTCCTTTCATTTGGCTTAGGGAAGGTTTCCAAACCAGTGCCTGTGGTGACCATCATTCCCCACACTGTGTGAGAGAAAGCAGCAGGGTGGGGCTGGGAGAGGGGCAGGATCTTGGGCAACCTGGGCTCTTAGAACTGGGAGTACCTTTACAGAACATCCTATCTTCCCACTTTACATCTGGGGAAACTGAGACCAGAGCAGGGACACAATCTGTCTAAGGCCACAGAGGGTGTTAGTGTTAGCAGTCTAGGGGGCAGACATGGAAGAAAGAATCGTATTTCTTTCTCAAACAAGCTTATTGTTTGAGACTCCTGGTCCTAATAGCTGCTACCTGCAAGGCAGAAGAGAACAGAATGTGGAAGCAGAGATGGGGGAAGTCAGCCCATCAGGCCTGAGAGCATGGGGGCACCATCAAAAGACCGGATCTCCTGGGCTGGGTTCAGCAGCTAGGGGTGGAGGCTGAGGTGGGCCTGGGGCCTGCGTGATGGGCAGCATGGACAGAGCCTTCAAGAGGCTCCAGCATTTGCAGACACGCAAGGAAATGAGGGAGAGCTGCTCCAAAGGGCAGTTCCTACTCAGCAGGGGAGGATTTTGAGTTTGACAGGCCTAGGTTCAATGCCGATTCTGTCACTTTCCAGCTATGTCTGACTTTGGGTAAAGTCACTAAATTACTCTGAGCCCATCTCCTCACTGGAGACAGTGGTGGGTACTATCAGTACCTACCTCCTAGGATTGCTAGGAGGATCGCACCAGGCAATGCGTGCAAAATATCGTATACAGGGTCCACAGCACATTCTCAGCACTACTCCCTTCCCCCTTTCTGTGTCCACAGCAAGACCTCTGATGAGATGTTTTCTTCGCTACTGGTTCCCCTGCCTAGCCCAGCCCATGCCTCCTGGCCTTGTCCTCTGTCCTATTCTTGAGCTCATCTGCTGTCCCACATATTGGGTTATAGGTTTCCTAAAGAGTCTTTCAGGTATTTGCAGATAAGAAAGCTGAGGGGGCACACTCCAGGGGGTGGGACAGGGATGTCCCTCACCTAGAGACAGAGGGGAGGGGGGGTGCTCTGGGGCAAATGGCCTGCCCCCACTGGAGGGAGAGGCTGGCTGTGGTCTTGGTCTTACAGAGAACAAAGAAAAGGCACTGGTCTCCTGCAGCAGCATTAGAAGGCAGCGCCTGAAGCGAGTCCCTCCATTATAAGCTACAAGGCGGAAGGTTAAATATAGCCCTTTCCAGCTGTCTAGGACATAGATTTATGAAATGTCAGATCTGCGTTAGAGTGAGAAACGATCTTATCTCTGCACTGTTTTTAGAGAGTAGAAAGGAGGCAATAGAGAAGAGAAATAAATCTGGACTTGCACCAGTGGGTGGTGGGCGGTCATTGGAGGATTTTTGAGCAGCTGGGGCTGTTTTATAAGGTCGCACTCTGGCCGCAGAGTGGAGAATGAGCTGGAGAGGGGCAAGAGTGAAAGCAGGGAGCCCAGGTAATCCTGGTGCCCCCCTCGCTCCTCCTTGGAAGAAGGCCAGCTCTCACTTGCCCTTGTCTTCTCAAGGGCTCACCCTGTGATTTCCCAAAGGCACTCAGACTCGTTACTTCTTTGCAAGGCAAGAGTCTGTTAGAAAGTTGTCTTTGTCCATAGGTCACACAGCTCTGTCTCCTGAGCCCCCCTCAATTCCCTTCACCCTGTGACAGACCCTCAAAGACCTGAAGACGAAAGACCACTTTCCCTCTGCTTCTTCTCCATGCCAAAAAGCATGTAGTCCTCACACAGTGCCATCACTCTGCTTTTCAAACTCCTTTAGCTCATAAACTCCTTTGAAGTCTGCCACAGAGGGCCAACTCCTGCTCCTGTTAGCTACCTCTGCAGCTGTAACTGGATCTTCAGGAACATTGTCAAGGGCAGGTAACATCCTTGTCACACAAAACAGAGAGGAGCCCCCTGGTATGGCTCAGGACCCTGAAATTGATTCCACCCTACTGCCACTACTTCTGGCTTGACCTGCACTTAGCAAGCACTCGGTCCCTTAGTAGTCACCTGTGTTGGCAGATGACTAGCGACAGACACCGCTTTCCTGCCCCTCCCTGTCCTCCCTGTCGGTATTGTGAAAAAAATCAGCATTTTAGCAGCAGTCCAGGAGCTGGGTAAAGCCCTGAGGGTGACGGAAACAGCATTTTCCACCATGCAAGGGACAAGGCTTCAGAGAGCATGCTAAGTCGATCTATAGAAGATGAGAGAGTGTTTCTTACACACACACTTAACAATTCTTCAGTCACTTTTCTTATCCCTCTAGAATGCCAGATTATCAGGGTTGGGATGTGATCACATCCACCCTCCCCTCCTCCAGAGCCACCCAATTTTTAATTCCTTTTATAGCCCCTCTGCCAAGTGGTTAGCCTGTCCCTCCTCATATGCCTCTAGGACTAAAAAGGGACCTATGTTCCCCCAAACAGTCCAGGCTGCTTCAGGACACCTCCGAGTGCTCAACCCTCTCCCTCAGCGAGCGCTGATTCCTCCCCATGCCACCTCTGCTGAGCCCGTGAACCTGCTCCTCCTCCATGCGACTCACCTCCCCGGCTCCAGAAGAGGGTGATAGCCTCGGCTCTCTCCATCCTAGCGGTGTGGACGACTAAGACTCCACATCCGGCAACTCCACACTGGGGGCAGGGAGCCAAGGAGCTCCACGCTGTTCTGAATCCCTTTCCTGGGCTCCTCCGTGGGCACCCAGCGACTCCCTCCTGAACCCCGTTTCCCAGCACCCTGGCCGGGTCAGTTTGGCCCCTTCAGTCACATGCTCTGTTGCCCGTAAAGTTGTTTCTAGGCCACCCAGCCCAGGGAAAGCAATGCAGGATTCAAAGAGTGAGTTTTCCTCTCTCTCTTTTTCCACTCCCCACTGCCCCCACTTGCCTGCCCACAGCCACACTGGTCCAGTCCGTCCTCTCACAGAGAGACCTGTTTGTGAGTTGGTCTCGTCTTTCTCTAGGAAAGGTTCTCAGCCAAAGGCCTGATTCAGAACCCCACGGAGGGCTGACCTCCCGTTCGGTGGCCGTCCTGCGGCGAGGGGAAATGAGCAGGAACTGGCTGTCTGAGTCAGCGCCCCTGGTCTATTGTCACCGTGCGGGCCCCTTCCTTTCCAGAGGAGAGACGTGCAGAGAGATAGGCCTTGTTTTTTGCAAATCTCTCTTGCACACACACACTTTCTCTCTTGGCCTAGAACAAGTCTGTGCATGATGGCCGAACACAATTCAATTCAGCTTCCACAACTCCTAGGGAGTGCCTACTCCAGCAGAGTATCGTGCCTCCAGCAGGTAGGGGTCATCTCCCAGCATCCTTGCCACAGACAGAGGAGCTAATGATGATGGGTCCCAGTACCAGGGGAGGAAACTGAAGCTCTGAGAGGGAAAGGGGTTTTCCTAAGGCCCAACAGTCAGAGAATATGCGACTCAGAGTCCACCTTTTCTCTCCATAGCATCAGGTGGAGAACCCTGCTGGCCTCCCTCACTGCTTCTCCCATCTCCACCCTTCCAGCATTCTAGAATCAGTACTGCAAATGCTAGCAAAGCCTATTTTCCGAGGACACAAACAGGAGAGAATCGCTGGTTTTAAAACATTTAAAATGCATTTTTGTTCAATTTGTTTCTGTGTGTTTAGAAACACAAGGGCCCAGGAAACAATCCGTGCACGCCAGAAGCTCATTGCAGAGGGACTCCATGACTCTTCTGGCAAAAAGAGCACAGGCATTGGCCTGCACCCTGTCCCAGTAACCGGCTTTTAACTGGAAGAGAAGTATTGAGAGTTCTCGCTCATAGAGTGAAAAGACCTAGCCAGAGCTTTGTTCTCTTTCCTATTTTTGCCAGAAGTACAAAGAGACAGGGAAGCAGCTTGAGGGAAGGAGTTGGGCGGCTCCCCTTGAGGAACCACCTTGTCACCTCAAGGACGAGGATACTGAATCCCTCCTGTGCTGACTTTCAGCTTCTCAAGGGCAGGGTTGTGGATCTCTGGAGGCCCTGGCCCCAGGAAATATTTGTATGGCTTGAGAAAAAAAGCCATCTAAAAAGACTGATGTGAAATTTCCAGACAAGGACAATGGGTTTGTGACCCGGAGGTTGGGAGAAGGTTAGCTTCTCGGAGAAAGGACCAATTGACATCAGGAATTGCATTCCAGAATTTAAGTAGGCTGAGGACCAAGCAGTGAATGTGTGCTGCGGCAGTATCAAGAGGGGTAGTAGCCTTGGCAAGGCCGGCTTGCAGAGGCCAGACGGCAGCAGGTTAAGGAGGGAAATGGGAGGGGAGGGGGGACAACTCTCAGGAAGTCTGGCTGTGGTTAGAGAGGAAAGAAAGCCATAGGTGGAGGGAGTGACAGAGCTCTGGCTGGGAGTTAGATGTTTGTCAGGATGGGAGAGGTGCTGTGTGTTTTTAAGTTGAGGAGCTCTCACCAAAATTGCTGCTCACCCTATCCTCCATATCCCCTGTGTGCTGGACTTCATTTCAGACCAATTAAACCAGAATTTCTCAGGCGTGGAGACTAGGCATTGATGGTGTTCTAAATCTCCTCAGGTTGGGAATCATTACACTAATTCTTAGTAGAGACTGAAGTCCAGCCTTAGCCCAGCTAGTGGGTTGAAGGCAAATTGGCCTGACAGGCTTAGCTCTCCTATGTTGGCAGCTTAGCAGAGTCGTTAAGAAGACAGACTTGAGATACCTACTATCTGCACTCGAACCCCGTGTGCCCTTGTGCAAGTTACCCTCTCTGATCCTCAGTTTCTAATCTATAGATTAGTTACATAATCGACAGTTTCTAAACTATATATCCCTTTAGAAGATAATAAAAGTACCTACACCATCAGGTTGTTGTGTGGATCAAATGCGTTAATATCTGCAAAGTGCTCAGAATGCTGCCTAGTTCAATAGAAGCAATGTTGGGGCTGGCCTGTCTTCCACTGTCTCTCCCTAAGGCTCAGGAGGGCCCCCCTTCAAAAGCATTGATGGTCAACTTGGTCTCCCATCGGCTATCATCCCTGGCCTGCCTGGCTCACCCTGGCGTCTGTCATCCCCCTTGGCAGCTTCTTCTCACCTGGGTTCCTCTAGGCTGGAGCTATAGCTGCTGTTGCTGTGATAGGGGGCCACCATCACGCATAACTGAAGCCACATTGTTTGGGATGGGAAGACTCCACAATTAGAGTCTCAGCTGATATCTGCCTTTTGTCTCCCAACTCAGGTTTTTGTGTTCTTCTGGCTGGAGTCAAGGCAAACAATTGCCCCTGGGCAGGGAAATGATTGGTGTGTGTCAGTTTCTACAACATACACTTCATTTTGGGGGGTGGTGGTGGAAGCCTGATGATGATGGGGATGGCGGTTGTCTTCATCCTCAGAACAAGCGGTGTGACCTTGGGCTCTCTGGATCAGGACTCTGGCTTGGGTGGCCACCAAAAGAGATCTCACCCTTCCCCCTTTTGCCCTTTACCTTCATCATACAGCTCCTGTCCCCTAGGTCAGGCCCTGAAGTATCCAGAGAAGAGGAAGGAGTTGGTGACAGAACCAAAGGTGGGAGTAGATGTCCAGGAAGACATCCATGGTAGAGGGACAGGGGTAATCAAGAGTCTGGAAAAAGAGATGGGGGGGAGCATCAATGTTCTGCAATGAAAGTAAGTCAGAAATCCCAATTTTCTTTAACTTCTGCTGTTTTAGTTGTGATTTCTACAAAAATTGTTTAAATAAGATAAAAAATTAACAGGTAGCTAGGAGATTTTTATGAGTTTCCTCTAATTTTTAATTCATTTCTAATTTTGTAGCCTTGGAGATAATGAGGCCCATTTTTATTCCATCAGTTCTTAGAAAATAGTGATTCTCTGTTTTCAGGGTACAAAGTCATATATATGTATATATGTATATATATATAAATTGTATATGTGTATGTAGATGTGTGTGCGTTGTGTGTGTGTCCAACCTTATTGTTAACTGGGTTTGGAGCCTCACCATTTTGCCCATTAGAGCTTCCAGGACTGAAAAGAATTATTTAAATTATCCTATTATTATTGTATTTTTATGTATTCTTCCTTGATTGTTCTAGGCATATGTAAAATGTTTTCTGCTGTGTTTCTGCTTTATTGTCTTTGTTGTTGCTGTTTTGTTGTCATTTTGTACTTAAAGAAAGGTCAATTATAGCCTCAAAAAAAAAAAAAAAAAAGAAATCCCAGGAGTCAGGCCCCTGAAGTTAGGTTCTCAGAAGCAGGAGTAAGGTCCCAGGCTGCTAGGTGGGTGAGACTATTTCAGAGGAGCACTATGCAAGACATAGTATGTGCCTTTTATCTCCTGTGTGGCACTGGAGGTGGGAACATCTCTGAGTCAAGCCTAAAGGGCCTAATCAGTAAACTGCACCCACTCCCCACCAACTTCCAAGTCTACAAATTCCACAAAAGGAATTCACAGAGGTGGTTCTGTGCTACCCTCCCCAATGCCAGAAACCAGACGTGGATAACATGCTCCACTCGAATGGCAGGGAGCAACTGGGAGCCTCATCTCACTTCTGGGATCCCACAGCCCTCCATCTGTGCTCTTGGAGAATTTGATAGGAGATTGACTTTTTAAATAGAAAATCTGCTGTTGAGAAAGATGAAGGTTTCATCTTTCTCCAAAGACCATTTACTCTACAGGGATGCAGATGGCACTTAGGAGGCCATGTCAGCCTAGATTGTTTGGAAGTACCACCTGGGGATGATGCAGAGCTGACCTGTCAGCATGCAGGACCACATTGCAGGGGCATCTTTCTTCATCATCTCAAGCATCATTCTTGCCTCTTCTCCATGTCAAAGCTTTGTCTGTCTTCTCTTAGTTTGGTCATACGGCTGTGGCTACGTGGCACAGGGTGTCTCCACCAGGGTGATGAGGAAATCCCAGAGGCCATGAAGACATCTCTTGGGCAGTGGTAACAGCAGTACGGGTGAGGGCAGGGGCAGAGAGCAGCTGGACTGCGGCCCACATTAATCTCATCCCTGTAGTTAGGTGACTGTGGGCACATCACCTCACTTGTGTGGGTCTATAAAATGCAAGGTCTGTGGGAGTCTACGGGGTTATAACCAGGTCTCACCACGATACACAAAAAGCCTACTTTTCCCATAGAAGACTTTTCAACATTGACATGCAAATATTATAATATGTACACACTGTGCTCCCACAAGACTCCCTCCAGACCCCTCTCAGCACCCATTGAGAAGCTTGGAATCAGGTGATCCCTAGAGACCTCTCTTCCTCTGACAATTTCAGACAGTGATGATGGCAGCACACCTGTTCTCCTTGCTTATTATGTGCCAGGGGTTTTGCACGCAGCATCTTATTTCATCCTCACAACCACCCTATGAGGGAGACACTGTGAATCCTGCCAGATAAAGGAGGCAACAGAGACTCTGAGAGCTTAGGTCCCTTGCCCAAAGGCCTACAGCTAGTAGGTGGCTAAGTCTGGCTGAGAACCCAAGGAGCTGTGGAAGTCTTCACCAAGTTCTACATCCATGATTCTCATCTCTCCATGAATTTTAAACATTTTAGATGAGAAAAACCTATAACATTGCCCCAGATATTCCCCAACAATGGCTAAAACCAGAAAGCCTCACATGCTTGACCACATTTCACTGGCATTCTATAATCAGAGAAGACATCTGAAACCATCCAGCGGCACAGGCCCAGCCTGGCTTTGTTGTCAACTGAGGTGGAACAGGGACAAACAATACCTATTACTTTTGTTTCCAAGTCTTTATATCTCTACCATGATAAGGCTTACACTGTGCAGCATTTTTACACCTCACAAAAAGCCCTTCAGAACATCCTGCACCATTGGTTCCTTACCACAGCCCTGTAAAGTGGTGGTGGTGATTACAATTATCCTCTTGTGGCAGATGAAGAAATTGAGGCTACCGCAGTGAAATTACTTCTGCTGAAGACCCTAAGTTAGGGTCAGAGCTTGAATTCAAACCTGAGGTTTCCCACACTAAATCCACACATTTCCCCGTTCCCTGTGGCTGCTTCTTTCTGTAAAAAGAGGCGCAGACTTTTGCATTTACGTCTTTCAACTCTCTTTGTTGGCTCAGGGACATGATACGATTTGGTCTCTCAGCTTGACAGAATGATTTGCCAGGGTGCTTGTTCTATATGTTAATGGTTTTTATTTTTCTTTGCACAAGCATTATAACAACGTTAATGGAAGTCTAGAAAGAAAAATTCACCAATAAGCCTGCCACCCACAATAAATTAAGTTTTGCTTTTTCCACAAATACCATTCCAATCCTCCCTCATGTGCAGACATGCTTTTTTTTTACAGGGTTTGTAAAGCTCAGCCTCGATAAAATTTTGTATCATGCCATTTGCATGTTATATTGCGCTTTACTATAAGCACTGTCCATGTTGCTCAACTGTCTTCATAATTAGCTCTTTAGCACTCCACTGCACTTCAGTGAGGCTGGCTGCATCAGATTTACTTAGCCATTATCCTATTATTTGACAATGGGGGGGGTTACTGTAATTTTTTATACCCAATTTTTGTTTTCTTCTAGTTCTGGTCCAAGGAATGTGGGAGTATCACCATTGGCCTTAAGCCCAGGGCCCATGCCATACCTTCAACATGTCTCTCATTCGTGGGAGGTGAGGAGCACCAGGAAATATTTTGTTTGGTGGCCTAGAGTTTCAATTTCTTCCATACCTTCCAATGGGCTCATTAAATTGGATTAGGAATTATGCCTTTGGGAAGAAGGTTTCCCAGGTGAATAGAGGCTACCTGACTCCCTTATAAGTCTCTGCCACTTCAGCATCCATCAAACTGAAATCAAAGATTTTGAGGATTCCATAAGTTTGTGGACTATGAAAGGGTTAGGTCAACTACAAAAATGCCTGGTAAATGCAATGAGATCGTTTCTCCATTGTTTTTAGGTACAGAGGAGAGAATGGTGGACTCATCTTCATCTTGAAGCACAGGTCACCTTGCTGCTTGACAATGAGCAAGGTGAGGTGGAAAGGGAGGTGGAAATCAGTATGATATCAGTTATCTCCACATTAGAAGCCCTTCTCAATGCCCAATTTGGGCTTAAACTCAAGAATTCCCCTACTTTCTCACTAGCTCAGGAATCAGCTCTAGCTTCTGGAACCAACATGGAGCTTCAAATGAGTTCAGTTATTCCAACAACCAAAACATGTCATTAGACAGATATATGGTGGGACTTCTACAAGGCTGGGAATTGCAGTCCTTGTTGCTATAGAGATCTGCTAGCCTTATCAGCATAGAACTGCAGAATCCACCCTTCACCGCACCCGGTCTCCAGGGTTACTACTAACTCCTGTCACAGATGCAAAGATGCTGAAAAGCACGTGGCATGGCACAGTAGGCACAAGCTTTGACAGTCCAACAGGCTTGGCTTCCAGTCCTGCCTCTACAACTTCTTTTTTATTGGACCATGAGGCAGCTCACCCCTGAGTCTCAGTGTTTTCCTCTGTAAAATGGCATCAATAGTCCCTGCCTGCCCAGCAGAGACAAGACCACCCATGAGCAGAGGCTAGCTCCAGCTGGTACAGGTTAGAGGCATTCTGGGGGAAAAGGTGAGGGGTACCTGGAGGAGGAAAGTGGGGATGGGGGTGGGGAGGGAGCAGTAAAACTTGGTGTGGGTCATTTACAAGGAGAGATTGATCAAGTCCAAGACTGTGACTTGTCATCTCACCTTCAGGCGAACCATTTTTGAAAACTGTTTCACAGAACAAATAGGAGCTATACTAATGGGAAATTGAATGCAATATGTGAGAATTATCAAAATAAAAAAAATGTTTCTCTATCGTTTTCCAAAAAACAACCCCCCCCCCGAAAAAAAATCAGTCCCTGCTTGGAGGTTGTTCTGAGGGTTAAGCAAAGTTGTAAATGAGACATGCTGGCATTTATATACAGAATGGATAAGCAACAAGATCCTACTGTATAGCACAGAGAAGTATATTCAATATCCTATGATAAACCATAATGGAAAACAACATTAAAAAAGAATGCATATATATGTAAGACAGAATCACTTTGCCGTACAGCAGTAATGAATACAATGCTGTAAATCAGCTATACGTCAATAAAAAATGTGCTGGCACACAGTACGTGTGTAATATTGGTTCCCTGTCTCTTCTCTGTGGGATACTTGTTCATATAGATGGTTCATATGTGCACAGCTATGTAAATGCTGTGTAGTTAGGGTGGCGCTAGCATGTATCTCCCCTAAAGTCCATACATATTCATAGGGCAACATGGCTACACTCACTCAAGAAGTGAAAGGGGTGTGAAAGTTGATGAGATGTCAATTCCAACTCAGGAGCCTGGTAGACAAGTCTTTTCAGAGTCAAAGCAACCTATGCTCTAAGGTCATGGTGGGTTTCCACATGCTATGACTACCCTGCCCCCACCCTCCACTTCCATTTGCTTTGCAACTGCACTGGCTGCTCCCCATGGTCCCCCAAACATACAAAGCTCACTTCTGGTTCCATTCTCAGGGCAAGACCCACGCTATTCTTCTATCTACAACTACAATTACTTGTTTCATTTGAAAAGCAATCTCAACTTTTTAAAAGCTCTCCTAGCATCTCATATCATATCTTCCCAAGCCCCCTTGGCAGTTTTGGGGAGAGGTGTGTGTGATAAGAATCCCCCTTAAGGATTTACAGCTTTACAGCTGAAGGATGGGAGTAGCAGAGGTGAATTACTTGCCTAAGATCACACTGCTCATTCATAGCCAAGAGAAATCAGAACCGAAGCCTTCCAAGACCTGGTTAACAGTTTTCCTCCAACCTCTGGTAAATAAGTTTTTTGCTATGCCGAGCTTAGTTGTTCAGTCATGTCCAACTCTTTGAGACAGCATGGACTGTAGCCCACCAGGCTTATCTGTCCATGGGGATTCTCCAGGCAAGAATACTGGAAAGGGTTGCCATGCCCTCCTCCAGGGGATCTTCCCAACCCAGGGACCGAACCCAGGTCTCCCGCATTGCAGGCAGATTCTTTACCAGCTGAGCTACCAGGGAAGCTCAATTTTAGGCCTTATCTTAGAAAAGCTCACATTTTACTAGGGCATATAAGCATGTAACAGCAACCATAAAAATGACAATGCTGGAAGGAAACCATCTGAAAAGGCTACATACTGTATGATTCCAGCTATATGATATTCTGTAAAAGGCAAAACTATGTTAATATTACAATGATCAGTGGTTGCTAGAGGGATTGGTGGTGGTGGTGGAGGGGAGATGGAGGTGAAGCAGAGAGGACTTTTAGGGCAGTGAAAATATTCTGTATGATACTGTAACTATAGATATATGTCACTATATCTTTGCCCAAACCCATAGAATGTACAACACCAAGAGTGAACCATAATGTAAACTATGGACTTTGGGTTATTATGATGTGTCGATGTAGGTTCATCAGTTATAACAAATGTACCACTCTGGTGGGGGAAACTATGCATGTGTGGTGGTAGGAGGTATGTGGGAAATCTCTATACCTTCTCTTTAATTTTCTGTGAATCTAAAACTGTTCTTAAAAATAAAAGGCCTTACTTTTAAAAAGACAAAAGAAAAGCACATTGGAAAAAAGACAATGCCAGCGATGATAAAATTATGTACAAGTTCCCAAATCAGTACAGAGGAATGAAGGATAAACTCTGTTAATTAATTCTGTATGGAGGAAGGAGATTGGTCAGGTAAGGTTTTAAAGAAGAGGTAACACCTAATCAGGGTTTTGAAGGATGGCTAGGAAATTGCCAAGAGAAGATAGGTGGTTAGAGGCAGGGATCCAGGCAGAGGAAAGTGCACTTGTTAAAGCAGGGACATGTTGAATGGGCATGGTGTATTTGGTAAACCACAAGTGATTCAAGATGGATGAATATCAAGTTCAACTGGAAGTGAAAGGAGGTAAGGCCAGAGAGGCAGGCAGGGTCTAATCACGGAAGGTCTCTAAGTTGTGCTAAGGAACATATATTTTACCCTAGAAACTGGTGCTTTCCAAACCTCAGGCAATACTGTTTTGCATTCTCAACTTTTTTCATGCACCACCTATGCTATTTACTTACTTGGCCATTTTATTAAAAGAGATTTACTCTAAAAATGCTTAATCTTGCCCTAATTAAAAATATATGAGTAACTGTGGGTTGGATTTACTAGTTGTATTTTTCCTAATGCACATTAAAATATGCCCAGAACTCTGAAAGGCAAAAAAAGTTTTGTCTATACCACCTGCAAATGATCTCCTGGGCCACCTGGGATGCACTGAGTACATGCTGGGAGCAATCCTGACCTCCCCTCCTGAAATTAGCAAGCTTTGGGTTCATAGCAAGGGAGTGCAGGGCAGATCATTCTGGGGACTTTGCTAGGCATGGCCGGGAGAAGGGCAAATGTGGAGGCAGGGAGCCTAGTTCTGGAATGGGCCAGAGATAATAAAGGCCTGGACTCAGACACTGACAGTGATAAGAGGAGGGGTTTCCAGGTCTCAGAGAAGACTCGACAGTAAAAACTTGTTGAATGGATGGATGGATGGGTGGGTGGATGAGTTTAAGTATGAGATGAGAGAGCAAGAGGAGCTGACTCCCAGGTGTCTAGTTTGGGTTCCTGGAGAGATGATGGTGTCAGCAAGTGAAAATAGAAAAGAGAAAGGGGAGCTTCTCTGCAGGGGCAGAGGGTGGAACAAGAAGATGTGCTCGGCTGAGTGTGAAACCCCTGTGTACTATTCAGATGGAGATGGAGCAATCCACTGTGTTAGTTTGAGCTGGAGGTAGAGATTTGGAGGCCAAGCTTCTGGAGGTGGTCTCTGGGTGTGGTCTCGACCACAAGGGGAGAGGGTGTAGAGTAGGAGGAGACACAGGTCTGAGACAGTGCTCTGAGGAAAGAAATCTGCATGTAAGGGTGGGCAATGGAGGAGGTGTTTTTTTCTCCATGAAGCATTTCCTAGTAACCACAGGACAGACTGCCTCCCATGATTAAGGCATTGCTCCCTCCCTTAGACCACTAGCTGACTGTCTCCTGTGCTTCCCTCCTCTCTTTGACCAGTCTGTGGGCAGCTTGGGCCTGGGAGGCTAACCAGCCTTTCTCTAGCTAGCCGGGTGAGCATGAATGTTCAACCAAGGCTTCTGGGACTGCCTGGGGATGGTGAGTGTGCAAGTGCAGTGCTGGGGGAAGCCAAGGGCTGAGAAGTGAAGCAGGGCAGGAGGTGGAGCGAGAGAGAGAAGAATCGGTCATGAGACTCCCTTCTCAGGCAGCCAGAAGCTGGTCCAGTAGTTACTGCTTCCAGGATGACCTTGGACTGGAGCTGGCATTGAAGATGCAGAGCAGTTTTTAAAAGATGAAATGGCAGTCAGTAACTGTCCTGAGCTGTAGTACCAGCAGTTACATAGAAAGTTACCCTCAAGCTCCCATCGTGGCCTGTACAGAGCATCTCTATTTAACACCAGCAGGTCCCGAGCTTCTGTGGCAGAGATGCAGGATGCTAGCGGCTGGCGGTTGGGCCATTCACCTAATGGTGGCCTTAGAAGAGTGTGTCCACGGAAGATTCCAAAGAAACTCCAATGCCCAGAACCTTTGCTACTGGCTCAGTCCACCATAGGGGCCCCAATTCAGCCCATCCAGGAGGCCAAACCAGAACCTGCTCTGACACGTGGGCCCCTGTGGCCATCAGCCTGCATGGCAGCACATCCCAGGTCACTTTTTGTAGCTTCCCTCCCACTGCACCCCATGAGACTCCCATTCTAGGGCTGCCCCTAGGACTGCTTGGCTCTGGACAACTTCCTTCAGCCTGATGGCCAGCTGAGTCCCCAGGAAAAGGCTGGACAACCCTCTGGGCCTGAGCATAGCAGGCTTTCAGCAAGACACCTATTTGCTGCTTTCTGATGGTAAACTGGAATTAAACTTAGCAAAATTTTTTTCTTTCTTCCCACTGGCCTGCATGGTAGCTGAGGGCCTCCCCAACAGGTACAGAGGAAAACCACAGGCTTCTCTGAGAGGAAAGATGCTGAGAAGGGAGGGGGGCACCATCCAGACAGAGGAAGGAGGACAGGGAAGGTACCCTCAGCTTAATTGCTGCTGCCTGATCGGGTGCTTCCCAGTGACCAAGGGAAAAGCAGGAAGGAAAAGAGCTGGTGGGGAGTGAACAGGACAAGAGAAGTTGCGTCCATGTTGCTCTTGCACTGTCTGGGATGGTGGGCTAGGAAAAGTTGTCTGCAGATCCCGTCTCCCTGATTTCCATGCTGTTAGCATCCAGGAAGGGGTTGTTGGGGAGAGCTATACCAGCACCTTTGAGTGAGTCCTTGTCTGGAGAGGGCCCAGGGGCGAAGCAGGGCACACCCAGGGTAGGAGGGCAACAAGCTCAAAGCTGGCACATGCTCCTCTCACCCTTGCAGAGAGGAGAGCTCTCTGCCAGGGCTGGGGCAGGAGGTGGGGGCAGGGCATTACACAGCAAGAAACAGATTCATCTGGATCATTCCGTGCATGCAGCATAGGAGGTAGAGGCAGGAGAGGTGTAGGTGTTCAGTGCAGGGTGGGGGCAGCTGGGGGAGATGAAGGTTGGAATAACAAAGGAGGCTCGTAAAGGATAAGCCATGCATGGTTCCAGGTCTCTGCTTACTGGATGCAGACAGAAAGCACAATCTTAGCAATAAACTTCAGTCCATGGCACGTTGCTCACTTCCCTGACGCTCCAGCTACCCTCCAGAGGCTACATGGGGTTGCTGGCAAAGAGGCTGGCCCCTACCAGCTTGGGGAGCTCTGACTTATGCAATTCGGGCTGGCGCGGGAGCAGGGGAGCTGGGAGTTCACCGGCATCTCCCTCGAGCTCTCCCCGCCCCCAGCCAGCCCCTGAAAGTCACGCCAAGGGTCAGGGGCCCCCGCGCGGCTGTAGCTGGGGAGGCCCTGGTTGGAGGGGCCCCGGAAAAAGGAGGGAAGGGAAGAGAGTACCTGTTGCTGAATGCATCCCGCTTTGGCTCTTACTCCTCGGTTGCTTGTGGTGAGAGTTGCCCATCATTCTGTTCTGGACTGGCAGCCGCCCTGTGGCTGCCGCCGCCGCCTCCTCCTCCTCCTTTTCCTCCTCCTCCTCCCCCCACCTCCTCCTCCTCCTCCTCTGCCTGTGCTCCTCCCCAGGTGCTTACATCACCTCAGCTTTGCTTCTCACACACATGGCTCATCCAAATCCCACTTGTGCTCCTGGCACACATTTGTCCAGACCTGACCCTCTCACTTGGACTAGAGCCTGCTAGGAGCTTCTCCCAACCTCTCTCTCTCTTCTCTCTTCCTCCCTCTCCCTCTCTCTCTCCCTCCCTTCTTCTCTCTCCCCCTTCCTCCCCCTCCTCCTTGCTTGGTGCTCCACTCAGGTCGAGCAGCCCAGGTTCCAGGAGAACCCTAGTGAGCCCCCACCAAATCTGCCTCTGCAGACGGGGCCAGCACGGGTGCCCTTGGGGACCCACCTTGCCAGCCCTCACCATCCCTGGCCGCCCGTTCCCAGTGCTGTCATTTCTGCTGCCGCTAGCTCACAGCTCCGTCTGCAGAAGCTCGCAGGACTGAGGGGCCAATAACAGAGCCTAATCCGGGAGTGTGACAGCGACCAGTGAAGGAATGTGGTACTCGGGAGTTCTAAGTGACACAGCTCCCTGCTCCGCTGGGGGACGGATCCAGTTCTGTAAGTGACAGCTGCCAATAGACTCTGGGCTCCAGTCCTGACCGAGACCTGGGGAAATCTGGGCAGAACATGAGGCTGCCAGGCTGCAGACTGGGAACGAACGCAGCCAGATGTCTCTTGCATGCCCAGTGTGGCCACTAGGCGTACCTGGCTCCTTGTCAGACACACCTGGAGTCTCACTCCACTCTCCCCTCTTTCTCCTGCCTTGCCTTCCCAGGGGAGGGTAGTGCTGGCAGCCCAGAGATTCACAGACTGGAGCCGGGACCCTTGGCAGCCAATGAGAAGGCTCTGTCCATGAGTCACATTGTAAATCCTCTCTCTCTCTCTCTCTCTCTCTCTCACACACACACACACATGCAGCTGCTCACTGAAAGTGCTGCAGCCCCATGGGATAAATGACATGGGGCAGGTTGTGCTGGATTGGCAGCTCATTCCAGCCTCAATAGCCTGGCAATGAGGAAGGGCCATGACTCCTGGAATCAACTCTGCCAGAGCCAGAGAGCCTTGAGTGACTTCACTTACTTAGCGGAGTTGTAGTACTGCCCAAGGCTGATGTCATCAGACCCATGCTCACAGACACAGGGGGCCTGTCTGTCACGGTCACAGAGCACTGTGGGTGCAGGTCCAACTAGAGCCTCAGCCTGGCAGAGTTAGGGCTCTGTGCTACCCAGAAAGCAAAACTTTCTGACTTTGGGACAAGAGGTCTAAAGTGGGATCCATCTATCCATCCATCCATCCATCTACTCACCCACTCTCCCATTCAGTCATTTAGTCATCCTTTCAACAGTCCCCAGGGATCTGCTCTGGCCAGGCAGGCCTCATGTTAGGTGTTGGGGACACAGAGGTATAAGTCACCATCTAGGAGGGGTGACCAACATATCCACAGACAACAGTACAGTGTGATCACTGCTATTCCAGGGAAAGGATCACATGTTGGGGGAACACCAGAGAGAAACTTCTTTGGTCTGGAAGAGATGGAGTTACTTTCCCAGAGGAAGTGACTCTTTGAGTGGGTCAAGAAGGATGAAGAAGAATTGGTCAGACCCAGAAAGGGAAAGGGTAGACTGCTAAACTGGAGAAGGAAATGGCAGCTCACTCCAGTATTCTTGCTTGGAGAATTCCTTGGACAGAGGAGCCTGGTGGGCTACAGTCCATGGAGTCGCAAAAAGCCAGATACAACTGAGCAACCAACACTACTAGACTGTTAAATATTTGGTATAGTTAGTACCTGTGTGGCTTCCCTGGTGGCTCAACTGGTAAAGAATCTGCCTGCAATGCAGGAGACACAGGTTTGATCCCTGGCTCAGGAAGATTCCCTGGAGAAGGAAATGGCAACCCACTCCAGTATTCTTGCCTGGAAAATCCCATGGACAGAGGACCCTGGCAGGCTGCAGTCCATAGGGTCGCAGAGTCAGACATGACTGAGCAACTAAACACAAGTACCTGTGCTAGGAACATCTTCTGCCAGGCCCCTAGACATCAAGGATCTCTTCAGCTTTCTTTAATAATTCCACACACATCCCTTAAGCTCCACCTTTGTGCCAGAACAAGGCTACAGAGGGAGGCAGACACTGACTTTAAGGCTCCCTAAAGCCTTGTTGGCAGAGAAGGAAATGGCAACCCACTCCAGTGTTCTTGCCTGAAGAATCCCAGGGATGGAGGAGCCTGGTGGGCTGCCATCTATGGGGTTGCACGGAGTCGGACACGACTGAAGCGACTTAGCAGCAGCAGCAGCAGCAGCAGCAGCAGCAGCAGCAGCAGCAAAGCCTTGTTGGGGAAATAGATAATTATACTGAGAAGTCACAGGATGGTGTGATCCTTGCTTGGGCTTTGCAGCTAACTGTAGAAAGTGTCAGGAGGCCTCCAAGAGGACCTACTGGAGGTCAGAAAAGAGGTCTTGGGAAATAGAGGTCCCAGAGCAACTGTGAAAGACAAAGAGTGAAGCATCTTGGGAAAACAGATTAATGCAAAAAACCTTAAAGATTTATGAACATAGCAAAACTTGAAAGTAAGGTTTGGGGACAGTTTGGTCCCTGCCCTCTTGTTCACTTATGCTGGGTCCAAGATACAAGTCTTGGTAGGTTCAGAGTTGTAAATATGGACTGAAAAAAGCTTAGAGAGACTGGAAGAGACAGAACCATGATGTCTTGAGACAGTCGTAAAATGCATGGGATGCCCTGATAGTCAAAGCAGAATCGAACTCAACTGGGCTGTGCACGTGGGACTCCGGATGATATTCTCAGGGGTCAGGTGAGGAAGTCTGTATAGGAACAGGCATGCTTTGGAAGTGTTTGGGGAGTAAGGGGAGGGAGGAAGCTGCTGAGGAATGAGTGAATGATAAACTAAACACACCTGTGTACACACTACCCAAGTCAACAAGTTTAGCCTAACCTGGTCTACGAAAGCCCCCCTCTAAGCAGTTTTTAAATCATCATTGCGATCTCACAATAGCCCTGAGTATATATCAGTTGAGTCCACTTCGTGCATGTATGCTCAGTCGCTTCAGTCGTGTCCGACTTTTTGCGACCCTATGGACTGTAGCCCGCCAGGCTCCTCTGTCCATGGGATTCTCCAGGGAAGAATACTAGAGTGGGTTGCCATGCCCTCCTCCAGGGGATATTCCTGACCCAGGAATCAAACCCACATCTCGTGCACTGCAGGCGAATTCTTTACCCACTGAGCCACCCGAGAAATCCCTTGATCCACTTTATAGATACCTAAATGGAAGCTAAGTGAGAGGAGGCAGCTTGGCTGAGGTCTCCACTGGCCTGTTCCACTGGGCCTACATGCCTTTGCTAGTTGCCGCCAGAGAAGAAAAGCCAACAGAAGAGAACAGATCAGCAGGCAGAGAACCCCTCTTTTCTCCCAGGGTCCCTTGATGTTTTCATTCCTCTCCCTCTTCTTGTCTGAGCTTCTTGTAAGGAGAGTCTACAGCACGTGTTCCATGTCCTCACATCCTCCCCTCTGCAGTTTCAGCCCTTCTTCATCCCTTACCCAGTCACCAGTGTCCCCATGGCCACAGCCAGGATGCTTCAGCATCTTTTCTCATTGGGACTTCCTGCTTTATTTGCCACTGGGAGTCACATGCTCCTTCTTGACTAAATGAACCTAACCAGTACATGGGGCAGCCAGTATTTGAATCCCTGTCTGGTTATCTCCAAATTCAGCACCTTCTCCACCATATCTCTCTTTATCATCCAAGGGGGATGGACATCTTTACTGCGTTCCTCTCCCTCCCTGATTCATTCACTGAATCTTGTGAGTTGTTCCTTGTGTGCAAGTGTGCATGCGTGCTCAGTTGTGTCCAACTCTTTCAGACCTCATGGACTGTGGCCTACCAGGCTCCTCTGCCCATGGAATTTTCTAGGCAAGAATACTGGAATGGGTTGCCATTTCCTATTCCGGGGATCTTTCCGACCTAGGGATTGAACCCACGTCTCCTGTGTCCTCCTTTGGCCAGCAGAGTCTTTACCACTGCACCACCTGGGAAGCCAAGCAGTTGCTTAAAACTGTCTCATATCTAAGCATTTCTCACTGTCACCTCTACTTCTCTCACCCTAACCCCAGCCACCATTACCTTCTCCCCAAGAACACTAAAGTGAACATCTTCCTCACTGGGTTTCCTTCTTCTATCTCTGCATTTTATAATCTGTTCAGCATCCACAATAAGCTTTTACAAACATAAAGCAAATCATATCAGTCCGTTGCTTGGAACTTTCCAATGATCTGGTTGTCTAAAGTGTCAAGGACACGCTCTCTAGCAACACTCAGAACCTATCCCAGGTAATCCCTTTACCTTCTCTCTCTTTGCTCCCTGAAACAAACCCCTCTGCCCATTCAATCTATGGGGTACTCATTATATTATTTATCTTGTCCTTGTGACTTATCACTCCATGGTGCAGCCATGGAAGTAACTTTGCAAGGTCACACAGGTAGAAATGGCAGATTGAGGATTTGAATCTACATTTCCCTAATTCAGAATCAATGTTTTCAGAACTATGGAATTAACCAAAAGTTTACAGCAATCCAAGGATTATTATTTATTAAAAATGGCTGAATCTTGATAAAAAGAATATCTTTGTGACATTTTAACTTGCCCTATTCTCATCCCCCACTCCCCAAGTCCATGGTGTCTTGAAAATCTGAGCTTGCAAAGTTATTCAACCTCCCCAGCCTCAATTTTCCATATCTGTATAATGGAGGATGAAAACATCTAACTTGCAGGCTGTTGACAGATTTCTGTTAGTTTAACAGGCATCAGGCACATGGTAGTTAAAAAGTGCTTCTCGTCCCCTTCTCACTGTCTCTTCTTACTGTTCCCAAACCCTACTGCCCCTCAAGCTTCAGCTCAATCTTCATTGTGCAGTGAAAGCCCACTCCTCATCCATCCTCAGTCTGCAGTCTCACTTCCTCCTCTGAGTACTTTCAGCCCTGAGTGTACGAGTCACTCACTTGTCCCTAAACACAGATGTCCTGGAATTGTTACAAATCTTCCATGTTCTCATGAACCTTCTCTGTCCCAGCAGCTTGTGAGTACCTTGAGGGACTGGGTGGAATTTGTGTTGAGTCTGCCAGGTGCAGTGCCTGGCACAGAGGCTGTCTCAGTGTTAGCCCATGAATCAGCAAGCTACCTTGCTACTTTGCCCTGCAGAGCTTCTTTCCTCCTCTTCCTCCATGTTTCCTTTGCTCCTTGACAATCTCTCCAAAAGCTCCACATGCTTGGTCCTAGTATTCCCACTAACCCAAGAGTCTTTTGGATACGTTCTCACCCTTTCTTACTTAGCAGGGTGAGCCTCCTGGCTGTGTGGTGCTTGTGGCTGCTCTTCTGGTGGGTCCACTGATGCGAGATCACTGCCCATGGAAAGGTGCCAGGAAGATCAGCTACCCGTTGTGCTGAGCACTGTGCTGGAGGTGGGGTGCAACGGCTTTAGGAAGGGGTTAGACTCACTATGGTGTCTTCATGTGGAGTTTTCGAGGGGAAAGGCCTTCCCAGCATGCACATAAGCTGAGCCAGGCCAGGAGCAGCTGTGTCTATGGTGGAAGATGCAGGTCCTCACCTGAGCTGGAGCCTTAGAGACACCAGTAGAGGTGACAGAGAAGTCCAAGGCCTGAAATAAGCAAGTCTGGGGTCCATTTCCCCAAAGTGAAAGTGTTTAAAGCTCATTGCTGTCTCCTCACCAGCCACATCCAGCTGTACTTGGAGGTGGAAGAGGGGTGGACAGGGCTCAGGGGTCCAGGAGTTGGGACTAGAGGTGGCTTCGGTCATGCTCTCACACTCTTCACAAGCCCCCTTTGCCCTGTGCATTATCAGGCCCAGTTCTGCAGACGAGAATGAGACTGTGGAGAGAAGTGGAGCTGCTAAGTGGCATGGTCAGGACTAAAACCCAAGTTAGACCAACTCCAAACCTAGTTCTTCCTTCCTCTGGCCTGTCTGCCATGTCCTACATGCACGCTCCTGCTGTGGGCGAACCTTCAGGTGCAAGTTCCACAAGGAGAAGTGGATTCTAATATCCGGCTCAGACTCTGGTGGGCCCATAGCCAACCAAATGCTGGCTCCTGGCAGTTCACTCAGCGCCCTGCCCTGGGGACACTTTCCCACTGCACATCAGTCACAGTCCCTCAAGCCTGAAGCACCAACTGCTCTTCCAGCCCCAAACAAGAGCTGTCTGTTTTCTATTTCTTCTGCCAGGAATGCCTTTCCTTCCACTTCCATCTCTGCTTGTGAAAAGTCATACTCTTCTGTCAAGACCCAGCCTTCTCCTCCATGAAGTTTACCCTCAGCCTTGCAGCCACAAGCAAGCTCCCCTCCATGTGGTCATCTTAATTTATTTATTAAACTTTTCTTTCCAAATTCAAGTTGTATACGTTAACTATGTACAGCTTTTTGCTTGTCAACCATACCTCAATAAAGTGGTTAAAAAATATCCTCTTCATAAATGTTAGGTTCACTGCACATGCCTCCTCATCTTGCTTCAAGCCTCTCCTGATCTTCCCAAATGTAAACAGCTTCCTCCTTGCATTTATAATGTTACAATACAGTGTTCCCTAAAGTGTGGTACACATTTTGCTAGTGGCATGTGAGGGAATGGTACGAGAGAGGGAACTTTCAATATATGTGAAGGATCCCTTTTAAGGTTTAATAGTCATGTATTTATTCTAATGCATATTAAGTTCTAATAATATTCAGAGGAAAAAAATCTAATGGAGAAAATGTGTAATTTCCTGAGTACCCAAGGCTCAATTAAATGAGTTGGCTTAAAGAAAAATAACTCTTGACACACTGAACTACAGAGTAGGACCCCAGCCAGGGGGGCCCTCTATATGCCTGACGCACCGAACAACAGAGAAGGATCTCAGGCAAGGGAGCCCTCTAAGTTCTAAGCCACAGAGAAAGACTGGCCAAAGAGGCCTTCTGATGGCCAGCTACAAGAGGCTCGAAAAAAGACTCTGATAGGGCCATAACTCCTGTGGTGGAGGCAGTCTGTGTCCCTGCACACTTGGTGCTGCCAAGGTCCCTGCAAGACAAGCAGCTATGCCACCTTCACGCAACTCTCACTGGGGCAGAGCTGCCACAGGCAAAAAAAAAGTCTCGTGTCTTGCATGCAGGGTCGCTTTGGTTGTGTCTGACTCTTTGCAACCCTGTAGACTGTGGCCTGCCAGGCTTTTCTGTCAGAGAGGGGGTTCTCCAGGCAAGAATACTGGAGCATATTGGTCAATACTGGTTGCCATACCCTTCTAGAGCACTATATTTCCTGCTGTCTTAGCTGCAAACCCCTGAGTACCTGGTGCAGCCAGAACCCCTGCGACCCAAGCAGCTCCACCACTTCCACACCTGGCCCTCACAGGGGCAAACCCAAGACCTCCAGGGCAGCCTCAGGAGTTACACCCCAGTGGACCACCCACATGTAGAGCTGGGAATAAAACCACAATTGAAACCCAGGGGCAGTGTGGCTAAGGAAGAAGACCCGAAACCTTCCCACCAGCTGTACAAGCTGCAGATTAAATCCACATGACCAACTAAGCAGACTCTGTGTCGATGGAATATATAAAAGGCCATTGAGAGCTCCTACAAAAGAAAATGCACTCGCTCTGATAGCTGTGGACACTGGAGACAAGAACACACAGGAGTAGGACCAGATTAGAATCTGAGCTGCCCCCACAGCAGGTCCAGAGATCAGCACAGTGTTGGGGGGCATCCTAGGGAGGTGAGGTGGGCTGTGACCCCTAGTGAGGGAAAGGACTCTGACAGCAGTGACTCAAGAAAAACATTTATTATTCTTATTTTTTGACTTGTTCTGTAGATTCTTTAGGATTTTCTTTTCTTCCTTTCCCCCCCTCTGTTGTAGTTGTCTATTTTATTGGCACTAAGAAATCCAATTAAGCTTTTGAGCTTTTTTTCCCCCTCAGTCACATTTTTCATTGTTGTCATAAACCTCTGCCTCTACATTGGGCTTTTGCAGTTCTGTGGAGTTTTCCTTCTTCTTTTCTTTTCTCTTTAAAAAATTTTAATTTTCTTAAACCTATTATTATTTTTTTCTACATTTATTCCTTTGTTTGACTTTCCTACTGCTCTTTTACCCTTGCAGTTAATCTTTAACGTACATAAATCTTCAGTTCAGTTCAGTCACTCAGTTGAGTCCGACTCTGCAACCCCATGAACTGCAGCATACCAGGCCTCCCTATCCATCACCAACTCCAGGAGTCCACCCAAACCCATGTCCATTGAGTTGGTGATGCCATCCAACCATCTCATCCTTTGTCATCCCTTCTCCTCCTGCCCTCAATCTTTCCCAGCATCAGGGTATTTTCAAATGAGTCAGCTCTTCACATCAGGTGGCCAAAGTACTGGAGTTTCAGCTTCAACATCAGTCCTACCAATAAACACCCAGGACTGATCTCCTTTAGGATGGACTGGTTGGATCTCCTTGCAGTCCAAGGGACTCTCAAGAGTCTTCTCCAATACCACAGTTCAAAAGCATCAATTCTTCTGTGCTCAGCTTTCCTTTATAGTCCAACTCTCACATCCATACATGACTACTGGAAAAACCATAGCCTTGACTAGACGGACCTTTGTTGGCAAAGCAATGTCTCTGCTTTTGAATATGCTATCTAGGTTGGTCATAACTTTCCTTCCAAGGAGTAAGCCTTTTTTAAATTTCATGGCTGCAATCACCATCTGCAGTGATTTGGGAGCCCCCAAAAATAAAGTCAGCCACTGTTTCCACTGTTTCCCCATCTATTTGCCATGAGGTGATGGGACCGGGATGCCATGATCTTAGTTTTCTGAATGTGGAGCTTTAAGCCAACTTTTTCATTCTCCTCTTTCACTTTCATCAAGAGGCTCTTTAGTTCCTCTTCACTTTCTGCCATAAGGGTGGTGTCATCTGCATCTCTGAGGTTATTGATATTTCTCCTGGCAATCTTGATTCCAGCTTGTGCTTCTTCCAGCACAGTGTTTCTCATGATGTACTCTGCATATAAGTTAAATAATCAGGGTGACAGTATACAGCCTTGATGTACTCCTTTTCCTATTTGGAACCAGTCTGTTGTTCCATGTCCAGTTCTAACTGTTGCTTCCTGATCTCTATTTAACTTTGCATATCTATTCTCTCTGTCTTTTCTTTCTCTCCTTTATTCTCAACGTATTTGTTAGTCTTATTTCCATTGCTTTATCCCCCACTTGGCACCTTGCTTTAGTTTTGTTTTCCAGTTTGTGCTTAAGTTAGTTTTGCTCTTAACTGGTAGATATAATTTTTGGTTTCCTTTGTTCACCGGGTCAATCTACTGTACTTTATTTTTGTTGGACTGTTTTGACTTTGCTTGTGTGTGCATATGTATATGTATATGTGTATATTGTATTATTTTAATTATTATTTGCCTGAATTTGTAACTGCCATTTGTCTGGGGTTCATCTTTGGTTTCTCATTTTGGGATATTAGTTTTAATCTCACTTAATGCCATAACAAAACACCTGTGGAATCTTCATTCCTGAACAGAGATCAAGCCGTGAGCCTTTGGAGTAGGAGCACTGACTCCAAGACCCTAGACTACCAGAGAATTAGCCCTAGGGAGTATCACATAGTGGGAACTCACCCAAAGGAAACCACTTGAATACAAGACCTGGCATCACCCAACCACCAGTAGCACCCTGTGATGGATGCATCATCTAAACAATAAACAAAACAAAAATACAAACCCAATCATCAGCGGACAAAGTACCACCTCACTCAGCCTTGTCCATAAGAGGAAAAACAAACAAAAACTCAGCACAAATCTCACCCTATATGAAGCTCATACAAAAACCACTGGACAATCTTAGGAGGGCGGAAACCAAGAGGAAGAAAGAATTCAATCTTCTTCAAGGAAAGAATTCAACTTTTCTTGAAGCCTGGTAAAGGAGACCTCAAACACAATAAGTAAAAAAAAAAAAAATAATGAAAAGGCAGAGAAATACTGCAAAAATGAAGGAACAAACTAGAAACACCCAAGTCCAAATAAATGAAGAGGAAATAGGCAAACCACCTGAAAAAGAATTCAGAATAGTGATAGTAATGATCAAAAACCTTGAAAAGAAAATGGAGAAAATGCAAGAATCAACTAACAAAGACATAGAAGAATTAAAGAATAAACATACAGAGACAAACAACACAATTACAGAAATTAAAAATATTCTAGAAGGAATCAATAGCAGAATATCTGAAGCAGAAGAACGCATCAGTGAACTGGAAGATGAAATGGTGGAAATAACTTCTGAAGAGCAGAATAAAGTAAAAGGCATGAAAAGAGCTGAGGACAGTCTCAGAGACTTCTGGGACCATGTCAAACGTACCAATGTTCAAACTATAGGGGTTCCAGAAGAAGAATAGAAAGAGAAAGGGTATGAGAAATTTTTTCAAGAGATTATAGTTGAAAATTTCCCCAACATGGAAAAGGAAATAATCAAGTCCAAGAGGCACAAAGAGTCCCATACAGAATAAACCCAAGGAGAAACATGCCAAGACACATACTAATCAAACTAACAAAGACTAAACACAAAGAATATTAAAAGTAGCAAAGGAGAAGCAACAAGTAACATACAAGGGAAACCCCATATGTTTAACAGCTGATCTTTCAGCAGAAACTCTGCAGGCCAGAAAGGAATGGCAGAATATATTTAAAGCATTGAAAGGGAAGAATCTACAACAATGATTACTGCACCAGGTAAGGATCTCATTCAAAACTGATGGAGAAATAAAAAGCTTTTCAGACAAGCAAAAGTTACAAGAATTCAGTACCACCAAACCAGCTTTACAACAAATGTTAAAGGGACTTATATAGCCAAGAAATACAGCAGAAGAAAAAAAATCTACAAAATCAACCCCAAACAATTGGGAAAATTGCAATAGGACAGATCATCAAAACAGAAAATTAATAAGGAAACACAAGTCTTAAATGCTACATTAGGTGAGATGGATCTCATTGATATCTTTAGGACAGTCCATCCAAATGCAGAAGAATACACCTTCTTCTCAAGTGCACATGGATCATGCTCCAGGATAGACCACATTTTGGGTCACAAATCAAACCTCAGTAAATTTAAGAAAATTGAAATCATATCAAGCATCTTCTCCGACCACAATGCTATGAGATTAGATATCAATTACAAGAAAAAAACTGTAAGAAACACAAATACATGGAGATTAAACAACATGTTCTAAATAACCAACAGGTTACTGAAGAAATCAAAAGGGAAATAAAAAAATTTCTAGAAACAAATGACAATGAAAACACAGCAACTCAAAATCTATGGGATGCAGCAAAAGCAGTTCTAAGAGGGAAGTTTATAGCAATACAATCCTACCTCAAGAAACAAGAAAAACATTGAATAGACAACCTAACTTTACACCTAAATCAACTGGAAAAAAGAACAAAAAACCCTAAAATTAGCAGAAGGAAAGAAATCATAAAGATCCGAGCAGAAATAAATGAAAAAGAAATGAAAGAAACAATAGTAAAGATTGATAAAACAAAAGCTGGTTCTTTGAGAAGGTAAACAAAATTGACAAACCTTTAGCCAGCCTCATCAAGAATAAAAGAGAGAAGAATCAAATCAACTAAATTAGAAATGAAAAAGGAGAGGTTACAACAGACACTGCAGAAATACAAAGGATTATAGGAGACTATTATCAACAACTATATGGCAATAAAATAGGCAACCTGGAAGAAATGGACAGATTCTTAGAAAAGCTCAATCTTCCAAGACTGAACCAGGAAGAAATAGAAATTATGAACAACCCAATTATAAACACTGAAATTGAAGTTGTGATAAAAAATCTCCCAAAAAACAAAAGCCCAGGACCAGATGGCTTCACAGGAGAATTCTATCAAACATTTAGAGAAGAGCTAATGCCTATCCTTCTAAAACTCTTTCAA
This sequence comes from Bos mutus, assembly GCF_027580195.1. Classification (NCBI taxonomy): domain Eukaryota; kingdom Metazoa; phylum Chordata; class Mammalia; order Artiodactyla; family Bovidae; genus Bos; species Bos mutus. The sequence continues at coordinate 68,854,503 of NC_091646.1, read as the reverse complement.
AAACTTGCAGAGGAAGGAACACTTCCAAACTCATTCTACAAGGCTACCATCACCCTGATACCAAAACCAGGCAAAGACAACACAAAAATAGAAAACTACAGGCCGATACCACTGATGAATATAGATGCAAAAATCCTCAACAAAATTTTAGCAAGCAGAATTCAGCAACACATCAAAAAGCTCATACACCATGATAAAGTTGGATTTATTCCAGGGATGCAAGGAATTTTCAATATATGCAAATCAATCAATGTGATACATCATATTAACAAATGGAAGGATAAAAACCATATGATAATCTCAATAGATGCAGAAAAACCCTTTGACAAAATGGTCATAGAAGGAACCTACCTCAACATAGTAAAGGCTATATATGATAAGCCTAAAGCAAACATTCTCAATGGTAAAAGAGTGAAAGCATTTCCCCTAAGATCAGGAAAAAGACAAGGGTATCCGCTTTCTCCTCTATTATTCAACATAGCTCTGGAAGTCCTAGCTTCAGCAATCAGAGAAGAAAAGAAATAAAAGGAATCCAGACTGGAAAAGAAGAAGTAAAGCTCTCACTGTTTGCAGATGACATGATAGTGTACATAGAAAACCCTAAAGAGAGTATCAGAAAATTACTAAAGCTAATCAGTGAATTTAGCAAAGTTGCAGGATACAAAATCAATACACAGAAATCACTTGCATTTCTATATACTAACAATGAAAAGTCAGAAAGAGAAATTAGGGAATCAATCCCATTCACCAGTGCAACAAAAAGAATTAAATATCTAGGAATAAACCTACCTAAGGAGACAAAAGAACTGTACACAGAAAATTATAAGACACTAATGAAATAAATCAAAGATGACATAAACAGATGGAGAGATATTACATGTTCCTGGGTAGGAAGAATCCATATTGTGAAAATGACTATACTACCAAACACAATGTAAGATTCAATGTGATCCCTATCAAATTACCAATGGCATTTTTCACAGAACTAGAACAAAAAATTTCACAATTCATATGGAAACACAAAAGACCCCACATAGCCAAAGCAGTCTTGAGAAAGAAGAATGAAGCTGGAGGAATCAAGCTTCCTGACTTCAGATTATACTATAAAGCTACAGTCATCAAGACAGTATGGCACTGGCACAAACACAGAAATATAGACCAATGGAACAAGATAGAAAGCCCAGAAATAAACCCATGCACCTATGGGTACCTTATTTTTTTTAATTTTTTTATTTTAATTGCAGGCTAATTACTTTACAATATTGTATTGGTTTTGCCATACATCAACATGAATCCGCCACGGGTGTACACGTGTTCCCCATCCTGAACCCCCCTCCCACCTCCCTCCCCATACCATCCCTCTGGGTCATCCCAGTGCACCAGCCCCAAGCATCCTGTATCCTGCATCGAACCTGGACTGGGGATTCGTTTCTTATATGATATTATACATGTTTCAATGCCATTCTCCCAAATCATCCCACCCTCTCCCTCTCGTACCCCAATGTTCATTGCAGCACTGTTTATAATAGCCAGGACATGGAAGCAACCTAGATATCCATCAGCAGATGAATGGATAAGAAAGCTGTGGTACATATACACAATGGAGTATTACTCAGCCATTAAAAAGAATATATTTGAATCAGTTCTAATGAGGTGGATGAAACTGGAGCCTATTATACACAGTGAAGTAAGCCAGAAAGAAAAACACCAATACAGTATACTAACGCATATATACGGAATTTAGAAAGATGGTAACGATACCCCTGTATATGAGACAACAAAAAAGACATAGATGTATAGAAGCCTTTTGGGTACCTTATTTTTGACAAAGGAGGCAAGAATATACCATGGGGCAAAGAGAGTCTCTTCTGTAAATGGTGCTGGGAAAACTGGACAGTTACATGCAAAAGAATGAAATTAGAACACTTCCTAACACCATACACAAAGATAAACTCAAAATGGATTGAAGACCTAAATGTAAGACTGGAAAATATAAAACTCTTAGAGGAAAACATAGGCAGAACACTCGAATCAAATCTAATCAAAACAAGATCCTCTATGACTCTCCTCCTAGACTAATGGAAATAAAAAGAAAAGTAAACAAGTGGGACCTGATTAAACTTAAAAGCTTTTTCACAGCAAAGGAAACTCTAAGCAAGGTGAGAAGACAACCCTCAGAATGGGAGAAAAGAATAGCAAATGAAACAACTGACAAAGGATTAATTTCCAAAATATACAAGCAGCTCATACAACTCAATACCAGAAAAACAAACAACCCAATCAAAAAGTGGGAAAGAGACCTAAACAGACATTTCTCCAAAGAGGACAAACAGATGGCTAACAAACACATGAAAAGATGCTCAACATCACTCATTATAAGGGAAATACAAATCAAAACTACAATGAGATATCATTTCACACTGGTCAAAATGGCCCTCATCAAAAAGTCTACAAACAGTAAATACTGGAAAGGGTGTGGAGAAAAGGGAATGCTCTTGCACTACTGGTATTGATACAGCCACTATAGAAGAGGGTATGGAGATTCCTTAGAAAACTGAATAAAACCACCATATGACCCAGCATCTCCACTCCTAGGCATATACTCTGAGGAAACCAAAATGGAAAAAGACACATGTATCCCATTGTTCACTGCAGCACTATTTACAATAGCTAGAACATGGAAGCGGGAGAAGGCAATGGCAACCCACTCCAGTACTCTTGCCTACAAAATCTCATGGACGGAGGAGCCTGGTGGGCTGCAGTCCATGGGGTCGCACAGAGTCGGACACGACTGAGCGCCTTCACTTTCACTTTTCACTTTCACACATTGGAGAAGGAAATGGCAACCCACTCCAGTGTTCTTGCCTGGAGAATCCCAGGGATGGTGGAGCCTGGTGGGCTCCGTCTATGGGGCCGCACAGTCAGACACAACTGAAGCGACTTAGCAGCAGCAGCAGCAGAACATGGAAGCAACCTAGATGTCCATTGACAGATAAATGGATAAAGAAGTTGTGGTATATACACACAATGGAATATTATTCAGCCATAAAAAGGAATGCATTTGAGTCAGTTCTAATGAGGTGGATGAACCTAGAACCTATTATACAGAGTGAAGTGACTCAGAAAGAGGAAAATAAATATTGTATGCACTAATGCATATATATGGAATCTAGAAAGATGATACCAATGAATTTATTTGCAGGGCACCAATGCAGAAACATACATAGAGAATAGACTTAGGGACATGGGGAGAGGGGTGGAGAGGGTGAGATGTATGGAGAGAGTAACATGGAAACTTACATTACCATATGTAAAACAGATAGCCAACAAGAATTTGCTGAATGGCTCAGGAAACTCAAAAAGGGGCTCTGTATCAACGTAGAGGGGTGGGAGATGGGAGGGAGGTTCAAAAGAGAGGGGATATATGTATACCTATGGCTGATTCATGTTGAGGTTTGACAAAAAACAACAAAACTCTGTAATTATCCTTCATTAAAAAAATAAATTAATTAAAAAGAAATAACTCAGTATCTCTAAAGTATATTGAGTTACTTACACCTTCCTCCCAGGGCTGTGGCCAGACCTGCCATAATGGCCAAAAACTGCTTTGAGAAGGGCTACTTTAGTCCTGGTCAGGCTCAACTTCTTGACCAGTGTAGTGGGTACACGGGTGCGTTCACTTTGTTATCAATGTGAGTACTTTTTGATGTGTACTTCTGATGTATGCATTTTTGGTGTGTATGCTAATCACCCATAACATTTATTTTTGAAAATGCAGCTGACATATTTTTTAAAACAGGCCCTCACTCAATGGGAGCTTTGTATTTTGGGCCCATGTGACAAGGTTGGTGATGCCATTAACATCCAAGTAAGGGAGGGTGTGGCTATATAGAAAGAGGGTTTAGGGAAAGCAGAAGGCTGTGGATGTGTAATTTGGAGCATGTTTTCTTCTTTGGCTCCTGTCCCAGGAAGAAAACCAGAGCACCTCCTGAGAGCTGGTGCTGATGAGTCGCAGGCTAAGGGGGTGGAAGCAGCCTGGATCATAAACGTACATACATCCCAGAGGCTGAGCTAAGAGACTGGCATGGGGGACAGAGTGCTGGCTGGATGCTTCATAATCTTGGGTGGGTCCTGGGCCTCTCTGAGCCCCATTTAGTTTCCACTTGGTCCGTGAAATATATGGACCTAATTGCTTCCTGAAGGTCCTCTCAGCTCTGACATTTGGAAAGGGCTTGTCCTAGGCACTGAAATTTGTCAACAAATGCATTCTTGAATGATCTGAGCACTCATGCTATTCTAGGCAGTGTTCTGGTCACAGAGGATGCAAGATCGAAAGGTCCTAGCTGCTGCCCTCAGGGGGCTCCCAGACCTCAGTTTTTCCAATATACTTGCCCCTGGGAATAGACCAGTACCAAGTTCCAGAGTAGAAGAGTCTCTAGAGACTTGCAAGGGAAACCCCAGCCAGGGCTGGAAATGTGCAGAGAAATGTGTGAAGTAGACTGGGGGAAGCAACAGAGGGTAGTGGACAGCTGGAGTGTGCATGCTGCCCATGTCTGACCCTGGCTCCCAAGCATTCAATGTCCAATCTGGGAAACCCCTCCGCTGGTTCAACCCAACCTATCTGTGGTCCACAGGCTGCCAACAGCTTGACAGTGTGCCTCCCACCAGCTGTGTCTGCCAGTCCTCTTGAGCCCATACTCCATCATCTGTATACTGATGTATAAATGGTATTCATGTAATACTGTGCTAATCAATCTTATAAATGATAAAACATTAACAAATATGGAAATTCAGGTATGATTAAAATGAATGTTAATAGGAATGCTAATATTCTGTTCCTGCCTTGATGGATTATGCGCCCACTTTGGAAGTCCCAGGTCTAGTGAACCACCCAGCCTTACAGCCAGGTGATGGAAGAAGGACCAAAGGAGAGGAATAAGCATGTGTTGTTTCAGGCTTTGTTCTCAGTGCTCTGCATGCCCTTGTCATTCATTCATTCAATAGATTTCATTGAGCTTATTATGTCCAGGCCCTGTGCTAGGCACTGGGAGATAGAGAGATAGACAGGACACACACAAGGAGTTTACAGTCCAGTCAGAGGAGACAAACAATAATCAAAGACACAAATGACCAAGGTAGGGCTGCTGCTGCTGCTGCTAAGTCGCTTCAATCGTGTCCGACTCTCTGCGACCCCATAGACGGCAGCTCACCAGGCTCCACTGTCCCTGGGATTCTCCAGGCAAGAACACTGGAGTGGGTTGCCATTTCCTTCTCCAATGCATGAAAGTGAAAAGTTGAAGGGGAGTCGCTCAGTCGTGTCCGACTCTTCACGACCCCATGGACTGCAGCCTACAGGCTCCTCCATTCATGGGATTTTCCAGGCAAGAGTACTTGCCATTGCCTTCTCTGAAGGTAGGGCTAGCTTGTGAAAAATGCTATGACATGGCAATACGATGGCAAACCATGGATGAGGGTGTGGGGAGCTAGTTTGAATAGGCTGTCAGGGAAGGTCTCTCTGAGCTAAGAACTGAGGATGGCCAGGAGCCAACAGAGGGAACAAAAAATGCCAAGTCCATGAGGTGAAAAGGATCTTAGTGTTTTTGAGAAATGGAAAGGAGGCCAGCGTGTCTAGGGTGGAGGAGGTGGGGGAGGGGGGATTTCAAATACAATGGGAAACTGTTAGAGTTTTAAACTAGAGAGTGACAAGATTTGATTTAAAAAAAGGTTTTTTTAATTTATTTATTTTAATTAGAGGCTAATTACTTTACAATATTGTATTGGTTTTGCCATACATCAACATGAATCCACCACGGGTGTACACGTGTTCCCAATCCTGAACCCCCCTCCCACTTCCCTCCCCATAAAGGCCACCATAGGGGCCTTTATAAGGGCTTCCCTCATACCTCAGTTGGTCAAGAATCTGCCTGTCAAGGAGGCAATGCAGGAGACCCCGGTTTGATTCCTGGGTCAGGAAGATTCACTGGAGAAGGGATAGGCTACTCACTCCAGTATTCTTGGGCTTCTCTTGTAGCTCAGTTGGTAAAAAGTCCACCTGCAATACGGGAGACCTGGGTTTGATCCCTGGGTTGGGAAGATCCCTTGGAGAAGGGAAAGGCTACCTACTCCAGTATTCTGGCCTGGAGAATTCTATGGACTGTATAGTCCACGGGGTTGCAAAGAGTCAGACACGACTGAGCGACTCTCACTATGGGGGTTCGAGTAGAAATGGGGCAGTGAAGAGGCTACCATTCTCGTCTAGGCAAGAGATGAGGGACTAGGGTCAGGGCAATGAAACCAGCAAGAAGCAGGCAAGCATAAGATATATTTAAACCTTGTGACAGCCTTACAGTAATGCTCTTGAAAGGCCAGTGTTATCATTCCCACTGCATTTATGAGGAAAATGAGGCCAAGAGAAGTTAACTTGTCTAAGATCACAAAGCTTGTAAATCATAAAAGCAGGATTCAACCAGGTCTGCCTGGCTACACATTTCCACCCTACTCAGAATCCTAATTCTGCTTCCTGCTCCAGGGACTTGTTCACCAAGACAACACAGGGTCTTCCTGTTTCAATCCTAAAAACCACAATGAAAAGGGGATTGAAGACTATTTGACCCAGCACTCAGCCAAAGGTATATAAATGATTAAAACAGTCCATTTGTCCCATTTTCTTAAACATGCTGAGTTCACCAGAGCTCAAAGTAAGGGAAAAACCATTCTTTCCTTTAGAGGGGGAGTGGACAGGAGGATGGTGGTGATGGTATATTTGGAAAGAGAAAAATAAAAAGCTGCCAATTTGTGCCTTCAAGGAAAGCCCAGGGACGCAGGCCAAGGCAGGGGAAATGACTTGCCAAATCCCTTTCAGTCCCCAAAGTTGTACATGTGAAAAAGAAGGCGGAATTGTTCCTGCCAAAGACATGAAGTCCTTTACAGAATACTTTGTTAGCAAAACCTAGCATCCCTGTCACTATGCAAAGCACGCTGGAACGTTGCCATGGCAACAGGCAGCCAGGCACCTGAATCAGCTCAAGGGCTGCCTCAACAGAGAGGCCCAAGCCCGTGGGGATATCTCCCAGAGGCAGGGGGCAGAGAGGTGTGAGCTGGTTTTGTGTACGTTGATGAAGATCCCTGAGCTCACTTCCAGGTTCCCAGGGTCCAAAGCCTTTGTCTTGGGGGAAATACCTTTGGCTGGCAGATTTGCCTAACTTCCCTAAAACACAGCACCCTAGGTTGGCAGGATCTGATTCTTTCCCCTGGTTCTCTCCTGGCATTGTGGTAGAGAGAAGAACAGACAGCAGTAGTGACATGAGGGTAGAATGGGTGGTCCCATTCTCCAAGTTAGGTGGCTCTGGAAAAGGGGCAGGTGTAGGGAGTTGGGAGAGAGCTCAGCTTGGCCACTGGGTGTGCATGGTGCCTCTGGGCACAGCTGTCTGGGAGGCAGTGAAGATGTGCAGTCTGGAACTCAGAGGACGTCAAGGCTGGAGCTCAGTATGGAGCAGTCACTACCCCTCAGGATATATGAAGGCAAAAATTAGATGAGCCAGTCCAGTTTGAGTGGGAAAAATGGGAAGAGAAGGCAGTACTGATGTTTACGTTTGGAGTCCTGACTTTCTGTGTCTCTCCCTGGCTCTCCAGTGGCAGCCTTCCTGATGCACTAGACAAACTTTCAGGGAGGCACCTACCATGCAGACCAGTGCCCTCCTGCAACTGGGCGGACAAAGGCCTAGTATGCATAGGGCCCTTGGTAATCAGGCAGGTAGCTGGCACCCTTGACACGAGGATTTTCCGGAAGAGGGACTTGATAATCCCAACGGGTCATAAGGAATTAAGGGGCAAGCAGAGAAGGCCTTCAAGTATTGAGAAGCTATCAGGCCAGCTGTGGCAGAAACAAGTTTTCCAAAATTCTGATTATCACTTGAAAGTTCACATTTTATCTTTAGTAACAGACACTATCAGCTGTTTTCCTTGAAGTGACAGGCTCACTCCGTTCATTTTTGAGAAAATGTCTGCCAAGTACCCAAGTCTGAATAACCATAGTTTGTCTGTCAGTTGTCCTTTCAAGTAAAAATGATGTTCTGTGAAAAGAGAGGCCTGTGGAGCTCACACCTCAAACAACTGCACAAGAGATTTTGCTCAAGACCAACATCAGCCTTCAGCATCAACATAAGTGCTTTATGTGTTCTTCCCGTTCTGTCACACAGAAAAGTATAAAGATCTGAACTCAAGGGTCAAGATTTAATCAAATTAACAACTTTTACTGCTTTATCAAAGCCATTCTTCAGTATAACTGACTTTAAAAATAACTGAGAGTGTGTGGTGATGAAGTACTCAATGACCGCTAGTACAAGTTGGCGCCACTGCTCTGATCCACACTAACGAGCCAGCCGTTTTGCCTTTGGTGCAAACACCAGCCTCATGAAAAAGGCAAATGATGCCTCAGTATTATCTTGAAAATAGCTCTGACTTTGCACATCCCTTGAATGTAACTCCAGTAACTCCAAGGGGGTCTGTGGACCACACTTCAAGAACTGCTGGTTTAGAGAAATTCTTGCCCAGGTCCATGGGGTAACTTAAGGAAGGTTTATTGCAGTATTATCTGTGGTCATAGCAGATTGGTAGGACCAAGATGTCCAGTCTTAGAGGAACAGAGAAGTAAAATGTGATGGATGCATGTTGTGTCAGAAGTAATAAACTAGATGTGCATATAGCAGCATGGGGAAACTTTAAAAACTGAGTGGTGAGGGGAAAAAAGAAACAGAAATGATGTATGGCTCAATACCACTTATGTAAATTAAAAACACATATAAAAATAAAACACTACATATTTTTCAAAGACATACAGCTTAACCTCATTTTATTGTGCTTCACTTTATTGTGCTTTGAAGATGGTGCATTTATTTAAAATTTTATTTATTTAGCTGTGAAGGGTCTTCATTGCAGCATGAAGGTTCTTTAGTTGCAGTATGTGGGATCTAGCTCCTTGACCAGGGATTGGACCTGGGCCCCCTGCATTGGGAGCGTGGAGTCTTAGCCACTGAACCACCAGGGAAGTCCCCAACAGTGAGTTTTTTGTTTTTGTTTAACACCACCAACAAAAAAGGTCTCTGAAGGTATGTGGCAACTTAGCATTGTCAGACAATGGTTAGCATTTTTAAGTCATAAAGTATTTTTAAATTAAGATATGTACCCCTTGTTTTTTAAGACACAACACTATTGCACACTTAATATACTACAGTATAGTGTAAACAGCTTTTATATGCACTAGGAAACCAAAAAAAAAAAAAACAAACCCAACCCTTTGTGTGATTCACTTTATTGTGATATTTGCTTGGTTGCAGTGTTCTGGTCCTGGACCCACAATATCTCCGATGTATGCGTGTATTTCCAAGAACATATACCAACCCACTAGAGAGTGGATGGTAATGGGGATTCAAGGTGAAAGGGAAAGATAAAATAAGAGTGAACAAAAATTTAAAGAACCTTGCATGGATAGATAATAGTGTGCAGAAATATATTTAACTGTGCCCTTGAGGGGATAGGACAGAGTGAATGCGAGGTGGAAAATAGTCTACTCTTTCAAGAGCTTCCATGGTGAAAAGCAAGGGGGATGGCTGGAGAGATGTCCTGAGAAACAAGTGGATGGAACATCTGTGTTTTGCCTTCTATCAATCTACCAAGCATGCATTAGCTTGGGTTACCACTGTCCTCTTATCCAGAAAGGCAGGGGAGGGCATGGAAGGCGGTTCCACTTGTTGGCTCCTATTTTCTCTGGAAAGTAGGAGATGAGATCATTGCTAGAAGATGGTATGTAGTTGGGGTTTGAAGAGCCAGGGAAGATGTGAAGCAGCTATAGAGACTAGAGAGAAAGAAGCAATTCCAGGCAGCATTGAAGGCCCAGCTGGAGACTGAAGAACCTTTGAGATGGATGGGAGGAAAATTGCCTTGGTTTTTCATTCATTTATTTAGTCAGTTAGTCAACAAATATTTTTTAAATGTCTGTTATGTGCAAAAAGATTACAAATCTTGGGATACCATAAAGAGTAAAATAGGCATAGTCCCTATTCTCATGGATCTGCCAGCCTAGGAGTGTGTGTGTGTGTGTGTGTGTGTGTGTGTGTGAGAGAGAGAGAGAGAGAGAGAGAGAGAGAGAGAGAGAGAGAGGTGGGAGGAGGTGTGTATTAATTGAGCACATAAATACCAATATAATTAAACTATGATAATTGCAAGGAAAGGAAGAAGGTACAGGATGTTGAGAGAATATACTGATGAGAATATAGTCTGGGAGCTCTGCTGGTAAACAGAGATCTCCATCCTCATTTTCAACAGCTGCACAGTACCTCACTGTAGGATTGCTCCGTAACTAACTTAGCTAGTCCCCTACTGTAGGGAATTTAGAATTTGTTCCCTTTCTCTCCTCATCATAACCAACATTTTGATGTACATCTTTGTATGAATCGTTGGGCATTTGTTCGATTATTTCCTTAGCATGCATTTCTAAAAGTAGAATTGCCAGGCCAAAGGGTATACATGTTTTAAGGCTTTCCAAAATGCCCTGCAGAAAGGTTGTACCTATTTACAAGGGGAAAAGTCTGCATTAAAAAATAAAAGATTAACAGTAGTCAGATCTAAGTGGTAAAAATTCTGTAAAGATTATTTTATTTTCTACATTTAAATTTCTCCTCATGTCTCTACCTTCTAATCATTCCTAAGTGTATGTGTATTACTCATTTAAAAATGTTTTTTTGAATAGTTAATGCATATACACTGCATAAATATTAAGGGAGTACGAAAGTGAATTCAGAGAAAAGTGAGTCTCCTTGAGCCCTTGCCCGGTTTTTTAGACATCCTGCCAGAGATGTCCTGTGCATATACAAGAAATTAGATGGTAGCATCTATACACATTTTTGTCACCTTACACTTTTCACTGAGCACAGTCACCTCATTTTTTAAGGCTGCATAGTATTCTATGGTTATTCAGACCATTTCTACTCTTTTCCTGTTACAATTTTTTTTTTACTTATTTAACAATGATAATAACAAAAGTAGAAAAGGAAGAAAAAAGGCCATCTACTAAGATTAGAATATGTCTCCATTTGTTCAAGTGCTGGGTGACAGGAATAAAAAGATAAGTTTTTGTCAGAGTCTCCAGAAAAAAAGCAGATTTATTTTTAGTCTCGAGGTTTGGAACACTTGTGCTTTTACTAAGCAGTTGATTTGCTTTTATCTGTGAATCTTATAACTGATTGGGGCTTCCCTGGTAGCTCAAATGGTAAAGCGTCTGCTTACAATGCAGGAGACCTGGGTTCGATCCCTGGATTGGGAAGATCCTCTGGAGAAGGAAATGGCAACCCGCTCCAGTATTCATGCCTGGAAAATTCCATGGACCAAGGAGCCTGGTGGGCTACAGTCCGTGGGGTCGCAAAGAGTCGGACACGACTGAGCGACTTCACTTCACTTCTTCACTTTATAACTGATCATGCCTCTCCTTTCTGTTATCTGACATGAAAGCTTAAAGCCAAATTTCAAGATTCACATTTATTAAGAAGGGACTTCTTTACTGGTTACCCTTATTTTCCCCTTGCCTCATCTTTCTCTCACACAGCTAATTTTTAGGCTCTTTCCAAGTACTGGGTGTACCTTCATAAGCCACTTTAAATCCTTCTTGGAATAAGTCAAGGTATAAATCATTTTCTACAAAAATTGAGCTAATGCTTGGGTCTCCCTCCAATGCAGTCAGTCCTCAAGAGGGATGGGCAAGATACAACCAAAAGATGCCTCAAGAAAACAACAAAAACCTAATGGAAGGTCAATCGATTCCTGGGCTACATGCGTCAAAGCTGAGGTCTTCAGCTTCCAAACACGGAAAGCAATTTAGTGCTCCAGTTCCCATGGCAACTGTGTTGGAGAAGATGCAGGAGCCTGGCCTGGCGGTTGCTGGGGGAGCTCTGGCTGCTGGCCACGTGACTTCGATTCAGGCCTGAGTGTTCAGATGCTCAGGGACTTTCCATTAACAGGGAGCACTGGATTTGAACCTAATTGAAAATGTAGTTACTGGGAAGAAAAGCATACACTGGAGTTGTGGTAATAGCAAGATAGCCCTCCAATACTTGAAGTTAGTTCTCACTTTCCTTTTCTTCCCTCTCCCCACTGAGAAGGAGGTTAAAAAGCAGGAGATAGAAAGTTAGTGGGAGGGATCCTCACCACTCGGTCCTTTGTCAAAGGGGCTGAAAGAGTAACTGGGGTATAGACCCATTAGCATATTTAAAGCCTCAGCCTAATTGATTGCTTTGGCCTCCATTGAAGAAGGTTGTGTTCGTCACAGGGGGAGGGGCTGCTTGGAGGCCAGAAGAGGAGTAGAATGGGTCAAGGTCAGTGAACATTCCCCTCACCACTAAGGGAGAATATAGATGAGTATTCATCTGATCTGGGAGAGGGAAGAAGAGCTTTAAGTAATAAGTTCTTTCCCAATAAGTAAAAAGAGGCATATTTTACTTTTATAATTAGGAAAATCATCTCTACTTAAGACAAGGAGGGGGATAACAGAAGAACATGTCATTCTTTGAAAGGGAAGTGATTAAGAATCACAGAACAAGCATCATCAGTTCAGACAGCTACAAAAGTGGCTCACCGAAGGGACAGTTTGAAAATGTCCTGCTTATTGTACTGGGGAGGTGGAAATGGAGTGTCTCCTAAAGCTTATTGAACTCGCCTAAAAGCAGCCAGTTTAGAACAACCTACCAAATGGTACTAGAACTTGTCATTGACGTGTGCAAGCAGGATTACTCTGCTTCCTATACAGCAAAAAGAGAGGACTATAGCAGAGAATGGGTTGTGGAGTCTCCTTAGAAAGAGGGCTATGCTGTATCCCCAGTACCCAGAGCAGACCTGGGTGCTCAGTAAGAATGTGCTCAGTAAGGCCTTTCTTGAGAGTCCCTTGGACAACAAGGAGATCAAACCAGTCAATCCTAAAGGAAATCAACCCTGAATATTCATTGGACGGACTGATGCTGAAACTGAAGCTCTGATACTTTGGCCACCTGATGTGAAGAGCTGACTCATTGGAAAAGACCATGATGCTGGGAAAGATTAAGGGCAAGAGGAGAGGGGAAAACAGAGGATAAGATGGTTGGATGGCATCACGACTCAAAGGACATGAGTTTGAGCAAGCTCTGGGAGATGGTGAAGGACAGGGAAGCCTGTTGTGCTGCAGTTCATGGGATTGCAAAGAGTCAGACACGACTTAGCGACTGAACAACAACTACAATAAGTGAGGCCTTGCTGAAGATTCTGTGAGGCTCTTAATGATGACCAAGTCCTTAGGGGGGGTCTCTGCTCTCAAGCTGCCTTCAAGGGACTCACCAGAGGTGGGGGGCAGACATATTCTGTGTTTCTGTAGATGGTAAGACTGTTCACTTCTCCCACAAACATTGCTTGAGACTTATTATTTGTTGAGCATGAGATGGGAGTAGAGGAGTGGACCCCCAAATGAGAATCTTATTACAAAAAAGCCTATAAAGTTCCCAGTTTGGGAAAGATTATATGCAACTTGTGAAAGAAGCTGCTTTTGAGATGGGCTTTGAAAGTTGAGTAGAAGTTCAAGAGGCAGATGTAGACAGGGATGTAGACATGAGAATTGAAGTGAAGGCAAAGACATGTGAGCGGGTGAGATGATCTCCTAGGCCTTTTTCAGCTCTGCCAGTCTGGTTCTGAATTTCAGCTTCATCTTAAGCAATAATATCTCTGTAAAATCATGGCTTTGATATGCTTCTTATTATTTTCTCTAGTGCACGGAAAAATATAAGGAAAAGTTCCCCTATACCTCTGGGAGGCATTTCAACTCATGAAAGTGGTTGAGGTTCCAAGTTTTGGGAAATTGTGCCAAAGGTGATAAGGAGCCACTGAGAGCTCTATCTTCAGAATTGAGAACACTGGATGGGGAGAGAATGAAGACAGGCAACTTGGTCGGGAGGCTCTTGTAAGAATCTAGTGAAGGGGGTGGGGGTGGAGCGGCCCTCAACTCTGAAGAAATGGCCCAGAAGCCTGGTGTGTGTGGAGAGAAGTGACTGACTAAAGAATAGGTTCCTAATTCCTGGTTTGCTGCACTCAATTCCTAATGAGGCAGGGCTCACATTCAATTCTGGCCATTATGTTCTTTCCAACATGGAAGAGTATTGTTTTTCATTTCCCTTCCCCAATTTGGGACACACTGTTACAGCTGTTTAAATAAGGTGCCAGTCAGACTGGGCAATGGCAGGAAATGTTTCCCCACAGGAAAGGCTCACATCAGATCCCTGCTGCCTTTGGCTAGTAGAAATCAAGCCATCTCCAAAAGAGGCCAAGAGGCCAGACCACAGCAGCACCTTCAACAGGTGTTAATAGAGAGAAAATTCTCCTTTTCAGTTAGCAACCTGGAAATGGAGTGTCCGCAGAGGGGCTGCAGGGAGCAGGGTAGTGACATGTTCCCAGTTCTGCTACTTGAGCAGTGTGGAGGGAAAGTCCAGAGAGATGGGTGGCTCGGAGGAGGACACCAGCTGCCTTTTCCATTTACAACCTGGAGCAGGGGTTTCCCTCCTCACACACAGGAAAATGCCAAGCTTCAAAACCACCAGGGCATCAGCCTGGAGTTGGAGAGGCAGGTGACAGTGACCCTGAAGGAATGGGAGAGGGACATGAGGAGAAGATGGACTGGCAGGGCAGGAGTGGGGAGGGTCACAGAGTAGCCAGGTCCCTGTCCCTCTCTCTCCTGTACTTCCAAGCCCACTTCCTTCAGTTGAGACTCCTAGCTTTGTTCCAAAAGTTGTGTGGCCTCCAGGCAGCTCCCAGGAGGGTTGGCTTGGTGGCCTCCTGGCACCTCTGTGAGATAACTGAGGCTTGCTTCTCTCCCTTTCAGTTTCCAACCCTTTCAGTGCCTGACCTTGCACACAAGTGAGCTCACTCTCATTCCTCCTCAGTGTCAGGCACTGGGGACAGAAACTGGGAACTGGGCATCCAGTCAGGCATGCCTCCAGAGGTCCAAGAGCCCGGCTTTCTCAGAGGGTGATAGGCACACATGTTGCTCCTCGTCCCATCACACTGGAAGCACCAGGAGAGCAGGGCCCCAGCTGGGCTCAGCCACGAGTCAGGGCCTGGCCCAGACGTAGTGGGAATGTGATTTATATTTTTAGTTTCTTGAAGAAATTATTAAAAAAAAAACAATGCAAAATGAGATCCACGCTCACCAAACTTCCTTTCCAAGCAAGAATCAAGAGGCTTTCTTTATGTCGGAGTTTTTTCAAGCTGCTGAGATAAATACTGTATCAAGTGCATTAAGAACCAAGAGGGGGCTTTGCCTAGAGGTATCTGGGATGGCTTCCAGAGAAGAGGTCACTGAGGCAAACTGTGAGGAATAAATGAGGTTTTCCAAGGTGGAGAGGAACACTGTGGTTAGGTGTAGGGAATGGTAGCATGACCAACGGTGTATAGGTAACAGATCAGGATGCATGGTTGGAGACCTGCAATTAGAAGACTCTGCTGGAAGCAAATGGTAGGGGATGATATTGGAAAGGCTGCCTGGACGCATCCTGTGGAGGGCCTTAAATTCCAGCTGGAGGAATAAACCAGGAATGCATTGTGGAGAAGGAAATCTTAACTAAAGACTGACCTGGCAGTGACATAGGAGAAGCAAGAGAGAGCTGGGTCAGCTAGGAGGTGATCCTGTGGCATGACATTATCTGGGACGTGCTGTCATTGTGGGAAATGATGTTGACATAGGGGAAGAGGTTCTCTCGTATGTTACTGGTGGAAATGTAAATGGGCACAGCCATCTTAAAGAGCAGTTTTGCAATATGTAGACATACCCCTCAAGCCCGCAATCTGACTTCTAGGTACATACAGTTGAAATTTCTACATGTACGTGGAGAAATATGCACAAGAACATTAACTGCAGCATAGTTCGCAATGGTAAGAAATAGAAACAACCTAAGTTTCTGTCACTGGGGATTAGAGAAGCAGATTTTACTATGCATTTGATGGTATACCATGTAGCAGTTACCATGAACAACCCACATCTATATGTGTAAAAAGAATAGAGACCAAAAATACAGTGCTGAGTAAAAAAGGTAAATTTTAGAGAGCTACTTCACAAAGAATATTACTTATGACAAATTTTAAGTGTATAATATACACACCATATATCGACACATAAACATGGCCGAGATATGCATTATGGTCAAGGCAAGGAAGGATGGGACTGAGAGGACAGGACAGGGACTTGGGTGGGATATGTAATGTGTCATTTTGCTAGAAAAAAAATCTCAGGCAAACATGACACAAATGTTAACATTTGTTCATTTTGGGATGAGAGACAGAGCTGCCCACTACCACATTCAACCAGTTAAAAGCCCACAGACCTGTACTGAAGGACATCACAGCCACAATTAGGAAAAACAAGAGGAAAAATGATCCCACAGTTTCTAATAAAAGCCATTTTACAGAGCCTGGGTTCAGTGCCACATGTGCCTGCACCCAGCTTCACTAGCTTTCAGTCAAGAAAATAGTAAATAAAAAGTGAACAAAAGTGACCCAAGGTGGAGAACTATGATTTGGAACATACTGCCAGGCCTGGATGCAAAGGTACTTGGAGAGCAAAGTTTATACATATATTCCCCACATGAGAATCAGCTTCACCCTGCAGGGTGTCTGAGTGCCATAGCCAAGGTGGCAGGTCCAGCCTTTGCAGGGACCACGAGGAGGGCTTCCGGAGAAGAAGGAGAATAGGAGAGCTTTTGGGTCATCAGATCAAGAGAGAAGGACGGTGAAATCAAAGGGAATGTGATCTCGCTAGAACTAGAAGGTGAGCTCCAGTAAGATGTGCTCACTGATCTGTCCCCAGTGCCTAGAAAAGTGCCTGGCACAGAGGAAATGCTCACTATGTGCTAAGTGAGCGAAAGGGAGTGCTGGAAAGGAGAAGTCTTGAGTGTCCCCACCCTGTGTCATTTTGATTGCCTAAGTCACTGGATTTCAGATGTGCCAAAGCAGCTGCTCGCAGTGTTTCCAGGGAAGGTTTCCTGCTGCCTAAGATAGGAGCTGGAGACCAGGTTTCAGGCATCAGCAGAAGGAACGGTGATAGAGCTACAGAGAGTAAGGCTCCAGGAAGAGGAAAGAACCAGTAGGCTCAGGCAGGAAGTGTCCCTAAAAAATGTATGGGGAGGGGGCTCTTAGAAGCAAAATGGATACCAGAGAGAATAAGGGAGGGAGGATGGTCTTATGCCCATAAGGCACTGCTAGCTCCTAATGGCACCCTTGCACAGATTTGAGAAAGGTGCCTTCTCTAGCTGATGCACAATTTAGAGAGCTGCTACGCTTCAAGGAGAGTTTGGGTAAATGGCCCCCAGAAGCAGGCTGGATTTCAGTCCCTATTTGCTTGGGCACCCTTGTGCAGGTGCAGGGCACAACTTGCCATAGGCAGCAGTCCTGATCCCCATACCAGCCCTCAAGACAACCAGTTTATTCCTAGTCTCCCATCATTCTGCAACTCATTGCCACCTGCCGAGGGAACTGTCACCATCCTTGCTGCCATCCCTGTTTCACAGCCCCTGCCAGGCCATCTTGCCCTGGAACACAGCAGGCCCTTCCTTGGCACGAAGGTAGGTGG
Organism: Bos mutus; assembly: GCF_027580195.1. Lineage (NCBI taxonomy): Eukaryota > Metazoa > Chordata > Mammalia > Artiodactyla > Bovidae > Bos > Bos mutus. The sequence goes on along the minus strand of NC_091646.1, from coordinate 68,836,874 downwards.
AGCCAACATAAGAAAATCAGTTCTTGGGTGAATTTTGAATATTATTCTAAAAGCAAGGAGTCTGTGTTCTATTATCAGGAACATCTCAACTGCCTCTGTTAGGGAGGTACACGCTTCTCTACCCTCCCAACAGAGGTCATGTAAAGTCCAAAGAGGCAGAGGCTAGAAAAAGCTGCTGCACTCCCTGGTGTTGCCTAAACGAAATGCTGATGACATTTCTGCCACTCTGAAGAAGAAATAAAAGGCTCGCCTACCACCATCCCCATGTGAGCTTTTGAGGGTGCCAGAACATCTACACTGGAAACAGTGGGCATAGAGCATCAGCCCTCTCCCCAATTGCAGTAGGACCATGTCGTCCCTTCTCAAGCAAGAGAATACGAACTCTTAATTCTGAGAAAGTGGTAGCCATCAGATGGGAACTCTGTCACTCTGCCCCTCCCACCAACAAAGTTATCTGTTCCTTTCTCCCCGAATGATGACAGATCCTTCGTCTTTCTCAAGGTTGCCCCTGTTCACCTTTATTTTGGATGGCATCCCATCCTATTAACTACCTTTCCTTAAACCCAAGTGGTGGAAAGTGAATCCCTGTGCCTCCACTTCCTCATCTGTATTATGGAAAGAAAATAATATCTACTGTATAGAGTTGTTGTGAGGATTGAGTGAATTAATCCACATAAAGTGTCTAGCTTAGTGCTTGTCATAGAATCGGCACTCAATAAATATTGCTTATCATCATCGTCATCATCTTGAGTGTGAAGGGCACAGTGAAGGGCAATGAAGTGTCAATGGCACTGAACCAGGGTCTGGACAGCCAAGTCTGGGTTGGATAGCTCAGGGTTTGTTTCAGGATGGAAGCCCTACACTGAAGGCTCCTGGCCACTGCCAGGCTGGATCCTGGGGCCCTCAGAGTGCATTCTTCTGCATGCCAAAGTTGGCAACCCTTTCCTCCTGACACTCTTGGCTTCCCATCTTGCCTCCTCTTCACCGTCCTTTGGCTTAATCTCCTGATCTGAACTGACTGGGCAACCAAGGGCAGCTAGCACTAGGAGCTGGCCTCAGGTGCCATGCTGCATCCAGGCACACCTTCTCTGTGCCCAGTCCAGCATGCTGTACCTCACAATGGTTGGGAGAAATCTACCAATGCTTCTCATCCTGAGACACTTGGGACTCCCTGGAACCCAATATGGGGAGACAACTAATGAGCTAAAAAACGTACAGTCAGGGCCAGGCTCAATATAGGCAGAGAAGATTTGGAGAGCAAGTGAAAGGCCCAGAAGTGTCTCCTCTATTATTCAGTGGCTGTTGCCTAAAGGTCTACCATTAGAAAGCTTTATTCTATGGCCGCATCCATTGTTCCCAGTGAGAATGCAAAGGCCCTGAGAATGGGAACACAGCCAATGTTGATGGCTTTAGTAGAACAGTTTACTGAGCAAAGTCTCTGCAAACTGAGACACAATGGATGCCAGCTCCCTTCTCCCCATGCTTGGTCTGCCAACATTTACTGAGAAATACTCAAACACAATTAAGGGCAGTATAATGGAGGAGATCCCTTGGGGGAAGCATGAGGGAAAGTGGGCTCCTGGGTATTTCAGGATGGTGGGCAAAAAGGATGATGAAGTGAGTGTGTATAAGAAGGAGGGAACTAAGGGGGCAGCCATGTTTCAGCTTTACCACTTTCAGGATGAACAACAGCTGGAGTGTATGCATGTGACATTGCATTTTGAAAAAAAAAAACCTGGAATTTTAATACCAGCTCTGCCACTTATTAGCTGTGTGACTTTGGGGAAGTCATTTAACCTCTCTGAATCTCTGTTTTCCCATTTGTATAACCCTGATAATAATAACAATACTAAATTGGTAACATTGTTTTTGGGCTTAAATTTGTATAAGAGAAACTAGCCTGCACAGGAGAACTCATTTATTTGTTACATCTAAATTTTGTTCTGAGCCAGCACTAGGGGCTTTGCCAGCAAGGTAAAGACATTGAGAAGCAGAAATACAGGGCGAAGGTGACCCCTAAACCCCTCTCTTTGTAGTGTCTGTCCTTGAAATGTCACCAGAGAAGGGAACATAATCCTCAGCCCAGGATTTGGGAGCCAGAATCCAGAAGGCATGGCCCATTTATCAGTGCCACCAGACTCTCAACTTTAATAAGCTTTCTGCATTCGTAACCACAGGAAGAGGAGGAAGTGGGCCAGATTCCTTAACGATCATGAATACTGCCAGCTCACTTTTATATTGGCAAAGTGCATTCGTGATCACTCTGATTAGTTCATTCTCACATCAGCCCTCAGGGAGCTCAGAGTATTTTTCTTTTTGTTTAAAGATGTGGGAATTGGGAAGCACAAGATTTCTGCCATTTCCAACACCTGGCCTGATCAAAGCCTTCTTCTGGGTATGTGGAGTTGCCTTAGTACTGTGAGAATTTTAGGGATGGCTTTTTAGGGTCGATACTTTTCCAGGAAGATAGGCTGCCTTGTGTTGTCTAAGAGACTCAGTGTTTTACCTATCACATGGGGCTGTGGGCAGGCCTAGGAGAAAAGAAACTCCAAACCTTAAAAGGCTAGGAATGCAGGGCCCAGGGAGATAGGGGAACGGACCAATGAAAGCACTTAGCAACATCCAAAGACCAATGGTGGATGAGCCCCACTGTTTCCATGAGGCAGCCTTGATTATCATTGGCTATGAACAAGAAACTGTCTCCCTGGACTGGGAACAGGGAGGTGGGGTCTGCAGCTCTCTTTAGGTACTTATACCTGTCCATGGAGGGGGCTTAAGAAAGCTATGGGAGCTCCCACTCAGACCTTGGCATCCATAAGTTCTCAGTCATATTAAAACAAACAAACAAACACACACACTAAAGCAGTTTTAGCAGACTTTCGCCATTGCCAGGTCTGTAAAAATGCAAATTGTGCAGGCCATAGGCATGTGGTCTGTACATGATATAAAAAGGCACACATGGTCATCTTTAAACTCTGAGTGAAGGAAAAGCTATTCATATGTCAGTCCCTGCCTGCCCCAAGCCTATCTCAGTCAGCAAGGATGATCAGCTCAAACTTGGCCCAGCTCTGGAATCAATGTGAACCCAGCCTGACAGGGCACTAGGAGGTTCCTCCTCAGCAAGCAACATGAGGGGGCACTGCAAAAAGCATGTGCTGCCCTGGGCACTGCACCTAAGGCTGCGAACGAGCTGAGCCCCAGAGACCATGGGGGCCTCCCAGCTTCCACTGCCCCTGTATCCCCACCAGAAGGGGCTGGTTTTCCTGACCAGCCATTGTGCCTGGGGTCACTGTCCTTGATCTATCTATCAGCTTCACCCCCTACCCAGGTGACCTGCCATCTAGTCCCGAGTCTTAGCTGGCTGCTGGGGAGCCAGTTGGCAGGTTTGGCTCCTGCCAGTCCCTTCCTTCCCTCAGTGTCGGAACTGTGCTTAGACCCCATGCCCTGTGTGGGCTTGTGGGATGGGTGACTAGATTCCCACTGAATGCCAAGGCCTGCTCCCCACCCTTCCTAGATATTGCATTCTGTATCAAATCTGCCTTGAGTTTCCCCTACACCCTTTAGACATTGTCCTCAGACTGATTTTCACGCCCTGGCTGGGTTGTTTTTTAATTTCAGCACCTACTGTGTGCTAGAAGGGGCTTCCCAGATGGCTCAGTAGTAAAGAACCTGCCAGCCAATGCAGGAGACATAAGAGACGTGGGTTTGATCCCTGGGTCAGGAAGATCCCCAGGAGGAGGGCATGGTAACCCACTCCAGTATTTTGCCCAGAGAATCCCACAGACAGAGGAGCCTTGGGGGCTACAGTCCCTAAGGTTGCAAAGAGTCAGACATGACTGAAGCAACTTAGCACGCATGCATGCATGTGCTAGAAGCTGGGAAGGTTGCTGGGTTCTAGTTGTCCCTGCCCCCCGCCCTCCCATCCAGAGCCAGCTCGGACCCTGATGGCCACAACGTAGGAGTTTCTAGCCTGATCTATAGTCAGAGCCACCCCATTTAGGAGTTGTTCCATGAACCATTCTCCTTATACAATCTGGAGAGTTCTGTGGGGGCCCAAGCCACACTGGGATGGGGGTGGGGGGGCCCACTGACAAGGATACTGCTTGATTCTCACACTAAAGGGGGTTTGAGTCCTTGTTTAGGGGGCAGTACCTTCCCTTCCATTCAATGGGAGGAAGAGTTCCAAAACTGGGAGGGACTGGGATTCAGTCTGATGTCCTAAATCCTGGTCTCTTGCTGTGTTGGATGGGTCCCTGAGAGGGTAACAGGCAGGAAGGCCAGCGGTCTCCAAATGGAAGATATAGTTTGCAAGCGTCAGACATTTTTTATCTCTTTCTTAAGCGGCAGGAGGAAACAAACTAGTGTTATATTTTTTCCCCTTCTCTATACACATTTAAAAAGGGGTTTCTCTTAAAATTCTGTGTTGCCATAATGACACCTGGTTTCACCTGAACTTAACTTTTCTCAAACGTTGAGCTAACCAATGCATTTTTCTTATAGAAATGTTTGTCTTAAGCTATGTTAATGTGCTATGTATTTACCCTAGACTCTGTCTTCAAGTTGCTTCCGCCTAAAGGCTCAGAACTGACTTGACAAACCAGTATGTTATACTCATACCTTGTTCTCCTAATCTATGTTAATGAAACTATATATTTGTATGGAAATCTGCCTTTCTTCAAGATTCATGTCAATCTTTTATGGCCGGGATGACTCACCTGGTGCCAATGTTATCTCAAAATACATGTTGTGGGTGAGGGGCCCTGTGCCATTCCCTGAGTTCTGAGACATTTCCTTTCTTTAATTAGCAGATTACTGCTGCTGCTAAGTCGCTTCAGTCATGTCCGACTCTGGGAGACCCCATAGATGGCAGCCCACCAGGCTCCCCCATCCCTGGGATTCTCCAGGCAAGAACACTGGAGTGGGTTGCCATTGCCTTCTCCAGCAGACTACTAGTAGCTATATAATATCTGGCTAAAGAAAGAGGAGAGTGAAAAAGTTGGCTTAAAGCTCAACATTCAGAAAACGAAGATCATAGCATCTGGTCCCATCACCTCATGGCAAATAGATGGGGAAACAGTGGAAACAGTGGCTGACTATTTTTCTGGGCTCCAAAATCACTGCAGATGGTGACTGCAGCCATAAAATTAAAAGACGCTTACTCCTTGGAAGGAAAGTTATGACCAACCTGGACAGCATATTAAAAAGCAGAGACATTACTTTGCCAACAAAGGTCCATCTAGTCAAGGCTATGGTTTTTCCAGTGGCCATGTATGGATGTGAGAGTTGGACTATAAAGAAAGCTGAGCACAGAAGAATTGATGCTTTTGAACTGTGGTGTTGGAGAAGACTCTTGAGAGTCCCTTGGACTGCAAGGAGATCCAACCAGTCCATCCTAAAGGAGATTAGTCCTGAATGTTCATTGGAAGGACTGATGTTGAAGCTGGAGCTCCAATACTTTGGCCACCTGATGTGAAGAGCTGACTTATTGGAAAAGACCCTGATGCTGGGAAAGACTGAGAGCAGAAGGAGAATGGGACAACAGAGGATGAGATGATTGGATGGCATCACTGACTCAATGGACATGGGTTTGGGTGGACTTCAGGAGTTGGTGGTAGACAGGGAGGCCTGGTGTGCTGCGGTTCATGGGGTCTCCCAGAGTCGGACATGACTGAGCAACTGAACTGAACTGAAAGACTAGCAGGGGGGTACTCTTTCTGCCCCCTTCTGATGTCTATGTCAGAAGCTTTCTCTATCTCTTTTATACTTTAATAAAACTTTATTACACAGAAGCTCTGAGTGATCAAGCCTTGTCTCTGGCCCCAGATTGAATTCTTCTCCTCCAGAGGCCAAGAATCCCAGTGTCTTTCATGGTTCAGCAAATAACCTTTCACCCCAAGTGTTAGGGGAAGCACACTGACTGAAACCGCCCACCCTGGCCAGGCACCATAGTAACCATTTGCATGAGTTGTTTTACAACAGGAGGTCCTGTTAAGGAATGCAGAACTAATAAGCTACCACCAACCAGAAGAGTTTGGGAAAGGTCAAAAAGAGACGCCACATGTCTGACCACCTTCCAGAATCCTTCTCTCTGGCATCCATCTTAGCTGAACAAGGCGTGCACCACCAGGAAGGACTCTGAGTCAGAATGATTGGCTAAAGACAACCCAGAAACTAAGCCCATCATCATAAAACCCGAGACTGCAAGCCATGTGGCAGAGCTGTTCTCCTGGTTTCCCTTACCTGACTGCTCTCCATCCACTCGGGTGCCCTTTCCCAATAAAATCTCTTGTTTTGTCAGCACATGTGTCTCCTTGGACAATTCATTTCTGAGTGTTAGACAAGAGCCCAGTGTCGGGCCCTAGAAGGGGTCCCCCTCCTGCAACACAAGCATGTGAGAACCCAAAGAGCCATGATGTCTTCCACTGCTACCATGTTGGCACCAGATATCTGCTTCTGCTTCTTCTTTGGATTCATGATTGGTTCTCACTTTCCCCACTGTGCTTGTCTGCCTTGAGTTTCAGTCTGCCAGACCTAAGCTTGACCTGTGTCCCTTCAGCTCCAGTCTCTTGTCTTCTATGACCATAGCATTGACAGTGCCCACCTGGAACTGGCTTCCCACCAACCTCCCAATTAGCCTGGGAGCCTCTTAAGGACAGGGGCTGGGCCTCATTCATCTCTGTACCCCATCACCACCCACAGAGTGTGTGACACAAATGAGGGCTGGTAAGCGTTGACAGAAAAAATACCTGCTTCAAGTGTAGGACTAAACGAGGCTCCTCACAGCTTGGTCAGTTTATTTTGTCCCTGCAGAATCTCCACTCCTTTTCAAGAAAGGTCCTACTTAAAACTTGGATTTCCATCTGCCGAGAGCACGAGAAGGACAAAGGCTTAGGAACACAAGCCCTAGGTAAGATGGAGAGTAAACATTTGCCAAAATAATCAACTTGTGTATGGTCCAAGAGGGACAGGGACCTCGTTGCTCAAAAGGAAGCCTCAGGGAGTCTCAATGCACAGTAACCTCTGAGGATATGGGCCCTGGAGTAAAGAGTGCTGAAATGTGCACAGGGGGTCTAAAGAAGTCATTTGTGAGGGAACAAGGTGTAACAAAGAGCGTACAGGCCTGAGGCCAGAGTACCTAGGCTCAAATCTTAGCTTTGTGGAGAATGTGGTCCACTGGAGAAGGGAATGGCAAACCACACCAGTATTCTTGCCTTGAGAACCCCATGAACAGTATGAAAAGGCAAAATGATAGGATACTGAAAGAGGAACTCCCCAGGTTGGTAGGTGCCCAATATGCTACTGGAGATCAGTGGAGAAAGAACTCCAGAAAGAATGAAGGGATGGAGCCAAAGCAAAAACAATACCCAGCTGTGGATGTGACTGGTGATAGAAGCAAGCTCCGATGCTGTAAAAAGCAATATTGCATAGGAACCTGGAATGTTAGGTCCATGAATCAAGGCAAATTGCAAGTGGTCAAACAAGAGATGGCAAGAGTGAAAATCGACATTCTAGGAATCAGCGAACTCAAATGGACTAGAATGGGTGAATTTAACTCAGATGACCATTATATCTACTACTGTGGGCAGGAATCCTTTAGAAGAAATGGAGTAGCCATCATGGTCAACAAAAGAGTCCAAAATGCAGTATTTGGATGCAATCTCAAAAACGACAGAATGATCTCTGTTCGTTTCCAAGGCAAACCATTCAATATCACAGTAATCCAAGTCTATGCCCCAACCGGTAATGCTGAAGAAGCTGAAGTTGAACGGTTCTATGAAGACCTACAAGACCTTTTAGAAATAACACCCAAAAAAGATGTCCTTTTCATTATAGGGGACTGGAATGCAAAAGTAGGAAGTCAAGAAACACCTGGAGTAACAGGCAAATTTGGCCTTGGAGTACAGAATGAAGCAGGGCAAAGGCTAATAGCGTTTTGCCAAGAGAATGCATTGGTCATAGCAAACACCCTCTCCCAACAACACAAGAGAAGACTCTACACATGGACATCATCAGATGGTCAACACCGAAATCAGATTGATTATATACTTTGCAGCCAAAGATGGAGAAGCTCTATACGGTCAGCAAAAACAAGACCGGGAGCTGACTGTGGCTCAGATCATGAACTCTTATTGCCAAATTCAGACTGAAATTGAAGAAAGTAGGGAAAACCACTAGACCATTCAGGTATGACCGAAATCAAATTCCTTATGATTATACAGTGGAAGTGAGAAATAGATTTAAGGGACTAGATCTGATAGATAGAGTGCCTGATGAACTATGGATGGAGGTTCATGACATTGTACAGGAGACAGGGATCAAGACCATCCCCATGGAAAAGAAATGCAAAAAAGCAAAATGGCTGTCTGGGGAGGCCTTACAAATAGCTGTGAAAAGAAGAGAAGTGAAAAGCAAAGGAGAAAAGGAAAGATATAGGCATCTGAATGCAGAGTTCCAAAGAATAGTGAGAAGAGATAAGAAAGCCTTCCTCAGCAATCAGTGCAAAGAAATAGAGGAAAACAACAGAATGGGAAAGACTAGAGATCTCTTCAAGAAAATTAGAGATACCAAGGGAACATTTCATGCAAAGATGGGCTTGATAAAGGACAGAAATGGTATGGACCTAACAGAAGCAGAAGATATTAAGAAGAGGTGGCAAAAATACACAGAAGAACTGTACAAAAAAGATCTTCATGACCCAGAAAACCACGATGGTGTGATCACTCACCTAGAGCCAGACATCCTGGAATGTGAAGTCAAGTGGGCCTTAGAAAGAATCACTACACACAAAGCTAATGGAGGTGATGGAATGCCAGTTGAGCTATTGCAAATCCTGAAAGATGATGCTGTGAAAGTGCTGCGTTCAATATGCCAGCAAATTTGGAAAACTCAGCAGTGGCCACAGGACTGGAAAAGGTCAGTTTTCATTCCAATCCCAAAGAAAGGCAATGCCAAAGAATGCTCAAACTACTGCACACAATTGCACTCATCTCACACACTAGTAAAGTAATGCTCAAAATTCTCCAAGCCAGGCTTCAGCAATACATGAACTGTGAACTTCCAGATGTTCAAGCTGGTTTTAGAAAAGGCAGGGGAACCAGATATCAAATTGCCAACATCTGCTGGATCATCGAAAAAGCAAGACAGTTCCAGAAAAACATCTATTTCTGCTTTATTGACTATGCCAAAGCCTTTGACTGTGTGGATCACAAAAAACTATGGAAAATTCTTCAAGAGATGGGCATACCAGACCACCTGACCTGCCTCTTGAGAAACCTATATGCAGGTCAGGAAGCAACAGTTAGAACTGGACATGGAACAACAGACTGGTTCCAAATAGGAAAAGGAGTACGTCAAGGCTGTATATTGTCACCCTGATTATTTAATTTCTCTGCAGAGTACATCATGAGAAACGCTGGGCTGGAAGAAGCACAAGTTGGAATCAAGATTGCTGGGAGAAATATCAATAACCTCAGATATGCAGATGACACCACCCTTATGGCAGAAAGTGAAGAGGAACTAAAAAGCCTCTTGATGAAAGTGAAAAAGGAGAGTGAAAAAGTTGGCTTAAAGCTCAGCATTCACAAAACGAAGATCATGGCATCTGGTCCCATCACTTCATGGGAAATAGATGGGGAAACAGTGGAAACAGTGCCAGACTTTATTTTTTGGGCTCCAAAATCACTACAGATGGTGACTGCAGCCATGAAATTAAAAGATGCTTACTCCTTGGAAGGAAAGTTATGACCAACCTAGATAGGATATTCAAAAGGAGAGACATTACTTTGCCAACAAAGGTTAGTCTAGTCAAGGCTATGGTTTTTCCTGTGGTCATGTATGGATGTGAGAGTTGGACTGTGAAGAAGGCTGAGTGCCGAAGAATTGATGCTTTTGAACTGTAGTGTTGGAGAAGACTCTTGAGAGTCCCTTGGACTGCAAGGAGATCCAACCAGTCCATTCTGAAGGAGATCAGCCCTGGGATTTCTTTGGAAGGAACGATGCTAAAGCTGAAACTCCAATACTTTGGCCCCTCATGTGAAGAGTTGACTCATTGGAAAAGACTCTGATGCTGGGAGGGATTGGGGGCAGGAGGAGAAGGGGACAACAGAGGATGCGATGGCTGGGTGGCATCACCAACTCGATGGACGTGAGTTTGAGTGAACTCCGGGAGTTGATGATTGACAGGGAGGCCTGGCGTGCTGCAGTTCATGGTGTTGCAAAGAGTCGGACACGACTGACCGACTGAACTGAACTGAACTGGGTGACTTTGGCAATTTCCTAAGGAAATGTCATTGTCTATTTCCTCATGTGTAAAATGGGAACAGTAACATCTGCTTCATCAAGTTAGCACAAAGGTTACAAATAATATGTGGAAACTACCTTATAACCTGGAACATTCTCCAAAAATGGCATATATTAGTAACATAATTAATAATGTTTGGTATATGATTGATTCTGACACACAAAGTTTAACCTGGTTAATTTGCAGAGACTTCAAGCAGGATCTTCAGGGTGGAATTATGTGTGTAGGAACGTTATATTTTCTAGGAAACTGAATTTAGGATAGTGAATGAGGTGACAGCAAACTGGCTATTTATTATGTCTCATGGGGTGGAGTGCATGCTTGCCTCCCTCAAGCCAACTATGGGCATGCCAGTGGCAGCACCAAGCCCAACCTTCCTCTCTCTCCCCCACCACCTTGCATATCTAGCTCAGGCCTGGCACAAAGCAGATGCATGATGGGAGAGGGCAACCAGAGAATTCTGGACAGAAGTGACTCAACTTGGGTCTGTGAGAGCTCTGAATTACATGTTTTCACTTGGTTCATTCATCCATCTGTTCACTTATGCAATAAAGCACCTTCCATGCCCAAGGCACACAGTAGGTCCACACCTTCAACTCAGGCCCAGTGCTCTCTGCTCACTCTACAGAGTCCTTGCAACTCCTTTGGGTTCAAGAACTGTCTTCTTGACCCTGTTCAGCTTTGATTTTCAGCTTCTTCCCAAGATTCTGCTTCTTAAATCCTCCTTGGGGCTCCTCTCATCACTGCTTACAAATAGGTGTGGTATATAGTTCCTACCCACTCTCCAGCTCCAGGGTATCCCACCCTGGCCTGGCCCTGACACCTCAGGCTCTTAATGACCTGAAAAAGGGATTAGGATTGAGGAACAATTCACAGACAAAGAGAACAGAGCAACTGAGCCCCGCTCTCAGGGAAGACACGGATGGGGGGCAGAGTAGAGCAAAGAAACAGTGAGGCCAGGAAGTCAGCTGGCCTCTCTTAGACTCCTACTGGGGGTGAACAGGGACCACTAGTCTCTCACCTGAGCCGCATACTGGGCCACCCATCCCACTGCATCCCCACAGAAGCTTGAAGTCCACTGAGTGGAGTTTCAGGCTTTTGTTTCAAAAACTAGTTCACTCTCCTGACCCTGTGCGTTGAACACATCCTAGATGTTTTCCAGCTGAAATAACACAGACTAGGGATCAGACAGACTGGGAGGGGAGAGAAGAACATCCAGGGGCAAGGCCTGATGGGGTGGCTTCATCCATGATGCCTGCAAGGACTTTGTCCCCAAGCAAGGCCTCCAGTCTCCACTCCAGGTCAGCCTACCCCCTCTTAGCCGAAAGAAAGCACTTGTGCTCTGTGGCAGCTGTATGCTTCTGTCAGGGCTGGCAAGCCTCACAGAGGAGACCAGAACTGAGGGGTGAGGGGAAAAGAGAAGGCAAGCAGCATCCTGCGTGGGCAGCTTCTGAGAGAAGTCCTCACCATGCCATTCTTGAACTCCTTTTGTTTTCCATCCTATCCCACCCCTAGCCTGCTGAGAATCACTAGCTGAGGGCCAGGATGAGATGAGTAAATAAGCCAGACACTGTTTTCACCCAGAAAGGGAAAGAGGGAGGTGATATGAAATCCTCCTCCTATTTTTTTTTTTCTTCTCCAACTTCTTGAATATCATTTTATGCTGTCTGCTGTTTGAAAGCTGAGTTTGAAAGTCAGGTGGACATATTTCTGCGTCACCAAGGAGTAGGGCTACTTGTAGAGGGGAAGGATAGGGATCTGGGCCTGGTGTTTCTTCCCTGCTCCCTCTGCTCTCCATGTTATAGCCATATCAGAGGCCATGAAGGACTGGCCAGTGGAGATGTTTTCATGGTGTAGCTTACACATTTGAAATCACTGTCAGCATTGAAAAGTGAAAATATTTTACATTAAAAATATTAATTTCTGACATCTTGAAAAACTGGAAAATGTGGCAGCACTGGGCCAATAATTCCAGATGACAATGAGTAGCAGAGCTCAGAAGCAGCAGTCCCCTTGGGACTTACTGTCCAGTTTCCCACCGTCCCCATACTTCCCTTTGGTGCTCCAGGCATGGAGGGCCACTTACCATGTTCGTGCTAGTCTTTGTTTGTACACGACCTGTTCACTCACTTATATTAACTTCCTGGGTCCTCTCAGCACTTCAACTGAGATGGAGGGCCACTTACCATGTTCGTGCTAGTCTTTGTTTGTACACGACCTGTTCACTCACTTATATTAACTTCCTGGGTCCTCTCAGCACTTCAACTGAGATCTCTGATTTACATTGAACTACTTATTATTTCCAAAACACGCCTCCATGTTTGCCTTTATTCTACCCTCGGCATGGAATGCCACCCCATAGCCTACCTAGAAAATGTCTACCAATCCTTTATGACCCAACTGAAACCTCATCTCTGCTCTGAAGTCTTCCTTAACTTATGCAAGCAGAGCTGGGGATTTCCTCCTTTGAATTCTTGCATTGAGGCCAATGCTACACCATTATCATTTACCTACTGGATGATAATTGTGCATTTATATGTCTGGTTCTGCTACTAAACTGTGTGTTCCTTGAGACCAGAGACTATGTCTTCCTTATTCTTGAATCGCCAGCTCTGAGCAAGGGGCCTGGCACACAGGAGACACTCAAATGCTTGTTGAATAAATTATGGAATGGCTGACTGAAGGGATGAAAAGGGAGTTATAAAGTGCTTATTCAACATTCCAGTGTTCATGGGCTTCCCTGGTGGCTCAGACGGTAAAGAATCCGCCTGCAGTGCAGAAACCTGGGTTCGATCCCTGGGTTGGGAAGATCCCCTGGAGGAGGGCATGGCAATCCCACTCCAGTATTCTTGCCTGGAGAATCCACATGGACAGAAGAGGCTGGCAGGTTACAGTTCATGAGGTCACAAAGAGTCAGACACAACTGAGTGACTAAGCACAGCACTGCACACTCGATATAGATACTGCCCCTTGATGGGGACCAGAGGCAAATTGGGTGGTACCAGAGCAATTCTAGATTCCCTGAAGTCAATCTCATTTGGCATCAACTGTTTGGTACTGAGCCTGCCACATTCTAAGTGCTCATGGACGAAAAGAATGGAGCTCATCTGACCAAGAAGAGTGACACCTAAACTTTAGTTTGGACTTGGTGTTCCAGGGGCCACCTCACATCACTCTGGTTTAGAATCCTGCCTCCAGCACATCCCAGCTCTGGGACCCTGAACAAATGACTTAATCTTTCTGAGGTTCAACATCCAGACCAGAAAAAAAAATAAAATCATAATACCACATCATCACAGAGTAGGTATGAGGTGTAAACAAGATATCTCTAGGTCAAGTGACATGTTGCAGACAGTTAAAATGTTGGACCCTTTGTTGGTCTAGGTTAGTAAGGAGCATGTGCATGTGTAAGAATGAGTGGGTATGGTATATAACACATAGGACTGTGCAGATGCGATGTGTGTTCCTATCCAGCTCCGATTCCATGGGCTACTTCAAGAGAAGATTAGGACACATCCTCTGAAAGGAAAAATTCTATTACAGGATGGTTAACAAGACCTCCAAAGAGACAGAGAAGTTCAGTTCCTCCATCAAAGGCTGCTCAGAGGCACAACGGAGCTCTGCCCCACCCACATCCCCATTTCCTAGTGCCCACAACACCCATACATATGAGTGCTACACTCAACCCATTTTGGCTGCCAATTTGGATGTTTCCTCATCTCTTTAATGAAAATGATAACAACTGCTTGGAGGGCTGGGTGGGATTGTTAATGAGACTGGACACCTGAAGCACTTAACTTGGGGTTAGTATACAAAGCAGATGCTTAGTAATCCTTAAGCCATTTCCCTTCTGTGGGGCCACAGGACTGCAGACTAACCAAAAAAAATTATGAAAGAGAGAGGGACACTGAGGACATGTCATGTTGTACACTGAAAGGGGTGGACATGAAAGTGACAAGGACAGGAGGAATTTTAATAGGACCACAATGAGATGGGGTCAAGGGGTTGAGAATGATTGAAAAAAAAATGCATGTGTGGGTCCTGAATATCCACAACAACTCCACACAGGATTCAGTCCACTGATATAACCAGCTCCCACCCAACCAAAATGGGTCATATTGTGCTTAACAGACCTTTCTGGCATTTCCTATAGACACCATATGGGGGCTACTGATTGGAAATGTAGCTGCCACTGAACTTTACTAAACTTGAAGTTGGAGATTTTTTGAGAGCTTCAAAAGGCATTTCATGGTGTATTTATAATCAATGAAAAATGAGAAGAAATTTAAATGTCTAACAAGTGGAGAATGGATAAATTGTGGTACAGCAATTATGTGGAAGCTCTAATACTCTGGCCACCTGACGCGGAGAACTGACTCACTGGAAAAGACCCTGATGCTGGGAAAGATTGAAGGCAGGAGGAGAAGGGGCTGACAAAGGATGAGATGGTTGGATGGCATCACAGACTCGATGGACATGGGTTTGAGCAAGCACCGGGAGTTGGTGATGGACAGGGAAGCCTGGTGTGCTGCAGTCTATGGGGTTGCAAAGAGTTGGACATGACTAAGTGACTGAATTGAACTATATGGGATAGTATACAGCAATAAAAATCAATAAATTGCAACCCATGTATCAGCATGGATAAATCTCAAAAGCATAATGATTTATAAAAAGAAATTTGCAGAAGAATATGCATGCACAATATGATGCCATTTATACAAAGTTTAAAAACATGCATAAAACAATATATATATTTATGGATCATATGTATGTGGTGGAAGTAAAAATATATGCATGGAAATTAGAGCCAATTTGGGATACTGACTTCCTCTAGGCCAGCATGGGGTGGGGCTCACAGCTGGATCTGTAATTAGCTGTTTCTTAGAAAAGATCTGAAGCAAATGTGGCAAAATGTTAAGACTTGACATTTTCCAGTCTACTTTGCTGTATAATTTTTAAAATCTGGAGCAATAAAGTGTTTCTGGCTGCCCCTGCTTTTATCCTTTTACACACACTTCTTTCGTTGAGGGCCAGATACATACCAAGATCATTTAAGCCTTCACACAACCTTTACCTCATTTTACAAAGGAGGCACTTGAGGCTCAGACAGGTGAAATGGTTTGCCCAAAGAAAAGAAGTATGATTAGGTCCTAGGTTCCCAAACCTCATTCCCATATCCTGCACCTGAAAGTATGAGTCCTGTGCTGCCAAAGCAAACTGGGATTCTTTGAGCTTTCTGGTGGTCTGGCTTCTTAAATGGGATTGATTAGCATTTCTCAACCCTCGACCTTGTGGCAGAAGGCAATTCATGTCCAGCACCTCCCAGCCATCCACCTAGTGACAGAAGGTGGCCTAGGTAAGCCTTTTTTCCTTGATGACACTAGTAGAGATTGAGTGAAAACCCTCTTGGCATCGGGCTGTCCAGAGAGTTGGCTGGATGAGGTACTCTCCGCTTTGCAATCTTGGTATCTCTCACTGCTTACCGAGAACTTGGTGAGAGGCCTGGGGAAGCATCTTCTGCCACCACTGGGGATACCAGTAGGGATCGAGTGGGAGGCCCACAGGCATCTGGCCTAGGGAAGAGCTTTCTTCCTTCACAGGCCTGGTGTCTCCTACCCCCACACAGCAGTATCAGTCTTGGAGAACTGCATTCTACTTCCATGTGGAGCACCAATAAGGTGAACAAAAATACCAGAATAGTAGTGTAAGGGCTCTAAAAACTAAATTGTCATTGGAACCATGGCACACAGAGGTAGGCCAGGACCTACCTGTTAAACCTAAATAGAATGACTTCCTGCTAAAATACAAGATTGAAGTAAGATCTAGAGTCTCCTAACATAATATTCAAAATGTCCAGGATGCATTAAAAAATTCTTATCATACCAAAAACTGGGAAAATCACAACATGAGTGAGAAAAGACAATCAGCATATGCTAACACCAGGATGAATCAGATGTTGGCATTACAAAGCAAGGATTTTAAAGTAGCCATCATAAAGTGCTTCAACAAATACTATTTAATTTTTTTAAATATGAAATTTCAACCAAAGTAACAAAAAATACAAAAAGAACCCAAAGTAAATTATAGCACTTAAAAATACAATAATAAAAATGCACTGGTTAGGCTCAGTAGAAGAAATAATATGACAGAGGCAAGGATCTATGAACTTGAAGACAACAGCAGAAATTATACAATCTGACCAGCAGAGAGAAAATAGACTAAAAAGCATGAACAGAACATCAGAGACATGGGACAATGATAAAATATCTAAGATTTATATCAGCAGAGCCCCAGAAGGCAAACAGAAATAAAGGGTGAAAACTCCTCAAATTTAGTCAAAGACATAAGCCTACAGATTCAAGGTGAGCAAACCCAGATGGGATAAACTCAAAGAAATTCACACCAAGACAAGTCAAATAAACTTCTGAAAACTAAAGAAGAAGAAAAAGATCTTGAAAGCAGTTAGAGAAAAACAGTTACCCATGGTGCAAAAACAATCCAACTGACAATAGAGTTTTCATCAGAAACCATGGAGTTAAAAAAAATGTAGCACATTTTTTCAAGTGCTAAAAGAAAAGAGCTGTCAACCTAGAATCCTATGTCCAATGAAAGTATCTTTCAGCAATGGAGGGGAAATCAAAACATCTCAGAGAAAGAAAAACTAAGAGAATTTGTTGTCAGGAGGCCTACCCTGAAAGAACAGCTAAACGAAAGTCTTTAAAGTCTTTAAAGGAAATGATTAAAGAAGGAATTTTGGAACATCAGGAAGGAAACGTAGAGTAAGTGAAAATATGGGTAAATGTTGAACTTTCTTATCTTAAATTTTCTAAATTATGGTTTATGGTTGAAACAAATTATAATACTGTCTGATATAGTTCTAAATGAATCTAGAGGAAATAGTTAAGATAATTATAAATGGAGGCTAAAAAGGATATAAAGGGAGGTAAGATTACTATATGCTTTTGAACTGTGGTGTTGGAGAAGACTCTTGAGAGTCCCTTGGACTGCAAGGATATCCAGCTAGTCCATTCTGAAGGAGATCAGCCCTGGGCTTTCTTTGGAAGGAATGATGCTAAAGCTGAAATTCCAGTACTTTGGCCACCTCATGAGAAGAGTTGACTCATTGGAAAAGACCCTGATGCTGGGAGGGATTGGAGGCAGGAGGAGAAGGGGACGACAGAGGATGAGATGGCTGGATGGCATCACTGACTTGATGGACATGAGTCTGAGTGAACTCCGGGAGTTGGTGATGGACAGGGAGGCCTGGCGTGCTGCAGTTCATGGGGTCGCAAAGAGCCGGACACGACTGAGCGACTGAACTGAACTGAAGATTACTATATACTTCACTTGAACTAGTAAAATGACAATATCAGCAACTATGAAAAGATCTATATCTTATGAGATATCTATCTATATAGATATCTCTATCTCTATCTATAAATGCCTTCAGCAATGTTATACAAAGAGATACACTCAAAGACATTTAGATACATCAGAATGGAATTCTAAAAAATGTTCAAGTAACCCACATGAAGACACAAAAAGGAAATAGAAAACAAAAGATAAAGTGGCAGATTTAAACCCTAACATATTAATAATTATGTTAAATGTAAATGGCCTACATATTAAAGCTAAAATATAGAGATTAACAGAGTGGGCTAAAAAACATTATTCAACTATATGTTGTCCACAAGAAACTTGCTTTAAACATAACAATATAGGTAAGTTGAAAATAAGAAGATGGAAAAAGATATGTCATGCAAACATTAATTTTAAAAATGCAAGACAGACTATATTGATATCAGATAAAGTAGACTTTAGAGCAAAGAAAACTACTAGGGAAAAAGAAAGACATTACATAATGATGAACGGATAAATTTATCAGGAAGACAGCAATCCTAATTGTGAATGTATCAAGCAACAGAGCTGCAAAACACAAGAAGCAAAAACTAAAAGAGCTGAAAGGAGAACTAGATGAATCCACAGTTATAGTTGGGGACTTAAGCACTCCATTTGCAATAACTGAAAGAACTACTTGACAAAAGCAGAAGAATCCAGCAATCCATAGGATTTAATTGACATACATTGAACACTCCACCCAACAGGAGCAGAATACATATTTTTCCAAGAATTCATGAACATTCACTAAGGTAAACCATATCCTAGACTATATATATAAATAGATCCCAGTAAGTTAAAATATTTGAAATCATATTGAGTGTATTCTCTGACTATAATGGAATTAAACTACAAGTCGATAAAAAAAACCCAAACAAGAAAATCTCCACACACTTGGAAGTTAAACAACACATTTCTAAACAATCTGTGGGTCAAAAAGGAAGTTTCAAAAGAATTTAAAAATACATTGAACTGAACGAAAATTAAAATATAACCTGTCAAAATTTGTAGGATACAACTACAGCAGTGCTTAGAGGGAAATTTGTGGCTTTAAATGCTTACCTTATAAAAGTGGAAAGGCCCCAGATTCATAATCTAAGTTCCTACTCCAAGAAAAGAGAAGAAAAAGAAAATAGGCCCAAAGTAAGAAGAATTGAGGAAATAATAAAGATAAGAGCAGAAATCAATGAAATTGGAAAATGAGAAAGCAATTGAGCAAAATCAAGGAAACAAAAAGCTGGTTCTTGAATGAAACAGGGATAATTGGCATAGATTTTGAAACCATTAGAAGAATAATAAATATTATAAAACAACTTTACACTCATAAATTCAACAACTTAGAAGAAATGGATCAATATCTCAAAACTACAAACTACCAAATTTCAATCAAGAAATGGATCATCTGAATAGTCCTATAATGATTTAAAATATTGAATTAAAAAAAATTATACATAATCTGTTACGGAAAACAGAAAAGGAGGGAACACTCCCCCAAATCATGTATGAGTTCAATATTACCCCAATACCAAACTAGACAAAGATAGGACAAAATGAAACCTACAGACCAATATCCTTCATGAATTGACACATGACACAAAAATGCTTAACAAAGTATTAGCAACAGAACTCAGCAATACAGAAAGAGAGATACCATGACAAAGTAGATGTTTTATTCTAATGGAGGTTGACTCCAGGAATGCAAGCGTTGTTCAGTATTTGAAAAATGAGTGTAATCAACAGGCTAAGGAAGAAGAATCATGAACAAATCAATTGAAGCATAATAATTTGGCAAAATCCAATACCCATTCATGATAGAAATGCTCAGAAAACCAGGAAGAGAGAGAGAACGTCCTCAACTTAGTAAAGAACACTTCCCAAAAAATCTGCAGCTAACATTAAACATAATGGTGAAAGACTGACTGTTTTCCCCTGGAGATCAGGAACAGGGCAAGGGTGTCTGTTTTTACCACTCTTACTCAACACAGAAAAGACAATTACATTTCTATATACAAGCACTGACCATGTGGGAACCAAATTAAAAAACACATAATACCATTTACAAATGTTCCCAAAAAAGCAATATTTATGTATTGAACTTGCACAGGATCTCTATGCTGAAAATTACTAAACTACTTAGGAAAGAAATCAAAGACCTAAATAAATGGAGAAACAATACTATATTCATGGATTGGAAGACTCAACATAGTAAAGATAGCAATTCTTCCAAAATTGAAGGTATAGGTTTAATGAAATTCCTATAAAAATCCCACAAGATTCTTTTGTAGATATAGACAACTTTATTCTAAAATTTATGTGGAAAGGCAGTAGGCCCTAGAATAGCTAAAAATAATCTTGAAAAGAAGAGCAGAATGGGAGGACTCTGCTTATATTATATAGCTACACTAATCAAGAGTGAGTGTTACTGGTGGAGCAATACATACACAGATCAATGAAATGGAATAGAGAACTCAGAAATATGCCCAACTGATTTTTTAAAACTTTTTATTTTGTATTGGAGTATAGCCAGTTAGCAATGTTGTGATGGTTTCAGGTGAACAGTGAAGGGACTCAGCCATACGTATTTATGTATCCATTCTCCCCCAAACTCCCCTCCCACCCAGTGTGCCACATAACATTGAGCCAACTGATTTTTGACAAAAGTGAAATAGCAGTTCAATGGAGGAAAAAAAACCTTGTCAAAAAAATGGCACTGAAAGAATTGACCTCCTCGGGGGGGAAAAAAGAATCTCTAAATGGATGATGAATTAAATGTAAATATAAAACTTTTAGGGAAAAAAGAGAAAATCTTTAGTACTGAGGGCGAGGTAAGGGGTTCTTGGATTTGACATCACAAGGACAAACCGTAAGAAGAAAATCTGATAAATTGAATCTCTTCAAAATTAAAATGTACGCTCTGTCAAAGCCCATGTGAAAAGGACAAAAAGAAAAGCTTCAGAGTGGGAGAAAGTATTTGTAAACCACCTATCCAAGAAACTACAAATCTACATGCTAGAATACATAAAGCACTCTCAAAATTTAACAGTAAAAAAAGAACAATCCAATTAGAAAATAGACAGAAGCCATGAACAGACATTTCACTGAAGAGTATATATAGATGGCAAATAAACTATGAGAAGACGTTCAACATCATTAGCAATTAGGGAAATGTAAAGTAAGATCACAGTGAGATATCACACTTATCAGAATGGCTTAAAAAACAAAAGTGACCACATCAAATCCTGGTACTGCCACTAGGCAGAACACTCTTTGACATAAATTGTAGCAGTATTTGTTTGGATCTCTATCTTAAAGTAAAGAAAATAAAAGCAAAAACAAACAAATGGGACCTAATTAAACCTAAAAGCTTTTGCACAGCTAAGGAAACCATCAACAAAACAAAAAGACAACCTACTGAATGGGAGAAAATATTTGCAAATGATATGGCCAATAAAGGGTTAATACCCAAAATATACAAACAGCTCATACAACTCAACATCAAAAAACCAAGCAAACTGATTTAAAAATGGGAAGAAGACCTGAATAAACATTTACCAAAGCAGGCACACAGATGGCCAACAGGCACTTGAAAAAGATGCTCAACATTGTTAATCATCAGAGAAATGAACATTAAAACCACAATGAGGATTTCCTTGGGGGTACAGTGTAAAAGAATCTGCCTGCCAATGCAGAGGACACAGGTTCAGTCCCCGGTCAAGGAAGATTCTACACGCCACGGAGCAACTGAGTCTGTGCACCACAACTACTGAGCCCGAGCTGTAGAGCCCATGAGCTGCAACTACTGAAGCCCGTGTGTCTAAGAGCCTGTGCTCCACAGCAAGAGAAGCCACCACGATGAGAAGCCCATGCACTGCAACCAAGAGTAGCCCCTGCTCCCGGCAACGAGAGAAAGCCTGCATGCAGCAATGAAGACCCAGCACAGTCAAAAATAAGTATCACCTCACACATGTCAGAATGGCTATCATCAAAAAGAACACAAATAACAAATGTTGGTGAGGATGTGGAGAAAAGGGAGCCCTCACACACTGTTGGTGGGAATGTAAATTGGTGCAGCCATTATAGAAAACAGTGTGGCAGTTTCTCAAAAACACAAAAGTAGAGTTACCAATATGACCCAGAAATTCCACTCCTGGCTATGTATCAGAAAAATGGAAAACACTAATTCGAAAAGGTATTTGTACTCCAATGTTCACAGTAGCATTACTTACAATAGCCAAGATATGGATGCAACCTAAGTGTCTATCAAGAAATGAACAGATAAAGAAGATGTTCTGCACACACACACACACACACACACAATGAAATAGTACTCAGCCATAAAAACAGTGAATTTTTCCATTTGCAACAACATGGATGGCCTTGGAGGGCATTATGCTAAAAGAAGTGAAATAAATAAGACAGAGAAAGACAAACATTGTATGATACCACTTATTTGTAGAATCTTAAAAGAACTATAGAATGTAGCAAAAACGAAATTCACAAATATAGAGAAAAAAGTAGTGGTTACTAGTGGGAGGAGGGAAGTAGAGAGGGACAGGATAGGAGTAGGGGATGAAGATACAAACTAGTATGAAGAAAATAAATAACCTACAAGGACCTATAGTACAACACAGGGAATAGAGTCAATAATAACTATAAATGGAATATGACCTTTAAAAGTTGTGAATCACCATGTTGTACACCTGAAACTTATGTAATATTGTACATCAACTATACCTCAGTAAAAAATCCTCATAGGAAAAAAATTAAGCATGCAATTAACATACAACTTGGCAACTGCACTCTTGGGCATTTATCCCAGAGAAATGAATACTTATGTTCACAGATAAACCTCTTACATGAATGCTCATAGAAGTTTTACTCATACAGCCCCAGACTGGAAACAACACAGATGTCTTTTAACAGGTGAATGGTTAAATGAACTGGTACCTTCATACCATGGACTACTATTCTGCAATAAAAAGGAGCAGATTGTTGATAGATGTAACAACTTGCAAGGACCTCAAGAAAATGATGCTGAATGAAAAAAAAAACAGTCTTGAAAGATTACATATGATATAAACTTATTTATATAATATTCTTGAAATAACAAAACCATATGGGTGGAGAATAGCATCTTGGTTGCCAGGGGCTAGTAATGCGGGAAGTGGCTAGTGGCTGTGTGAATATCGAGAGGTAGCACCAGGCAGATCCTTGTGGTGACCACCTCGATTAGTTCTGCACCTTGATTGTGGGGATGGTTTTGTTGTTCTTTAGTCACTAAGTCATGTCCGACTCTTTGCAACCCCATGGACTGTCACCTGCCAGGCCCCTCTGTCCATGTAATTTCCCAGGCAAGAATACTGGAGTGGGTTGCCATTTCCTTCTCCAGGGGACCTTCCTGACACAGGGATCAAACCTGAGTCTCCTGAATTGGCAGGCAGATTCTTTACTGCTGAGCCACCAAGGAAACATGTGGGGATGGTTACACATATGATAAAATTACATACACACACAATACATACACACCCTCACAGAGTACATGTAAAACTGGTGAAATCTGAATAAGGACTATGAATTGTACCAATATCAATTTTGACACTGTACTATAGTCATGTAAGATATCAACATCAGGGGAAACTGGGTAAAGAACCCCCTGTACATTTTTTTTTTTTTTTTTTGCGATTTGCTGAGAATTTATAATTATTTCAAAATAAAAAATTTTAAAGGGGGTTGGTGTATTACTTGATGTATTTATTTACTAAGATGTCAAAGCTGGGTTTTTTTGGAAGCAGTTCATAAGTCAGTACATCAGAAAGCAGGGAAAGGATGGAAACTAGCATTTGCTGGGGACATGCTCTGAGCCAGACAGTTCACCTATATAATCTTATTTAATTCTCAAGACATCCCTGGCGAAGTTGGCATTTTTTCTCATTTCAGATGAAGAAAATGAATCTTAGACTCAGGGCTTGTCCAAGTTAGTGGCTAATAATTTCTAACTGAAGCTAATAATTATTAAGTGCATATGTATGCTAAGTGCTATTCATGAATTATTTCATTTAATACTCAAAATAACTATGTAATGTATTATAGGTACTACTATTACTCCCATTTAACAGATGAGGGACCTGAAGCTCAGCTAGGTTAAATGACCTGCCCCAAATCATACAGCATGGAAGAGGTAGAATCAGGATCCAAGACAGACATGTATGATGTGCTTTTCCTCAACCTCAAGGCACTTTCCAAAGTCAAGTGGGGTAAGAAATTCAGATTCCAAGGCAGAAATGAACCCTCCTCGGTGTCCTCAATACATCCCATGAGTCTCTTACTCCAGTCCCTAGAACCGTTTATTGCATACATACCTCCAATGTCTGCCTCTCCCTCCAATGCTAAATTATGGAAACTCCTTGAGAGATAGAACCATGGTTTACTCATGTTCATGACTCTAGAATAGAGGCATAACTAATATCTGGTGCATGGATGAAAGAAGTGAGAGATCTCTTTAAATTCTGTGAATAATTCTCTCTCTCTTTTTTTACACTTTTTATTTTGTATTGGGGTATAGCCAACTAACAAACAATGTTGTGATAATTTCAAGTAAACAGTGAAGGGATACATATACATATATGTACACATACATATACATGTATCTGTTCTCCCCCAAACCCCCTCCCATCCAGGCTGCCACATAACACTGAATAGAGTTCCATGTGCTATACTGCTGCTGCTGCTGCTAAGTCACTTCAGTCGTGTCCGACTCTGTGCGACCCCATAGATGGTAGCCCACCAGGCTCCCCTGTCCCTGGGATTCTCCAGGCAAGAACACCGGAGTGGGTTGCCATTTCCTTCTCCAATGCATGAAAGTGAAAAGTGGAAGTGAAGTCCTCAGTTGTGTCTGACTCTTAGCGACCCCATGGACTGCAGCCCACCAGGCTCCTCCGCCCATGGGATTTTCCAGGCAAGAGTACTGGAGTGGGGTGCCATTGCCTTCTCCTACAGTAGGTCCTTATTGGTTATCCATTTTAAATATAGCAGTGTGTAATTGTGCATCCCTAACTATCCCTTCCCCCAATTCTCCCCCTGGCAACCATAAGCTTGCTCCCTAAGGTTGTAAATCTGTTTCTGTTTTGTAAGTTATGAACAATTCTCTCTCTAGGGCTGCACCTGGGAGTATCTGAGAACCCATCTCCACCTGCATCACACCGGGTGGGCTGAGTAGACGTGTGGACCCCAGTTTTCTCTGATCCCACATCACAACCACTGGTGTGTTGGAGCAATTTACCCTGGCTCACCATAGCCAATTGTTATATTTTCAGAATTTTGTAAACCAATTTTTAAACCATTCACAGCTTGAAATCAGCCATGGTGGGAATATTTAGGCCATAAAAATTGGCAAATGCTACAAAGCAAGGCACTCTCCACAAACACCAGAACTGGTTGTTAAACATTTACCAGCGCACTGCTGATCCCAGACATTTGGCTGCAGTACTTAGGTGCAAGTAAATAAAGAACTCCCAGGTGGAAGGGGCAAAAATAAGCCTTCTAGGGTGCTGCAAATGTTCTTTATCTTGATCTGGCTTCTGGTTACACAAAGACGTACACATAGGTAAAAATCCATTGAGCTACACATTTACAACTAGCACACTGTTTGCACTTACTGTATGCATGTTTTGCTCAATAAAAAGGAACTCCCAGACTATGCAAAGAGCTGTAGATTGATCTAGATCTCTTGTTCCCTGCAGAGACCCTACTAATCAAGATGCACTGACGCTCCCAGGCATACTGATCTACGTGCATTATGGATGATAAGGCAGCTCAGTTCAGTGCATTATCTATTGTGCAGGATGGGGCAAAGGTGGTCCAGACAGCTGCTGGCATCGGGAATCCAAGTCCCTTCACGTCTTTTCTTCGTCACAGCTGCTGACATCTCTCACCTACGTTATTCGTAGCTGTGACTCGGGATGGTGCTGTTTGCTGATGGGTAGCATGACTCACTATCCAGCAGATCATTTTTCTAATTAAGTGGGGAGATGGACAGATATTTTCCCATACTTGGGCAGAAGCCTCATTTGCTTGTGTCTTTTTACTGCAATTACTCAGCTTTATATTGAAGGGGCGATTTTCTCCACTTTAAAAAAATAGTACATGAAACCTGCCCCTTCAGACAATGTGTGGGGAACATGGAAAGGAAATGAAGCACTTTTCCAAAATGCACCCTCATGAGAGAGAAGAAACAACCTTCACTGAGCTTCTTCCACAAAATTGCCATAGATGGGAATGCCCAGCTCCCTATTTTATCTTTAGGATGCTGGCTGGCGTTTAACCTTCCTGAAACGATTCCCATCCTCCTCCTGCTTTCTGGACTCCTCTCCCCTCAGCCACTCAACTGAACAACTTCCTTGGGGCAGCAGCTTTATTCTGTGA
This sequence comes from Bos mutus, assembly GCF_027580195.1. Taxonomy (NCBI): domain Eukaryota; kingdom Metazoa; phylum Chordata; class Mammalia; order Artiodactyla; family Bovidae; genus Bos; species Bos mutus. The sequence continues at coordinate 68,810,755 of NC_091646.1, read as the reverse complement.
AGGAACGACAGGAGCTTGCAGGCAAATCCTGGGGTCTAGGAAGTGGGATGGGAGGTCTAGCTCAGTGATAGCCCTTCATGGAGATGCAGGAGCAACCATGGTGGAATTTGAAGGGTGGACAAGGATAAATTTGCACAGTGTCACTGTCATAGCCTCAAGAAATCAAATAACTAGTCCCCCTCTCTTCTAGGCTCAGAAATAGCTCCTCAGATAAACCCAATTCAAGCTCAAGTGCTCAAAGTGCATTGTAGACAGATACTGCTATGAGGATTTTTTTAAGTAGAATGTTAGTAGCTCCTGGAAGTCCCACTCAGTCCCCCATGAGCTGAAGTCATGGAACTCACCAGTTGGCTCAGCCCCCTCTCATTTCTGCCTCCAACAGGGTAAGCAGCCCTGGCACTGGTCTCACTGCTCTTTCACTGCATTCATTGGGCCCTTGTACAACTTTCCAGTTATGAGTCCAGTCCTGAATCCCAAGCGTACTTGGACAGAATTACATTTCCTGCCTGGCTTTTGCCAGGCTCTTTCTCCTAGGGACTACTTCCTATAACACACACACACACACACACACACACACACACGTTTGCCTCTGCCATGCCTAAGTCTTCCACACCCAAAGACCACCCAAGAACCAGTATTCCCAACCCCACCCCTTCCTTAATAGCCTCAATAGTGGCTGCAATCCCAGCATGCCTCCTGCCCAAATTATGACAACTCGCTTAAATCACAAAGAACAAAGTCCTCAGATGCTCTTGGTAAATCCAACTGATCCTTGGCCCACATATGATGCTAAAGGCTTGACCAGGGGCCTAGCTTTACCTCTAATGTCCAGAAAGGTCCCACACCGCCCCTTCTGTCCAGAAACAGTTCAGTTGAACTGTGTCCCTGCTGGTTTCTGACGTTCAAAGTCTTTTCCAGTGGTTGAGGTCATGTTTGGGGCCCAGCTGCAAGTTTCCTTCACAAGAGACTGCTGTCAGATGAGATATACCCACTCTACTGCCAACAATGTCAGCACTTATCATACCCTCATCAGGTTACCTGAGTGCACGAGAAGCTGGTGCCTCTTTCTCTCTCAAAGGGGCTGGGAGTGGGGTGAGGAAAGGGAGGAGCAGAGAGGTAGAGAAGGAGGTCAGATAGGAGGATCAGCTGCCATGTTGGGTTACTGGCTCCCCTCACCAGCAGTGGCCACCGCTAGTCATTTAACAGATATTTGTTGAATAAAACCATAAAGAAATGCATGGATTAGATCTAAAATGTAAAAGAAAAGCATTCTTTAGCTCACAGATATATCAAGCTCTCCTTGAATCGCTATCACCAGCCCAGTTTGCCTTCCATACCTCTTTCTTTACACTTCTCCCTTTCAGCTAAGCAGCATTAAGTCCTTTTCTCTGAGGTCCTAAAAAACTAATAGCCTTGCTTTTAGTTTTCCACAAAATGGAAAACAAGCCCGAGAAGAACTTGCATGGCTCTTGGCCACCGCATATGCAACTTGAGCCGACTGAACCCTGTTTGCTCATCTGGGAGGTTATACACCAGTGTGTCATGGACAAACAGACTGATGGCTGGGGCCGGAAATATTTCCATCTGCCTTTCTCATGGGGTTCCTAGCTCCCCTCTGGCCTCAATTCCTCCTCCAGCAGCAAAGCCAACACTCCACATTCCCAAACTCCCACTCTTCGGGGTTTGGGTAGGCAGTTCACAAGGGTGCTGGTAGGCCAGGCTGCACAGACCAGGCCTCTGAGCTTACAGACTCCCAAATACAGAGCCCCTTGTGGAATCAACCAGAGGGCTGTGCTCATGGCCCATCTGCCTCAGTTACCAAGGTTCTTGGAGGTCCTGGCAGGTCCTGCTCCCACCTCCCACCAGGTCAATGTCAGACATTCCCAGACCTCACTGACAGGGCAAAAGTTAAAATATCCAGACTACATACCTAGTCATTCCAGCAACTTGCCCAGCAGTCCTCCAGAATGTGTGCTTGGGAGCTGGAGGAGGAATAAAATGAGAGGACAAGGCTGCTGGGGAAAGCCCTCGGCTCTGTAACCTTCTGGCCAAGTGAACTGAATTTCTAGACTAAGGCCGGAGGAGGGACAAGCAAAGGAGAGAAAGGAAAGGAGGCAGGACCAAAGCTAACCCCTTCTTTTTTCTTCCTAAACTCAATCCAGATTTGCCTTCTGAGGGCTGCCTGAAACTGATCCTTGAGGCTCTGACTCAGCCTTTCTTAAAGACATAGTCTCCACTATGCCGGGGTGGGGGGCAAATCTCACCTGGCCCAAATATGTCCCAGGACAAAAGATAGGGGGAAGGCAACACAGTGCAAAACCCCAAATGCCCCACACCTCCACTCTTGATCTAGACCCACAACTGGAGATTCCCTCAGAGCAGCCAACTTAAGACCTCTGCTGGGTGACTCTGCTAGCTAGAGTCACTGGGCTGGTCTCTTGAAGTCTGTAAGTGAGTGTGGGAAAAAGAGCACTGGAACATGAGTCCCATCTCTCACTACTTCCTGTGTCACCACGATCAAGTCACTCTCCTCCTCTCAGCCGTGGTTTCCCTTCTTGACACATAAAAAGCTAATAGTGGCAGCCCTCCCAAGCTCCCAGCTTGCTGCTGTCTCTTCTTACAGTGGAAGGCAGCACCCTGAGGTGCTTAGGGTCCTGGCATCTGACCCTCAGCAGCCTGTGCTGTTCCAGCTCAGAGATACTTACAAGGATCAGAGTTGGGACTTTTTTGCTGGGTTGGGTAGGGGTGGAATCCGGGTGTGAGCTGGTGAGTGGATAGATAGGGAGCCATTTTGTGTGTGTGCCAGGGGAGGAGAAGGAACAGCCTATCTTCCGTGTTCTCTGCAATTCAGGGGTGCAGAAAGTGGCTATGAGCACATCCTGATCTTCCTCTTGCCTCCATATTTCTCACTTCCTCTGTAGGAAAACCATCTAGGCCATCAGCTTGGCAAGGTCTGGGGGCCAGGCTCTGGGCCTGGTGGCTCTTTCTTACTGCAGACTCCAGCTCCTCTTCTTCCCTAAAGCTGCCTGCCTGCTCTCCACACCTAGGCTTGTGTTCCTTTTCAGTCTGTCTGCAGAGTGGGGCACTGTCTCCAAGCTCCCCCCTCCTTTTTCACCCCGAAGAACAGCACACAGCCTCATTTCCTTTTGAGGCCATGGTTCTCAGCTGTCTGTACATAAGAATTTCTTGAAGAGCTTTAGAAAAAAGGCTCATACTCAAGCTTCACCCCTGGAGTCAGATTCCATCAGTCTGGGGCATCCTGGGCACCACTGGTGTAAAAACTCGGGAGGTGATTCTAATGTGCCATCAGAGGTACAAGCCATGGCTTTGAGGGTTCCTGCTGCTTAAGATATCAGGGAATCAGAGGAAGGGTGACCAGCTAACAGGTATAGGAAAAGAGAAAATGTTGGCACCTCCCAAAGTTATTCCAGAAGCAGTTCTTCCCTGCATGCATCACTCTCTCAGGAGAAAATAATGCCAGTGGCTCACACCATCATGCCAGACAATGTTAAGTGCTTTGTTACCTCACCCAATCCTCATTACCACCATTGTTTTTTTTCAGTTGCTCAGTTGTGTCAGACTCTTTGCGACCCCATGGACTGCAGCAAGCTGGGCCTCCCTGTCCCGCACCATCTCCCAAAGTTTGCCCAAGTTCATGTCCATTGCATTGGTGCTCCACGGGAGGAGGGAATGGAAAACAATCCCAGCACACTTGCCATGAGAACCTCATGAACTGTGTAAAAAGACATGACCATCATAGGAGGTATCATTCTTATTCTCATTTTGCAGTTGAGGAAACTGTGGCATTGAGAGGTGAAGCAATTGGTTCAAGAGTGGGATTTGAACTCAGGCATGTGGCCATCAACCATTATGCCACATCCCTCTTGCTGTCAAGCTTCAGATCTGGTACTGTTCTCAAGACGCTCCCCTCCTCCCTGGAAGGGCCTTCATCCCACAACCCAGGTCTGGAGATGCACTGGGGCTGAAAAAGTATGCTACCTTCTATGCATAAAAAGCTGTCCTTTATCCTGGGGAGGTCATCTGTATTTGAGGAAACTGCATGTGAGGTCTGACACTCACATTCCAGGAAGACACACAGCTGCAGTGTTTAAAAAATAGACTCTGGTCAGACAGACCTGGATGCACAGTCCAGCTTGGCCACATACTTGATGGTGACTGTACACTATACTCTCCTCCTCAGTAGCCCTGGTCTCCTTGTGTATCAAGTGGGATAATCACACAGTTTCTGGGGTCATGGAGCTGCAATAAAAGTACATGGGCAAAGTGTCCGGCATAGAGGGGTGCTCAGTATGCATGCTTCCCAACTCTCCAGCCTGCCCTTTATTGGAGGAGCCTTCTAGGGTATGTGGCAAAGCCCTTTAGCAGTCTACAGACCCTTTTGCAGGAAAAAAAATGCCTTTAAATATATTAAATAATGGAGAAGGAAATGATAACCTACTCCAGTATTCTTGCCTAGAGAATCCTGTGGATGGAGGAGCCTGGTGGGCTGCTGTCTGTAGGATCACACAGAGTCGGACATGACTGAAGTATCTTAGCATGCATGCATGCATTGGAGAAGGAAATGGCAACCCACTCCATTGTTCTTGCCTGGAGAATCCCAGGGGCCGAGGAGCCTGGTGGGCTGCCGTCTATGGGGTCACACAGAGTCAGACACGACTGAAGTGACTTAGCAGCAACAGCAGCATATTGAAAAACTACTTAGGATTACAAAGGAAACATTATTGTATACAGAAATACAATTTACAGTCTAGTCATATGTGCTTCTTGATGAACAGATTCAATGTAACAAGATCTAGCAATAGGTCTAATACTAACAAACTTTTGAGATAGTAAAAAAAAAAAATGATTTTTTGAGATACCTGTGATAACTGTGATGTGATATGGAAAAAGGCTGTAACTCTACTGTTGACAGTCCCAAATGTGGCTGATAGCACTGTGGTTTACTGCACTGGAGACAGGTCTGCCCCCTTTTCTACTCAATAGCTGTGTGATCTGGGCCACCCTACTTAGCTTCTCTGTGCCTGTCTCCTCACCTGTAAAAATGGAGTTGCTGTAAGGATGCAATGAATGGATAAGTACATGTAGCAATGAATGGATAAGTACATGTAAAGTGCTTAGAGCCAGGGCTAGGACACAGCAGAGGCTCTTTAAGTTATCTACAAGTTAAGTTAACTCTTTTTGTTATCTACAAATGGGCTTCTATAGATCAGGGTGGTGCAGAGTTCATTAACCCAACCCCCAGGGCAAAGTCCTACCTCCAGCTAAGCTCCCCTACTATGCAAAGATGACTCCAACACCACTTGTGATGCTTTGCCATTTGTATTCCTCTGGGACTTGGGATCTTTAAATATCTTCTTTAAAACACTGCCAAAGCCAGGTCTTCTGAGGCCAAGAAACAAGCTCCTTTTCAAGGACTGCCCTCCCTGGGGCTTTGCCTCAGGACAGCCTCCAAGTCCTCTCCACGTAGCCCCACTTGCCCTCCAACTCCCCCTCCCTCAACCTCTGCTGCCCAAGGCGCTGCAGTTACTGGCTCTGCCATGGCTTCAAGCTTCCCACTTAAGAGTCTAGAATTTGCCTCTAAACTTTTAACAAGCTCAAGGGTAATTTGGAAACTGGTAGCACTCCCTAACTTATTGTTGTCATTATGAGTCAAGGAGGGGGTCTGTGAAGATCAAAATCATCCCTTCAGTGTACAGATGTGGCAACTGAGACCCAGAAAGAAACAAAGACTTGCTGAAGCCCATATGGCAGTTTGCTAGCAACTCTGGGCTTGTGACCCAAGATTCCTCTTACTCTGTTCTCCTTGGTTGAAGCAAAATTTCCATCTTCTTAGACCTCCCCCTTCTTCTTCCTCTCCATCATCTGGCCAGTTCACACTTCTCATCAGTTCCATTTCATCATAAATATGGTGCCAATCCATTAGCCCCTCTCCATATCCCTGCCCCTGCCCTGGTCAGACCCTCTCGCCCTTCACTCCTCACCTGCCTCCCCAACCATGGCCCACTCTGCTGCTTGAAACTTCTTACTCTGTGCCTCTGCTCCTCTCGCATGCCACAGATGTCAAGAACTCGAAGGAAGCTTATGGTTCTTGAATCTAACTCCTCACACACCATCCCACTCCACATCCTGCCATGTCAGAGAGGAAGCCTCCAAGGTTGTGCTAGGTGAATGGAGCCCTCCAAGGTCTGACAGCAAGCAAGAGGGAGAGCTGGCACCCAAACTCAGGTCACAAGGTCATCAAATCTGCATTCTAGAAAGAATTGACTTTACTACTACTATTCCCATGACATCACCCATGTCTCAGAATTACATCCCAAATCCTATTGTTTCAGGTAACAACTGGAAAGCTTGTTTTGGTCAGGACCATGATTGCTAGTTCCCCTTCTACATGCTCATTTTGGAAGATGTGGACAATACTCCATATCTTTCTCCCATTTTTCCCCAGATCCTCTAAGGTAGGCCTCCAGGAGCCACCAGCCCAAATTGCCTCCTGATCTGTCTCAAGCATGGGTAGGCCCTGCCTGCTCACCAACCATTTCACAAATACTTCTACAGGCTTGGGCTCAAAATCAGTTTGCTAGTCTCATGTTTGTGAACTCCCCCATTGCCCTGAATCTCCTAGAATATATTAGACTGTGTCTGCCTCCCCTCTGCTGCACTAGCACCTGGTACCAGGCCTAGCATAGAATGGAGATTCAATCTCTGAGAAATGAATGAATGAATGAAGGAAAATGCTAATATTGCAAGAGGGATAGAGAGGAACAAGACAAAGACAACCCTGCCCTCTGGGAGTTTAGAATTTACTTATGAATATAAAATACATATGTGAATACAGAACCAGGTTGCCATATCTGACTTTCCCTGCAGTCCAAGCAGGAGCCTGGGACACTGTAATAATATCAGTGTAATAATGTAATAATTATTTATATGAAGTGTAATTATTTATATCAGTGGAATGTAATAATATCATATATGAAACGAGTTGCCAGTCCAGGTTCAATCCACGATACTGGATGCTTGGGGCTGGTGCACTGGGACGACCCAGAGGGATGGTATGGGGAGGGAGGAGGGAGGAGGGTTCAGGATGGGGAACACATGTATACCTGTGGCGGATTCATTTCGATATTTGGCAAAACCAATACAATATTGTAAAGTTTAAAAATAAAATTAAATTAAAAAAAATAATAAGGCTGCAATGTAAAAGCAGTTGGGTGCAAGAGCATGGCAGGGCAGGTCATGGAGGCAGCATCTTGGATCCAAGTGCACATCGAGCTAAGCAGCAGACTGTAACAGGCCTGGGGTGTGTGTGGGGGGGTGGTGTTGGGAAAACCAGATTAGGTTTCCAGGAACTAGAGACACCATGTTAGTAAAAGTATGTTCAGAGTGGAGAGGAAAGATTCTGGATATATTTCTTCAAGGCCTGGTGTGTACCTGCAGAGGCTTATCAGTAAACTGGAGGGCGATGGGACCAGAGACAGGAGGAAGCCTGGGGATAGATGAGAAGTGTGAATGAGAAAAGAAGCAGTGAGAAAGGGAAGACAAAACCAGGCAAAAATGGCTAAGGAACCAATTCCATCTTGTGAATGAAGCTGATGCTATCGCCACTGAAATGGGAAAGTCATTGAGGAGTGGGAAGAATGGGAGTGTAGCTTGAAGTCTTCTCACTCTTAAACTTCATGCATTCACTCACTAAGCATTTACTCAATACCCCAGGACATAGCTCTTGACTCCATATGTGTGTATGTGTGTCTACATATTCTAACTCTAGGGAATGCTGGAGGCCTCTCCTGCCCCTTCACCTTCAGGTAGGACAAGAGACTGAAAAAAAGGCATAAAGATCTTTGCTACTCAAAGTGTGGCCCATGGAGCAGCTGCATCACTATTACTTGGGAACTTGTTTGAAAATGAAGAATTTCAGGTTCTACTCCAGATCTTCTGAAACAGAGTTTGCACTTTCCTTCTTAAACTTTAATATACAAACCATCTCCTAGAGAGCTTGTTATCTATGTCACTGGCCCATAGAGTAGCAAGGAACTAGACACAACTAAGGGGCCAGTGTGCCGGGGATGAAACTTTTAATGGGAGGGACCAAGGGAAATTGATCTGGTTTGGGTGCCATCCCTTCCTCTTGGTCATTGTCAGACCTTAGCAGGCTCCATTTCCCTAGTGTGGCTTTAGCGTCTTCCTCTTTGACACAGCAGGATGTGGAGTGGGGTGGTGTATGAGGAGTTGGACTCGTGAGGAGCAAGTCAGGGTTACAGGTTTATTTGTGGGGTCCCCTTCACACAGGTAGGGAAGCAGCACCAAGCAGCACCTCCTCAAGCTCCCCAGTGCTGTCTCTGGTCTGGACCAAAGGAGGCCTGGTGGCGCCCATGTAATCTTGCCTAACTCTAGCCAAACTCCAGGCAGGGTGAGAAGGCATCACATTGGTTCAGGTCCAAATCTCTGCCTCAGAAGGAAAAGTTCTTTGAACAGTATGATCTCTGAGGACTTAGCATGATGGTCTACATCTGGCTAAAGAATTGGAGTTTTTGGGGTCCCAGCCAACATTCTTTCCATCAGAGACACAAGTAATGACATACAGGGTATGAGAGAACTGTCCCCAGATCTCCCCATGCTTTCACTGGGAATGTAAACTCATACGACACCATCTGTGACAATGTGTTGTATGATCTCACGTGTGTATATTTTAATGAAGGCATAATATATCTTCAAGTAACTACATCAGGTAGGTGAAGGATGGGTGGTTTTTACTTTCTTGTGTACTTTTTTGTTTTGCCCACAATTAACTGTTAATAATTTAAAAATATGAAATTAACAAAGGTTTTATTTAAAAAAAGCAATTGAACACAAAGAAAAATCATGGCAATACACAAATAAGTGCTGACTTTTATGGTGTAGATGATTCATTATATGAGGATTTGAGCAAAACTTCCAAAGTGAAAGAGCAAGGGGATGAGAAAGGGTGCCTAAGATCATGAAATTATACTCCAGTGGTGCTACCGGTAAAGAACCCACCTGTCAATACAGGAGGCGGAAGAGATGCAGGTTCGATCCCTGGGTCAGAAATATCCCCCAGAGAAGGAAATGGCAACCCACTCCAGTATTCTTGTCTGGAAAATCCCAGGGACAGAGGAGACTGGTGGGCTACAGTCCATGGGGTCGCAAAGAGTCAGACATGACTGAAGCAACTTAACACACTTAGCACAAGATCACCAAGTCTTTAGTCAAAGATGGGCCCACTCAAAAGTCCAAACCTGAATTTCTTGAACTGTAAAGATGCCCAGGTCTTAACCTGGGTAACTGGCTTCATTTTTAGAGTCAGAGAATCTGAGAACTTGAAGAATCTGAGAGATTACAAGGCCAACTATATCTTTTTTCTTACAGGAGGGAACTGAGGACAGGAGGGATTGTGAGGACTGTAGGCTCTGTATCTTGGCACACATTCTTCTCTGCCTGTATCTTCTGGGTGCCTAGCTAACACCCACTCTTCCTCAAGACTTGGTTCAAACATCACTTACTCTAATGGGTTAGGTGCTCTCCTCTATGCTCACAGAATGCTTAATGTATTCCTTTATCATTCACTTGACAAACTCCTGAGAACCTACTGTGTGTCAGTCACTGTTCTAGGCACGTGGGACACATCAGTGATTCAAAATTCCCTGGCCTTGTGTGTACTGATTAAATCAAAACATTTATTCAACAAATATTTATGGGTCACCTGTGCCGTGGGGTCCTGTGTGAAACATAGCTGTTTTAAGGTTGGGATAACTGTCCACAGCTTCGGTATCCTCCCTTCCCCCCATGGTCAGTGCCTTGTGAACATAATGGATGTTTTCTGAATGAATGAATGAATAATGAAATGGGCAAGGTCACACTTGAGAAGGAGCTGGTACTGAAACCCTGGTCCCCTGATAGCTAGAGCTCTTCCCACCACCCCCACCCCCACCCACCATTGCAGTCAGCCCAAATCTTTGGAACCTCCACTCCATCGCCTAGGGTGGGAAAGGTTAAGAGGAGACACGATTAAGGGCTGGGTCACTTAGGCAGATGCATTTTGGAAAAGGGAGACCCACTCTGTTAGGGATCCCTCTGGAGAGAATGGGGACATCGCCAGCTTCTCACATCCCTGCTCAAAAGCTTGGGGCAAGCAAGAAGTGGCTCTCTCTAGTATGGCCCTGTCAGACCAGCACTGTACAGGGACTGATTATTCTAGGGTACATTCTACTTCGGTGTTTAAAAACCCTTTTCGTTCAAAACAAAGCCACCTCTGGGACTGTAGAGACTTCCTCCACCCCCACCCCCTCACCTCCACCACATCCCTGGGCCCCAGGATCTTTTCTCGCTCTGAGCCAGAGAGGCCGCGTCCGTTTTGGCATCTGGAGCAGCTGCCCTGCAGCGCCCTCTGCCGGGCGCGGGGTCTACTCGGCCGCTCGGCTGGGCGGGGGAGGAAGGCGGGCGGGGCGCCGGGTCGCTTCAGAGGAGCCTCCTGTTCTGGAGGTGCTGATGGACCTGACTCATCCCGCCGGCTGCTCCGCACTGCTCACACCCCAGGCTCGCCGCCTCCACACGCGCCTGGTAACACACCGAGGTACTCTGCGCATGAAAAGCAGCCCGGGGCGGATCCCCGACGGTGGCACCCTGCCTGAACCCCTACCCTGGGGAAGCTTCCAGCCCTGGAAGCCCCAGTACCTCCGCTCTCACTGAGTCTTCCTCATTGACCTTGAATAGGGGTTGTTTTGTTACATGGCCTTATCAGAATGGGAAACTGAGGGCGACAGAAATGTGAAGAGAGAGGGCCAGTCACGCGACTAAGACACAGAGGAGGGACTAGACGAACCAGTTATCTCTGACCCCAAAGTTCAAGGTGTGCTTTACATAGCATCAAGCTGTATTGTCCTCCTAACTGCCCTCCAACCCCACTTAGAGACATATACAGGAAAGGACAGTTGGAAAGCATCAGAAGGACTTTGAAAGTCGAGCACTATAATAAACATTTGCTATTTTGGAAATAAAGGAAAAGCTGTAAATGACATTTAAGAAGAAAGTCAGGTGGACGTTTGGCTTGATTCTGTCAAGATGTTTTATTATGGGGCAGAGGATGTGATTAGAACTTTGAGTTCCGAAGATGCACCAGAGGAAAATAGATCAGAGAAGTGGCCCCTGAGGTTGTCCAGTAGTGTTCTGCTGCTGCTGCTGCTGCTACTAAGTTGCTTCAGTCGTGTCCGACTCTGTGCAGCCCCATAGACGGCAGCCCACCAGGCTGCCCCGTCCCTGGGATTCTCCAGGCAAGAACACTGGAGTGGGTTGCCATTTCCTTTTCCAGTGCATAAAAGTGAAAAGTGAAAGGGGAGTTGCACAGTCGTGTCCGACTCTTAGCGACCCTATGGACTGCAGCCTACCAGGCTCCTCCATCCATGGGATTTTCCAGGCAAGAGTACTGGAGTGGGGTGCCATTTCCTTCTCCACCAGTAGCGCTCAGTAGGGCCTAAATCAGAGTCATGAAAATGGACGGAAAAGGTAAAAGGCTTAATGGCTTTTTGAAAAGGCTTAATGATAGGTTGAATTTTCAAAAGTGGGATTAGTAAACTCCACATAGCACTTTGTACCTCTCCTAAGGTATTTACTGCACTTGATTTTGCCTTTGGCTCAGACAGTAAAGAATCTGCCTGCAATGCAGAGGACCCTGGTTCGACCCCTGGGTCAGGAAGATCCCCTGGAGAAGGGAATGGCTAACCACTCCAGGATTCTTGCCTGGAGAATCCCATGGACAGAGGAGCCTGGCAGGCTACCATCCATGGGGTCGCAAAGAGTCAGACACAACTGAATTGTTAGTTCAGACACTAACACTTTCACTTTAAGGTATTTATTGCACTTGATTTTGCCTTCTTTATTATACTGATGTTTGTCAGTCTTGTTCAATGCTAAGATCCAGAGAGGGATACTGGTACTGGAGGCCCCACCCCTGCCTTGGAGACCATGACCTTGTGGGGGAGAGTGAAGTTGTCTGGGGGCAGTGTCCATTCTGTTAGCTGAATGTAACATAGGTGAGGGCAGAGCTGCTTGCCTAGACAGCATCTGGACATGGCAAAGAACCCCTAAACCAGCCCCTATATCCCCATAGGAAAAGTTTGGATGGCTTCAGCTAAACTCCAAGACTGCTTCATGCTACAATATCCTTCTTGGGCTTACAGTTTGCTGGAACAACTGAGTAGGTAGGTTGAGCTGCTCTGGCAGCCCCACCCAAAGCCAGGCATCAAGATCTGTGCAACCGTCTCTGAGTACTTACTGCTAGCTAGTAACACTGAAGGGGCATACCACTGGGCAGGCAGCATGGCTCCTTTGTGATAGAATGGGCCATTTTTATACAAGGGTAAACTACTCAGTCATCAGAAACCTCACCGAGACCAAAACCCCATGAGCCTGGGGCGTGTTTTATGGGAGTGAACCAAAAGGTAGCCATATCTGCCTCAAAAGCCACACTATGAATGTCAGAACATCAGACCCAGTAGGCCCAGCTGCTGACCCAATCCATCTTCCAACATATGCCATATATAGATGGACACAGTGAATGAGAGCAGCCTGCTTAGAACAGATGGTTCCCTAGTTCCTCAGGACCCCACCCCATAAACACCAGCATGGAAGAGGGGGCCATTCCTAATTCCTGGAACTTTCCATCCTCCACCACTCATACTTGTTATCCTGGGCTCTCCTGGATAAAAAAATCATGACCCCACTGTCTCCTAATGTTACCATGTGCTGCTTATCTCCTTCATCTACTCCCCACTTCCTTCCTTAAATTCCAACAGTTTGTTATCAAGTCAGAGATTTGGGGAATGAGGTTGTTTCTTTTTGATCAGGAAAAGGAGTACTCCCCACTTTGGGAATACCACTGAACAACAGCCCTAGTGCCCAGAGCCCATGTTTCTAATGAAGATTTACCCTTGGAGCCTGAGTGCAGGCTTTCACAAATACACAGAAACATGTGTGTGTGTGTGTGTGTGTGTGTGTAGAAGGGGCTTATGTGGGTTCTTTAGCCCTTAAACATTTTTCACGTGGGCTCTAATCTTCATGAAGGAAGAAAAGTTGTGTGGGGAAAAAGTAGAAAACATGTCAATCCTCCCTAAATTAACCTATAAACTAATTGCCATTCCAATCCAATCGCCACAGGATTTTTCATAGAACTTGACAAATTGATTTGAACATCCATGTGAAAGAGAATATGCACAAGAAGAGCTAAAACAATTTTTGAGGAAAAAGAAAAATGAAGGATGATTCATTACATTGGCACAGAAATAGACAAGTGAATAAAAGAGAATAGAGAGCTCCTGAGCCAACTCATGTAAAGATATTAAATAAATAATATTTGTCATTTATAAGCCTATGGTGCAAGGATGAACTATTCAATAAATAGTGTTGGAACAACTGGTCTTCCACTGGATAAAAACTAAATAGGATTCCTACTTCATACTACCTCTGTGCACATGGATGCACACACGTATGCTCAAACAACTAAAATGAATAAATAAAATATGCTTATAAGAACAATGAAAAGTATGTAGGCATCTATATCTATGAATTTTAAACAACCATATACACAACACAAAAGCCATGAAGGAATTCTTTTTTTTTTTTTAATTTTTTAATTGAAGGATAATTGCTTTACAGAATTTTGTTGTTTTCTGTCAAACCTCAACATGAATCAGCCATAGGTATACATATATCCCTTCCCTCTTGAACCTGCCTCCCATCTCCCTCCCCACCCCACCCCTCTAGGTTGACACAGAGCCCCTGTTTGAGTTTCCTGAGACATACAGCAAATTCCTGTTGGCTATCTATTTAACATGTGGTAATATAAGTTTCCATGTTACTCTCTCCATACATCTCACCCTCTCCACCCCTCTCCCCAGGTCCATAAGTCTGTTCTCTATGTCTGTTTCTCCATTGCTGCCCTGCAAATAAATTCTTCAGTACCATTTTTCTAGATTCCGTATATATGCATTAGTATACAATATTTATCTTTCTCTTTTTGACTTACTTCACTCTGTGTAATAGGTTCTAGGTTCATCCACTTCATATTTTAAATGCATCCCTTTATGGCAGAGTAATATTCCATTGTGCATATGTACCACAACTTTTTTATCCACTCATCTGTCAATAGATGTCTAGGTTGCTTCCATATTCTAGCTATTTTAAACAGTGCTGCAATGAACAATGCAATATATGTGTCTTTTCCAATTTTGGTTTCCTCAGGGTATATGCCTAGGAGTGAGATTGCTGGGTCATATGGTGGTTTTATTCCAAGTTTTTTAAGGAGTCTCCATACCATCTTCCATAGTGGCTGTATCAATTTACATTCCAACCAACAGTGCAAGAGGGTCCCTTTTCTCCACACCCTCTCCAGCATTTATTCTTTGTAGACTTTTTGATGAGGGCCATTCTGACTGGTGTGAGGTGATATCTCATTGTAGTTCTGATTTGCATTTCTCTAATAATGAGCAGTATTGAACATCTTTTCATTTGTTTGTTAGCCATGTGTATGTCTTCTTTGGAGAAATGTCTGTTTAGGTCTTTTCCCCACTTTTTGATTGGGTTCTTTGTTTATCTCCTATTGAGTTGTATGAGCAGCTTGTATATTTTGGAAATTAATCCTTTGTCAGTTGTTTCATTTGCTATTATTTTCTCCCATTCTGAGGGTTGTCTTTTCACCTTGCTTAGAGTCTCCTTTGCTGTGCAAAAGCTTTTAAGTTTAATCAGGTCCCACTTGTTTACTTTTGTTTTTACTTCCATTCCTCTAGGAGGTGGGTCACAGAGGATCTTGCTTTGATTTATGTCATCAAGTGTTCTGCCTATGTTTTCCTCTAAGAGTTTTATAGTGTCTGGTCTTACATTTAGGTCTTCAATCCATTTTGAGTTTATCTTTGTGTATGGTGTTAGGAAGTGTTCTAATTTCATTCTTTTGCATGAAGCTTACCAGTTTTCCCAGAACCACTTATTGAAGGGGCTGTATTTGCCCCATTGTATATTCCTGCCTTCTTTGTCAAAAATAAGGTACCCATAGGTGCATAGGTTTATTTCTGGGCCTTTTATCTTGTTCCATTGGTCTATATTTCTGTTTTTATGCCAGTACCATACTGTCTTGATGACTGTAGCTTTGTAGTATAATCTGAAGTCAGAAAGCTTGATTCCTGTAGCTCCATTCTTCTTTATGAAGACTGCTTTGGCTGTTTGGAATCTTTTGTGTTTCCATATGAATTGTGAAATTTTTTGTTCTAGTTCTGTGAAAAATGCCATTGGTAATTTCATAGGGATTACATTGAATCTGTAGATTGCATTTGGTAGTATCATCATTTTCACAATATGGATTCTTCCTACCCAGGAAAATGGAATATCTCTCCATCTGTTTATGTCATCTTTGATTTCTTTTATCAGTGTCTTATACTTTTCTGTATACAGTTCTTTTGTCACCTTAGGTAAGTTTATTGCTAGATATTTTATTCTTTTGGTTGCAATGGTGAATGAGATTTATTCTCTAATATCTCTTTCTGATTTTTCATTGTTAGTATATAGGAATGCAAGTGATTTCTGCGTATTGATTTTGCATCCTGAAACTTTGCTAAATTCACTGATTAGCTCTAGTAATTTTCTGATACTGTCCTTAGTGTTTTCTATGTATAGTATCATGTCATCTGCAAACAGTGAGAGCTTTACTTCTTCTTTTCCAATCTGTATTCCTTTTATTTCTCTTTCTTCTCTGATTGCTGTAGCTAGGACTTCCAGAAATATGTTTAATAACAGTGGTGAAAGTGGACACCCTTGTCTTCTTCCTGATCTTAGGAGGAACACTCAATTAATTTGAATCTACATCAAGATAGCCAATGGGAATTTGCTGTATGACTTAGGGAACTCAAACCATGGCTCAGTAACAACCTAGAGGGGTGGGATGGGGAAGGAGGTGGGAGGGATGTTCAAGAGGGAGGGGATATAGGTAAACCTATGGCTGATTCTTGTTGATGTTTGGTAGAAACCAGCACAATACTGTAAAGCAATTATCCTTCAATTAAAAATAAGTAAATTAAAAAAAATTCTTAGATGAGAGACATCATCAATAAAATTAAAAAACAAATGATAAACTCAGAAAAATAGTATTGCTACATATATTATATAAAAATATATATACTTTCCATAAATCAATAAAAAGGCAGACAGCTCAAAAGATATACAGCAAAGTATATGGTCAGTCAATTAATTCCAAAGGAGAGTTACAAATGGCTATTCGACATTTGGGAAAATGCACAACCTCTAGTAGTCAAGGAAAGGCAAATGAAAAGAGCTATCAGATACCGTCTTTCACTTGTTACAATGGTAACTAAAAGTTTGATTCTGTCAAGTGCTGGCACAGAGGTGAGCAAAACTGATACTCTTATACACTGCTGGGTGGAGTATAGGCATCAAAAGCAGGGATTTGATAACACCTATTAGTATGTAAAATGCACACCCTCTATCACTTAGCAACTCTACTTCTTCACATCTATCCTCCACAAGCTATTGCACATATATACACATGTTTACTGAATGAATGCTTATTGAAATATCAGCCATCAAAATTTAGAAACAACCTGAGTTCATCAAATGGGTAAATAATTAAATAGACTCTTATAAATGTCATATTCTGCAAAATTATGTTATATTTTAAAAGAATAAGTTAGGACCTCTGCTTCTGGGAAGATGGAGTAGATAAACTTTTTTCCCTGTTCCTTCCACTAAATAAAACTAAAAACTAAGTACAGGACTGCAACAAGCTGGCAGAGGAGTAGGTGGACATGGAGTACATTTCTCTCCATGGATACATCAGGAATACACCTTCGGACACAGAAGTGCATGCAAAACACCAACTAAGAATGGACAGGAGTACCTGACCAGTGGAAAAGAATATATAGAACCACACAAAACTCGGTAGGAGAAAGGAACTAGCGGGGAAAACAGGAGTGTTAGTAGGACTGGACCTGCCCTCAGTGGGTGGGGGAACTGAAGCAAGGGTCCGATCCCCACACCGGGGCAATTGACTGAGTCAGAGGAGAAACATTTAAGGCTAGGAGTGAAACAGCTGATCTGTGGCAGCCTAAAGGGAATGAGAATCAAACAGTCCTTGCTGCAGCCATACATACCCCGGACAGAAATGCTGGTCCCCTGGAAGGTGCAGTGGCTAGAAGCTGGAATTTAGGGATTGTGGAGCAATCCTAGGGCTAGGCCTGTGGCTGACTGCTGAGAGATGGATCGAGGGGATGTGAGGGAGGAGACTGTGGTGCGAAATTCCTGTGAAGGAAAGCCAGGCAGCCATGGAAGCAAGGCGATACTGCTGAGTCACGCGTATGGGATGGAGCTATCACCATAGTCTCTCTCTCCCCACATGCCAGCATGGCAGCTGAACAATAGAGGCTGGCCCATCAAATGCCTGACACAGTGAACTACAGAGTAGGATCCCACCCAAGGTGCCCCTTTAAGTGCCTGACAAGCCAATCTACAGAGTAGGAACCCAGCCAGGGGGACTCTTCTATATGCCTAACATGCTGAACAACAGAGAAGGACCCCAGGCAAGGGAGCCCTCTAAGTGCCTGAAGGAATCTTCGCTTCTGATCCGAGATCAAGCCCTGAGCCTTTGGAGTAGGAGCACTGATTCCAACACCCTAGACTATCAGAGAACTAACCCTAGGGCATATCAAATAATGAGAATTCACACACAAAAAAACCACTTGAATATAAGACCTGGGGACACCCAACCACCAGTAGCACCCTGTGCAAGACACCTCATCTAAACAACAAACAAAACAAAAATACAAACCCAATCATCAGCAGACAGGATTACCACCTCACTCAGCCTTGCCCATCAAAAGAAAAACAAACAAACAAACAAAAACTCAGCACAAATCTCACTCTATATGAAGCTCACACAAACCACTGGACCAATCTTAGGAGGGCAGAAAACAAAAGGAAGAAAGAATTCAACTTTGAAGCCTCAGAAAAGGAGACCTCAAACACAATAAGTTTAAAAAAATTATGAAAATGCAGAGAAATACTACATAAAAGAAGGAACAAATTAGAAACACAGAAGTCCAAATAAATGAAAAGGAAATAGGCAAATTCCCTGAAAAAGAATTCAGAATAATGATAATAAAGATGATCAAAAACCTTGAAAAGAAAATGGAGAAAATGCAAGAATCAGTTACCAAAGACAGAAGAATTAAAGAATAAACATACAGAGACAAAGAACACAATTACTGAAGTTAAAAATACTCTAGAAGGAATCAATAGCAGAATATCTGAAGCAGAAGAACAAATCAGTGAGCTGGAAGATAAAATGGTGGAAATAACTTCTGAAGAGCAGAATAAAGTAAAAACAATGAAAAGAGCTGAGGACAGTCTCAGAGACTTCTGGGACCATGTCAAATGCACCAACATTCAAATTATAGGGGTTCCAGAAGAAGAAGAGAAAAAGAAAGGGTATGAGAAAATTTTTGAAGAGATAATAGTTGAAAATTTCCCCAACATGGAAAAGGAAATGGTCAGTCAAGTCCAAGAGGCACAAAGAGTCCCATACAGGATAAACCCAGGGAGAAACACGCCAAGACATATATTAATCAAACTAACTTAAAGACTGAACATAAAGAAAGAATACTAAAAGCAGCAAGGGGAAAGCAACAAGTAACATACAAGGGAAACCCCATATGTTTAACAGCTGATCTTTCAGCAGAAACTCTGCAGGCAAGAAGGGAATGACAGGATATATTTAAAGTACTGAAAAGGAAAAATCTACAACCAAGATTACTGTACCCAGCATGGATCTCATTCAAAATTAACAGAGAAATAAAAAGCTTTTCAGACAAGCAAAAGTTAAGAGAATTCAGTACCACCAAACCAGCTTTACAACAAATATTAAAGGGACTTATAGAGTCAAGAAATAAGAGAGAAGTAAAAAGATCTATAAAATCAACTGCAAACAATTAAGAAAATGGCAATAGGAACATATATATCAATAATTACTTTACATGTAAACAGATTAAACGCTCTAACCAAAAGACACAGACTGGCTGAATGGATACAAAAACAAGACCCATTTATATGCTGACTACAGGAAACACACTTCAGACCTAAAGACAGATATAGACTGAAAGTTAGAGGATGGAAAGATATATTCCACGCAAATGGGAAGCAAAAGAAAGCTGGAGTAGCAATCCTCATCTCAGATAAAATAGACTGTAAAGAAGATTACAAGAGATAAGGAAGGACAGTACATAATGATCAAGGAAGGGATCAATCCAAGAGGAAGACATAACAGTTGTAAATATCTATGCCAAAGCCTTTGACTGTGTGGATCACAATAAACTGTGGGAAATTCTGAAAGAGATGGGAATACCAGACCACCTGACCTACCTCTTGAGAAACCTGTATGCAGGTCAGGAAGCAACAGTTAGAACTGGACATTGAACAACTTACTGGTTCCAAATAGGAAAAGGAGTATGTCAAGGCTGTATATTGTCACCCTGCTTATTTAACTTTTATGCAGAGTACATCATGAGAAACGCTGGACTGGAAGAAGCACAAGCTGGAATCAAGATTGCCAGGAGAATTATCAATAACCTCAGAGATACAGATGACACCACCCTTATCGCAGAAAGTGAACAGGAACTAAAGAGCCTCTTGATGAAAGTGAAAGTGGAGAGTGAAAAAGTTGGCTTAAAGCTCAACATTCAGAAAACTAAGATCATGGCATCTGGTCCCGTCACTTCATGGGAAATAGATGGGGAAACAGTGGAAACAGTGTCAGACTTTATTTTTCTGGGCTCCAAAATCACTGCAGATGGTGATTGCAGCCATGAAATTAAAAGACGCTTACTCCTTGGAAGGAAAGTTATGACCAACCTAGATAGCATATTCAAAAGCAGAGACATTACTTTGCCAACTAAGGTCCGTCTAGTCAAGGCTATGGTTTTTCCAGTGGTCATGTATGGATGTGAGAGTTGGACTGTGAAGAAAGCTGAGCACCGAAGAATTGATGCTTTTGAACTGTGGTGTTGGAGAAGACTCTTGAGAGTCCCTTGGACTGCAAGGAGATCCAACCAGTCCATTCTAAAGGAGATCAGTCCTGGGTGTTCATTGGAAGGACTGATTCTAAAGCTGAAACTCCAATACTTTGGCCACTTCATGCAAAGAGCTGACTCATTGGAAAAGACCCTGATACTGGGAGGGATTGGGGGCAGGAGGAGAAGGGGACGACAGAGGATGAGATGGCTGGATGGCATCACCGACTTGGTGGACATGAGTTTGAGTGAACTCCAGGAGTTGGTCATGGACAGGGAGGCCTGGAGTGCTGCGATTCATGGGGTCACAAGGAGTCAGACACAACTGAGCAACTGAACTGAACTGATGCACCCAACATAGGAGCACCTCAGTACATAAGACAAACACTAACAAACATAAAAGGAGAGATTGGCAGTAACACAATAATAGTAGGAAACTTTAACACCCGACTCACACCAAGGGACAGAATATCAAAAGAGAAAATTAATAAGGAAACACAGGTCTTAAATGATATGTTAGATGAGATGGATCTCATTGATACTTACAGGACATTTCATACAAATGCAGAAGAATACACCTTCTTCTCAAGTGCACATGGAACATTCTCCAAGATAGACCACATTCTGGGTCACAAATCAAACCTCAGTAAATTTAAGAAAATTGAAATCGTATCAAGCATCTTCTCTGACCACAACGCTATCAGACTAGATATCAATTACAAGAAAAAAACTGTAAGAAACACAAACATATGGAGATTAAAACAACACATTTCTAAATAACCAAGAGGTTACTGAAGAAATCAAAAGGGAAATAAAAATATTTCTAGAAACAAATGACAATGAAAACACAACTCAAAACCTATGGGATGCAGCAAAAGCAGTTCTAAGACGCAAGTTTATAGCAATACCATCCTACCACAAGAAACAAGAAAAACATCGAATAGACAACCTAACTTTACACCTTAACCAACTGGAAAAAGAAGAACAGAAAACCCAAAATTAGTAGAAGGAAAGAAATCATAAAGCTCCAAGCAGAAAGAAATGAAAAAGAAATGAAAGAAACAATAGTAAAGATTGATAAAACAGAAAGCTGGTTCTTGAGAAGATAAACAAAATTGACAAGCCTTTAGCCAGACTCATCAAGAACAAAAGAGAGAAGAGTCATATCAACACAATTAGAAATGAAAAAGGAGAGGTTACAACAGACAATGAAGAAATACAAAGGATGAACAACTATATGGCAATAAAATGGATAACCTGGAAGAAAGGACAGATTCTTAGAAAAGTTCAATCTTACAAGACTGAACCAGGAAGAAATAGAAATTATGAACAACCCAATTACAAGCACTGAAATTGAAGCTGTGATCAAAAATCTCCCAAAAAACAAAAGCCCAGGACCAGATGGCTTCACAGGAGAATTCTATCAAACACTTAGAGAGGAGCTAATGCCTATCCTTCTAAAACTCTTTCAAAAACTTGCAGAGGAAGGAACACTTCCAAACACATTCTATGAGGCCACCACCACTCTGATACCAAAACCAGAAAAGGGCAACACAAAAAAAGAAAACTACAGGCCAATAACACTGATGAACAAAGATTCAAAAATCCTCAACAAAATTTTAGCAAACAGAATTCAGCAACACATCTAAAAGCCCATACACCATGATCAAGTTGGGTTTATTCCAGGAATGCAAGAATTCTTCAATTTGTGATACATCATATGAAGAAATTGAAAGATAAAAACCATATGATAATCTCAATAGTTGCAGAAAAAGCCTTTGACAAAATTCAGCACCCATTTATGATTAAAATTCTTCAAAAAAATGGGCATAGAAGGAACCAATCTCAACATAGTAAAGGCCATAAAGATAAGCCTATAGCAAACATTATTCTCAATGGTGAAAAACTGAAAGCGTTGCCCCTAATCAGGAAAAAGACGAGGGTATCCACTTTCACCTCTATTATTCAACATAGTTCTGGATGTCCTAGCTTCAGCAGTCAGAGAAGAAAAAGAAATAAAAGGAATCCAGATTGGAAAAGAAGAAGTAAAGCTCTCACTGTTTGCAGATGACATGCTACTGTACATAGAAAACCCTAAAGATAGTATCAGAAAATTACTAGAGCTAATCAGTGAATTTAGCAAAGTTGCAGGATACAAAATCAATACACAGAAATCATTTGCATTCCTATATACTAACAATGAAAAATCAAAAGAGAAATTAAGGAATTAATCCCATTCACCATCGCAACAGAATGAATTAAATATCTAGGAATAAACCTACCTAAGGAGACAAAATAACTGTACACAGAAAATTATAAGACACTGATGAAAGAAATCAAAAATGACATAAACAGATGGAGAGATATTCCATTTTCCTGGGTAGGAAGACTCAATATTGTCAAAATGACTATACTATCAAACACAATCTATAGATTCAATGTAATCCCTATGAAATTACCAATGGCATTTTTCATAGAACTAGAATAGAAAGTTTCACAATTCATATGGAAACACAAAAGATCCCAAATAGCCAAAGCAGTCCTGAGAAAGAAGAATGGAGCTGGATTATACTACAGATTATACTACAGATTGTACTTCAAATTATACTTCAGATTATACTACAAAGCTACAGTCATCAAGACAGTATGGTACTGGCACAAAAACAGAAATATAGACCAATGGAACAAGATAGAAAGCCCAGAAATAAACCCAAGGACCCTTGGATATCTTATTTTTGACAAAGGAGGAAAGAATATATATAATGGGGCAATGACAGCCTCTTTAGTAAATGGTGCTGGGAAAACTGGACAGCTTCATGCAAAAGAATGAAATTAGAACACTTCCTAACACCATACACAAAGATAAACTCAAAATGGATTGAAGACCTAAATGTAAGACCAGAAACTATAAAACTCTTAGAGGAAAACATAGGCAGAACACTCGATGACATAAAGCGAGATCCTCTGTGACCCACCTCCTAGAGGAATGGAAGTAAAAACAAAAGTAAACAAGTGGGACCTGATTAAACTTAAAAGCTTTTGCACAGCAAAGGAGACTCTAAGCAAGGTGAAAAGACAACCCTCAGAATGGGAGAAAATAATAGCAAATGAAACAACTGACAAAGGATTAATTTCCAAAATATACAAGCTGCTCATACAACTCAATAGGAGATAAACAAAGAACCCAATCAAAAAGTGGGGAAAAGACCTAAACAGACATTTCTCCAAAGAAGACATACACATGGCTAACAAACAAATGAAAAGATGTTCAATACTGCTCATCGTTAGAGAAGTGCAAGTCAAAACTACAATGAGATATCACCTCACACCAGTCAGAATGGCCCTCATCAAAAAGTCTACAAAGAATAAATGCTGGAGAGGGTGTGGAGAAAAGGGACCCTCTTGCACTGTTGGTTGGAATGTAAATTGATACAGCCACTATGGAAGATGGTATGGAGACTCCTTAAAAAACTAGGAATAAAACCACCATATGACCCAGCAATCTCACTCCTAGGCATATACCCTGAGGAAACCAAAATTGGAAAAGACACATATATCGCATTGTTCATTGCAGCACTGTTTAAAATAGCTAGAATATGGAAGCAACCTAGACATCTATTGACAGATGAGTGGATAAAAAAGTTGTGGTACATATGCACAATGGAATATTACTCTGCCATAAAAGGGATGCATTTAAAATATGAAGTGGATGAACCTAGAACCTATTACACAGAGTGAAGTAAGTCAAAAAGAGAAAGATAAATATTGTATTCTAATGCATATATACGGAATCTAGAAAAATGGTACTGAAGAATTTACTTACAGCACAGCAGTGGAGAAACAGACATAGAGAATAGACTTGTGGACATGGGGAGAGGGGAGGAGAGGGTGAGATGCGTGGAGAGAGTAACATGGAAACCTACATTACCATATGTAAAGTAGTTAGCCAACAGGAATTTGTTGTATGGCTCAGGAAACTCAAACAGGGCTCTGTATCAACCTAGAGGGTGGGGTGGGGAGGGAGATGGGAGCGAAGTTCAAAAGGGAGGGGATATATGTATACCTATGGCTGATTCATGCTGAGGTTTGACAGAAAAGAACAAAATTCTGTAAAGCAATTATCCTTCAATAAAAAATAAATAAATTAGAAATAACCTAAGTACAACTGACAACTCCTGAACATTATAAATAAAACAGATACAAAAGGACTCTGAAAGGTGGAGAGAGAAGGAACACCAGAGAGACCTCAAGACTTGAGGAATGACATGGTGGTAAGTTCCCTGGATTTGTTTTGTCTCATGTATCCCAGAGTTAGAGCTCAAAAAGCTTGCAACATGGAAACACCAATGGGGACAGACAAAAAACCAAAGCAAGGCTGTCTCTCTAACCCAAGGACCAGAAAAGGAGGTAGACTAGCCACACAGAAGATTTTAGACAATAACTCCTCTGTTCCAGTCAAACATCACAGGAAAAAAATGTGGCCCATTCTCAAACCCACCTGCAAAGAAAGGGTTGAAAATACAGACTTTCACCCTTCTTAAACTGTAATCAGGTGTAACCTCCCTACTGGGGTGATGTCAAAGAAGGCTGAGTGGGGAGCTGGGATGGACCTACTAGACAGAAAATCAGCAAGGATACAGAAAAACTCAACAATTCCCTCAACAAATGGTTTCTAATTTAACATTTATAGAACACTCCATCCAACAAAGAAGACTAGACATTTTTTTCAAGTGCCCATGGAAGAAGCTATGTTACACCATATCCTGTGCCATAAAACAAGCCTTAACCAATTAAAAAACAATTGAAGTAAAATGAAATGTATTCTGTGACCACAATGGAATCAAACTATAAATCAATAATAACAGAAAGATAACAGGAAAATATCTAAACACTTGGAAACCAAACAGCACACTTCTAAATAATCCATGGGTCAAAGATGAAATCTCAAGAGGAATTTTAAAAATACATTACACAGAATGAAAATACAACATAGGAAAATTTGTGGTATGCAATTAAAGCAGTGTTTAAAGGGAAATTTATAGAAAAGAGAAAAAGCCTCAAATCAATAATCTATGTTCCTACCTCAAGAAACTAGAAAAAGAAGAGCAAGATAAACCCAGAAGAAAGGAAATTAAGAGCAGAAATCAATAAAATTGAAAACAGGAAAACAATTAGATAAATCAGTGAAACAAAGATCAGTAAAATTGACAAACTCCAGTAAGACAAAGGGAGGGGGAAAAAGAGAAAACGCATGTTGTTAATATCGGGAACAAAATGAGTATCCATCACTTTGACATCAAAAGGAATAAATACTAAGGACAACTCTACACACTTTGACAATTTTGATGAAACTTACCAATTCCTTAAAAAACACAAATGCCCCAAATGCACTCAATAGAAATAGATGATTGGAATAGCCCTATCACTATTATTAAGAAAATTGAGTTCATAATTTTAAAACTCCCAGAACAGAAATACCCAGGTCCTATGGTTGCACTGGAGAATTCTACCAAATCTTTAAAGAATTAACACCAATTCTATACAATCTCTTCCAGAAAACAATTAGATAAATCAGTGAAACAAAGATCAGTAAAATTGACTGATCAATTTTAGAAGAGGAGAAAATACTTCCCAAATAATTTTATGAAGCTTATATTATCTTGATACCAAAACCAGATGACAATTACACAACAAAAATGAAAACTACAGACCAACATCTCTCATGAAAATAAAAGTAAAACTCCTAAACACAACATTAGTAAATAGAATTCAGTAATAAGAATTATACACCATTATCAAGTGAAGGCTATTCCAGAGATGCAAGATGGTTTCAATATCTGAAAATAAATCAATGCAATACACAATATTAATAGACTGAAGAAGAACAATCACATGATTATGTAAATCAATGCAGAAAAGACACTTCACAAAAATCCAACACCAATTATAATAAAAAAGAAAAAACAACACCCTCAGAAATAAGAAAAGAAAGGAATTTTCTCAACTTGAAAAAGAGCAGCCACAAAACACAGCTAACACTCAATGGTGAAAGACTGAATGCTTTTCTCCTCAGATTGTGAACAAGGCAAGAATGTCTGCCCTCACACACTGCTGAAAGTTCTAGCCAGTATAATCAGGCAAGAAGAGGAAATAACATGCATACAGATTGAAAAGGAAGAAATAAAACTGTCCCTATTTGGAGATAACCTGATAATGTATGAAGAAAATTCCAACAAACCACAGAACAGTTCCTAGAACTAATAAGTTAAGTTTGGCAAGGTTGCAGGATACAAGATAAGCACATGGAAATAAATCATATTTCTGTATACCAGCAATGAACAAATGGATGCCAAAATTTAAAAGTATAATAACATGTACAATTTCTCAAAATAAAATGCTTAAGTGTAAGATATAACAAAACTTGATAGTAATTGTACACTCAAAACTACAAAATGATGATGAAAGAATTCAAAGAAGACCTAAATAAATTGAGAAATATACTGTGTTCATGAATGAGAAGACTCAACATAGTAATGGACGTCATGCATGTGTGCTCAGTCGCTCAGTCATGTTTGACTCTTTGGGACCCCATGGACCATAGCCCACCAGACTCCTTTGTCAATTGAAATTTTCTAGGCAAGAATACTGAAGTGGGTTGCCATTTCCTTCACCAGTAAAGATGTCAAGTCTCCCCATATTTATATACAGGTTTGGTGCAATTCCTATCAAAAAAATAAATCAACTTAAAGTGCATTACAAACTAACCTTGGGAATTACCTGCTGGTCGAGTGGTTAAGAATATGCCTTTCAATGCAGGGGATGTGGGCTCCATCCCTGGTTGGGGAACTAAGATCCCAAATGCCACAGGTCAACTAAGTCCTTGTACTACAAGTGAAGAGCCCTTGCACTGCAACTACAGAAGCCCACATACCACCGCTGCTGAGCCCATGTGTTCTAGAGTCCATGCTCCACAATAGGAGAAGCCTATGCGCCACAGCTAGAGAAGTCCTGCACCACGATGAGAAGCCCTTGTGTCACAACAAGAGAAGTCTGTGTGGTACGACTGGAAGCCCCTGTGCCACAACAAAGACCCAGTGAAGCCAAAATAACAAAATAAAAAACAAACAAACAACCCCCCTTCAAACCAAACTAACCTTATTTTGGTAATTACTTTGAAATATATATATATATATATATATATTTATATGTGCATCAAATCATCATGTTGTACACCTTAAACTTACACCATATTATATGCCAATTATATCTCAGTAAAGCTGGAAAATGCATCATGAACTTAAATGAAAAATGTAAAACTATAAAATGTTTAGAGAAAAGAAAACATTTGGAATCCGCTGCTGCTAAGTCACTTCAGTCGTGTCTGACTCTGTGCGACCCCAGAGATGTCAGCCCACCAGGCTTCCCGTCCCTGGGATTCTCCAGGCAAGAACACTGGAGTGGGTTGCCATTTCCTTCTCCAATGCATGAAAGTGAAAAGTGGAAGTGAAGTCCTCAGTCGTGTCCGACTCTTAGCGACCCCATGGATTGAAGCCCACCAGGCTCCTCCGCCCATGGGATTTTCCAGGCAAGAGTGCTGGAGTGGGGTGCCATTGCCTTCTCCAGTTGGAATCTAGAGCTAGGCATATAGGCTAGATTTTGTATATGACAATCAAACCATGATGCGAACAGATAATTTCATTGAAAAGGATATATGGATGGCAAATAAGCACATGAAAAGATGTTTTATCACTTGCCATTAGGGATATGAAAATTAAAACCACCATAAGATACCACTACATATCTATCAGAATGACTAACTTTAAAAAAAAAATGACCACACCAAATGTTTGAGAAGATGCCAAGAAACTGGATCATTCATATATTGCTGATGGGAATGTAAAATAGTATGGCCGTTCTATAAAACAGTTTGGCAAGTTTCTTTAAAAGCTAAACTTGCAACTCTTGAACCATATGACCCAGCAATTGCACTCTTGGACATTTATCCAGAGAAATGAAAACTTCTCTTCACATAAAATCCTGTTACATGATTGTTCACAGCAGCTTCATTTGTAATAGCCCCAAACTGGAAATAATCCACATGTCCTTCAACAGGCAAGTGGATAAACTATTTCTCTACATCCAAGCCATGGAAAATTACCCAGCAATTAAAAGAAACAGGATATCGATACATACAATAACCTGGATAAATCTCCAGATAATTATATTGACTGAAAAACTAAACAATTCCTAAAGGTTACATTCTGGATGATTTTATTTACATACCATTATTGATAAGACTTAAGTTTAGAAATAGAGAGTAGATTGGTGGTTGTCAGGGGTTAAGGAGGAGGTGAAGGGTGGGATAAAAATTGGGGGTAGCTATGAAAGGGCAACTTGAAGGATCCTTGTGGTGATGAAAATTTTCTGTATCTTGACTGTTACTATCCTGCAGGTGATACTGTACTACAGTTTTGTAAGAGGTTGCCATTGAGGAAAACTGGGTGACGGGTATATGAGATCTCTCTATTATTTCTAAGCGACATGTGAATCTACAATTACATCAAAATAAAAAGTTTAATTAATTAAAAAAAATGAATTAGATCCATGCGTCCTGACATGGTAAGGTTTCTAAGATACATTGTTAAGTGAAATAAAGCAAGTTAAAGATCAGTGTATACAGTGTAATACTATTTATTTTTAAATACCCACACACAACCAAACTATGTATACATAGAAAAAGACTTGGAAGAGAGTACTCTTCCCTGATAACAGTGGTTGTTACCTCTGGGGAGCAGAGCTGGGAAAGGAAAAGAGTTTTAACTGTAGCTAGATTGTTTCATTTTTTTTTTTTTTACAATGAAAATATCTTCATATGCCACTTGTATAGTAAAAACATTATCCTGGACACAGCAACAGTGTACTAGGAACTCAAACCTGTTTTGCTTGTCCTGATCTGACCTACCCATATTTCACCACCAGTATGGCCAGAGGGCCCAGCTCATATCCCCCTGCCCTTGAGCCTCAAGGAAGTGCCTCCTAGGTCCACCTTACTTGTAATCAGGCCCACTAGCGCTACCACTGATGTATGGAAGTACCACCTGGAAGGGCCAATGTCCCCATGACTGTGAACCTACCCATTGCTGCTGACGACTTAGAAACACACAAAGCTCAGCCATGCTAATCAGTGAAACAGCAGTTTCCATAAGATTCTAGTTGAAAAGCTGTCATGCAAGTTTCAATGCTGAGGGCACCAAAGACCCGCCCCCCTCCCCCCGCCCTCTGATTTGAAAATGTGGCAGCAGTCAAGACTCTTTGAAGGAAACTGAGAGCAGCAGGCATGAATAGCAATTGGACAACTACCCCTAGCTGTGCCTGGCTGAGAGCAGACTCACCCTCGGGTGGCTTCTGAGAGTGCATTCATTCATTGACCAGATATTCACTGAGCACCTACCATATACTATTCTAGGCAGTGATAATAGCAGTGAATCAAACAAAGTCCCTGCCTTTATGAGGCTCCCATTCCAGTGGGGGAGCAGATGATAGGCAAGATAAATAAATTATATGTTAGGTGGTATTAAGTGCTATACAATAATGTATCAACAGCATGAAAGAAGGATGTAAGGTGTTGAGGGCTGGGGATTGAAATTTTAAGAAATGGTGGCCAGAGAAGTCTTCACTGAGAAGGTAACATTTCAGTGGAGAGCTGGAGGAAGTGAGGGAGCCAGCTATAAAGATATCCAGAGGTTGTGGACATTTTTAATTTTCCCCTTCAGATTTTGTCCACCCCTCTCCACCCAGCTTTGTGCCCTGGTAGGCTGACCTGTATGGACTGCATTGACAGGCTCCCTCGCCCTCTGGCTTCGGGTTAGGTTTGACCAATGGGAGGCACCTGCAAGGAGATCAGAAGGAAAGAGAAAATGAGATTTGTCATCAGCTCTCGCTGTTCAGGTTCATCACAGGTTGGCTGCATCCCTCCACCAAAGACCTCAGCTCCTCTCAGGTGGCCCTCTTTAGACAGCAACTTTCCACAGTTCCCATAACTGCTCTCTCCCAGCATCCTGACTGATGTGCTGGGGAAAAGCATTCCATGTATAAGGAAAAGCAAGCACAATACATTAATGTGCCTGGAAAGCATAAAGAATGATCAGGAGACTAGTGTGGCTGGGATGAAGGAGGTGATGGAGGGATTTGGAGTAGATAATGTCAGGGAGGTAAGGGAAGAGCAGATTCTGAGGGCTTTGAACGCTATTCTAAAGTCTTTGGCTTTTAATATGAGTGAGATGGGGAACAATTAGAAGATGTTTGTTGAGCAAAAGATTGACTGGGACTATGTTTTAATGGCATCATTAAGGAGATCAGTGACAGTCAAGAGAGGATGATGGCTTGGACTAGATGGAGGCAACAAAGATGGTAAAAAGTGATTGGATTCCAAGTAGATTTTGAAGGTGATGCAGAAGAATCCTGTTCATTAAAATGACCAGAGCGAAAGCCCAAGCCCAAGATCAGAGACTTGTCGCCTGCTTGTCATTGCATATTACTGAAAATTCTGTTATTCCATGAGATTTCAGAAGGCCCGGCATATAGCACAATAATCCTAATCCCTTACTACTTGTGCAGGACACACAACTTTATACCAAAGGCACAGCCCCAAAGATTCCCAGAGTGTACCTGACTCCAGAACAATTCCATTAAACTGTCATCACAGACTTTCCAGCCAACCTACCCTACCTTAAAGCCACAACTCCATAGGGTTTGCACTGCATGCCATTTTGGCCCCTGATTTGGGTCCAGCCTCTTTACCTCCACTGGCTCCTCTGTGAGTTGGCCTAACCATGTCACATCAGAATTTTGGGAAACATTGTCAAACCTGTCCTGTTCCTACCTCCTGTCCTCTGCCCACCATCACTCACAGGTTGGCAGGAGACAGATGGCATCCATCAACCATTGAGCTGATAGGGATGGGTCCCAGGGATAGTCAGAACAGTGAGGGCAATATCTCAAAGTTACCATGATGTTTTAAAGCTTGAAACACTTAAACCTTGCTTTATCATCAACATTTTATTAGGAAAGTATGTGTAACATTGACTTAATATCAGGGTAGGGACTGAGGAAACTAAACAAGTAAAGGTACCATGATTTTGATAAGGATTTTAAAATTTGCCTAGCAGCTACCAACCAGATTACTGGCAGATCACTGGGAAGAAGAGAAAATAAAAAACGCAGCTCCATAGGCTAAAAGCTCCCAGCTTGAAGTGTCTTCTGGGAAGAAAAGCAGCCTGGTATTTTTGAATGCATGCTGTTGATGTTCAGGATAAGGCCTATTGCTTCATATTCATGAACACCCGGCAAAGACACCCAGCTGGAAGCTGGAAAACAGCACATGATTCTGAAGATTCATTCCAGAGCCAGGGAAAATTGATGGTATTTTGTTTATGTTCAAAGAAATCAATCCAGAGATCAGCCCCACAGCCAAAGTCAGCAAGACCAGGGAGAAAACTGCTGCCAATCGTGGAGGGGATGACCTGCATTGGAATCTCAGATTCAGGACTTTGAAGTTGTGTACCCTTAGGTAAGATTCTTAACCCTCCCAGGACCTCAACGTTCTAATCTGTAAAATATAGATGATACCTAACTCACAGAGTTACATTAAGGATCAAAAGAGCTTGTGTGCATAAAATGTATCCAATGTGGCCTCTGGGATACTAGCTGTTCACTACATGTTTTCTTTTTCTCTTGTCCACTTATCTTTGGCAAGAGCAGGGCCAGTGGTAGGGGGTAACTATGGAGTACCAGTGGGCCCTGATGCCCTTAGGAAGAGCTATCTGAGGAATTCTCTGGCTCTTTCATGCCAATACTGTTTTTTTTTTTTTTTTTTTGGCTCTTTGTTAAATGGGCATCCTGGGCAGCTGGCATTTGATCACAGCAGGACGGGTTCTATACTCAGCTTGGCACTGAAGGGCACTAATGCCTATTAATTAACTATACATTCAACTGACCTGCCTAGGCAGCTGCTTTCATTTCTAGAATCCCAAATCTTTTCTTATTTTATTTTAGGTTATTTGAATTCCTATGTGTGGAAGCTGATGGTGCAGACCTTGGCTCTCTTCTCTTTCATGACTTCAGTTTCTCCTCTCTTCTCCATTCAACTCCCTCTGCCTGCCCGACACCTTGGCTCTCCATCTTTTTCCTTCTCTCCCTTACTTCTTTCACTAACCCTCATTCAAAGACAGTGCTCATGGAGACAGTAGTTAAAAGTGGCTCAAGTGTGTTATGGCTGATGCATGTTGATGTATGGCAGAAACCAACACAATATTATAAAGCAGTTATTCTTCAATTAAAAATTTGTTGTTGTTCAGTCACTCAGTCGTGTCTGACTCTTTGCGACCCATGGCTTCCCTGTCCATCATCATCTCCTGGAGCTTACTCAAACTCATGTCCATTGAGTTGGTGATGCCATCCAACCATCTCATCCTCTGTCATCCCCTTCTCCTCCTGCCTTCAATCTTTCCCAGCATCAGGGTCTTTTCTAATGAGTCAGCTCTTTGCATCAGGTGGCTAAAGAATTGGAGCTTCAGCTTCAGCACCAGTCCTCCAATGAATATTCAGGACTGATTTCCTTTAGGATTGACTAGTTTGATCTCCTTCCAGTCCAAGAGACTCTCAAGAGTCGTCTCCAACACCACAGGTCAAAAGCATCAATTCTTCAGCACATAGCCTTCTTTATCATCCAACTCTCACATCATACAAGACTATTGGAAAAACCATAGCTTTGACTATATGGACCTTTGTCGGCAAAGTAATGAACGTCTCTGCTTTTCAATATGCTGTCTAAGTTGGTCACAGCTTTTCTTCCAAGGAGCAAGCATCTTTTAATTTTGTGGCTACAGTCACAGTCCACAGTGATTTTGGAGCCCAAGAAAATAAAGTATATCACTGTTTCCATTGTTTCCCCATCTATTTGCCATGAAGTGATGGAACCAGATGCCATGATCTTAGTTTTTTGTATGTTGAGTTTTAAGCCAGCTTTTTTACTCTCCTCTTTCACCTTCATCAAGAGGCTCTTTAGTTCCTCTTCACTTTCTGCCAAAAGGGTGTTGTCATCTGCATATCTGAGGTTATTGATATTTCTCCCGGCAATCTTGATTCCAGCTTGTGCTTCATCTAGCCCAGAATTTCACATCATGTACTCTGCATTGAAGTCATATAAGCAGGATGGCAATATAAAACCTTGATGTACTCCTTTCCTAATTTGGAACCAGTCCATTATTCCATGTGCGTTCTAACTGTTGCTTCTTGATCTGCATACAGGTTTCGCAGAAGGCAGGTAAGGTGGTCTGGTTTTCCCATCTCTTGAAGAATTTTCCACAGTTTATTATGATCCACACAGTCAAAGGCTTTAGCATAGTCAATGAAGCAGAAGTAGATGTTTTTTTCTGGAATTCTTTTGCTTTTTCAATGATCCAACAGATATTGGCAATTTGATTTCTGGCTCCTCTGCCTCTTCTAAATCCTGCTTGAACATTTGGAGTTCTTGGTTCACTTACTGTTGAAGCCTAGCTTGGAGAATTTTGAGCATTACTTTGCTAGCATGTGAAATGAGTGCAGTTGTGCAGTGATTTGAAGATTCTTTGGCATTGTCTTTCTTTGGGATTGGAATGAAAACTGACATTTTTCCAGTCCTGTGGCCACTACTGAGTTTTCCATATTTGCTGGCATTTTGAGTACAGGTCTTTCACAGCATCATCTTTTAGGATTTGAAACAGCTCAACTTGAATTCCATCACCTCCACTAGCTTTGTTCCTAGTGATGCTTCCTAAGGCCCACTTGACTTCACACTCCAGGATTTCTTGCTCTAGGTGAGTGATCACATCATTGTGGTTATCTGGGTCATTAAGATCTTTTTTGTATAGCTCTTCTGTGTATTCTTGTTACCTCTTCTTAATATCTTCAGCTTCTGTTAGGTCCATACCATTTCTGTCTTTTATTGGGCTCATCTTTTCATGAAATGTTCCACTGATGTCTCTAATTTTCTTTGAGAGATCTCTGCTGCTGCTGCTGCTAAGTCACATCAGTCGTGTCCAACTCTGTGCGACCCTATAGACGGCAGCCCACCAGGCTCCTCTGTCCTTGGGATTGTCCAAGCAAGAATACTGGAGTGGTTGCCCTTTCCTTCTCCAATGCATGAAAGTGAAAAGTGAAAGTGAAGTCACTTAGTCGTGTCTGACTCTTCTCGACCCCATGGACTGTAGCCCACCAGGCTCCTCTGTCCATGGGATTCTCCAGGCAAGAGTATTGGAGTGGGTTGCCATTGCCTTCTCCATAAGAGATCTTTAGTCTTTCTCATTATATTGTTTTCCTCTATTTCTTTTCATTGTTCATTTAAGAAGGCTTTCTTATCTCTCCTTGCTATTCTTTGACACTCTGCTTTCAGATGGGTATACCTTTTCTTTTCTCTTTGCCTTTCACTTCTCTTCTTTTCTCAGCTATTTGTAAGGCCTCCTCAGACAATCATTTTGCCTTTTTTTCATTTCTTTTTCTTGGGGATGGTTTTGAACACCACCTCCTGTGCAATGTTACAAACCTCGGCCCATAATTCTCCAGGCAGTCTGTCTATCGGATCTAATGCCTTGAATGTCACTTCCACTGTATAATCATAAGGGATTTGATTTAGGTCACACCTGAATGGCCTAGTAGTTTTCCCTACTTTCTGCAATTTAAGTCTGAATTTGGCAATAAGAGGTTCATGATCTGAGCCACAGTCAGGTCCTGGTCTTGTTTTTGCTAACTGTATAGAGCCTCTCCATCTGTGGCTGCAAAGAATATAATCAGTCTGATTTCAGTATTGGTGATATCCATGTGTAGAGTCATCTCTTATGTTGTTGGAAGAGGGTGATTGCTATGACCAGTGCATTCTCTTGGCAAAACTCTGTTAGTCTTTGTCCTGCTTCATTTTGTACTCCAGGAGGAAACTTGCCTGTTACTCCAGGTATCTCTTTACTTCCTACTTTTGCATTCCAGTCCCCTATGATGAAAAGGGCATCTTTTTTTGGTGTTAGTTCTAGAAGGTCTTGTAGGGCTTCATAGAACTGCTCAACTTCAGCTTCTTCAGCATTAGTGGTTGGGGCATAGACTTGGATTACTGTGATAGTGAATGGTTTGCCTTGGAAACGAACATCATTCTGTCATTTTTGAGACTGCACCCAAGTACTGCATTTTGTACTCTTTTGTTGAATATGATGGCTATTCTATTTCTTCTAAGGGATTCTTGCCCACAGTAGTAGATATAATGTTCATCTGAATTAAATTCACCCATTCCTGTCCATTTTAGTTCACTGATTCCTAAAATGTTGATGTTCATTCTTGCCATCTCCTGTTTGACCACTTCCAATTTAACTTGATTCGTGGACCTAACATTCCAACTTCCTATGTAGTATTGCTCTTTACAGCATCAGACTTTATTTTCACCACCAGACACATACACAACTGGGCATTGTTTCTGCTTTGGCTCAGCCTCTTCATTCCTTGTGGAGCTATTTCTTCACTCTTCTCCAGTAGCATACTGGGCACCTACTGATCTGGGGATTTCATCTTTTAGTGTCATATCTTTTGCCTTCATGGGGTTCTCAAGGCAAAAATACTGAAGTGGTTTGCCATTCCCTTCTCCAGTGGACCACATTTTGTCAGAACTCTCCACCATGACCCATCGTTCTTGGGTGGCCCTACACAGCATAGCTCATAGTTTCATTGAGTTAGACATGTCTGTGATCCATGTGATCAGTTTGGTTAGTTTTCTGTGATTGTGGTTTTCATTCTGTCTTCTCTCTGATGGATAAGGATAAGAGGCTTGTGGAAGCTTCCTGATGGGAGAGACTGACTGAGGGGGATCTGGGTCTTGCTCTGATGGGTGGGGCCATGCTCAGTAATCCAATTTTCTGCTGATGGGAGGGGCTGTGTTCCCTCCCAGTACTTTGGCCTGAGGCTAAACTATGGCAGGTGCAGTGGCGGTAATGGTGACCTCCTTCAAAAGGACTTATGCCAGCATGCTGTGGCTCCCAGTACTGTTGTATTCAGTGCCCCGATCCTGCGGCTAGCCACTGTCAACCCACACCTCCGCTGGAGACTCCTGGACACTCACAAGCAAGTCTGGCTTAGTGTCTCGTGGGGACACTGCTCCTTTCTCCTGGCTCCTAGTGCACACAAGGTTTTGTTTGTGCCCTCTAAGAGTCTGTTTCCCCAGTCCTGTGGAAGTTCCATAATCAAATTCCCCACTGGCCTTCAAAGTCAAATTCCCTGTGAGTTCTCAGTCCCTTTGCTAGATCCCCAGGTTGGGAAATCTGTTGTGGGCCCTAGTAGTTTTGCAACAGTGTGAGAACTTCTTTGGTATAATTGTTCTGCAGTTTGTGGGGAATCTGCTTGGCAGGTCTATGGTGGGGCTAATGGCAACCTCCTCCAAGAAGACTTATGCCACACACCACACCTCCCAGGTCTGCTTCAGCCAGAGCCCCTGTCCCTGTGGCAGGACACTGCTGACCCGTGCCTCTGCAGGAGACACTCAAACACTCAAAGACAGATCTGTCTCAGTCTCTTGTGGGGTCCCTGGGTCCTGGTGCACACAAGGTTTTGTTTGCACCCTCTGAGCGTCTCTGGAGGGTATGAGGTTGGATTCTAAACACAGTTTTGTCCCTCCTTATGTCTTGTTGAGGCTTCTCCTTTGCCCTTGGACACAGAGTATCTTTTTATGGTGGGATCCAACATTCTCCTGTTGATGGTTGTTCAGCAGCTAGTTGCAATTTTGGAGTTCTCACAGGAGAAGATGAGTGCACATCCTTCTACTCCACTATCTTAACTACATCTATATAAATTTAAAAGAGAGAGAGAGAGAGACAGTCCTATGTGGAGTAAGGCAGCCTTAGTACCAAAAAATTTTTTTCTCTATTCTGAAATGAAAAAAAAAGTGGCTCAACTGGACCCATGGTCAGGCTTGGGGGCAACCATCATATTTTCTCTTTGCACTGTCCTATCAGCTCATCCCAAAGCCCACTTTCCCATCCCTTCACACTAGGCTGGGTAATGGGATGACAAAGCAAAACATGGCTGCTGCCCTAAGGAACTCGCAGTCTAGTGGGAGAGACAGAAGCCCCATGGTGTATATCAAGAGACAGAGAGGGGAGTACAGAGATGCAAAAGTGTCTCTTTGCCTCTGAGGGGTCAAGAAAAGCTTTACAAAAGAGGGGAGACTTGAACTTGGCCTTGAAGCGTGAATTTACTTTTCAAAATGGAGAGAGGTTCAAAGGGTATTTCAGGGAAGGAGGTGGCGTTGAGGATAGGTCAGTGTGTGGTTGGTCAGTGCTCTGTGTAGCCAGAAGTTAAGGTCTAGGAGATGAGTACCAACAAGTCATAAAGGAGAATCTAGAGCCAGCTTTCTGGGCAGCGGGACTGCAGGGGGTTAGGGTACAAGGCCGAGGTGGTTGGACCTGGTGAATGCTGAGAAGGGACACGAAGAAAGCCATGTTTTAAGAAGATAATTCTGGAAAACAGAGAGACAAGAAGAAAAACAGAGGCCAGTTAGGAGCCTGCTACAATGGTCCTGGCATGAGTGGAAGCCCTGAACTAGGGTGCTGACCTTAGGAATGGAAATGAAGGGGCAGTGATGTCCCCAGGGCCTATTTTTCTAGCTTTGGCCTCTGGTTCTGAATTCACTCTTCACCTCTTCCCCAATACCTTCTCCTTTGATGATCTTAGTAAATGCTGATCTCAACCAGAACTTCCACTTCAAAGTGGATTTATCCCAAATATATCTTGTGGTTGACTTCAAACCTACATCTAGGATCAGATAGTGGCTATTTTTGAACATTCTCAAAATATCATCTCATCAGCATGTTCAAAACAGTCATTGCGGTGTCTGTACCTCAGCCCTAGGCCAGTCCGGGAGAACCATGGACCTCAGCCACCTTATGGGCTTCTGGGGCCTAATTCAGCCACTGAAGGATTATTTTACACCTTTCTGGGACAAATTTTATTTCCTAATTATAAACCACCAATTCCATGTGGACTTGGAAGATTCAACACGTTCACACCTTGGGGATGGCCTTCCTTCCCCTCATGTCCTCTCAAGTCTTTCAGGGGTGGCCCTCAGCTAGGGGTGGGTCCTCCCAGCCCCTGGAAATATTTGAAAATGCATAGAGGCATTTCTAATTGTCACAATGACTCTGGGGTGCTGAGTAATCCAGAAGTCATGATGTTGAACATCCTGCAGTGCACACGAGTGTCCCATACTGCAAAGAATTGTCGCACCCCAAGGGCCAGTAGTACTCTCATTGAGAAACACTGTGACCATGAGCTCGGTTGAAGGCAAGGATTCTATTTTGTTCTCTACTGAGCATTGCCCTTGGTGCTGGGGAAAGAAAAATGAACAAGACTTGTGCAGTGCCTTTGCCCCTGTCTCTTAGTTGGGTAGGATAAAGATGATCCTGCGATAGAGGCTAAAAGTCAATAATGCATCACCTTCCATAACTACCATGGGGTCCCTTCCTAGTGAGTGGAATGTACTGATAGTTAAATGATGAATTGAAATTCATTCATTCATTCATTCAAGGAGCACTCGAATAGCTTGTGAACTTTTCAAAGTACTTTCTCACACATGATCTTGCTGGAGCTGGCCTGGGAGGAGAGAAGGATTGGGGCAGGGGCTGGAAGCAGAGTTGAGGCCTGAGAGGTTCCTACCCAGCTTGGGCCAAAACAGACAAAGCCAATC
The DNA here is from genome assembly GCF_027580195.1 of Bos mutus. NCBI lineage: Eukaryota > Metazoa > Chordata > Mammalia > Artiodactyla > Bovidae > Bos > Bos mutus. The sequence goes on along the minus strand of NC_091646.1, from coordinate 68,771,902 downwards.
AGACAGTCTCCTGGGACTGGGGCGGGGTTGGGGGAGGTCTGGTGTGAATGGAAATATGTGCCACATGGCCTGAATTGCAGGGGCCAGCCTTAGGCTCCCACAGCCCCCAAACACTTCCAGATGGATTTATTTATAACTTCCAAAGCAGAGGCAGCACTCTGTTCCTTTTCTTCACTCTCCTCCCCACTCCTGGAACAAAGCTTGGCTGCTCCTTGCCACTCTGGAAACGAGCAGGAGCCAGGGAATGTGCTGTAGTGCTCAGCCTGGGTTCACGGTCACTGCCTGCCCCCTAGGTAGCAACTGCAGCTCACTGTGTGGGTGCTGGTTGAGCTGGTCATATTCCTGCCGACCCAGCCCATGTAGGCTCTCTGCTAAATGGGTTGTGTGAGCCAGGCACGTTCACTCTAGCAAGTTTCCATTTCAGACATGCCTCCACTTCGTGGTCAGTCACATCCATTTCTTCTTATTCTCTGTCTTTGGAAGATTCTGAGCTTCATCCCCTCCACCTTCTCCCACAGGATACTGCTCACTGTACAGGCTGCCAGAAGCTTTGGTCTTGGACATTTTCCAAATCAGGAAACTGAAGCTCAGAGAGGTTAAGTGACTTGCCCAAGGATATACAGCACGTGAAATAGCAGAGCCAGACATCTAAAGCCCTAAACTCTGCCTCAGAGGTTAGTGCCTCCTGAGCCTCAAGTTTCCTCACGTGTGAAGTGGGATGAATGCATGGCAGGTGGTTTGGTTGGAAGTGTGGGCTCTGGAACTGCTCTGCATGCTGTATGTGCTGGTTCTGTCGTTTACTGGCTGGATGAGCTTCAATGAGTCACTCTTCCTCTCTGTAAATCAATTTCTTTATCTTTCTTTGAAAGATTAAAGAAAGAATGGATTTTATCTTTCTTTGAAAGATTAAAGAAAGAATGGATTGAAATGGTTTAGAATAGTGTCTGACCCACAGTAAGCCCACAATAAATAATAATCAATATGATAGCTTATTGTTCAGCTGCATCATTAGAAAACTTACGGCTCCCATCTCTTGAAATATGGGCCAGGCCCCATACAAACATCACCTCATGACTCTTCACACTATATAGAGAGAAGTAAACTGGGTTTGGAGAGATTAATCACCTGCTTAAGGCCACCCTTGTAGGAATAGAGGAGGGCTTGAACCTGGTTCTAGGTGAGTTCAAAGTTATGGATTCTATGTTTCTTATAGTCTTATAAATTCCTACAGAATCTGAAAGATAAAAGCCCCTATATGGGTCCTTTGCCTTGCCTCTCCCACCACACCCCTATTCTCTCTTGTTTCCTTTAGGATAGGCCCAGGGGGCTCCCTCTGTCCCAGAGCTACAGCCCACGCAGCTGCCCTGAGCATTCTGGTGGCCCTAAGCAGGACCCGTGAGCACATCAGGCCCACAGGAACCTGGTACCCTGGGGCTGAGGCCTTCTGCTCCCCTTGTCTCCTTGCCACAGCTGGAACTGGTGGTAGCAGGAGGGGGATGGGGTGGCAAAGAAAGCAGATGAAGGCTCCAAGGTCAAGCTTCTAGATGTGCCATGTCTGTTTCTTGTACAACCTCTTTGCTCTCAAAAGTTACTCAGAACCAACGTCTGGTGAACCCACCTCTCTGCCTCCAAGGGTCCAGACAAATTTTCCTGCAGCTGTTCAGCAACACATGACACCAGATTTCTGCCCCAGTGGGAGTCTACAGTATTCTCACATTCCTTTCTGTTTGCTGCTGCGCAATGAAACATGTATTATTTCTGCATGTTTTCCCATCCCACACCACACGTCAGTACCACCAATAACAGCATGAGGGAATATAGCATAATCTCTGTGCACATATGGGCAAGGAAACCACCAGACACATCTCTCAATTGAATGTGACTCACCAAATGGGCTCCAAATCCCATCAACATTTAGATTCAATCTAGCTGTATTTCCCTCATCTTTTCAGTCATCATCCTGGGCTACCCAGGATGCTCAGAATTCCTGATAGTCCAAAGAATAAGTGCAGAGTTACTTCATAAATGCCCGGCACAGAAGGGAAAATGAATAAATGCTTGACTCTATCCAAAGCTTTGTCCACAATTCTGAGAGTTTGTGGACAGACATTACCAGAAAGTCCCAGAGGGCAGTTCCTCTCTGCTTCCAGCACTGACATTCAGGAAAGCTTCCTCATCAAGAATAGGCATTTACCATTACCCCAGAAACTACCAGATCTCCAGCCCCAGCCCTACTGTATAGAGGCCTTCTGAGCCTCGGTTACCTTCTCTGTTGTTCAGAGGCATCAATTATGTATCAGATATATGGTACTTGCTCAACAGAAGTACATTTATAAAGTTTTACCTTTTAGTAAAATTAAATTTTTACACATTATAGACTCATCTAGAGGATGATTCAGGAAATTCTTTATTTTCCCAATACTTATTGGGCATCTACTATGTACAGAGCTGCATGTGAGACACAAAAAAATTCAAAATAAAGTTTCTTTCCTTCAAGAGACTATAATATAGTTGGACGTTTAGATAAGTGTGGAATATTTCAGAATTTCCATATACCTTTAAGAGCCAGGCAAGTACTATAAATAAGTAAAGGAGGCTGGAGTAATATCATCATCGTAAGTGGTGGGGACTGTGACAAAGTGGAGAGCAAGAGGTCCATCTAACAGGAAAGTTGCCATCCCAATCCAGTTAACTACCACCCTGTGGGAATGCAGGGCTAGTATTACTAGATTTCTCCGTTTCTAAAGGAAGACAGAAATCTAGATTGAATGGAAGGATTAGTAATTGTGACTTGTTAGCAAATAATTTAGAAAAGAAACAAACCACATAGAGACCAAAGCAAACATATTCAGCCCATCAGCCACCAGTTTGCAACCTGTCCATACTTACTGACAGTAAGTTCTGGAAGTGCTCAGACAAGGATGTGAGCTCCTTGGGCTGGTATGACCTGGAAAGTTTTCCTCAAAGTGGTCAGATTCAGACCGGGCTCCAAAGTGTGAGTGTGAATCTGATAGGCAGAAGGGAAGAGCACAAAGCTTTTGGAAAGGATAGACAGGTGAACCAAGAAGGTTGTAGTCAGGACTGAGGCAGTGAAGAGGTGTGTCTGGTTGTTATGAAGGATTCTTGGGGGGAAGGGCAACCTTTGGTCTCTGGTTAGTCTCAGTGGAGGAGGTTCTCATGACCACCAGAATCAGGAATCTCAGAGTGGAGGAAACAAAGGAAGAAGGGAACTACTACTTAGAGAGTCTGATTCTGAAAAGCCAGTCAGAGAGTAATATTAAACACAGACAGACAGATGCCTCATCAGCAGGCATGGGAAAAGCCACTTTAGTTAAGTCCAGGGCCTTTTCTAGAATATAGCAGTGTAAAAATGTATGAGAAGTGCAAATAAGTAATGCAGGATCCTGTCTGGTGACCAGAAACAGGTCCAGAAGGTGAGACTGGATAAACCACAGTACACTGAGACCTACCATACGGGGAAGGGGGCTCTGGTCCCATACAAACACTGGGGAAAGGGAAAAAAAATGCATGGAGCTTTGAAAAAGCCAGCAATCCACAAAATCCTGGAAACTATTTAAAAAACACTTTAGTAAGAGCCAAGGTAAAATATATGTCCAATATTAAAAGCTAAAGGATTAGAAACCATTCTCCCACAGGGCTCTCTGGCAGCTGGGAACTTATCTGAAGGAATGAAGGCATTTTACCCCAAAGTGGAGGGCATAAGAACGTGTGGTATGCAGGTGTCAAGGAAAATACTATTGGCCTCGTATCAGATTATGTAACCACTAAAACAAGAGGCAAGGTAGTTAAGCATCATGGAAAAAGCACAAGGGCGGTAGGCAAAATTGTGCCCCCCCCCAAAAAAAAATATGTTCATGCCCTAAGTCATTGGAACCGATGAATATGTTAGGTTAAAGAGCAAAGTTCAGAAATAAGGTTTGCAGACAGAGTTAAGGTTGCTAATCATCTGACCTCAAGACGGAGAGACTCTTTCACACGTAGTAGCTGGGCATAATGTATCACAAAGGTCCTTATAAAGTGAAAGAGAGGGGCAAGAGAGACAGAGTTAGAGAAGGAGATGTGACAGCAGAAGTGGGGGTCAGAGAGATACTGGTTTCAAAGAGGGAAGAAGGGGATAAAGACCAAGGAATGCAGGTAGTGTCTAGAAGCTAGAAAAGGCAAGTAAACAGATCCTCCCCTAGAAGCTCCAGAGGGAATGCAGCTTTGCTAACACCTTCATTTTAGTCCAGTGAGACCTGTTTTTGACATCTAACTTCCAGAACTAAGATAATACATTTCTGTTGCTTTAAGTAAATTTGTGGTAATTTGTTATAGCAGCAATAGGAAACTATTACAACTAGCTCTGAATTCAGATGTAGGGTTTAATCCTGACTCCACTATATAGCAATTACTTGACCTTGGTCCAATCAGTTAACTTCTCTGAGCCCTAATATCCTCATCTCATCCTCACAAATGATGTCCATAATACTTACACTTCACAGAGTTGAGGTGAAGGGCAACTAAGATCATGAACATAAAAAAGATAGTACAGCTTGGCACAGAGAAGGTACCTGGCAATGTTCTTCTCTTTCCAATGATGCATTTGATACTTAGGACAAGTGGTGTTTTGGTAAATGTTTAAGCATTGGCTTGTAAAAAAAATGCACATGTATATACATATATATGTAAATTTACTTCTTATGTAAGAAGTGAAATGCACAATTTATGAATAACAATGAAGTAATACTCTATTGCAAATTCCATATAACCAGTTAAATTTTTTATAATGCATTCATTAATTTTGCTGAACTCTCATATCCATAGCCATCTTACAGCTGCAAAAGAAGAGTGTAATTTCTACTTGAATGATGGTTGATATTTTCCTTTATGTTAATGAGTAAGAAGAAAGTTAAACCATGAAGAAGTGTTACAACTTGACAGATTAATCAGTGATTCAAACAACTCCTTTCTGAATCAGGTAATAGTTTCCATGTACTGCAAGCATATTTTTTCCATTTTTTTGGTGTTATGAAGATGGACATCATTTCTGAGGATGAGATGAGGATATTAGGGCTATAAACATAACACTCTTTTTTTTTCCCTTTCTTTTTTTTTAAGTTTAATGTACATTTTCTCCATCACTTTCTCAAGGCTAGAGTACAGTGAACAAAACAAAAATCTAAACCCTCATTTGTAGCATTCTCAGATTTTCATGTTATAAATACTCCCATTATGGCCTATTTCAAGCAACCTATGTGACATCACCAAACTCAGAGTGGGAAAGGATGCTCGGTAGTACACCATTCAGATGCAGTAGATGTGCTCAAGAGCACAGATCATAGTAAAATAACTAAGAGCTGGTGAATTTTAAGTATTTATTATTTTTAACATAATTTATTTAACTGAAGGTTTATATAATTTAATATTTTTGTTCAACAGTTAATTTTTAATTTTGAGATAATTTTAGACTCACAGAAGAGTTGCAAAAGCAGTGCAGAGAACTCCCCTGTATCCTTCACACAATTTTCCCTTATGTTGACATCTTATATAATTATAAAAATGTGTATCAAAACTGAAAAATTAACCTTGCTACAATATTATTGACTAAAGTATAAAGCTTATTTGGATTTAACCAATTTTTCCACAAAAGTCCTTTCTCTGTTCTAGGATCCAATCCAGGATCCCATATTGCATTTAGTTGGTCATTTATTTGGTAGAATGTCCCTCAATCTTGGCTTATTTTTTGTTTTCTCTTATAATTTACTTTTTAACGATGGCTGTGTTTAACAGTTGTTTCATGGAATTCCTAAATATTGAACAATCAGCTTTCATGAGCCACAAGAAGCCCAAGCCAGCTCCAGCACACCACTACCTAGGAAGCGCAAAGCAAAACTGACAATTCATGTTTTTTCCACCAATTTCACTAATATTTACTGAGCGCCCTCTAGGGGCTACTGCTGGGGATGTGGAGATAACGGAAACACGCACTCCTTGCCACTGAGAAAAGTTCAGGTTAGGGGACATGACTGAGCAGTAGCAAATAGTACCCCTAGAGCAATCAGGGCAATGATGCAGGTGAAATAGAATGTGCTGGAGTGGTCAGAGGTGGGAGGGGCCAACCCTGCCTGTGGAGGTCAAGGAAAGCTTCACAGAAGAATTAAAGGATGAGCAAGAGCTCTGCGGGTGATATGCAAGGAAATAAGATGATCGTGTGAGCTGAGTCTTGATACGTCAGTGAGAATGAGCCAGTCAGTTAAGGGAGCAGAAAGAAAGCAGTCAACATCTATTCTTTCATTCTATAAGTATTTATTAGGCATCAATTCTGTACCAGGCTCTGGAGATGCCTAAACATGTAATGAATAAGGGCTCTCAAGTGTGACAAGGGTTGTAATGGTGGAGACAGTGCCTGGGCTGTCTTGAAGTCGAGGTGGTGTGTGCACACATGAAGGTGGCACCACGAAGGAGCACGAACGTGAGGGCACTGGCCAGACACCTCCTCCCTGGGAGTGCAAGAAGGACCTCAGAGGACGCTCTCAGGCTTCTACCACCATTTCCCTATTCAGCCAACAGCTTTTGCCAGAGGATTACTAATGCTAGAACCTTTTTATGCAGGTACCATATGTTCACAGCACCCTCTTTCCAGCCCCTCACACCTAAAACCACATATACAGACCCCTGAGAGCTACACTTAGCAACTGACTCCTGCCTTGGGCAGATGGCATATAAATACTCTCAGGATGAGGTAGTGCTGACCAACACAAGGCAAGAGCCTTTGACCTGAGGCCAAGAATTCCCAGGAAAGCTCCTATGTCCCTTTCTCAACCCCCTTAGAGATATACCTCAGCCACTCTCTACATCATTATACTGCTTAATTTTCTTCATAGCATTTATTACTATCTGAAATTATTTGTCTTTTCTTTCTTTTGCCTGTCTCCTGCTACCAGAATCTCAGCTCCTCAAACATAGAATCCTTGTCTATCTTGTCATCAGTATATCCCCAGCTCATAGCTCAGGGCATGGACCATGGGGGTATTCAAGAAATATCTACGGAATGGACAAGTGAACAAATGAATGTGTGGCTGGATGCTATTATTCAGATTTGAGGGCTGCATTCCTAATCCTCTGTGGCCCAAACTCTCTCTGTCAATTTTAAATCTGTTGCCTGTCTTTGGTGCTATGAACTAAAACGTTGCCTGCCATATCAGTAAACAAAAGATGTTGCAGCCATCTTGCCACCACATTACAGCTGCCCTGACAGCTATAACACAGCCCTAAGGGAACTCAGGATAGAAACAGAATGCCTGCCAGGTAGCAGTCAACTGCAGCAGCCACCCCTGGCAGTGCACCCTGGGGAGACTCAAGATGAAAAAGCACAGGATACTGGCCCCAGATAGTTGAGGAGCATATCAAAGGTACGATTTCAGTGAGTCCAGACTCTTGCATCTTCCCATACATAGAAAAGCACCAAATTCCTTAACTTGAGATATCTGGTTTTCTTTTATTAACAGTAATCTTTTGATGTTCCAACTACCCGGTCTTTTGTTGCAAAAACTCCTATATATCCTGGCTCCCCCACTTGCCTCTTAGGAACAGTTTCTCAGTGTCATCTGAGATGCTGTGTCTGGGCTTGAAGTCCTCAGAATGTCTGCCGAACAAAACATAACCCTCAACTTTTAGGTTGTGCCTTTCTTTTTTTCCCAGTCAACAGCGCCTTGACTCTGAATTTGAACTTTATGGAGGAAGGAAACTGACATGCATGAAATTGAGTGCTCCTCTTGTAACTGTTGTGAGAGTGTGAAAGATAACCACAACTAATATTTGCTGTGCTTACTAAGTGCCAGTTCCCATTCCAAGCACTTCATATATATTCAATAAATATTTGCCATGTCTCTACCAGGTACCACACACTGTTTAGGCATTAGGGATAGAGTAGTGAATAAAAGACAAAACGATCTTTGCTTTTAGGGAGCTTAAACATTAGCTCATTTAATCTGAAAACAACCTTAAGGTGTAGACCTTGTGATCATTTCCATTTTGCAGATGAGGAAACCTAGGTACAAGGCTAGATCACACAGCAGAGTCAGGCAGTCTGGGCCCAGAGCCTGTGTTCTTAACCAGTAGGCTCCCCTGCCTCCTGAGGAGCTATTATATGGGGAAGTGCTCGGCAAACTTTGAATGACCTTGACAAATTTGAGTCCTTATTATTCTTGGTGGGAGCATGGTGTGGGGAAGGGGTAGGAAGCAGACCCGGCCAGGGAGGTCAGAGGATTCATGCAGAAGAGTGGTTATGGAGGTGCCTTCGGTACTCCTTAGGCCAGGAAAGCACTAGCTGTGTCTCTGGAGTCCCGGCCTCTTGCCGGGGGCTGTCTGACTTAGCCAAAGCACATGGAGTGAGACTGCATGAAGGAGCCTGCAAGGCCTCCTCACTAGTGTGTACTTAGCTCTTTATGGATCTTTTTTTTTTTTTTTTGGCTAGAGTTCCGTCCTGGATCCCCTTCTACAGATTTGTTGCCCTTATGGGAGCCTTGCCCCACCCCCTTGCATGGTCCTCCCATTCATCCTCCCAGCCCAAGAGGACAAAGGAAAGTTTGGCTAACCCCCACTGGGCTTTTCTGGTTTTCTGTTTCCATTGGAACAAAGAACTGCTCACCAAGTGCTCTCTGATCTTTGGAATGAGAAAGGAAAATAGTTTATCACATGGAGTACCCCACACACATCGTCCCCACAGCTCACTGGTCTCATACTCTCAGGACACCCAGATTCCTGGCAGGGCTAGGCAAGGATGGTGACTCTCTTCTCCCCAGCCTTCAGGAAGCCAGCGGGAGAGTGATGACTTCCATCTGGGCTGGCCTGCTTTCCACTCCTTGGGCTCCACCTGTGTCCTAGAAGGAGCAGAAGGAAAAATGAAGCACCCTCCCTCCTGCTTCTCCCACAGCTCCAGCTACACAGATGAGCCTCCTAGACCTTGGTCAGCAGATTTCCAAGTGATTCCTGTAGAGGGATGAGAGGTTCCTTGGGAGCTTGGGCAAATTCTTAATCCCTCCAAGACTCAGTGTACTCTTCTGAAAAACGGGTCGAAGAATGTCTGCTTCATATTGTTATTGCAAGGATTAAAATTTTAAGAAATGTTTGCAAAATACTAGGCCCCAACTAGACTAGGTGGAAGAATTTATTTAGTCTAGGAGAGGAGATGCCATTGCTCCAGTGATGGGTCCACCTGAGTGGTAGGTGTGATAGAAGCTTTTGCTCTGGAAAGTGGAGTAGGACATCCTCCCCACTACTGGTCTCTGCCAGACTTCTCCCCTGCACCAGGCCTTTAGGTCAGAGCCAGGTACCCTTCATGGGGTACTGCTGTCTTGACTGAATGTGGCTGATGTGCAGTCACCTCTCCCCTATCATTATGTGACCAGCTTTACCATGGTTTCTTTATAGATGTTGATTGAAAATAAAAGGGCACATTGGAAGAGATCAAGAAAGAAAAAGAGAATGGCTAGGGTGAGGACCTCTGCCCTCATGTCCAAGGGGCCTAAGTCACAAACCCAGCTGGCCAGGCCCTCGCTTTACTTCCTTAGAGATCATCATACCAGATCCCTCACTTTATCAAAGAGCAAACTAAGGATCATGGAGCAGAAGGGTCTTGCCCAAGGTCCTTGGCAAGACCTGTGAATTTCTATGGACCAGTGTGTTCTCTGCTTCCCCTACACAACCTGCTCCTGTGAATCCCAGGTCACATGATCCAAAGATGGCCCAGGGCAACCTCACTGATCCCCTCAGTTTACTTGTTTATTCAGTAAGTCCTCATTTGATTGCCTGCTATGCGCCAGGCACCTAAATTAGAAGGTGATGTCTGATTTGGGGGAAAATTAAACAATAAAGGGACTCAGGGGGCCAGCAGAGTTGAGGATTCTTTTTTATAAGAGGATGATCAAATAATTTATTCAGAGGGTGACATGTGAACAGAGATTTGAATGAAGTGAGGGAGTACACCCCACAGATATCTGGAGGAAAAGAATTCCAGGCAAAGAGAACAGCAAATGCCAAGATCTTGAAGCTGTGGGGGCATAGTAAGGAGGCCGGTGTGGCTAGAGCAGAGTGAGTAGGGGTGGGGGGGGGGATGGTGGTAAGACATGAGATCAGACAGCTCATGGGGGGACAGATCACGCAGGGCCTTGTGGGTCATTGTAAGGACTTTGGCTTTTAGTCTGAAGTAGAGACCCATTAGAGAGTTTTGAGCCGAGGCGAGACATGACCTGACATGTTTCATCAGGATCACACTGACTGCTGTGTCAAGAGTTGATGTAGAGGATCCAATAACTTTATCTACCAGGAGACCTAGTAGGAGGCTGTGCTAATATCTAGGTGACAGATGATGGTGGCACACAGTGGTAACAAGTGATTCAATTCTGGATACTATGAAGATGGAAGTAACATGATACGCTAAAAGAGCAGAGATGGGAACGGAGAGAGAGAGAGAGAAGTCAATAACAACTTTGGGGTTTGCATCCTGAGCAATTGGAAAGTTGGGGATGCTGTAGTTGAGATGGGCAAAATTGTAGGAGCAGCAGGTTTGTGGGGAACAGTCTGGAATTTGGCTTTGAACGTGATAAGCTTCAGATGCCTGTAAGACACCCACGTGGATGCCTGTGAAAGCCAGCCCAGGAGCTGCGCATCCTCCCTGCTTCCCTCACTCGTGCACTCTGTAGTTCAGCAAGCATGAAGCGAGCAAGCCCAGGCACTGGGGATGCAGCTCCCCGGCTGGCCTCCCTGTCTTCAATCTCTTTCCCCATCCCCACCCCATCAGGCTCCAGTGGGGGGCCTTCCAAAGCCAAAGTCAGATCGGTCACGCCCCTGCTCCAAGCCCTTACCTGGTTCCCCACCACCTCTGGAGTAAAGGCCAAGATCTGCAGCACAGCCCAGGAGGCCCTAAATGATCCACCTTATTCCTGCCACTCCCAGTCCCCCTACTCCTTACATACCTGTCACAGAGCTACTTACCAGGGCCTGAGCAGGCCTTCCAGAGCCATAATGCCAAGGGTCTGCTCAGGGGCTACCCTGGGCTAAGAAAGGCCTGCCCCCACCTCAGCTTGCTTTACTTGATTTCCCACCAGGAACTGGCCAAGCTACCTCCTCTCACCTGAAGCCTGCCTTTCTCAGATTTTACACACACAGAGGGAACCTCATTCACGCAGCTCTGAGCCTTTACACATTTGACAGTTGCTGTTTGCTCTCCCGTCTGTCTCTTAACTGGACTAGTTGCTCCTCAATGGCAGGGATTATTTATTTATTCATCTCTGTAACCCCAGGATAGCCATTGAATGAATGAGTTAATGAATTAATGGTTTGATATGCTACAATAGAGATTCTAAGGGATCAGAGAGAGAAGAATTCATTTGGCCAAAGGAGGGAAGTCAGAGAAAGTGTCACAGACATGCTAGTTAAGCCAGGTTTGGAAGATAAGGAAAGATTTTGCCAGGCCAAAAGTATTAGTGATGCACAAGTAAATTTTACTTCTCACATTGGTCACAAGCTGGCAGCCAGGAGGCCTAATATGGCTTGAAGATACTTATAGTCTGGTCTTTTTATTTGACCATGTGAGGAGACATGCATTATGCTTGGTCACACCACAACTCTCAGCTCTGTTACCTGCCAAGGGTGGTGTGGGGAGTATGGCTCTGCATGCAGACGAGTCTGCCTTCCCTGCTCAGGGGTCCCCAGTGCGTGCTCACTGGCAAAAATTCCTACCACTAAGGAGAGGACAAATTTGGCTCATTCAGACTAACCCCCCACAACATGGAAGCCACACGACCATGCCAGGCTTGACCGGTCAGTTAGCAGCCATGGGGGTGAAGACTCAAATGCTCACCAACTACAGGACCATTGTCTCCACCTCAAATCCTCCTAAGTGTGTGAGAACTCTTGTCATAATGGTAGGAGAGGATGCAGGGCTTGGGCATTGTACAGGAAGCCGCTGCAGAGCCCAGGCCAGGGCTTGGCTGCCCTGACCCCTTGTACTCAAAAGATAGAGAACAACAACCACAGAGTCCCTTCAGTGGCTCCCATCTCAGAAGGAGATTGCATTTCAGCAAGAAGCCTCACTGTGTGATGATGACAAGGCCCCTGGCTGAAGACGAGGCACGGGTATGGTTCTGGAGCCCTGCCTTATCCTTTTTACCTTCTAGCCAGAGAGAGCTGGCTTTCTAGGGCACCTGGGGTAGCTAGGTGTGCCAACAATGCCACAACTGTGCTGTCAGACACAGGGCACGGGGACTGTGTGAAAATTCGGGTGAGAACATTTGGCTGACACTGGGGCTCTCCGTCCTTCCCTATGTTTGCTGGTTTCAACCTGCAAGCTACAAATCCACACACAACAGCTACAGCTAGGTTTCCCAGTCATGTCAGAAACACGTATGTAACACACCGTACAGCCACAGTCATACCACCTGCCACATCACATCCCCCTGTGTGCATGGTCTTTGGTCCTGGCTGCAGCCAATCCCCAGCCAGCAGCCTCTCCAGCCCTTCAATGGCTGTGCAATCTTACACTTCCCCAAGAAGGTGTTCCCACACCTTCCCACCCCTCTGCACATGAGACAGTCTTATCTGTCTCATCCAGTGCCTTCCTGATGTGAATTGGGTGCAGTCATGCAAAAGAAACCAACACTAAAAAATAATTTAAAACTGTTTCTCTAGGACTTTGAAATGTGTTCCATAAAGTTTCTTTGGTAGCAGATGCAAACTATTATATATAGAATGGATAAACAAGGTCTTACTATATAGCACAGGGAATTATATTCAATATCCTGCGATAAATCATAATGGAAAAGAATAAGAAAAAGAACAGATATATATGTGTAACTGAATCACATTGCTGTACATTAGAAAGTAACACAACATTGTATATCAACTATATGTCAATAAAATAAATTTTAAAAGAAGTTTCTTTGGAAAGTTTACTTACTCTATTTTATTTGCCTTTGAAAAACAGTACTAGGGATTCACCTCCCTGAGTTCAGAAGCTGCCAAGCAGGAAAGAGCAGAAACAGGGAAGCAAAACCACAGTCAATCCTCTTCATCCCAGGAAGCTCCCTAGGGTTGTCCCAGACACATGAAGCAGCTTAGTCAGAAACACTTTGTCTTCTCTCCTCTGCCTCCCTCATCACCCCTGTCCTCATCCCAGATGCCTATAACTACTACATGCAGGGTGGTTCCACCATGTGTGCCCCCTAACTGAATAGCCCCTTTAGACCGTCCACATTGAGTTTGCGGGCAGTGGGGCTATACATACCCCCAAGTCACTGCAGCCATTTGGCACCACGGGCCATCAGAAATTCCATTTTTACTCAGTGACTGTGCCCAGCAATGGACACATATATACCCACACCAGCCCCTTGCCCAGCTCCCAGTACCTTTCACCCAGATGCTGCCCAAATGTATGGGGCTCAGCTGCTGTCCAGGTTGGGCGAGTGCCTCCCAGCAGCCGCTGTGTTGGTCTGGCATCTCCAGGTAAGCCGAGCCTTGTCAGCCTTTGGCCAGGTAGGTTTTCAGCTCATGTGGCCCTTGGGACCAGCTAAAGCAAACAAGCCCAGTGGTGAGAATGCCGTCCCTGACCTTCTTTGCCCACTCTGTGCTTCTCTGTGGAGTCTCAGTGTAGACCAGGCCACTGAGAGCCAGGCGGAGATTGAGAGCCTGGCTTGCTAGCACACACTCCGCATTCAGCACTTTGTCCTGTAAGGGGTCCTGCCAGCCAACCTAAGCTAAATTCATACTTTGTGCCTGCAACCAATGCTCCCTGTGTATGTATGCCCAGCTGGTTGCCAATGGGCATGCTGTGCTTGGTCCTTTCTAGATTGTAAATGGGTCCCACTTGTGCTGGGTTATGTGAAGACAGTCACTTTCAATGGAATAACATCTCCCCCTGCAACTGACTGTCAAAATCAGAATACTAAGGGCACACACCATTGTTCTTTGGTGGCCTGTTTTGGGAAGACAGAGCCAGTCAGGCCTGACTGCTGCCTGTGAGATGACATTGGAAACCACTTAAGCAAAGCACTTGCGATTTTCATTTCAAAGCAGGTCGAACAGAGAATCCTGGCCTTGCCAGAGTTGAAAGGTGCATAAACACCACCTCATTCAAGGGTCACAAATGTAAATGCCTTTAGACTCCAAGCAGCTAATGAAAATGAAAGAGGAGAGGGGGGGGGTGTAAGAAAATGGGAGAGGGGTGGAGCCCACTTGCCTTACAAAAAGGCAATTAAGATCATTTTAATGTGCCAACTAGCAAAGCAGTTCTGCAGGCCCTTTGGGCCAAAGAGCCATAAGTTTGGGAGTGCTGTTGGGGACAGGAAGCCCAGAGAGAGGAAAGGACTTATTCAAGGTCACCCAGCTAGTCAGTGACAGAAGCCCTGAACAGCTATTTAACAAAATGAGTCTTCACCTCATTTGTTACTTCATTCCTTCAGCAAACAAGTCCTGATCCCCATGAGGTCCTAGGCATCCTGCTGTGCTGTCAGGGTCCAAGAATTGAACCAAACATGTTCTCTATCTTCAAGACAGTCTCAGTCCAGTAGGGAAGTGTCAAGAACTAAGCTTGGAAATTAAGGCTGACGGCAGAGAGCACAGGGCCTTATATGTCAAGCTGAGGCATTTGGATTTTACGCTGGATGCAGCAGAGAAGCCTTGGGAAAGTCTGAACAGGTCTCAGAAAACTGTCCTGTAGGAAGATCCACCCATCAGTGGTAACAAGATGGACTGGGCCTGGCCAGTAGGGTGGGAAGTGTAATTGGAAGCACAGAAAATGGCTGAAGAAATCAACAGTCTAGGCCTAAGGTAGAGGGTAACTAAGAAGAGAGGAGAAACAATGAATGTGTAAGACACTGCAAATCAACAGAATGGGGCTTCGTGTGTGTGTGTGTGTGTGTGTGTGTGTGTGTGTGTGTGTGTGTGTGTAGGCCTAGGGTGAAGGAAATGGGTTGGCAAAAGGCAGGACGAGGGAAGAATCAAGATGACTCCAAAATGGGGTGAGTGGCTGGAATGCCAACAGACAGGAAGAAATCCTGGGGGACCTGGGTTGGGGGAAAGTGGGTGGGTACGGATGTCCAAATGTTTCTTTATGACAGCAGCCTCAAGACCAATAGGAGCAATCTGGGGTTGTCTGTTTTATGTTATTATAGCCTCTCTTTCCCAGTATGGAAAATTGAGCCAGGGCCTCTTGACCTCTCGACTCTCCCATATGCCCGGAAGTGACCCTTGGAGAAATCCCACTCGGTGCCTCTGGTTGAAATGGTCCAACGATTAAACAAATACTAATCAAATAAATAACTAAAATACATTCTCCACCCCCACCTCTTTCTGTCCCCCACTCCAAAACAGCTCTGTGGGAAAGTCAATTTGGGAGTTTCCCACATGTGTCTATGACCGCAACACCACAGCAGTGATCTGAGTCAGCTACAACTTTCAAAATTCTGTATTTTCTTCTTGTATCAAAGGCAGCCTGCTGGCTGGAAAAGCCCTGGTGATGCTGTAAAATAATTCCCTGTGTCACCTCAGGGGCTACCTGGGACTACTGCCCTAGCTTCCAAAGGCACGGGATACCAGGTCGAGTGCAGCCCGCCAGGCATGTGACTGAACCATGTGACCCACTTACCCCAACCCACTACAGGGATGTTCATTTGCCTTCTGCTCCCTCTCAAGTTGCCCTTTCCTTTTCCCTCTGGAAGAGGGTGCAGCATCAGTGAACAAGCCAGAACCACTGTGGGGTTCCAAAAATAGATGAAGACTTTCAGTCCAAGTTTTGGCCACACAAAGGAAACTGGAAAAGCTGCAAATGAAACTGAAGCTGAAGGATACATGGAACTCTGGAAAAAGAGTAGGGGTTTTGGAGTCCAACTTCGGTTTAAATCTCAGCTTGGCCTCCTTCCAGATACATGGTGTGGTCAGTTTTTTTCATGCCTAAAACTATAATTATGATATTTCCCCTTTCAGAGTTACTATGAGGATTAAATGTGATGATGCACCCATAGTTCCTGGTACATAGTAAATGCTCAATACAAATTAATTTCATCTTTCATATCTTCAGCTTTTGAAGACAAGGTCATGTCAATGTATGGCAAAAACCACCACAATATTGTAAAATAATTAGCCTCCAATTAAAGAAATTAATTTAAAAGAAAAAAATAGGGACCAGATTTTTTTTTCTTTTTTTTTAAATTGAATTTTATTTTTTAACTTTACAATATTGTATTGGTTTTGCCATATATCAAAATGAATCTGCCACAGGTATACATGTGTTCCCCATCCTGGGACCAGGTATTGTACCAAAATACTACCTGGTGAGAGGGGTCAGTGGGGAAGAGAGCTGAGGAAGGGGGAAAAGGAGCCAATATCTCATCTTACCAAGTGGATATTCAAAAGATGCAGATGATAATTAATGGGACAAAAAACATAAAAACTGTTAGTATATTGCATAAATTACTAGATTAACCAATAAAGGGGTGAAAAATGGTAATATAACCATATAATGGTGATAAATTCTCAGCTAGCTTAGCAGGAAATCAACAGATAATATCCCCAAATTGGTAAATAAAGGAATAGAAGAAGTGTTTATTTAGAGAAATGAGGGTAGATACAGGAAGAAAAGAACTAAATTTGGCTGCCCTTCCAGAAAGGGGACTTTGGTGGGATTCTGGCAGGGCTCTGTTATTTCTTTACATGGGCGTTTTCTACTTTGATTAAAAAAACTCAACCAGAAATAAGATGGAAAGTCTGGAGCAACAACCATACCCACCACCTTAAAGAATGGCCCACACAGCATTGCAGCTGCCATATAGTCCAGCTTTAGCCCCCTTCCCTGCATGTTGTGCATATTCCTCATGTGAGGCAGACCAAAGCCTTCCCAGAGACATTAAAACACAGAGACATTACTTTGCTGACAAAGGTCCATATAGTCAAAGCTATGGTTCTTCCGGTAGTCATATATAGATGTGAGAGTTGGACTATGAAGAAAGCTGAGAACCAAAGAATTAATGCTTTTGAACTGTGGTGTTGGAGAAGACTCTTGAGAGTCCCTTAGACTGCAAGGAGATCCAACCAGTCAACCCTAAAGGAAATCAACCCTGAATATTCATTGGAAGGACTGATGTTGAAGCTGAAACTCCAATACTTTGACCACCTGATGCGAAGGGCTGACTCATTGGAAAAGACCCTGATGCTGGGAAAGATTGTAGGCAGGAGAAGAAGGGGACGACAGAAGATGAGATGGTTGGATGGCATCACTGACTCAAAAATATGAGTGAGCCAGCTCCAGGAGTTGGTGAAGGGCAGGGAAGCCTGGCGTGCTGTAGTCCATGGGGTTGCAAAGAGTCGGACACGACTGAGGGACTGAACTGAAAGCTTTCCCAGGTGGCGTAAGTGGTAAAGAATCCATCTGCCAGTGTAGGAGACATAGGAGACACGGGTTTGATCCCTGGGTTGGGAAGACCCCCTGGAGGAGGGCATGGCAACCCACTCCAGTAGTCTTACCTGAAGAATCCCATGGACAGAGGGCTACTGTCCATAGGGTCACAAAGAGTCAGACATGACTGAACAACTAACACTTCACTTCTTCAAAGCCTTAAAAGCGGGGGCAGAAACTTGATTAGGCCTATTGCTCAAAGAAGCTCCCTTGAAAAGGAGCAGCGATGGCAGTCAGAGCAGCATGAGGCACAGGCCAATTTGAGAAGCCTTTTACAGAACACATTCTCCACTGGGATGGGCCTACCTGTGGAATTGGGACCCCTGGGTCCCCAATTCGATGTTGAGTTCACACTAGCTGACCATAGGTAAAGTCCCAAAGTGCCAGGATATGGCACATACGGCTATGTGAGCAACTCCACCCTCCTATAGCCCTGCCTGCAAGGAGTAAGATCTATGCCAACCTCCAGCCCAGAAGGGGCCCACCACTCTTCATCCCACTGCCTGAAACTTCTGCCTGGAAGCTGTCTTGAGACTCTTTTCTTAAAAATTCATTCATCCAGAATCAATTGATGCCCAATAGGAATGCAAAGATCACTTCAAGGGAAAGTAAATTAAACCTTTATTCACGTTCAGGCAGAGGGATAATTAGAAAAGTGCCGGGGGAAAATTTTGCCTGTGTGACAGTTTTGCCTGGGGCCAGGACAGGGCCAGAATACCCTGAAACACACATATGAGCACATGCACATACACACAGCCAGGGAATACACACCCACACAGAGATACCTCCTATGATCTTTGATAAACCCTCTTCCCTTTGTAAACTCTGCCATGGCAGTTCTGGATAGTTCTTTTCTCCTTCTACTTTTTTCTTTAACAGTTTTATTGAGATAGAGTTCACAATTCAAACTATTAAAGTAGACAATTCAATGGCTTTTAGTATATTCTCAGAATTGTGTGTCCATCACTACAGTCCATTTTAGATCATTTTCTTTATCCTGAAAGAAGCCCATACCCATTAATTCCCTATTCCCACTCCCCTCACAGTCCCTTGTTGTTCAGTCACCAAGTTGCATCTGACTCTTCACAACCCCATGGACTACAGCATGCCATGCTTCCCTGTCCTTCACCATCTCCTGGAGTTTGCCCAAGTTCACGTCTATTGAATTGGTGATGCCATCCAACCACCTCATCCTCTGTCACTCTCGTCTCCTTCTGCCTTCAAGCTTTCCCAGCATTCTGTATACAAGTTCCTTATCACATATATGATCTACAAACATATTCTCTCATTCCGTGGGTTGTCTCTTTAGTTTCCTGATGGTGTTCTTTGAAATGAAAGTTTTTCACTCTCAATAAAGTTCAATTTATTTGTTTTTCTTTTGTGTCTTGTCCCTTTGGTGTCACATATAAGAAACCACTGCCTAATCCAAGGTCATGAAGATTTACACCTATACTTACTTCTAAGATTTTTACAGTTTTAGCTCTTTGATCCATTTTGGGTTAATTTCTGTATATGGTGTGAGGTTAAGGGTCCAACTTCATTTGTCTTTGCATGAGGATTCTCATTCCTTCTTATTTCCAAGGGAAGCACCTTAACTGAGAACTGGGTCTAGGCAAAAAAATCATGACTCATAATAATTACAAAAGTCATTGGTTAGGTCTCTACTAGGTACTCACATATGCTCAGTCATGTCCGACTCTTTGTGACCTCATGGACTATACAGTCTATGGAATTCTCCAGGCCAGAATACTGGAATGGGTACCCTTTCCCTTCTTCAAGGGATCTTCCCAACCCAGGGATCTAACTCAGGTCTCCCACATTGCAGGAAGATTCCTTACCAGCTGATCCACAAGGGAAGCCTGCTCACATATGCTACCTCTTATTTTTATAGCAACTCTTCAAGGTAGACCTTTGTACTATTCTCATCTTAGAGTTGATCAAAGTGAGAGAGATGAACTTGTTCCACTTTGCACAACTGGCAACAGGCAGAGTCAGGATTTGTATAAGGTCTGTCTGTCTCCAAAGCCTAGACTCAAAGTGTTGCACCAAGCTGCAGAAATAAGCATTGTAATAGTGCTTGAGAGATGCTGGTTGAATGATTCGTTAAGCCCAGTTGTTGACAAAAGCTGATGTTGCATAGAAAGTGATCCCAGGGTAGGCTAAAGACACCAGGACTAGGAGCAACTTAGCAGAAAAATGAGCAGTAACTTCAGCATTAAATACTGATGCACCAAAAGCTTCTGGCTTGATACAGGGGTGCCATTCCACTTTTCCATGACTGAGTAAAATGTTTAGCTTGGAATCTCTTTCTTCTAGTCTCACACAGAGTGAGGTTAAAGATCTACAGTAGTCTGTTGGGCCTGGAAATCCATGAAGATTACCTGATAAGCGGTTTTGAGCAGAGTCCTGGCACCACATGAGGGCCCCAGAGCTGGGATTAGATATAAAGCACCCAAGGGCAGAGGCTGGCAGGGCCAAGGGAGAGATCTGACCAAGACTGTAAAGGAAAACACTGTAATAAAGGGCCTGAGAATGCATGGACACCTGAGAATTGGTTAGTAAAGAAAAGCTCAAAGCAAAGTATAAGAAATGTCTAAAGATTTCTTGTCTATTTTCTAATAATAATAATAGCAGCTTCTTATGTGCTAGGTACTGTGCTAAGTACTTTACATGTGCTAACTCATCTAATCCTCATGGAAACCTCATAATAGAGATACTGTCTTTATCTCTATTTTACATATGAGAAAATTGAGGAAAAGAGAGGTTAGGTATCTTGCCTATGGTCACACAGAGAGTAAGTGGCAAAGGTGCAATCTGAATTTAGGCCACCTGGCTCCAGAGTCTGTGCACTTATGCTGCTGCTGCATCGCTTCAGTCGTGTCCGACTCTGTGCAACCCCATAGACAGCAGCCCACCAGGCTCCACCATCCCTGGGATTCTCCAGGGAAGAACACTGGAGTGGGTTGCCATTTCCTTCTCCAATGCATGAAAGTGAAAAGTGAAAGTGAAGTCGCTCAGTCGTGTCCGACTCTTAGCGACCCCATGGATTGCAGCCCACCAGGCTCCTCCGCCCATGGGATTTTCCAGGCAAGAGTACTGGAGTGGGGTGCCAGCACTTACGCTACTAGGGCTATATAAATACAAGTGGAATGTAAACAAGGGAGGTGGGAGAAAAAAGCATGGTTGCCTCCTTCTAAAAAGTTACATTATGATTTCAGAAATTTCCTACTATCCTCATAGTGGTGTCTGGAGTGCTCTGAAAATTTTTAAAAGGTTTACCAATAAAAAGTGGTACCACAATGAGGACTGTGGTTTTACCTCATTGGAAAAGGGCAAGAAAGAGAGATCAATTAGTCCGAAAGTCTCCAAGGTCACCTAGTATGGGCACACGTATTCCGAGAGGACAGACACTAATTAAGGTTTGTAAAAGAGCTTACTGTGTATAAGACAATGTTCTCAGAACGTCCATGAACCTTTGAATTTCATCACCACAATAATCCTTTGAAGTAGGTACTATTATTATCCTCTATTTTACAGATAAGAAGATAAAACACAACTTTTTTCAAGGTTACACAAATTATAAGTGGCAAAGTAGATTTAAACCTAGGAAGTCCATCCCTCCATCTGGGACACCTAACAGCTATGCTCAACTGATCTTGCCAAAGCCTATAAGGGAGGCTGCTACAAAAGGAGCCAGACTATAACATCATCCTGTTGTCCTCAATCCCTTTCTTGTTTGCCAACTTGTTTTAAGCCTACTTTTAGAAGTTCCTTGTGTTCATTTCAGCAGGTTAGCAATTTTCATAAGCATCAATATATCTTGGCCCCAACCCATCCCAGTAGCACTGTTACACAGTTATACTACTCTTTTCTATTGGTTTATCACACAGAAAAGGCAATGCCCTATAATTTTCCAGAAGAAAAAGTGCATCTCAAGTGTCTACATTATTTTCCTGACCCTGCCTCTATAATAGAATAGAAAGACAACAGGCTTTAGGGTAGACAGATCTGGTTTCAAATCCTGTTTTCTATACTTTCTAGCTGAGAGGTCACTTTGCCTCAGTCCACTCCTCTATGAAATAAGAATAATCACAGCAGATACTTCAGCTCCCAACTCCACCTTCCTCCTCCTCTAGTGTCACACACACTGAGTTCCTACACTGTTCCAGGCACTTGGAGGCAGGGGACAGAGGAGAAGGAATAAGACAGGAAAACAAATTTAGGGTGTGATAAGAAGTCCAGTGTGGCTGAAGCATAGAGGTAAGGAGGACTGAGACCAGAGCAAGAGTCTTGAATGCCTCAGACAAAGGGGTTAAACTATATTTGAGAGGTAATGGAGCCTTTGACGGAGAAAGCAATGGCACCCCACTCCAGTACTCTTGCCTGGAAAATCCCATGGACAGAGGAGCCTGGTAGGCTGCAGTCCATGGGGTCACTAGGAGTTGGACACGACTGAGCAACTTCCCTTTCACTTTCCACTTTCATGCATTGGAGAAGGAAATGGCAACCCACTCCAGTGTTCTTGCCTGGAGAATCCCAGGGATGGAGGAGCCTGGTGGGCTGCCGTCTATGGGGTCGCACAGAGTCGGACACGACTGACGTGACTTAGCAGCAGCAGTAGCAGCAGGAGCCTTTGAGGGTCTTCATACAAGGGATGACACACATTGAACATTTACTGAGTGCTTATTCCAGGTTAGGCATGATTCTTTACTAAATCCTCACAACAGGCTTGTGAGTAGGTATACTATTTTTCATGTTTTGCAGATGTGAAAACAAAGACTCAGAAAGATGGACTCACTTGCTCAAGATCTCACATAACTTATAAATGACGGGCCTGGGACTAAATCTATACAGCTGGATCCCAGAGTCACACGAGGTTCTGTTATTTTGAGGTAACTCAATCAAGCGGGGTTGTACACAGTGGTGGTGGTGGTTAAGCCGCTAAGTGGTGTCCAACTCTTGTGACCCCGTGGACTGTAGACTGCCAGCCTCCTCTGTCCATGGAGATTCTCTAAGCAAGAATACTTGAGTGGGTTGTACACAGTAGACTGGAGAAAAGAGCAGAATACAGGGACTGCTTAGGAGGCCATTACAGTCATCCAGACTCTTAAGAGTTCCTTGGACAGCAGGAGATCAATGCAGTCAATCTTAAAGGAAATAAATCCTGGATATTCATTGGAAGGACTGATGATGAAGCTGAAGCTCCAATACTTTGGCCACCTGATGCGAAAAGCTGACTCATTAGAAAAGACCCTGATTCTGGGAAAGACTGAAGGCACGAGGAGAAGGGGACGACAGAGGATGAGATGGTTGGATGGCATCACCAACTAATGGACATGAGTTTGAGCATGTAGGGGAGATGGTGAAGGGCAGGGAAGCCCAGCGTGTGTAGTCCATGGGGTTGCAAAGAGTCAGACACGACAGAGTGACTGAACAACAACAGTCATCCAAGAGAGGAGGCCAGCGAAATGGAGGCAGTAGCACAGACCCTGAGAATACAGTGTTCTGCTAAGTCACTTCAGTTGTGTCCGACTCTGTGCAACCCCATAGACAGCAGCCCACCAGGCTCCCCCCATCCCTAGGATTCTCCAGGCAAGAACACTGGAGTGGGTTGCCATTTCCTTCTCCAATGCAGGAAAGTGAAAAGTGAAAGTGAAGTCGCTCAGTTGTGTCTGACTCTTAGCGACCCCATGGACTGCAGCCTACCAGGCTCCTCCATCCATGGGATTTTCCAGGCAAGAGTACTGGAGTGGGGCAAGAGTACTGGAGAAGCCATTGCCTTCTCTGATACAATGTTCTAGAACCAGGCAAATGAATTAATGTGGGAGGTAGGGGGTTTTAGTCTAGCACAGAAATGTCAGGGGCAGGAGAAGGTTTGTACCCCCATGTTCTTAAAAATAAGGAAAATTGTCAATGGTTTAAAACAGGGCAGTTTAACATGTGGATTTCGGTCTTCTCTTAATGAACCAGAGGTTTGGCAGCACTAGGCTGGCACTCCCACGGGACACCAGTGGACTGGGATCCAGCAGAAGCTTCTCTCTTGAGATAGAGAAGCATGCCCCAAGGCCCTCTGGGACCTGCTTCTCCCTCTTACCTGGGTGGCCAACAGAAAGCCTGAAGCCCCTAAGCTCTGAATTCTGTTAGGCTGCAAACCCAGAGACTGGGAAGAATAAAGATTGTGGAGGAGGAGTTAGTTTGGGACAGGAGAGAAACATTGTCTCTGTAACTAAGGAAAACTCAAGGCCAAGAGGAGATAAAGCAGCTACTGGAAGGTGGGGCAGGGAGTGGGCCTTGAGATGACAACTGGCATGACAAGAATGGACAAAGGTCAAGGGGTCATCAAGGGGTCCAGGTTTTTTAAAGAGGCAATTGAAGGCATTTATTGATAGAGAGGGGGAAAAGTGGGGAAAGAAAGAGAGAAAAAGGCAGGAGTGGGGATGGCTATGTCTAAAATCCAAAGGTTCTAGCAAAAACTAAGAGGCCATCCTGCAGATGTGCTGGGAACCTGTGGGAGGAGGGAGGCTGTACTCAGAACAGAGAATTAAAGAGTGAGATATCTTGATAAAAATGTATCCATGAATGATGAAAAGGGTAAATTAGAGGAGTTCAGAAGGATAGGAAACAGAGAAGCCAGTGCACTGCCACGGGTCATTTCGCAGTGTGCCTGAACTTCCTTTGCAAAAGGCAAATGCAGGAGTATCCCCAGGGAACAGATAGGTTGGTAAGTGCCCCTCTAGCACTGTGGCACTGCAGCCAGGGTTTGAGGCTGCCAGATTTAGGCACAAAGGGGCAGTGGCTGCCCAGAATCAAGACACACATGGGCTGGACAAGGGGGAAGAGAAGTAAAAGCTGCTATGGCTACCTCTTCTCTTTGGAGTCCTGCACTTGTTTAAATCTCACCATTCCCTTGATAAAGTGGTCAGTTTGAGTAGGCCAAGGAAAGACACAATTGGAGAGAGGGTGTTAATTTAGATGAAGATATCTTTCTTAGTAGCACAGCCTTACTGCACTTTCCATTGAGGTAAGAGTTTTCCAGCCTGCCTGGTATTCAGAATTCTATGCCTCAAAAGGAAAAAGCAAGGCAGAGAGAGAAGGGAAACGATCTCTCCCAAATGATCAGCATGGAAGGGGTCATGAAGGCAGTTAAATGTCATAGCACTGTCACAATCTTCTTTTGTATATTTTTGGACCCAGCCTGTATGTTTCCAGAGACCAAATGAGGGGCTATTTGGGGCTCTTATCAACATTTAGCCAAGACAGATTTTCCAGTAAAAAATTACAATGAAATTTCCAAACCATAGTTGTACCAGCAGCAAAGCAGGCCCCACATAACCATAAGTAGTTCCTAGGGATGAGATTATTTCTGCTGCTCCAGGGATCAGAATGCTTTACATATATTAATAACTACTTCTGCTTTCCCTTCCAATTAATGCCTGATTCTGTAGGACAGCTGCTCTGTAAAACATCAGCATTTAGATGATAAACTTCAGATTATTTATTGGTTTATTTTTGAAATGCCTTACATTATAACCCCATTTCACTTTTCATATGCTTTCTTTCCTTCTAAATAAAATCTTGGGTTTGAGTTAATTGAGTTCTAGTAGAGGTAATATGTGGAGAAGGAGCCCCCACCAGTTTTTTTCCACTGGAAAAATGTTAGATAGGGATGTGGGACTTCCAGAATGGCTCTATGGGAAGCTGGTGTGACTCCCCAGTGAAACAACCATTTCACTGGTGAAAATTATTTTTAAAAACAACCATTTAAGGTCTCTGGAGATTTGCCCTCAGGGCATACTGCAAGTAGAGAAACATTTATTCAAAAAAATTTACTAAATCTTGGTAAGAACAGTGAGAGTCTGTGGCATTTGAATCATGATGTGCTCTAATTCCTTGCCCCACCCCCACCAGCTCCATGTCACAGAAGCACTGCTCTCAGCAAGTGTGGCCAAGAAAACAGGGCTCCCATTCCTCTCAGCTTCCAATCTAGGGGCTAAAGTTTCACCTCAAGAGCATCTCTTGTTTCCCCTAGCCAGTATTGCAGAAGCTCTCTTCTGGGTGGTCAAGAGGACTGGACTGCCCTCTCCCACTCAGCCTTAATTCAAAGGGTAGAAGAAACTCTACCTCAGACTCAGCAGGCCAAGAATATTGGGCCCTCAGGCATCCCACCTCAGTTCACTCATAGGAAGATGGAGAAACCTAGGAGAGGCAAGCTAAGACCAGAGGCTACCATCTTCTCCCCAGCACCATTCATAAAGCAGGGAGTAATTCTCCAGGGGAGGAGGGCACAC
Source organism: Bos mutus (assembly GCF_027580195.1). Classification (NCBI taxonomy): domain Eukaryota; kingdom Metazoa; phylum Chordata; class Mammalia; order Artiodactyla; family Bovidae; genus Bos; species Bos mutus. The sequence goes on along the minus strand of NC_091646.1, from coordinate 68,746,165 downwards.
TCTGCACTCCCAGCCTCAGTGAAGTGGTTCAGAGTTTCTACCCAGGGTTGCCAACAGACCATAAAGACAGAGCTCCACAGCACAGTTCTACCTTAATGGGACTGTTTAGAACACAGCATGGAGTTTATGGAGATTTCAGTGGCAAAAAGTTAAGAGGGGGCTGGTAGTTTGATGAAACTAGTATTAATAATAGCAAGAAAAATGGCAGGCCAGCCAAAAGGTTACCAGGAGAAAAGACAGCCAAGAAGACCTCTCTCATGGGATTATTCTCATCCTCGTGGATTTGGAAGGCTGTACACATGCATTTCATGGGAAATAGATGGGGAAACAGTGGAAACAGTGTCAGACTTTATTTTTTTGGGCTGCAAAATCACTGCAGATGGTGACTACAGCCATGAAATTAAAAGACGCTTACTCCTTGGAAGGAAAGTTATGACCAACCTAGATAGCATATTCAAAAGCAGAGACATTACTTTGCCAACTAAGGTCCGTCTAGTCACGGCTATGGTTTTTCCTGTGGTCATGTATGGATGTGAGAGTTGGACTGTGAAGAAAGCTGAACACCGAAGAATTGATGCTTTTGAAGTGTGGTGTTGGAGAAGACTCTTGAGAGTCCTTGGACTGCAAGGAGATCCAACCAGTCCATTCTGAAGGAGATCAGCCCTGGGATTTCTTTGGAAGGAATGATGCTAAAGCTGAAACTCCAGTACTTTGGCCACCCCATGTGAAGAGTTGACTCATTGGAAAAGACTCTGATGCTGGGAGGGATTGGAGGCAGGAGGAGAAGGGGACAACAGAGGATGAGATGGCTGGATGGCATCACTGACTTGATGGACATGAGTCTGAGTGAACTCCGGGAGTTGGTGATGGACAGGGAGGACTGGCGTGCTGTGATTCATGGGGTTGCAAAGAGTCGGACACGACTGAGCGACTGAACTGAACTGAACTGACACATGCACTAGGTTGCAGCTGCTTCAGAAGCAATCAGAGAAGGACATTGAACAAACTTGAAAACACCCCCAAGCCACACACATATAAAGCAGCAAAGGGCACAAGTCTCACTGGCTCAATGCACTCATGCACAATCTCTGACCAGACACTGCTTGAGCCAGAAGTCAGACTTAAAATTAAATCATAACAATCCCCAGTGGTCTGAAAGACTGTGCCCTCTCAGTCCTCCAGAGAGTAATGGAGAAAGTAATTCTAAGCTACTAGGAAGCTGAATGCGGGGCATAATTGTAAACTCCTTGAACTGTCAAAGCAGTCTCCAAGCCATATATACACAATCAACTATAAAGATAGATCAACAGAGATTTTGCCATTTTAAGGACTATGAAAAGAATAAGGAAGAGGGTGAGGGGAAGTTGGAGGAGGAAAATAAAAAAATGAATAGAACCTAAGAGAAATGTACGATACCATTAAGTGCACCAACATAGATATAACAGGAGTACCAGGAGGAAAGGTGACAGAGAAAGGAACAGACGAAATATTCAAGGACATATTGGCTGAAAACAATCCAAAGTTGATGAAAAATATTTATATACACATTCAAGAAGCTTAATGAACTCCAAGTGGGATAAAGACAAATAGATCCTTACCCAAACACATCACAGTTGTTGATATGTTGAAAGGCAAAGAGAACATCTTGAACACAGAAAGAGAAAAAAACTTATCACACACAAGGAAACTCCAGTAAGGGTAACATCTAACTTCTCATCAGAAACAATGTCAGACAGAAGGAGGTGGGATGCCATATTCAAAGTGCTGAAAAACCTTTAAAAATTTAAATCCAACATAACCATCTTTCCAAAAATGAAGGCAAAAAAAAAAAAAAGACATCAGATATTAACTCAAATCCACAGGAAGAAATGAAGAAAAGCAACAATGGTAATTTTAAAAGTTAGCACTTTTAAAACTCTATACATATATTTGTGTTCTCCTTAGGCTTCCCTTGTAGCTCAGTTGGTAAAGAATCTGCCTGCAGTGCAGGAGACCCAGGTTTGATCCCTGGGTTGGGAAGATCCCCAAAGAAATGGCAACCCACTCCAGTATCCTTGCTTGGAAAATCTCATGGACAGAGGAGCCTAGTGGGCTGCAGTTCATGGGGTCACAAAGAGTTAGGCATGACTGAGTGACTAACACTTACTTACTTACTTACTTTCTTCTATGAGCTTCTTTAAAAGATATAAGATTATATAAAGCAATAATTGTAACCATATATGGTGGGATTTATAACATACACACACATAACATGCACAACAATAATAGCACAAATATGGGAGGGGAAGTCATATAAAAAGAATTTTCTGTATCTACTGAAATTAACTTAGTACTAAGAAAATATAGTTTAAAAATCATAAAAGAAATTAAAATGCTACACTAAGAAATATTTACTGCAAAAGAAGGCTGTAAAAGAGGAACAGGGGAACAAAAAGCAAAAATGGCTTAAGGAACCTCTTAGAAACAGAACTAAACTGACAGCAACCAGAAGGAAGGAAATAATAAAGACTGGAGAGGAGACACATGAAGTAGAGAGAAGAAATGCAATAAGAAAAATCAACACATTCAGAAGCTGGTTACTTGAAAAAAATAAACAAAATTGACAAATCTTTAGTTAGATTGATGGAGAGAAAATTAGAAAAGACAACTACTGCTGCTCTAATAGAAATAAAGAGGAAAAATAAGAGAATACTATGAATAATTGTATGATAACAAATTAAATAACCTAAATGAAATGAAGAAATTCTAGAAAAAAAGTTTTAGGACGTCCCTGGTGGCTCAGTAGTCCACCTGCCAATTCAGGAGACATGGGTATGATCCCTGGTCCAGGAAGATCCCACATGCCATGGAGCAACTAAGCCCATGCACTATAACTACTGAAATCTGCATGCCCTATGGCCTGTGCTCCACAACAAGAGAAACCACCACAATAAGAAGCCCACACAAATAGAGAGCAACACCCATTCTGGGCAAGTAGAGAAAAGCTTGTGCAGCAGTGAAGACCCAGCACAGCCATCCCTGCCCGCCCCCCCCCCCAAAAAAAAAAAAAAAAAAGTTTTAAAGCTGACCTAAGAAGAAATAGAAAATCTGAAAAGACTTATAACAAGAGATTGAATTAATAATTTAAAAACTTCCTACAAAAAAGTCCAAGCCCAAATAGCTTCATTGATGAATTCTACAAAACATTTAAAGAAAAATCAAGACCTTCACAAATTCTTCCAAAAAACAGAGGAGAAAAAAACACTTTGAAACTCATTTGTGAGGCCATCATTATCTCAATACCAAAGTCAGATAAAAGCATCATAAGAAAAGAAAACTACAAAAGCCCTTTGAATTATAGATTCAAAAGCCAACAAAATATTAGCAGACCCAATTCATTAACATATAAAAAGAATGATATGCCATGAACATGTGGGATTTACCCAAGAATTTAAAGTTGCTTTAGCATCTGAAAATTAATTGAAATCATTAAAGGAGAAGAGCAACATGACTATTTCAATAGATTCAGAAGAAGCATTTGACAAAACCTAACAACCTATTGTGACTTTGAAAAATCACTCAATATGAGCTGGAGGAACCAACCATTCTGACGTCAGACTACACTACAAAGCTATAGTCATTAAAACAGTATAGTATTGGCACAAAAACAGAAATACAGACCAATGGAACAAGATAGAAAGCCAAGAGATAAACCCATGCACCTATGGGCACCTTATCATTGACAAAGGAAGCAAGAATATACATTGGAGAAAAGATAGCCTCTTCAATAAGTGATGCCGGGAAAACTGGATAGCTACATGCAAAAGAAGGAAACTAGAACACTTTCTAACACCACACACAAAAATAAACTCAAAATGGATTAAAGATTTAAATGTAAGGCCAGAAATTATTAAGTTCTGAGAGGAAAACATAGGCGGTATACTCTTTGACATACATCACAGCAAGATCCTCTTTGATGCACTGCCTAGAGTAATAGAAATAAAAACAAAAGTAAATAAATGGGACTTAATTAAATTTAAAAACTTTTGCACAGCAAAGGAAATAATCAACAAGATTAAAAGAGAACCCTTAGAATGGGAGAAAATAATTGCAAATGAAACAACTGACAAAAAATTAATTTCTAAAATATACAAGCAGCTCATGCAACTCAATACCAGAAAACAAACAACCCAATCAAAAAGCGGGCAGAGGATCTAAACAGACATTTCTCCAAAGAAGACATACAGATGGTCAACAAACACATGAAAAGATGCTCAACGTCACTCATTATTAGAGAAATACAAATCAAAACTACCATAAGGTAATCACCTCATTGGCAGAATGGTCATCATTAACAAAATCTACAAACAATAAATGCCGGAGAGGGTGTGGAGAATAGGGAACCCCCTTGCACTGTCGGTAGGAATGTAAACTGATACAGCCACTATGAAGAACAGTATGGAGCTTCCTTAAAAAACCAGGAATACAACTACCACATGACCCAAGAATCCTACTACTATATACCCTGAGAAAACCATAATTGAAAGAGACACATGTACCCCAATGTTCATTGCAGCACTATTCACAAAAGCTAGGACATGGAAGCAACCTAGATGTCAATTGACAGATGAATGAATACAGAAATTTTGGTACACATATACAATGGAATATTACTCAGCTATAAAAAGAATGCATTTGAGTCTTTTAATTCTTTTAATTCTGTGGATGAACCTAGAGACTATTATACAAAGTGAAGTAAGTCAGAAAGAGAAAGACAAATATTGTATATTAATGCATACATATGGAATCTAGAAAGATGGTACTGATGAACCTATTTGCAGGGCAGCAGCAGAGACAGACATAGAGAACAGACTTGTGGACACAGTAGGGGGAGGAAAGAGCGGGGCAAACTGAGAGAATAGCATGGAAACACATACAGTACCATACGTAAAATAGACAGCAAGTAGCATCTGCTGTGTGACAAAGGGAGCTTAACCCAGTGTTCTGTGACAACCTAGAGGGGTGGGATCAGGTGAGAGATAGGAGGGGTTTTAGGAGGGAGGGGACAAATGTATACCTGTGGCTGATTCATGTTGATGTGTGGCAGAGGCCAACACAATATTGCAGGGTCACTGTCCTCTAATAACTGTATTTTGTTCTATACTTCTACATACTGTATAATTATAAACTTTGATTATTAGTTATTCAAGAACAGTTATATTTTATGAGTATTGTTCAGTTGTCATCACCAATAGAATGATACTCAGATGTGTTCTTTCTATATAACTTTACAAGTAATTTAAAAATGCAAAAAAAATCACTCAATACACTAGGAATAGAAGGAAATTTCCTAAACCAAATAAGGGGTTTCTATAAAAAATACCACAAGTAACATCATAACTAATGTTTCATCAAAAGTGAAAGCTTTTCCCCTAATATGAGGAAAGATGTTTGCTCTTACCACTTCTGTCTATTCAACATTGTAAGGGGGGTGGTTCTAGTCAGGAGAAAGAAAAAAAAGAAAGGAAGGAAGGAAGGGAGAGAGGGAAGAAGGAAGGAAGGAGGGAAGGAAGGGAGAGAGAGTAGGAGGGAAGGAAAGAATAAAAGAAATGAAAGAAACAAAGGGAGGGAGGAAAGAAACAAAAGGCATTCAGATTGGAAAGGAAAAAGTGAAACTATCTCTATTTGCAGATGACGTGATTTCATATGTAGCAAATCCTAAAGAAACCACTAAAAAGCTATTAGAATTATTTCATTCAAGAAGGTTGTAGGATACAAGATCAAAATACACTTATCTTCTTTCTTCAGATGACCAGTATCACACCAGGGACCACCACCTTAAATTTCTAGGCATAGAGAGAGACATATTGCATTGATATTTCCATATCAGCACATATAGAAATAACTCATTATCTTTTAACCCTACCTGGAGAGCATTATACTGTAAGCAAGTTGTTGTTCAGTTGCTAAGTCTTGTCCAGTTCTGCAAACCCATGGACTGCAGCATGCCAGGCTCCTCTGTCCTCTGCTGTCTCCTGGAATTTGCTCAAATTTATGTCCATTGAGTCAACTGTCTCATCCTCTGCTGCCCCCCTCTCCTTTTGCCTTCAATCTCTCCCAGGATCAGAGTCTTTTTCAATGAGGTGGCTCTTCACGTCAAGTAGCCAAAGCTTCAGCTTCAGCATCAGTCCTTCCAATGGATACTCAGGGTCAATTTCCTTTGGGATTGACTGGTTTGATCTCCTTGCTGTCCAAGGGACTCTCAAGAGTCTTCTCTAGCACCACGACTCAAAAGCATCAATTCTTTGGTGCTCAGCCTTCTTTATGGTCCAACTCTCACATCTATACATGACTACTGGAAAAAAACATGCGTTGACTAGATGCTCTCCTGTCGTCAAAGTGATGTCTCTACTTTTTAAAACACTGTCCAGATTTCTCATAGCTTTCCTTCCAGGGAGCAAGAGTCTTCTAATTTCAAGGCTACAGTCATGGTTCACTGTGATTTTGGAGCCCCCAGAATAAAATCTGTCATGGCTTCCACTTCTTCCCCTTCTATTTGCAATGAAGTGATGGGATCAGATGCCATGATCTTAGTTTTTTGAGTGTTGAGTTTTGAGTCAGTTTTTTTCACTCTCCTCTTTCACCCTCATCAAGAGACTCTCTAGTTCCTCTTTGCTTTCGGCCATTAGAGTGGTATCATCTTCATATCTGAGGTTGTTGATATTTCTACTGGCAATCTTGATTCCAGCTTGTGATTCATCCAGCCCAGCATTTCACATGATGTTCTTTGCAGAGAAGTTAAATAAGCAGGGTGACAATATACAGCTTTTCCAATTTTGGAAAAATAACTCCTTTCCCAATTTTGAACCAGTCAGTTGTTCCGTATCTGGTTCTAACTGTTGCTTCTTGACCTGAGTACAGGTTTCTCTGGAGACAGGTAAGGTGGTCCGGTATTCCCATCTCTTGTTGTGATCCACATAGTCAAAGGCTTTAGCATAGTCAATGAAGCAGAAGTCGATCTTTCTGGAATTCCCTTGCTTTCTCCAAGATCCAACGACTGTTGACAATTTGATATCTGGTTCCTCTGCTTCTTCTAAACCCAGATTGAACATCTGGAAGTTCTTGGTTCATGTACTGCTGAAGCCTAGCTCGAAGGATTTTGAACATAACCTTGTTAGCATGTGAACTGAGCACAAATGTACGGTAGTTTGGATATTCTTTGTCATTGCCCTTCCTTTGGGACTGGAATGAAAACTGACCTATTCCATGTACCATATTTTATTTATGGCACCTTGAATGAAAGACATTCAGGTAATTTCCTAGTGTTTACTATTACAAACAATATTGCAATGAATATTTTAAGCATATGTTTATTTCTAATCTGTGTATTCTTAGAAATGAAATTGTTACCTCAAAAGTTATACATTTGTAATTTTGATAGCTATTGCAAAATAGTCCTCCAAACAAAGGAGCTATACCAAGTGACATGCCTACTAACAGCACACTGGAGCACTGGTTCCCATTCTGCACCCCGCCTCCCCCCAGAAATCCTGTCAACACAGAACTATCAAAGCTCTTGATATTGGCTAATCTGATATAATTTGATATTTCACTGTTTAAATTTGCCCATGAGAAACGTTAAGCATCTTTACAGATGTTTTCATTTTTTCTCTTTTTCTTTGAACTTTGCTCCTCTTTCCCTTTCTCAGGTCTTTGGCCTCTGATTTATGGGAATTCTTAATTCATTAAGTAAATTAGCTTTTTGTTGTTATACATATGCTAGTCCACATTTATTAGGTTCCAAAAGCCCCTCCTCCCCTGCTTATTTTTTTAATCATATTTTTTGACATTATTTGTCGGAGAAGGCAATGGCACCCCACTCCAGTACTCTTGCCTGGAAAATCCCATGGATGAAGGAGCCTGGTGGGCTGCAGTCCATGGGGTCTCTACGAGTCAGACACGTCTGAGCGACTTCACTTTCACTTTTCACTTTCATGCATTGGAGAAGGAAATGGCAGCCCACTCCAGTGTTCTTGCCTGGAGAATCCCAGGGACGGGGGAGCCTGGTGGGCTGCCGTCTATGGGGTCACACAGAGTCGGACACGACTGAAGTGACTTAGCAGCAGCAGTGGTATATTTTGCTTTGTAGAAATTTTTAAGTTATATGTTGTCAAATGATTACTATTTTTTTTCTTTAAGTTTGATGGGCTTTATGTATTTCCTAGAAAACCTGCTTTCACAACAAGATTATAAAAGTAAATTCTCCCACGGGTACTTATTTTCATGTTTTGACTTTTTAAAATTTCCATCTTTGAGCCATCTGGAATTTATTTTGATGCAAATTGGGATTTCACTTTATTTTTTTCAAATGGGTAACTAGTTGATCCATCACTATTTATTAAATAACCATCTCATAGGGCTCTGAAATGTCACTTACTTCACCTACTAAATCTCCTCATGCATTGGGGTCTGTTTTGGGACTCTTTTTAAAAAAAATTATTTTTAATTGAAGGATAATTGCTTTACAGTGTTTTGTTGGTTTCTGCCATACATCAACATGAATCAGCAATAGGTATATATATGCCCTCTCCCTCTTGAACCTCTCTCCCACCTCCCATCCCATGCTACCCCTCTGGATTGTCACAGAGCACCAGGTTTGAGCTCCCTGAGTCATACAGCAAATTCCCACTGGCTATCTATTTTACATATGATAATGTATATGTTTCAATGCTACTCTCTCAATTCGTCCCACCCTCTTTTTGTTTTGGGACTCTTATTTTCCATTATTCTGAAGGTTCATTCATGTACCAGAACCAAACTGTTTTTCAAGATTTCAGTATCTAGCACTGCTACTAATACTTGATGTCAGAGAAAAAATCTGCTCTCAGACTTGTACAACAGACATAAATTTGACCATGTGAATCATAAGGCAACCTATTCAGGAATAGAAAGGGCAACCTGTTAATCACTTGGAACTTTCTGCCAGCCAGCCTGGCTCACATTTTTAACATTCACTTACTGGATAAAAGGTCTTCACTGAAGCACACAATGAAGCTCTTGGACCTAGGAGGGCTGAAGAAGCCAGCTAGTCTACCTTTTCCTCTGACAAATGTTCTCATTTCCAGAGAGGTTGTGACTTCTCTGAGTCCCACACTGCCACACTGACCTTCGGATCATGGAGGTACAGGCACAAGCCTGCCTCTGACCAGGAAGCAGGGCACGTGGGCTCATACTGTGGTCTGATGAAATATTCAGACTGCTTAAAAATGTACCTGGCAAGGACGTCCCTGTTGGTCCAGTGGTTAAGCATCCACCTGCCAACACTGGGGGCATGGATTTGATCCCTGCTCTGGGAAGATTCCACATGCTGCAGGGCAACTAAGTCCACGCAGCACAACTATTGAGCCTGCACTCTAGAGCTTATGTGGGGTTGCAAAGAGTCAGACATGACAGAGCGACTTCACTAGAACTCATGTGCCACAACTACTGAAGCCTGCACATCTAGAGCCCGTGTTCTGCAACAAGAGACAGCACCACAATGAAAAGTCTGCACACTGCAACTACAGAGTAGACCCCACTTGCTACAACTAGCGAAAGCCCATGTGCAGCAATGAAGACCCTGTATGGCCAAAACTAAATAAATCGAACTTGCTACTGAGGCCTAGTAGAATTATATTATATACCTTATATATATTGCAAATATGATTTTAACCCAGATCTCTTGATTTTGAATCCTTGCAGAACAAAATATAAATACGATAAATCTTGACACTATAGAAATACAGAAGTTGAGGCTTAAAAAATGGGCGGGAGAGGTGGAAGTTTGAATAGTAATGTTAGCGTCTTTAACACAAAAAGTAAAAAGAGAGCGGCTGTCCATGGACTAGGCAATAGAAATTTCAGTATAACATTTAAAGTCAGTAGGTAATCATTGTTAAGAGGGGGAGGGATAAATTGGGAAATCAGGATTGACATGTACAAAACACCATATATAATATAGATAATAAGGACCTACTCTATAGCACAGGGAACTCTATACAATTCTCTGTAATGGCTTATATGGAAAAAGAATCTAAAACAGAGTAGATACATGTATATGTATAACTGATTCACTTTGCTGTATGCCTGAAACCAACACAACATTGTAAATCAACTATATGCCAATAAAATTCCAAAAAGAAAAATGTACCTGGCCAGCAATGGCTACCACTAGCTTTAGGAAGTGGTTGACTAAACCCATACTTAGATTGCTGCTGTTAGAGGCAGAACTGGAATTGACCAGTAGAGATAGCCCTGACCCAGTTGATAGAAGATGAATAAACAAAAATCTGCTGTATACACTAGCATGAGCCGTCTGAAAATGAAATTCAGAAAACACTTCCATATATAAGCACATCAAAAAGAATAAAATACTTGGGAATAACCTTAACAAAAGAAGTAAACTTTCACACTCCAAAAACTACAAAACACTGTTAAAATAAATCAAAGAAGATATAAATAAATGAGAAGACAGTCTATGTTCACTTACCGGAAGACATAATATTGTTACATGTAAGTAAGTAAGTGTTAGTCGCTCAGTCGTGCCCGACTCTTTGCGACCGCATGGACTGTAGCCCACCAGGCTCCTCTGTCCATGAGATTTTCCAGTCAAGGATACTGGAGTGCGTTGCCATTTGCTTCTCGAGGGGATCTTCCAACCCAGGGATGTACTACTTCCCAAATTAATCTGTAGAATCATTGCAATTCTTATGAAAATCACAGCTGTCTTTTTTCTTTTTTGTGTAAATTGACAAGGTGATCCTACAGTACATACAGGAATGAAAAGGACCTAGAATAGCCAAAACATTCTTGAAAAAGAGCAGCAAAGTTGAAGGAGTCATACTTCCCAATATCAAAACTTACTACAAAGCTACAATAATTAACCTACTGTGGTACTAGCACAAGACTAGATATAGATCAATTGAACAGAACTAATCGATTATACATAAAATCAAAATTTCTGGCCAACTGATTTTGGACAAATATACCCAGATAATTCAATGGGGAAACAGTGGTGCTAGGACAACTAGATAGCTACAGGCAAAAAAATGAAGCTCAACACCTGTCTGATATCATATACAAAAAATTAACTCAAGATTATAGACTAAATGTAAAAGTTAGAAGTTTAAAACTCTTAAAACACAGAAGTATACCTTCAGGATATTGGGTTAAGCTATTTTTTTTCTTACATAAGACACTAAAAACCACAAGTGAAAGAAGAGAAGAATGACAAGTTGAACTTCATCAAAATTGAAAACTTTTGGATTTTAAGGAACACCATCAACAAAATGTAAAAGCAACCTACGTACATAAATATTCATAGCAGCATTATTTGCAATATCCAAAAAGTTGGAACAATCCAACTGTCAATCAACTGGTAAATGCATTAATGAAATGTAGTATATCTATACAATAAAAAATTAAACTTGGCAATAATGCAAAATGAAGTGGAATGACAACTTCAAGCATGACAGTATAAGAACCTCTGTAAACACACTCCACAGCAAAAATGGTGGAATTTCTTTTTAAAAAAATCATTGATTTCTGGTTTCCAGTCTGGCATCTAACTCTTTCCTAACAAGTAAAAAGAAAATCCAACTGAAAATCAGTTTATTCAAACTGAAAAGCAACTCTTTTATCCACCAGAGAACTGAGGTCACAGAGAAAATTTCTGCCCCTCAAATTAGATATACAGACAAGCAGAGACAGAGAATCACAACTTATGGGAGCAGAAACCAGAACTGGGGTAGGAAAATCCGAACTGTACAGTAGTACCCCCAGGATTCCCAGTGGATTCCTTAAACTGAAGACAGCACCAAGCCCTATATGTGCTACGTGTTTTCCTACACATCCATACCTATGATAAAGCTTAATTTATAATTAGATGCAGTAAGAGATTAATAACAATGACTAATAATAAAATAGAACAATTATAACAATATTCTGTAATGAAAGTCATGTGAATGTGGTCTGTCTCACTCTCTCAAAACATCTTATTGTACAAATGTAATGCCTTTTCCATCTTAACTAAGCACTCATCATGCACTGTGGCTATAACTTTTGCAGTCTGAGGTACAACAGCAAAACTAGCACACATTTCTTTATCCTTCATCACAATTTCATGGATAGGAGATTTGTTCTTACTGTAGGTCCTAGCAATCTTGCAAATGATTTTTTTTTCCTTATTAAGTTGAGAAGAGAACATGAACATTTTCACTTAACGGAAGCACTTTATGACTCTTCTCTGGCATATCCAAATTGCCAGCATCACTACTCTTGCACTTTGGGGCCACTAACAAGTAAAATAAGGGTTACTTGAACACAAACACTGTGATACTGTATCAGTAGATCTGATAACCAAGATGGCTGCTAAGTGACTAATAGGCAGGATACACTGGATTAAAGGATGATTCACATCCTGGGTGAGACTGAGAATACCGTTGTGAGATTTCGCCATGCTACTCAGAGTGGCGTACAATTTAAAACTTATGAACTGTTTATTTCTGGAATTTTCCACTTAATATTTTTATGCCACGGTTTACTGTGGGTAAATGAAACCACAGAAGGAAAAACCACAGATGGGGGGAACAATTATAATTGATGAACTGCTGGAGGCCCAGTGTGGACAAGTCTGCAAGTTAAAAACTCCAAGGGAACCCAGTCATACAAAAGGCCTCTCACTTTTAATAGTTTTACCTCTAGGAGCTCTACCATATTCTTATAGTGAAGATCAGAAAAAAAAAAAAATCCCCTTGTGCTTTCAGCAGGGCAAGGAAAAATGGAAACATTTTGAAATATGCTAAACCACTCTATTCTTCTTAATAAAGTCTTTTCTCAGGAGAAACTATTTTGTGTGCATGCATGCTAAGTTGCTTCAGTTGTGTCTGATTCTTTGCCACCATATGGACTGTAGCCTGCAGGCTCCTCTGTCCACGGGATTCTCCAGGCAAGAATACTGGAGTGGGTTGCCATGCCCTCCTCCAGGGGATCTTCCTGACCCAGAGATTGAACCCACTTCTCTTAAGTCTCTTGCATTGGCAGGCAGGTTCTTTACCACTAGCTCCAAGTTAGGCTTCAACAGTATGTGAACGAGAACTTCCAGGTATTCAAGCTGGATTTAGAAAAGGCAGAGAAACCAGAGATCAAATTGCCAACATCCGTTGGATCATAGAAAAAGCAGAGACTTCCAGAAACACTCCTGCTTCACTGACTACGCTAAAGCCTTTGACTATGCAAATTACAACAAACAGTGGAAAATTCTTAAAGAGATGGGAATATAAGACCACCTTACCTGCCCCCTGTGAAACCTATACGCAGGTCAAGAAGCAACAGAACCGCACATGGAATAATGGACTGGTTCAAAATTGGGAAAAGAGTATGTCAAGGCTGTATATTGCCATCCTGCTTATTTAACTTAAATGCAATGGCAACCCACTCCAGTGTTCTTGCCTGGAGAATCCCAGGGACGGGGGAGCCTGGTGGGCTGCCATCTATGGGGTTGCACAGAGTCAGACACGACTGAAGTGACGCAGCAGCAGCAGAGTACATCATGCAAAATGCTGGGCTGGATGAATCACAAGCTGGAATCAAGATTGCCGGGAGAAATATCAATAACCTCAGATATGCAGATGACAACACCCTTTTGGCAGAAAGTGAAGAGGAACTAAAGAGCCTCTTGATGAAGGTGAAAGAGGAGAGTAAAAAAGTTGGCTTAAAACAACATTCAAAAAACTAAGATCATGGCATCCAGTCCTATCACTTCACGACAAATAGATGGGGAAACAATGGAAACAGTGACAGACTATCACTGTTTTCTTGGGCTCCAAAATCACTGCAGATGGTGACTGCAGCCACAAAATTAAAAGACCCTTGCTCCTTGGAAGCAAAGCTATGACAGACCTAAACAGTTTGTTAAGAAGCAGAGACATTACTTTGCCAACAAAGGTCCACTTAGTCATAGCTATGGTTTTTCCAGTAGTCATGTATGGATGTGAGAGCTGTTCCACAAAGAAGGCTGAGCACCTAAGAATTGATGCTTTTGAACTGTGGTGTTAGAGAAGACTCTTGAGAGTCCCTTGGACTGCAAGGAGATCAAACTAGCCAATCATAAAGGAAATCAGTCCTGAATATTCATTGGAAGAACAGATGATGAAGCTGAAGTTCCAATATTTTGGTCACCTAATGTGGAGAGTCAACTCATTGGAAAAGACCCTGATGCTGGGAAAGATTGAAGGCAGGAGGAGAAGGGGACAATAGAGGACAAGAAGGTTGGATGGCATCACTGACTCAATGGACATGAGTTTGAGCAGGCTCTGGGAGATGGTGCAGGACAGGAAAGCCTGGCATGCTGAAGTCCATGGGGTTGCAAAGAGTCAGACATGATGAGCAACTGAACAATGACGTGGGAAGACCAGAGTCTAATCTTCTGGGATTTTATTAGAGCCTAATGAACCTAGAGGAAAGGAAATATCCAACTTCAGCTCCATAATGATTAAGGGGTCAATTCTCCAAGAAGTTCCCAGTCCAGGAGAACAAGCTCACTAAAAAGCTGATACCTAATCACAGGACTATATAACACTCCCCCTCCTCCTACCCCTTATCACTACTTTACTGAAGACCTATTTACCACAGTTCTTTTAACCTGGTACACCATGTCCACCTTATAACAAAAAAATTGCAGGACATACTAAAAGGTGGAAAACACTGACCGAAGAGAAAAAGCACTGACTGAAGAGAAAAAAGCAAGCGTCAGAACCAGACTCAGATATGGCAGAGATGTTGGAATTATCACACTGAATTTAAAAAGACTACAATTAGTATATTAAAATGTTCTAAGGAAAAAAGTAGACAACATGCAAGAACAGATAGGTTACAAAAGTAGAGAGGTGGAAATTCTAAGGAAGAACTAAGCAGAAATGCTAGAGACCAAAAACTCTGTAACAAAAGTGAAGAATACTTTTGTTAGGTTCATTATTAGACTGGACAGAGTGAGAAAAGAATCTTTGAACTTGAGGATATATCAACAGAAACTCCTAAAACTGAAAAGCAAAGAGAAAAAAGACTGAAAAAAATCAAAATATAATATCCAAGAATTGTGGTACAACTACAAAAGTTGTAACATACATGTAATGGGAATACCAGAAGGAGAAGAAAGATAGAAAGGAATAGAAGCAATATTTGAAGCAATAATGTCTGAGAGTTTCTTCCAAATAAATGTCAGACACAAAACCATAGATCCAGGAAGCTAAGCAAATGCCAAGCAAGATAAATTATCCCCCAAACCTACACCTAGGTATATGATATTTAAATTGTAGGAAATCAAAGATAAAGAAAATAATCTTGAAAAAACCAGAGGGAAAAAACACCTTACCTGTAGAGGAGCAAAGATAACAATTATATTGACTTCTCAAAGACCATGCAAGGAAGAAAGGAGTGGAGTGAAATATTTAAAATGTTGGGAGAAAAAAAATTGAACTAGAATTCTATACCTATGAAATTATCATTCAAAATGGAGAAAGATTTTCTCAGAAAAACAAAACTTGAGAGAATTTGTTGCCAGTAGATCTGCCTTGCAAGAAATGTTAAAATAAGTTATTCGGGAAGAAGGAAAATGATATAGATCAGAAAGTTAGATCTACATAAGAAAGATAAGCATTATAGAATAAATAAGTGAAGGCAAAATAAAATTTATATTTTTCTTATTCTTAATTAACAGAAGTTTGTTCAAAATAACAATGGCAACAATGTATTCAATTACATATACATGTGGGTGTCCTGCTTAGTTGTTCAGTTGAGTCCTACTTTTTGCAACCCTAAGGACTGTAGCCCACCAGTCTCTTCTGTCCATGGGATTCTCCAGGCAAAAATAGTGGAGTAGGTTGTCATTTCCTCCTCCAGGGGATCTTCCTGACCCAGGGATCAAATCCTGTCTCCTGCATCTCCTTGCATTGGCAAGCGGATTCCTTACCACTGAGCCACCTGAGAAGCCCATTCAATTATGCATAAATATTCATGTATAAATGAAATGAATAACAGAAATGAAACAGGGACAGAAGAGAGGAATTAGAAATATTTGTTGTTATAAGGTACTTGCATTACCCATGAAGTACTATAGTGTTGTTTGAAAGTGGACTTGGGTCAGTCATTAATGTCTATTACAAACTCTAAAATGTAAAAAAAGTTTGATATTCCATGATATGCTAATACAGAAAATGGAATCATATAAAATGTTCAACTGAAACCACAAAAGGCTAGAAAAGAGAAGACAAAAATAGAAACAAGAAACAAGGACAGCAAGTAGAAAACAGTAACAAATATACTATCTATTTCTCCAGCTCTGTCAATAATCACATTTAACATCAATGGTGTAAATACATCAATTAAAAGATAGAGATTGTCAAAACAGATCAAAAAACAAGACCCAACCATATGTGAGGCAAAAACTGATAAAACAGCAGGGGAAAATAGATGAATCCACCATTATGGTTAGAGACTTCAACATCCCTCTATTAGAAATGGACAGATCTAGTAGGCAGAAAGTAAGGACATAGTTGAACTCAACAGCACAATCAATCAACTGAATAAAGTTGGAATCTATAGACTACAGACTACTTCATCCAATTGCAGCAGATTACACAATCTTCTGAAGCTCACATGGAACATTTGCCAAGATAGACTTCACTCTGGACCATAAAACACATGTTAAGTTTAAAAGAGTAAAAAATCATATAATGTCTGCTGTCAGACCACAATGAAACTGGAAATCAGTAACAGAAGTTTCTGCAAATTACATCTAATAAATGATACATATACACATATGTATATACACAGTGGTTTAACTATATAGCTGTCCATCTAAATAAAAAGTGTTTTTTTAATTAATAAATAAAATAAAATAAATAATCTATGCTTCTACCTTAGGAAACTAGAAAAAGAAGAGCAAATTAAATACAAAGCAGAAGAAAATAAATGATAAGAAACGAGCTGCCAGTCCAGGTTCGATGCACGATACTGGATGCTTGGGGCTAGTGCACTGGGACGACCCAGAGGGATGGTATGGGGAGGGAGGAGGGAGGAGGGTTCAGAATGGGGAACACATGTATACCTGTGGCGGATTCATTTTGATATTTGGCAAAACTAATACAATTATGTAAAGTTTAAAAATAAAATAAAATTAAAAATTAAAAAAAATTATAGCAGAAATAGACAAAACTGAAAATAACAAGTCATTAATAAAACCAAAAGTGACTCTCTGAAAAGATCAGTAAAATCAACAAATCTCTAGCCAAGTTAATTAAGAAAAAAATAGAATGAAGACACAAATTACTAATATCAGAAAGGAGAGGTGACATAACTACAGATCCTATGGGCATCAAAAAGATAATAAATGAATGCTATTAACAACTTTATTTCCACAAATTTGATAACCTAGATGAAACAGACCAATTTCTTGAAAGATACAATGTGCCAAAACTCACACAAGCAGAAATAGATAATCTGAATAGGCCTATATTGATTAAAGAAATTGAATCAGTAATTAATAGCCTTCCAAAACAGAAAGCACCAGACCCAAATAGATGGGTTCACTGGTGAGTTCTATCAAACATTTAAGGAAGACATTATATCAATTTTCTACAATCTGTTCCAGAAGATAGGAAAGAAAATACTTAACTCATTCTATGAGGCCAGCACTACCCTAATACTAAAACCAGACAAAAACACAAGAAAAGAAAACTGCAGATCAATATCTCTCATGAACACAGATGCAAAAATTCTCAACAAAATATTAGCAAATTGAATACAATGTATACAATGTATACAATGTATACAATGAATTACATATTACAACCAACAGGAATTATCTCAGTTATGTAAGGCTGGTGCAACATTTAAAAATCAATTAATATAATCCATCACATGAATAGGTCAAAGAAAAACTATATGGTCATGTCAATAGATGCAGAAAAGCATTTGACGAAATCCAACACCCATTCATGATATAAACTCACATCAAACTAGGTATAGAGGGGAATATCCTCAACTTGATAAAGAACATCTACAAAAAGCTAATATCATACTTAATGGTGAGAAATTCTAAGTTTTCCCAATAAGATCAGGAACAAGGTAAAGAAATACTTTCTCATCGGTCTTCTTCATCACCATACTAGAAGTTTTAGTCAACAAAGTAAGATGAGAAAAGGAAATAAAAGGTATACAGATTGGGCAGGAAATAAATAATATAAATAAATTAATATTTTATTGTCTGTACACAAATTACATGATTGTCTATGTAGTAAATCTAAAAGACTTGACAATCTCTTGGAACTAATAAACAATTATAGGAAGGTTACAGAATACAAGGTTAACATACAAAGGTCAATTGCTGTCCTATATAGTGAATAATGAACAAGTGAAATTTGAAATTAAAAATATAATACCTTTTATATTAATACTCTTCAAAATTAAATAATTAGGTATAAATCTAATAATAGATGTATAATATTTTTAGGAGGAAAACTACAAAACTCGGATGAATGAAATAGAAGAACTAAATAAATGGAGAGATAGTCCATGTTCATAGATAGGAAGGCTCAATATTGTCAAGATGTTAGTTCTTCCCAATTTGATGTATAGATTCATGCAATCCCAATCAAAATTCCAGCAGGTTAATTTGTGAATATCAACAAACTCAGTCTTAGTTTATACAGAGAGGCAAAAGACTCAGAATAGCCAATACAATACTGAAGGGAAAGAACAAAGTTGAAACACTGACATTACCCTATTTGAAGACTTATTACAAAGCTATGGTAATCAAGACAGTGTAGTATTTGTGAGAGAACAGAAAAACAGATCAATGGACAAGATTAGAGAGCCCAGAAATAGATCCAAATAAATATGGCTAATTGATCTTTGGCAAACGAACAAAGGCAATAAAATGGAGCAAAGATAGTCTTTTCAACAAATGGTGCTGGAACAACTGGACATTCACATGCATAAAAATGAATCTAGATACAGACCTTACACCTTCACAAAAATTAACTCAAAATGAGTCACACAGATCTAAATGTAAAACACAGAAGTATCAAACTGCTAGCAAGTAACATAGGTGAAAATCTAGATGACCTTGAGTATGCTGATGACTTGTAGATAGAACACCAAAGGCACAATTCATAAAAGAAATCATTAATAAGTTGGATTCCATTAAAATTAAAAACCTCTACTCTGCAAATGACAATGTAAATAGAATGAGAAGACAAGCCATTGACTGGAAGAAAATAGTTGTAAAAGGACCGCTATCCAAAATATACAAAGAAGTCTTAAAACTCAACAAGTAAACAAATCGATTAAAAAATGGGTCATAGACCTTAAGAAATACCTCAGCAAAGAAGATATACAGATGGCAAACAAGCATATTAACAGATGCTCCACATCATATGTCATAAAGAAAATGCAAGTTAAAATGAGTTAATATATGCCCACAGTTCAGTTGCTCAGTCGTGTCCAGCTCTTTGTGACCCCATGAACCGCAACACTCCAGGCCTCCCTGTCCATCACCAACTCCCAGAGTCCACCCAAACCCATGTCCATTGATTCAGTGAGGCCATCAAACCATCTCATCCTCTGTTGTCCCCTTTTCCTTGTGCCCTCAGTCTTTCCCAGCATCAGGGTCTTTTCCAATGAGTCAGCTCTCCGCATCAGGTGGCCAAAGTATTGGAGTTTCAGCTTCAACATCAGTCCTTCCAATGAACACCCAGGACTGATTTCCTTTAGGACGGACTAGTTGGATCTCCTTGCAGTCCAAGGGACTCTCAAGAGTCTTCTCCAACACCACAGTTCAAAAGCATCGATTCTTCGGCACTCAGCTTTCTTTATAGTCCAACTCTCACATTCACACATGACTACTGGAAAAACCATAGCCTTGACTAGACGGACCTTTGTTGACAAAGTAATGTCTCTGCTTTTTAATATGCCCACAAGAATGGCCAAAATTCAGAACACTGACAACACCAAATATTGACATGGACATGGAGCATCGGGAACTCTTATTCACTGATAGTGGAAATGCAACATCATAGAGCCGCCTTTGAAAGACAGTTTGCTGGTTTCTTACAAAACTAAACATGGTCTTACCATACAACCCAGTAATCATGCTTCTTGGTATTTACCCAAAGAGGCTGAAAACCTTTGTTCACACAAAAACTTACATATGGATATTTATAGCAGCTTTATTCATAACTGTCAAAGCTTGGAAGCAACTAAGATGTTCTTTAGTAGGTGAATAGGCAAGTACAGTGAGGTACCAACCAGACAAGGAAATATTCAACACTACAAAGAAATGAACTGCTAAACCTTAAAAAGACATGAAGGAACCTTAAATGCATATTAAAAAATGAAAGAAGCCAATCTGAAAAGCCTACATATCATATAATTCAACTATATGATGTTCTGGAGAAGGCAAAACTATGGAGACAGTAAAATGATCAGTGGTTTACAAGAGGTTGGGGTAGTGGGTTAGAGAAAGGATAAATAGGCAGAGAAACAGGATTTTTCAGGCAGTGAAAATAATCCATATGATGCTACAATGATGGATTCATGTCATTATACATTTGTCCAAACCCATAGGATATACAGCAAGAGTGAATCCTAATGTAAACTATGGACTGGGTAATTATGATGTGTTAATATAGGTTCATCAGTTGTAACAAATGTATAGCTCTGGTGGAGGCTGTTGATAATGGGAAAGGCTATGCATGTGCAGAGGGTGTATTGGAAATCTCTGTATCTTCCTCCCAATTTTTCCATGACTTTAAAACTGCTCTAAAAATAAAGTCCTGGACATGGTCTTCAAGGTATACAGCAAATGAAAAACATTTAATCAAGAAAATCTGCTAAATTTCTATAAGAAGAGTGAGACCTTGGGGTACTTGAAACAAGATTCACTCCCTCTCTCCTCCCTCCCCACACATAACGATAGAAACTCTACTCCATACTGTTGCAGCCAGGAACACAGGGCTCCTTCTTCTTCAGCTCCTGGTTGAAGGGCTATTTTCCTGGGAAGAGCAAGACATCCACATTTCTTATCCTGCACCCAGATAACTGTTGGCGAGGCTGATTTCCAGGTCAGTGAGTCTGAGAGGAGGGGATTCCCTTCCTCCACTTATGAGATAGAGGTTCTAACTGAGATGCACCACTGAGAATACTAGGGCCATGATCATTCTTTGATCTGCCTGGTGGGACAGAGGAACCATGTCAAGAGAGGCAAGCCAAGGAGATCTGGAACTGCTGCCTTTCCCTCCACTGAGCACTCAGCTCCTAAAGTGGGGATGTCATTCAGAAATGTGCCATTGTCTCTGACTGCAGCACCAGTACTGTGGCTCAGAGACTGCCCTAGGGGAGAATCAGGCCACAAAATAGAGACCTCTAAATCCCTCCCAAAGGAATACCTTATTTGCAACTGTGTGGAGAAGTTCAAGCCCAAGTGCACTTTCAAAAAGAGTGGTTATTGTTGTTCAGTCGGTAAGTCATCTCTGATTCTTTGCGACCCCATGGACTGTAGCATGCCAGGCTTCCCTGTCCTTCACTATCTCCTGGAGTTTGCTCAAACTCATGTCCATTATTGAGTCAATGATGCCATCCAACCTTCTCGTCTTCTGTTGCCCCCTTTTCCTCCTGCCCTTAATCTTTCCCAGCATCAGAGTCTTTTCCAATGACTTGGCTCTTTGCATCAGGTGGCCAAAGTATTGGAGCTTCAGGTTCAAAAACAGTGAAGGCTGTGGTGGTGAAGGGCAATTGTTAAGAGAAGAAAAGATTCATTGGAGATATATGCTAAACTATAGACAGGCTAGCTCACTAGAGAGAAACAAGGAAGGAGACAGCTGAGAAAAGCCCTCCTGGATCATAACAAATCATAAACTCTGATCTAGGAAACTGTCACTTCAAAGGAGCCCAGATTTGATTAGATCAATCTGTGGAGCAATTTATGCCCTAGGGGATTTTTGAAACAACAGAACAATCAGCTGACAATTAGTAGAGTTTAACAGCTGGGAGTGGTCAGTAGAAGAGACAAATGGAACCCTGATAAAACCCAGAATGTCTTTGGGCATCCTAGGGCTATGCCTTCTGAGGAAAATCATAGCTGGGAGTATAGGGGGATTAGACATCACTAAAGTAATCCAGTCAGTGACTTTCAAACAATTAAACAAGCAAGTAACTTAAATAAGCCCTGGAGTGGGGGTGGGGAGACTGGTACCCAGAATTGCTATAACATGCTATCTAAAATGTTACAGTTTACAGCAAAAAGTATGAAACATGTAAAGAAACAGGAAAGAAGGATCCATACACCAGGAAAAATTAAGCAACAGAAACTACCTGTAACAATAAGCAGATGTCAGATTTAATAGGCAAAGACTTCAAAGGAGCCATTATAAATATGCTCAAAGAATTGAACAAAATTATGAATGAATAAGTAAAAAAATCTGACAGCAATGTCATAGTAAGGTGTATTAATAAAGAGACAGAAATTATTGAAAAGAACCAAATGGAAATTCTGGAGTTAAAAAGTACAATAACTCAAATGGAAAAAAAAGGGAGATCTGGTTTGCTGTATCAAAGTACTGAAACCTAGCAGGACACTATGGAGTTCCTGGGCATGAAATCCTTTCTGTCCTCCATTTCTTGTTTGTAGGAAACAGATTCTAGTCCCCATGACCTTCCCTGAGTTCCAATGGGCAGTTTAGAAGAGCTGCTAATCAAGGCAGGAGCAGCCAAGAAACCACCTGAGGCAAGATTAAAGGAAACAGAAGTTTATCAAAGAAGATCACCTGAGACCAGATTAGAGAAGTGCAGGCCCTGCATACACTATCATCTTGTCAGCAACCCCACTCTTGAACTATTGCTGTAGAACTCCTCATCAAATCCTCCAGGGTTGGTACATATAGTTTTTGAGGGGCAGGAATCTGCTGTATCCCTCTTTGCCTGGCAAAGCAATAAATTTATTCTTTTCTGCTTTACCAGAAACTCTGAAATTCAATTTAGCACTGGTGCAGAGGCTGAGTTTTTGGCATCAGTACCAAAAACTGGATGGCTTAAAAAAAAAAAAACCAAATTTGTCTCATATTTCTGTAGGCTAGAAGTTTAAAATCATGGTATTGGCAGGGTCATGCTCCCCCTGAAGCCTCCAGGTATCCTTGACTTTTCCAGTTTCTGGTAGTTCTTGGCATTCTTTGGCATGTGGCAGCATTACTCCAATCTCTGCCTCCATTTTCACATGGCTGTCTTCCCTCTTTGTATCTGTGTCCAAATATCTCTCTTCTTAAAAGGATACTGATGCTGAAAACTCAGCCTCTGTGCATCATTGCCAAATTGAATCTCAGAGAGTTTCAGATGAAGTACAAAGCTCTATTGCTTTGCCAGGCAAAGGGGGACACAACAGGCTCCTGCCCTGAAAAACTATATGTCCCAATCTGGGAAGATTTGATGAGGAGTTTTATAGCAATGGTTCAAGGGCAGAGTTGTTGATAAGGATTATAGTATGCACAGGACCTGCCCTCCTTTAATCTGGCCTCAGGTGGCCTCTTGCTGAGTTTCTTGAAGTTATCTTCTATGATCTTCTCTAGAATAAAGAATACTAACATCTTCCTTTGTTGGAGGTTTTAGTTCTATAAACTCAGTCTGACTCTTTGCGACCCCATGGATAATACCATCCATGGAATTCTCCAGGCAAGAATATTGGAGTGGGTAGCCTTTTCCCTTCTCCAGGAGATCTTCCCAACCCAAGGATCAAATCTGGGTCTCCCACACTGCAGGCGGATTTTTTACCAGCTGAGCTATCAGAGAGCCTCTTGATGAAAGTGAAAGAGGAAAGTGAAAAAGTTGGCTTAAAACTCAACATTCACAAAATTAAGATCATGGCATCCAGTCCCATCACTTCATGCCAAATAGATGGGGAAACAATGGAAACAATGATAGACTTTATTTTGGGGGGCTCCAAAATGACTGCAGATGGTGACTGCAGCCATGAAATTAAAAGACGCTTGCTCCTTGGAAAAAAATCTATGACTAACCTAGACAGTGTATTAAAAAGCAGAAACATTACTTTGCCAACAAAGGTCTGTCTACTCAAAGCTATGGTTTTTCCAGTAGTCATGTATGGATGTGAGAGTTGGACTATAAAGAAAGCTGAGTGCAGAAGAACTGATGCTTGTGAACTGTGTTGGGGAAGACTCTTGAGAGTCCCTTGGACAACAAGGAGATAAAACCAGTCAATCCTAAAGGAAATCAGTCCTGAATATTCATTGGAAGGACTGATGCTAAAGCTGAAACTCCAATACTTTGGCCACTTGATGCGAAGAACTGACTCACTGGAAAAGACCCTGATGCTGGGAAAGATTGAAGATGGAAGGAGAAGGGGACGACAGAGGATGAGATGGTTGGATGGCATCACTGACTTGATGGACATGAGTTTGAGTAAGCTCTAGGAATTGGTGATGGACAGGGAAGCCTGGTGTGCTGCAGTCCATGGGGTCGTAAAGAGTTGGACAGTAATGAGCACTGAACTGAACTGTAGTTCCATAAACAGATGACACCACCCTTATGGCAGAAAGTGAAGAGGAACTAAAAAGTCTCTTGATGAAAGTGAAAGAGGAGAGTGAAAAAGTTGGCTTAAAGCTCAACATTCAAAAAACTAAGATCATGGCATCTGGTCCCATCACTTCATGGCAAATAGATGGGGAAACAGTGGAAACAGTGTCAGACTTTATTTTGGGGGGCTCCAAAATCACTGCAGATGGTGACTGCAGCCATGAAATTAAAAGACACTTACTCCTTGGAATGAAAGTTATGACCAACCTAGATAGCATATTCAAAAGCAGAGAGTTACTTTGCCAACAAAGGTTCGTCTAGTCAAGGCTATGGTTTTTCCTGTGGTCATGCATGGATGTGAGAGTTGGACTGTGAAGAAAGCTGAGCGCTGAAGAATTGATGCTTTTGAACTGTGGTGTTGGAGAAGACTCTTGAGAGTCCCTTGGACTGCAAGGAGATCCAACCAGTCCATTCTAAAGGAGATAGGTCCTGGTTGTTCTTTGGAAGGACTGATGCTAAAGCTAAAACTCCAGTACTTTGGCCACCTCATGTGAAGAGTTGACTCATTGGAAAAGACCCTGATGCTGGGAGGGATTGGGGGCAGGAGGAGAAGGGGACGACAAAGGATGAGATGGTTGGATGGCATCACCAAGTCCATGGACACGAGTTTGAGCAAGCTCCAGGAGTTGGAGATGGACAGGGAAGCCTGACGTG
The DNA here is from genome assembly GCF_027580195.1 of Bos mutus. Taxonomy (NCBI): domain Eukaryota; kingdom Metazoa; phylum Chordata; class Mammalia; order Artiodactyla; family Bovidae; genus Bos; species Bos mutus. The sequence continues at coordinate 68,720,854 of NC_091646.1, read as the reverse complement.
CTGCATGCAGTCCATGGGGTCGCAAAGAGTTGGACACGACTGAGGGACTGAACTAAACTGAACTGATATACCTTGAGGTGGAACCAGGATCCTGCCCCAAGGCTGTACTATTGTTTCTAGGCTGCTCCTCCCTCGTCTCTGCATCCCCTCCTTTCTCTGACTAGCAACCATTTGAAAGGCTTCCATGCCCAGGAGCCCCTCAGGGTCCTGGTCAGTTTCAATATCAGTCATATTGGATGAGTAATTCCATCCCAAATAAATCACATTCTGAGGTACTGGGGGGTTAGCACTCCAATATATCTTTGTAGGGGACATAATTCAACACATAACAACTGGTAACTATAATTATACAATTATAAAAGACAATTAAAATGCTCATTTGTTCTCCTTTTTTAACTGGTTTTAAAATAAATTATATAAAACAATATGTACATGATGTATTATTTGGGCTGTAACACATAGACAAGGGCTTCCCAGGTGGCACTGGTGGTAAAGAACCTGCCTGCCAATGCACGAGACATAAGAGCCAGGGGTTTGATCCCTGGGTTGGGAAGATCCCCTGAAGGAGGGCACAGCAACCCACTGCAATATTCCTGCATGGCAAATCCCATGGACAGAGGAATCTGGTGGGGTACAGTCCATTGGGTCACAAAGAATTGGACATGACTGAAACGACTTAGCAGCAGTTAGATATAGACAAGTAAAATATTTACCAATAAGACCAGAGAGGAAGTGGGTGGAGTCAAGGCTATATCAGACTAAGGAAAAGACTCAAGATAGAAACTCAGATCCACAAGAACAAATGAATAAAATAAAAAATGTATTAATTTTAAGATTATAAATAAATTTTAGCAAGGAGGTGAATTTGTAAATATGGACTCCATGAATTATAAGAACCAACTGCATATATGAGTTACATTTCTACATGCCACTGGAACTAAGTTAGTATAAATCTGAAGCTGCTTTTGTATGGTAAGCCTGAGAGCAACAATAACTCAAAAATACAGTGTCAAAATCATTTAAGAATTAAAATGCTACATTAGAAAATATGTACTTAATATGAAAGAATGCAATATAGGAGGAATAGAGGATAAAGACATGAAACAAAATACCAAAAACTAAAATGGCAAATGTAAACACAACTATATTGATAATAATATGAAATGTAAATGAATTAAACAATCCAATCAAAAGGTAGAAATTGTCAAACTGGATTAAAAAACAGTATAACAGTGTAACCATATGCTATCACATTTTAAATTTAAAGATGCAAATAGGTTAAAAGTGAAAGGATAGAAATATATATAACATAAACAGTAATTTCAAGAAAGCTAGAATGGCTATATTACTATCAGACAAAATAGACTTTAAAAGGAAAAAAAATGTTACTAGAGATAAGGAGTGGCATTTTATAATAATGAAAGGATCTATCCAGAAGATAAGTAACAACTATAAACATATACACAACTAACAACAGAAACAAAATACAAGAAGCAAAAACTAACAAAAAATGAAGGGAGACAATTCAACAATAACATCGGAGACTTCGATACTCCACTTTTAATAATGGATAGAACTAGGCAGAATATCAACTTTACACCCTAAGCAATAAAAGAGTAAGAGGAAACTTATTCTAGAAAGAAGAACAAATGAGCATTTTAATTGTCTTTTATAATTGTATAATTATAGTTACCAGTTGTTATGTGTTGAATTATGTCCCCTACAAAGATATATTGGAGTCCTAACCCCCAGTACCTCTAGGAAACCCAAAACTAGCAGAAGGAAGGAAAAGTAAAGGTAAGAGAGAGGTAAATGAAGTAGACAATAGAAACATAATAGAATTAATTGCATCAAAAGCTGGTTCTTTGAAAAGATCAACAAACTTCAGCCAGTCTGACTAAGAGAAAAGAGAGAAGACTCAAATTACTAAAATCAGATGTGAAAATGGAGACATTACCACCAAACTTGTAGAAGTAAAAAGAACTATAAGAGAATACTATGAACAAATTGTACATAGTATTCTCTTGCACAGTTGTTACAAATCAGATAACCTAGATGTCATGGACAAATTCTCAGAAACACACAAACTACCAAAACTGACTGAAGAAGAAATTTAAAAATCTGAATAGACTTATAACAAGTAAAGACGTTTCATCAATAATCAAAAAACCTTCCAATAAAGAAAGTCCAGGGCTTCCCTTGTGGCTCAGCTGGTAAAGAAAAGAAAAGTCCAGACCAGATTGTTACACTGGTGAATTCCACTAAACATCTAAGGAAGAATTAACATCAATCCTTCTCAAACTCATCAAAAAGTTAAAGAGGAGGAGGGCACTTCCTAACTCACTCTATGAGGCCAGCATTAGTCTGATTCCAAAGTCAAACACATCACAAGAAAACTACTGACCAAAATCCCTTACATAAATGCAAAAAATCTTCAAAAAAAAAATACTAGCAAACCAAGTCTAGCAGCATAAAGAAAGGATTGTGTACCAGGACCAAGTGAGATTTATTCCAGTAATGTGAGGGTGGCTCCATATATGAAAATTCCTATCATTATAAAACACCAGATTAATACAGAATAAAGGAAATTTGATCATCTCAAATAATGCAGAAAAAAATTCTACACATTTTCATAGTAAGAAACACTCAACAAATGAAGAATAAAAGGGAACTTTTAAAAACAATACAGGGCATATGTGAAAAATGCACAGATAACATTGTATTCAGTGGTGAAAGACTAAAAGCTTTCTTCCCTAGATCAAGAACAAGACAAGGAAGTTCTCTCTTGCCACTTCTATTCAAAGTCATACTGGAAGTTCTAGCCACAGCATTCACGTGAAAAAGAAAAAGAAAAATTCATTGAAATAGGAAAGGAAGAAGTAAAACTATTTTCTTCTCAGATGGCATGATTTTACACATACAAACTCCTTCAAAAAACACCAAAAAAGCTATTAGAGCTTAACAAATGAATTCAGCAAAGTTGCAGGGTACAAGGCCAGCATAGCGAAATCAGTTTTATTTCTATACATTAACAATAAACAATCCAAAAATAAAATTAAAAAAAATAATTTCATTTATCAAAATCAATAGCATCAAATAGAGTAAAATACTTGGGTATAAATTTAACCAAGGGATTTCCCTGGTGGTCCAGTGGTTAAGAATTCACCTGCTAGAACACTCTTAGACATAAATTGAGACAAGATCCTCTATGACCCACCTCCTACAGTAATGGAAATAAGCAAAAGTAAATAAGTCAGACCTATTTAAACTTAAAAGCTTTTGCACGCAAAAGAAACTATAAACAAGATTAAAAGAAAACCCTCAGAATGGGAGAAAATAATTGCAAATGAAGCAACTGACAAAGGATTAATTTCCAAAATATACAAGCAGCTCATGCAGCTTAATATCAGAGAAACAAACAACCCAATCAAAAAATAGGCAGAAGACGTAAACAGACATTTCTCCAAAGAAGACACACAGATGGCCAATAAACAATGCTCAACATCACTCATTGTTAGAGAAATGCAAATCAAAACTACAATGAGGTATCACTCCACACTGGTCAGAATGCCCATCATTTAAAAAATCTACAAACAATAAATGCTGGGGAGGGTGTGGAGAAAAGGGAGCCCTCTTGCATTGTTGGTAGGAATATAAATTGATACAGCCACTATGGAGATCACTATGGAGATTCCTTTAAAAATTAGGAATAAAACTATCACATGACCCAGCAATCCCACTACTGGGAATATACCCTGAGAAAAGCATAATTCAGAAAGACGCATGTACCCCAATGTTCATTGCAGCACTATTTACAACACCCAGGACATGGAAGCAACCTAGATGTCCACTGACAGGTGAATGGACAAAGTTGTGGTACACATATACAATGGAATATTATTCAGTCCAAAAAAGGAAAGAATTTGAGTAAGTTCTAGTGAGGTGAATGAACCTAGAGCCTGTTATACAGAGTGAATTAAATCAGAAAGAGAAAAATAAATACTGTATATTAACACATATATATATGGAATCTAGAGAGATTCCCAGGAGGCTCAGTGGTAAAGAATCTGCCTGCAGTGCAGGAAATGCAAGAGACTTGGGTTTGAGCCCTGGGTTGGGAAGATCCCCTGGAGGAGGAAATGGCAACCCATTTCAGTATTCTTGCCTGGAAAATCCCATGGATAGAGGAGCCTGGTGGCCTATACAGTCCATGGGGTCGCATAGAGTCAGACATGACTGAGCAATTGAACACACAGAACACACATGGAATCGAGAAAACATGGTACTGATTAACCTATTTGCAGGGCAGGAATAGAGACACAGACCTAGAGAATGGACTTGTTGACACAGCAGGGGAAGGAGAGGGTGGGATGAATTGGGAGAGTAGCATTGAAATATATATATTACCTTATGCAAAATTAATAGCTAGTGGGAAGTTGCTGTATAACACAGGGAGCTCAACTCAGTGCTCTATGACAACTTACAGGAGCGGGACGGGCTGGGGAGTGAGAAGGATGTTCAGGAGGGAGGGGACGTATGCACACTTATGGCTGATTCACATTGTTGTAAGACAGAAACCGACACAACATCGCAAAGCAATTATCCTCCAATTAAAAGTTAAAAAAAAAAACAAAAGAATCTGCCTGCCAATGCAGGGGACAGGGGTTCGATCCCTGGTTCAGGAAGACTTCACATGCCACAGGGCAACTAAGCCCATTTGCACAACTACTGAGCCCCCACTCTAGACCCTGCAAGCTACAACTACTGAAGCCCACACACCCTAGAGCTCGTGCTCCACAACAAAGAGAACCAACCACAAGGAAGAGCCCACACACCACAACTAGGGAGTAGGCCCCACTTGCCACAACTAGAGAAACCTCACAAACCACAACAAAGACCCAGCAAAACCAAAAATCAATCAGCAAATAGGTAAATAAATAAATAAAATTTAAAAAATTTAACCAAAGAGGTGCAAGAGTTATACACTGAGAATTATAAAATGCTGAAGAAAGAAATCAGAGAAGCACAAATAAATGAAAATACATTGTGTGTTCATGGATTGAAAGACAAGATATCAATACTACCCAATGTGACCTGCAAATTCAACACAATCCCTACTAAAATTTCAACAGCTTTTTTTCTTTTGCATAAATAGAAGAGCTAATTCTAAAACTCATAAAGACTTCCAGATAGCCATATCACTCTTGAAAACTAACAGCAAAGTTGGAGGGCTCACTTCCAGATTTCTAATCATATTAGAAAGCTACACTAATCAACACCATACTATACTGGCATGAAGCCAGACATATAGTCAAATGGAATACAATTGAAAGTGCAATAATAAACCCAAACATACATGGACAACTGATTTTAATAAGTGTCACCACCACTCAATAGGATAAATATAGTCTTTTCAACAAATTGTGCTGGAACAACTGTATAGCCACAAGCAAAAGAATAAAGCTGAACTCCTACCTCATGTCATTATACAAAAATTAATTCAAAATGAATTAAAGACCAAAATATGAGAGCTAAAATTATAAAGTTATTACAAGGAAACATAGAGGTAAATCTCCATGATTATGGATTTAGCAATGGATTCTTAAATATGACATCAAAAGCATAAGCAACAAAAGAAATAATAAACTGGACTTGATAAAAAACTTTTTGTGTATCAAAAGTAACCAAAAGAGAGTGAAAGGACAACTCACAGAATGGGGGAAATATCTGTAAGTTATATATCTGATTAGGGTCTAGTATCCAGAATATACAAAGAACAATTACAACTCAGCAATAAAAAGACAAGTCACCCAATTTTAAATGGGCAAATGATTTGAATACATAGTTCTCCAAAAAATATATATATAAATGGCCAACAAACACATGAAAAGATGCTTAACATCATAATTCATTAGGGATATGCAAATCAAAAGTACAATGCCCACAGTTCAGTTCAGTTCAGTCACTCAGTCATGTCTGACTCTTTTCGACCTCATGGACTGCAGCATGCCAGGCTTCCCTGTCCATCACCAGCTCCCGGAGTTTACTCAAACTCATGTCCATTGAGTCGGTGATGCCATCCAACCATCTCATCCTCTGTTGTCCCCTTCTCCTCGTGCCTTCAACCTTTCCCAGCATCAGGGTCTTTTCCAATGATTCAGTTCTTCACATCACATGGCCAAAGTACTGAAGTTTCAGCTTCAACATCAGTCCTTCCAATAAACATTCAGGACTGATCTCCTTTAGGATAGACTGGATCTCCTTGCAGTCCAAGGGACTCTCAAGAGTCTTCTCCAACACCACAGTTCAAAAGCATCAATTCTTTGGACCTCAGCTTTCTTTATACTCCAACTCTCACATGCATACATGACCACTGGAAAAACCATAACCTTGCCTGGAGGGACCTTTGTTGGCAAAGTAATGTCTCTGATTTTTAATATGCTGTCTAGGTTGGTCGTAGTTTTTCTTCCAAGGAGTAAGCATCTTTTAATTTCATGGCTGCAGTCACCATCTGCAGTGATTTTGGAGCCCAAGAAAATAGTCTGCCACTGTTTCCATTGTTTTCCCATCTATTCGCCATGAAGTGATGGGACTGGATGCCATGATCTTAGTTTTCTGAATGTTGAACTTTAAGTCAACTTTTTCACTCTCCTCTTTCACTTACTTTCATCAAGAGGCTCTTTAGTTCTTCTTCACTTTCTGCCATAAGGGTGGTGTCATCTGCATATCTGAGGTTATGGATATTTCTCCCGGAAATCTTGATTCAACCCTGTGCTTCATCCAGTCCAGCATTTCTCATGATGTATTCTGCATATATGGCTCAGACGGTAAAGCATCTGCCTGCAGTGCGGGAGACCCAAATTTGATCCCTGGGTTGGGAAGATCCCCTGGAGAAGGAAATGGCACCCCACTCCAGTACTCTTGCCTGGAAAATTCCATGGACTGAGGAGCCTGGTGGGCTACAGTCCATGGGGTCGCAAAGAGTCAGACATGACTGAGCGACTTCACTCACTTATTCTGCATATAAGTTAAATAAGCAGAGAGACAATATACAGCCTTGACATACTCCTTTTCCTATTTGGAACCAGTCTGTTGTTCCATGTCCAGTTCTAACTGTTGCTTCCTGACCTGCATATAGGTTTCTCAAGAGGCAGGTGAGGTGGTCTGGTATTCCCATCTTTTTCAGTATGTTCCACAGTTTGTGGTGATCCACACATAGTCAATAAAGCACACACAGATGCTTTTCTGGAACTCTCTTGCTTTTTCAATGATTCAATGGATGTTGGCAATTTGATCTCTGGTTCCTCTGCCTTTTCTAAATCCAGCTTGAACATCTGGAAGTTCACGGTTCATGTACTGCTGAAAACTGGCTTGGAGAATTTTGAGCATTACTTTACTAGCATGTGAGATGAGTGCAATTGTGCGGTAGTTTGAGCATTCTTTGGCATTGCCTTTCTTTGGGATTGGAATGAAAACTGACCTTTTCCAGTCCTGTGACCACTGCTGAGTTTTCTAAATTTGCTGGCATATTGAGTGCAGCATTTTCATAGCATCATCTTTTAGGATTTGAAATAGCTCAACTGGAATTCCACTACTTCCACTAGCTTTGTGTGTAGTGATGCTTCCTAAGGCCCACTTGACTTCATACTCCAGGATGTCTGTCTCTAGGTGAGTGATCACACCATCGTGACTATATGGATCAGCAAGATCTTTTTTGTATGGTTCTTCAGTGTATTCTTGCCACCTCTTCTTAACATCTTCTGCTTCTGTTAGGTCCATAGCATTTCTGACCTTTATTGAGCTCATCTTTGCATGAAATGTTCCCTTAGTATCTCTCATTTTCCTGAAGAGATCTCTAGTCTTTCCCATTCTATTGTTTTCCTCTATTTCTTTGCACTGATCACTGAGGAAGGCTTTCTTATCTCTCCTTGCTATTCCTCGGAACTCTGCATTTAAATGGTTATATCTTTCCTTTTCTCCTTTGCTTTTCTTCTTTTCACAGGTATTTGTAAGGCCTCCTCAGACAGCCATTTTGCTTTTTTTGCATTTCTTTTTCTTGGGGATGGTTTTGATCCCTGTCTCCTGTACAATGTCATGAATGTCCATCCATAGTTCATCAGGCACTCTATCAGATCTAGTCCCTTAAATCTATTTTTATTTTTCACTTCCACTGTAACAATGCCCATACGGATGGTTATAATCAAAATAAAACTCAGTAGCATGTATTGAAAAGGAGACAGAGAAATAGCACAGCCACTTTGGAAAACAGTTTGGCAGTTCCTTGAAAGATTAGTTACCACATAACCCAGAAATTCCACTCCTAGGTTCAAGGAGAATTGACAACATATATCCATACAAAAACCTGCCAATTCAAACGTCTTCAAATTATGAATGGATAAACAAAACACGGTATATCCATACAATTGGATATCTTTCAGCAAAAATAAAGGAATGAAATACTAATACATCCAACATCATGGATGAATCTCAAAAACCTTATGCTAAGTGAAATAAGCCATTTACAAAAGAAGACATATTATATAATATTATTTATTTGAAATATCCTGAACAGGCAAATCCAGAGAGGTAGAAAAGCAGAGTAAATCATTGCCTGGTACTGGCAAGGGGAGGGGTAGGGGATGGTGAGGGGTTTGGAGTGATGGCTAAAGGGTACGGTATTTATTTTAAGGGTAATGAAAGTATTCTAAAAATGATTGTGGTGATGGTTACACAACTCTTTAAATATAGTAAGAACCTTTGAACTGTACACTTTAAGTGGGAGAATTTTATGGTATATAAATTACACCTCAATAAAACTGCTAAAAATAATTAAGACCAGGCTACATTTTTGGTATAAATATATTCCACAAATATACTAGCCCTGACTCTTGTACAGGCAACAAATATTTGTGGATTAAAATTGCTTAGGGTAAATGGCTCCTCTCTGGGGGCTACCCTTGGCCAACTTCCCAGTCTTGAGGAGATGAACAGAGCTGTGGCTGCATAGCTGTAGAATTGTGGGCAGGTGAAAACCCAGAGGCTCCATTTCCACCTTCTTCATTATCCTTTGGCACCTTCTAGACCTCTCCATTCTGGAATTGAAGCCTTCAGTTTTCTTTTCCATCATTGATCAATTTATTCCCCATGGAGGCACACTCTGGCCTGGTGCTTGCCTAACTCTTGCATTTACCCTTTTTTCCCCTTTGTACAGTCCCTGGATTTTTATATTTGTAATTAGTTTTATGACTCTTAGCCTTTAGACTCTGCAGCTGAGAGAAGTTAGGAGACCTGGGCTCAAAGTTCACTTTCCTGGCTGTGTGCCCTTGGCAGGTCACTTAAACTCAGCTTCCGCAAAGTGAAAACAACAACTCCTACTTTATAAAGTTGTTTTGAAGACTCAATGAGATACTATATTCGAAAGCGTCTGCTGAATTGAATCCAACATCCTGTCCCATGTCAAGTGAAACCATTCAGTTTACCACTTAATAGCAGCTAACTTCCTTTAGACAGAAATTAGGAAACAGGGGAAAAGGCAGAGAGCAGAGAAAGGGCTGGATTATCTTCCCAGGCACATGCCTATGGATAACACAACCAGGAATGCTGCTATCTAACTCCTCACTCTGTAGATTGGGGACAGCCCAGTGAGCAACCTCATAAAACATGATGGTCTCTTTCCCTGTCCCCAGTCGGCCCCACTGCTGCCCAGCAATGGCCTATCTCAGACGTATAAATGATGGATGAAGTGAGCCAGCAACTGTTATTCCCTGTGTGGCTTTCTCCCAACCCAGGACCTTTATTGTTTCTAGCAATGTGATGAGCTGGGAAGGAAAACTTTTATGAGAAAACTATTACCAGGCCATCAGGATTGGCCACTACTTCCGGCTTGGGCTAGCCAAGGGTCCAGCTAAATCCATTTGGCTACTTGGGGGCTCAGATGAAGGTGTGATGGGAAAGGGGTGTTCAACTCCTCAGCTCTACTGAGACTCTGGGATTAGCAGTGATTTGCAGTTCTCTGAGCTCTCTGAGGATATCCTCAGGGAGCTTTCTGGCCCTAAGCCTGCTGCTGGGGCCTGGAATGCAGCCTACCCTCGCTCCCCACCCCCAGCACATAAACATTCATGATCCACTATAGAAATCCTAGTGCCTATTCAAGATCAGCTTGAATGTCACCTCGAGCAGGAAGTTTTCTCTGGAGCCCCTTCCCCCACCACTGCCAGATGTGAGCCTCTCTCTTCTCCATCTCTTCATTGTTCCTCTCCTAAGGCATTTATCACATTCTGTCATGTGTAATGGTTATTTATGTGTTTGTCTTATTCCTCCTTCTTTATTATAGTCAGGGATAGGGGCCAGTTCACCTCTGTACCCCCCACAGTGCCTGCCATGGAGTAAGAGTTCATTCATTTAGTCAACAAATATTTACCTACCACCAATTTTAGGTACTTGCTGAATACTCGGGAATTAGACACCCTGGGCCTGTTGGGACACTGCTACCACCTCATGTTCCCCTTAGCTGAGAAGTGTCCCCAAGGTACTCTTTTCCCACTTAACCCTGGGTGTAGTATGCAGGGGGGTGTTCTCTCAAAGGAGGGGAAATAACTCGCCCTCCTCCCTTCCTCCAGGGAGCTATAAAAGATGCAGCTGTCAGGAGCATGTGCTTGTTCCAAAGTGACTGTGTGCAGCTCAGCCCAGCGCTACTCCACTCCAGCCTGCACCAGGCCCCCTTGGAGGGTTGTACCCTTGGGGCAACAAATGAGATAGAGAGTCCCAGATAGAGCTCCTTCCTAATTCCAATATTTCCATCCTTTCCCACCAGCCCCATTACCCCTCTCCAAGGGTTACTGAACATTTGCCCCACACATGATCAGAGGAGACTGCATACAATGAATTACATGCCCAGAGAGTTTCTGCTTTCTGGAAACCTCTAGCCTAAGAAAATGTAAGTCTCCTATTCTATGGCTTGATCTGGTGATTTAGGAGGGCAGGGGAGCCCATTCTTTTGCTCCTTATCCCCACCAGAGGCCTGCAGAGGTGAGCTATGGCCCCCTCTGAGCCAGGAGGAAAGCAGCACTATCTGCTGGGTTCAAGGACCCTAACTCTTCCAAGCAACATGGAAAGAATTAAGCATTTATTCTTGAGAATATTATCTTTGAATGGAGTATGGAGCAGTGCCCAGAGCACTGGATTAGGAGTCAGGGCTGGATTCACATCTCAGCTTAACTATTTATTAACTATGAGTGGATTATCTCTCCTTTCTGAGCTTCAGTTTCCTCATCTGTAAAATAGGATTAATAACCCACTCAAAATCCTGCAGCACTCCAGTCATCAGCCAGGAACCTGCCAGAATGTAATTTAAGGCATGAGAAAACAAAGAAGAGCAATTCCACTTCTTTTATACAGTTCTTTTAAAAATTGCTATTTAGAAAAGATTGTCATAGAAATGGCCTGTAATGATAGGAACCTTAGATCTTGTCCAACCATCTCATTATAATGATAGAAAAACTGAGGCCCAGAGAGAGTAAAGCCTGCCTCAGGTCACCCAAACAAAACAGTACCTGTCGAATGTCCCTCTAACAAGCACAACAAAAACTAGCTTTTGTGAAGAACTGACTTCTGAGGGGCTACTGGCCCCAGTACCCAAAAGCCAAAGTCACTGCTTCTAAGAGTTTTCTAACCTAAGAAGAGCTCATCACTGATAGACCTATGTTCTTTCCCTCAACTTTGGCTGTGAAGAAAGATTAAAGGTGACCAACAAGAAGAAATTTGGCGACAATGGAAATGTTCATTATCTTAATCATCGTGATGAATTTATGTGTGCATATATATAGTAAAACTCATCAGTCTTTAAATATGTGTAATTTACTGGCAGTCAAATGTACCTCAGTAACATGAAGAACTTAGCAGGGCCTGAATAAAGCTAATGAAGCTACAAAGTAGCTTTGTTGTTCAAGATCAGCATTCCTTCCACTTTGTTTCATGGAGGCACCACAGGCAAGCAGCTTTCTTGGAAGTTGTCATACCTGGGCCCCCTGGAGGCCTGCGGCTCCTCTCTGCTCCCCGGTGGTTGCAGAGTATGGCGCCCTCCCAGCATGGTCCTCAGGCTGTATCCTGTTCTTTGGCTCACCCCTGGGTGACATGGCAGCCAGTCAGGGATAGGTGCAGAACTAACTTTTCTGAATTCTTTCTCCCTAAAGATTCTCAGGAAACCTGTAGCTCGAAGTGAATGAAAATTCAAAAAATCAATGCATGCATACGTGCATGCACACTCAGTTATGTCTGACTCTTTGAGATTGCATGGACTGTATAGTCCACCAGGCTCTTCTGTCTATGGAATTTTCCAGGCATGAATACTGAAACAGGTTGGCATTTTCTTCTCCAGGGGATATTCCCTACCCAGGGATCGAACCCACATCTCTTGTGTCTCCTTCATAGACAGATGAGTTCTTTACCAGCTGAGTGATGAAACTAGTCAAGTCATTCAAAAGAACTCTATCACCTATAGCTATCTCACTTCCACTCCATGTCATCTTCCCTCATCTCACAGCTCCCTGAGGCCACATATATGTGGTACCTAAGATTAGCTTCCGAGCTGCAGAATTGGCTTTTTCTTTCTTCTTTTCCCCAGTTCAACAAATACTTTTTGAGAATTTACCTATGTGCAAGGTTGGGTCTTTGGGAAAATGAAGATGCTTAAGCCACTTCTCTGATCTCCACGTGCACTCTCAGCCTGGGACACAGTGGGCAAAATGTGATGCATGCCATGAAGGCTCTGCGAGGGCTGGAGCATTACAAAAAGAGAGTGTGCTTGCTTTCACCCAGGGCCATGTGGGAGCTTTCATAGGATGGTACCATAGAGCTGAGTCCTAAAAGATAAGTCATTGTCCCTTAACAATATGAAATGGCATTTGGATGGTGTTTTACAAATTCTCTGGTGGCTCAGGTGGTAAAGAATCCACCTGCAATGAAGAAGACCTGGGTTCTATTCCTTTACTGTTAAACTTCTTAAGATCTCTTCTTTTCTTCACCACCTTGACCTTTTCATTTCTTAGATACTTCAATGCACCGCTGTCTGAATCCTTCCCTACACCTCCATCGAACAGTTTTCTAGAAGGGTGGCAAATAGATTTCAGCTTGTTGGCAACTCTGACTGATTGACAGTAACTGCTTGGGGTACTGTGTTGAGAAGGATTCTGAGGCTGTATCTAGGTTCAGCAGGAAAATGTGCCCAAACCAGTTTGTCATGTAATCCATGGGTAGGCAGGTGGGGGCTGGAGGCGTGTAGTCATACATGTCTTATATTTGCTAGTCCTGCCTTAGGACACTTAGGGGCTTCCCAGGGGCACCCCTGGACACTTAAGGGCTTCCTAGGTGGCACTAGTGGTATAGAATCTGCCTGCCAATGGAGTGGACTAAGAGACGCAGGTTTGATCCCTGGGTTGGGGAGATCCCCTGGAAGAGGGCATGGCAACCCACTCTAGTATTCTTGCCTGGATAGAGGAGCCTGGTGGGTGACAGTCCATGGGCTTGCAAAGAGTTGGACATGACTGAGTGACTAACATTTTCTTTCACTTACATTTTCTAAAGAGGTTTTCATATAATTCTGTCTCATCATACAACCATTTTAAAAGGTAGGTGGGCTGTAGCATAATGCTCATTTTAGAGACAAGGGAACTGAACCTCATAGGGGATGAGCCTTGGAGGTATGACATTCAACCCAGGGCTACAGATCTAACCCTTCTTACTACTCCATGAAGCTGCTTAATAGGCAGAGGTAGGAAGAGCAAAGAGGCCAGAAAGCCATGGGTCTTTGGGCCATGATGGGTATTTTGGTCAGCAGGAAAATGAGGATTATGTAAGGAAGTAGTGGATGACAAGACTGGGAATGAAGCTTGGGACATACTTGTTGATAGCTTTCAATGCCAGGCTAAGGGTCTGTGTATTTATCACCTATGTTTTATAAGAATAATGGAAGATGTTAACTAAACTTATTGTGGTGATCACTTTGCAATATATACAAATGCTGAATCATTAGGTTGTACCTCTAACATTGGTTGTACATATAACCAATACAATGTTATATGTCAATTATATCTCAATTATAAAAAGAAAAGGAAAATATAAAAACAATGTATATATAACTGAAATGGCAATCCACTCCAGTATTCTTGCCTGGAGAATCTCATGAACAGCATGAAAAGGCAAAAAGATATGACGCTGGAATATGAGCCCTCCGGGTCAGAAGATGTCCAGTATGCTACTGGGGAGAGCAGAGAGGAATTACTAATAGCTCTAGAAAGAATGGAGTGGCTGGACCAAAGTTCAAACAATGCCCAGTTGTGGATGTGTCTAGTGGTGAAAGTCTGATGGTATAAAGAACAATATTGCATAGGAACATGGAATGTCAGGTTGATGAATCAAGGTAAATTGGACATGGTCAAGCAGGAGATGGCAAGAATGAACATTGACATTTTAGGAATCGGTGAACTAAAATGGATGGAAATGGGGGAATTTAATTCATATGACCATCATATAACCCGAGATATGCAGATGACGAAACTAAAGAGCCTCTTGATGAGGTTGAAAGAGGAGAGTGAAAAAGTTGGTTTACAACTCAACATTCAAAAAACTAAGACCATGGAATCTGGTCCCACACTTCATGGCAAATAGAAGGGGAAGAAGTGAAAGTCGTGACAGATTTTATTTTCTTGGGCTCAAAAAACACTGCAGACAGTGTCTACCATGAAATTAAAAGACACTTGCTCCTTGGAAGGAAAACTTTGACAAACCTAGACAGTGTAAAAGCAGAGACATCTATGCCAGTCCAGGTTCGATGCACGATGCTGGATGCTTGGGACTGGTGCACTGGGACGGCCCAGAGGGATGGTATGGGGAGGGAGGAGGGAGGAGGGTTCGGGATGGGGAACACATGTATACCGGTGGCGGATTCATTTTGATATTTGGCAAAACTAATACAATTATGTAAAGTTTAAAAATAAAATAAAATTAGAAAAAAAAAAAAAGCAGAGACATCACTTTGCCAACAAATGTCTGTATAGTCAAAGCTATGGTTTTTCCAGTAGTCGTGTATGGATGTGAGAGTCAGACCATAAAGAAAGCTGAGCTCCAAAGAATTGATGCTTCGGAACTGTGGTGCTGGAGAAGACTCTTGAGAGTCCTTTGGACAGGAAGGAGATCAAACCAATCAATCCTAAAGAAGATCAACCCTGAATATTCATTGGAAGGACTGATGCTGAACCTGAAGCTCCAATACTTTGGCCACATGATGTGAAGAGCCGACTCATTGGAAAAGACCCTGATATGGGGAAAGACTGAAAGTAAAAGGAGAAGGGGGCGGCAGAAGATGAGATGGTTATATAGCATCAGCGACTCAATGGACACAATTTGAACAAACTCAGGAGACAGAAGAGGACAGATGAACCTGGCATACTACTGTCATGGGGTCCCAAAGAGTCAGACACAACTTAACACCAACAAGAATGTAACTGAATCACTTTACTGTACAGTTATACTGTACAAGCTTGCTGTACAACAGTGTAAATCAACTATACTTCAATAAATAAATTTAATAAAAGAATTGAGTTAAAATTAGTTCTTGGAATGGAAGTGGGGACCAAGCCAATGATGTATGTAAGAAGCTTCCTTTGCTTTGCTTTTAGGCCCCCCAACAAAATAAACAAACAACATTAGGGTGACCCCAGTCCCAGCCATGAGTAGATTTCCAGAGAAGGCACAAGGAGACGTTCATCCAGGTTAAATAACAAAAGCCATTTCCTTTGGAGCAGCTTGCTTTCCAGCTCCCACGGAGGGGGCAGTAAGGTCAGGGAGCAGAAGGCAGTGAGAGAGAGCAGGAAGATAAAGGGAGGGCCAGGAAGGGAAGACAGGCTCCAGGCTACATCCTGACAGCCTGCCGGGCCCAGCCTGAGGCTCTCCAGAGATGCTCTCGCCAGTTTCCCACTAGAACAAATTCAACTTTAATCAACTGTTTTCCCCCTCCAGTTCATTGTTGTTGCAGGCAAAAGAGAAAGCCCTTGTGTTGAGACCTTTTGCTAATCTTCCCAACAGCAGCGGCAGCAGCATGCATGGGGCAGAATAGGGCAGGCCTCCATGGAGGCAGTGCAAAGCTCATGTGAGTCAAGGAATCTGGGGCAAATTACTGAGCTTCTCTGAGCCTCAGTTTTCTCAAGTATCAAAGAATATTTGATGGACTGGTAGGAGAATTCAAAGAGCTCAATCAGATGGAAGCCCAGTGTGGTGCCTGACTCCTGGGAGGGACTCAATAGATGCTAGCTTCCTCAGTTCCTCCCCCTTGTGCCTAGAATGGCTGCCAGGGGATGCTAATGACACAATGGCACAAGATGTCATCTTGTGCACAAAAGCATCCAAGCCGAGTGTAGATTTCTTTAGGGCAAACAACATTGAAGAATGTGTCCCATGTCATGTTTTAGGAGGATAAGCACTAGTGGGATCATGTATATTAAAAAAGGAAAGATTAGAAAAATCCTCTTTCCAGAGAGTCTAGGCAGGGGTTGGGAGGTAAACTATTAAAAGGGAAGAGATTCAACTAAAGCAGAGTAATCTGAGGTTCAATCACCACCACTTCCTCCCTGAATTTCAGCAAGGAAAGCATTAGAGGAAGCTAATGAGAAAACAAAACAGTCAATGGCCTAGTTATTCATGCACATCGAGGAGACTATTAGTAGATCTAACAGATGTAATTGATTAGTAAATCTATTCTAGGTTTGCCAGTCACCAGAGATCCAGAAATGGGAAGGCTCCCAGAACCAAATGCTGGTGAATCCTGTCACACAATCCTGGCAACTGTCTGCTCATAAGGTTCTTTTTAGAAAGGCAGGTCACTCTAAGGCAGTGTGTCCCAATCTCCAGTCATCTGTGGGTTATGCTATGCTATGCTAAGTCGCTTCAGTCGTGTCCGACTCTGTGCGACCCCATAGACAGCAGCCCACCAGGCTCCCCCGTCCCTGGGATTCTCCAGGCAAGAACACTGGAGTGGGCTGCCATTTCCTTCTCCAATGCATGAAAGTGAAAAATGAAAGTGAAGTCGCTCAGTCATGTCCGACTCTTAGTGACCCCATGGACTGTAGCCTAACAGGCTCCTCCATCCATGGGATTTTCCAAACAAGAGTACTGGAGTGGGGTGCCATTGCCTGGGTTACCTTCCCGATTTTTATCGTTAGCCACATACAACCTAAACTATTACTTAACACATATTTTCCTTTAAATTTCTCACTCTTTCACTCAAAGAAACTGTGTATCAGTCATGTAAATCGGAAAGGCACTACAGTGTGTGCTAAATTAAAGGAAACCATGAAAACAAACACACTGCTATTAAAATTAAAATATTTATTCACATCCCATCTTAAAGCATGAACTGTACCCCTACTCCCAGAGCAAGACAGGCTCACTTTGGGAAGCTGACTCTAAAGAACAAGATGATTGCCTTGAGGATGAAGCCTGCTCCAAGATACTCCTGGCAGCTGAGCTTCTACTCAAACAGAAAACCATGCTGGAGTGGCAAGGCTCTGATGAACAGCTGACTTGGAACATGGTGTCTTTGAGTCTTGCCCTGGAATCTCCTTTCAGATTATGGAAAGTTAGATGGTACTTACCCCTTAGGGATAGGCAGAGAGCTAGGCCAGAAGGCCAGCAGGTGAGGAAGCAGCTGCAGTGCCCTGGCTCTTGCTGGTTCAGATTGCATCCCTATCAGATCCAAAACCTGCACTCAGGAAACTTGTTTATTTAATAGGTTGCTAACTGTATTTTTTATCTTTTTATACAGTTCATGAGGTTCTCACGGCAAGTATACTGGGGTGGTTTGCCATTCCCTACTCCAGTGGATCTTGTTTTGTCAGAACTCTCCACTATGACCCATCCATCGTGGGTGGCCCTACACAGCATGGCTTATAGCTTCATTGAATTATGCAAGCCCTTTGCCACGACAAGGCAGTGAAAGGGATCACAAATGGCATCACCGATGCAATGGACATGAACTTGGGCAAGCTTCAGGAGATGGTGAGGGACAGGGAAGCCTGGTGTGCTGCAGTTACTGGGGTTGCAAAGAGTTGGACACAACTGGGTGACTGAACAGCCACAACTGTATTTTTACAATGATTTCCTTCTTCCTCTTCTGTAATATTTTATAAATTTCCTGTTGAGAATGCCAGATGTGCGTCTGGTCCTCAGGTGGACTAGGACCAGCTCCCCCACCCTGAGGCCACCTGGCATACTGTGAACAGCAGAGTCAGTGACAGGATTCCATGAGGAAGATAAAACTGAAAAAATGCATCCCTTCTCCACCTGGAAACACTCAAAAAGGGGTTTCCTTTTTGTTCTTACTTCTGTTTTTATGAGGGTCACCAGGTCTTTACATTCATTCAGAGATCAAATAGCAAAGGAAGCTCATGGACAACATCTTTAGTGACAAATTTGGGCATTTTGATAGCTACCCTCTATAGATCTATTTTTTTCTATTCTTCATCTTACGCTAATGGGGATCAAGCAGGTTTCAAGAAAGGCACAGAACTACTTGACTGACAAACACAAACAGGCTTTTTGCATGGAGGGAAGGAGAGATTTGTCTACTCTTTTAACCAGATAATGGGTTCAAAGAAATCTGCCACTTCCTACCTTTTCTCTTCTTCTCCAATCCCTGAGTCTCTTCCTCTCCAGGATGGCTGGCTGGCTGTCACGGTAGGTGGGACTATATGGGCCAGAGATCATAGAAAACAGAGAATCAGAGACATCTAGAGTTGGGGAAGTCTAGGTCTACAACCATGGTCAGAGTTGAGGAAGACTGCAGGACTCACTGGCTGCAGGCTTGCAGTCGTCAAAGTGTATGGCGAGTACAGCGGTAACTGACTGTACAACAAAGACTTCTTTAAGTCAAGGTTATTCTAACCTACAAAACAATGGGCATGTTCAACTTCCAAGGGTGCCTGAAAATCAAAGCTAAATGCACAGTCTCATAGGGAAGATACACTGGAGAAGGAAATGGCTACCCACTCCAGTATTCTTGCCTGGAGAATCCCATGGACAGAGGAGCCTGATAGGTTCCCAGTCCATGTGGTTGCAAGAGTCAGACACAACGTAGTCACTAAACCACCATAGGCAAGCCAAAAACTTACCTGTTCAACACATGAAAAGATGCTCAACATGACTAGTCATTAGGGAAATGAAATTCCAAATCACAACGAGGTACCACTTTACACCCATTACGGTAGCTACTATTTTTTTTAAGGTAAAAAATATTAAGTGTTGGTGAAGGCGTGGAGAAACTGGAACTCTTGCAGTGCATCACTGGTGGGAATGTGAAGTGATACAGCCACTGTGGAGAACTTTTTGGGGGTGGTCCTCAAAAATACCCCAAAGAATTGAAAACAGGGACTCAAAAACAGATATTTGCACACCCATGTTCAAAGCAGCATTATTCACAATAGGCAAGAAGTGGAAGCAATTCAAGTACCCAGCAAGGGATAACACAATGTGGTATACATACTCTATGGAATATTATTCAGTCTTTAAAAGGCAGGAAATTCTGACACATGCTACAATAATGCTATTATGGCGCTGCAAAATAATCTTGGTTTTGCATTGTTGAACTTTGCTGTTTGATACTGGAATACATTCTTAATAAATGTGGTTATGTTAGACATCATTTTAATGCACATTCTCACAGTATGTTTTTTTCGCTAATGACTTATTACTTGCTGTTTATATCTATCTAAGACTAGGGAAACGATGTTAGACAAAAAGCAAATTCAAGCAATTTTCTGTTTTAATTTATTTATTTGTAATTGGAGGGTAATTGCTTTACAATATTGTGTTGGTTTCTGCCATACACCAACATGAATCAGCCACAGGTATACATATGTCCCCTCCCTCTTGAACCTCCCTCCCACCTCCCACCACATCCCACCCCTCTAGGTTGTCACAGAGCAACCTAGACCTTGAGGTCCCTGAGTCATACAGCAAATTCCCACTGGCTATCCATTTTACATATGGTAGTGTACATTTTTCCATGCTACTCTCTCCATTTGTCCCACTCTCTCCTTCCCCCTCTGTGTCCATAAGTTTGTTTTCTATGTCTGCACCTCCATTGCTGCCCTCCAAATAGCTTCATCAGTACTATCTTTCTAGATTTCACATATATGTGTTAATATACGATATTTGTTTTTCTCTCTCTGACTGACTTCACTCTGTATAATAGTCTCTAGGTTTATCCACCTCATTAGAACCGACTCAAATGCATTCCTTTTAATGGTTGAGTAATATTCCATTGTATATACATACCACAGCTTCTTAACCCATTCATCTCTGAATGGACCTCTAGGTTGCTTCCATGTTCCAGCTATTGTAAATAGTGCTGCAATGAACACTGGGGTACATGTCTTTTTCAATTATGATTTTCTCAGGGAATATGCCCAGGAGTTGGGATTGTTGGGTCATATGGTAGTTTTATTCCAAGTTTTTTAAGGAATCTCTGTACTGTCCTCCATAGTGGCTATGTCAACCTACTCGAGTGATTTTCTTATTGGAGTAACATGGAAACTTACATTACCATATGTAAAGTAGATAGCTAACAGGAATTTGCTGTATGGCTCAGGAAGCTCAAACAGGCACTCTGTATCAACCTAGAGGGGTGGGATGGGGAGGGAGATGGGAGGGAGGTTCAAAAGGGAGGGGATATGTGTATACCTATGGCTGACCTGTCCATCCTAAAGGAGATCAGTCCTGGATGTTCACTGGAAGGACTGATGCTGAAGCTGAAACTCCAATACTTTGGCCACCTGATGTGAAGAGCTGACTCATTGGAAAAGACCCTGATGCTGGGAAAGATTGAAGGCACGAGGAGAAGGGGAGGACAGAGGATGAGATGGTTGGATGGCATCATCAACTCGATGGACATGGGTTTGGGTGGACTCCGGGAGTTGGTGATGGACAGGGAGGCCTGGCATGCTGCAGTTCATGGGGTCGCAAAGAGTCGGACACGACTGAGTGACTGAACTGAACTGATGGCTGATTCATGTTGAGGTTTGACAGAAAACAACAAAATTTTGTAAAGTAATTATCCTTCAATTAAAAATAAATAAATAAAGTTAAACAGGAAAAAAAAATGTCAGACACGAAAGGACATGTGTTGTATGGTTCCACTTATATGAGGTACATAGAAGAGTTAAATTCATCAAGTCAGAAAGTACAATAGTGGTTTATAAGGGGTTGAGGGGAGGAGGAAATGGAGTGCTACTGTTTAGTGGGTAGAGTTTCAGTTTAGGAAGATAAAATTTTTCTGGAAACAGATACACAAACACTGAATGTATTCAATGCCACTGAATTGTACACTTAAAAGCACTTAAAATGGTACATTTTATGTTATGTATGTTTTATCACACACAAAAAAAGAATGTGCCTGCCTAGTAATAAAGACAGATGAAGAGAAGGGACATGGAATAATCTGGCCCCTTAAGGCTCTTTTTCTTATAGCAGAGCTTTGTGTCAGCTTTACATCTAAAATCTGAGCAAATTAGGAAAGACTTGGACATGTGACCACAAAAGACTGATTAGTACACCAAATATTGATCATCCAAATACATTTAGACCCATAGAGTTGGAAATTAGCAACTTAGCAAATTAGCAAATAGAATTTCACACCACATTGGTGTCTGTGAGATGTCAAACACACAAATACAACTGAAAACATTGTAAAGGATGAATTGTTGAAGTCTTTGAATACCAAGCTCAGGACTTTGGACTCAATTCGAATGCTACCATCAAAATGAGCATTAACCCCTCTCCCCACCATGCTACAGGCTGCTGCTTGATAACCGGATATGCCAGAAATCAATAGGATGTGACTGATGCCAACCCCACAGGAAAGGCCAAATGGCTTAGTGCGGGAATGACAGAGCTATGCGGGTCAGGTCACATGGATGGGGAGAGCTTATAAGCCACAAGAAGGACCCACCATGCTGCAGGTAGGAGCAGAACTGTGGCACAGATGCTCACCCAGGCCCTTAGGAAGCTGTAAAGCATGTGCCACTGCTTGGCACTTAGAGTGGCAGGAATCCCTGGGGGCAGAAGGACACAAAGATGTCTCCCTGTAGCAGCCACCCAGTTTCTAATGCAAACTCCAGCTGGAACTGGAGCAAAATTCCAGTTCTCCTCCACTTTTTAAACCCCTCCCCCAATTCTCTACCCTCAGGCTCACTAACTCTTCTGCTCTGTTTCCAGTCTCACTTCACCATCAGGCAAAATACCCTGGCAACCTGCCCTGAACAGGGAGCTGGGAATGCTGTGTGCTGCTGGTCTGGCTGGGCATTGGGACTGGCCACTGCTGCTGCAGCTCCTTAGCCTCTCCTTCTTGCCTGCCTCTTCCTCTGGAAGCTAACCTTTGCCTCTTGCCTGGGCCAGCTGGGCAGACAACAGGCATCTGGCATACATCCCTGGCTGGACAAACTAGTGGCTACACCTACTGGGCAAAGGATTCCAGGTGGAAAAAAATACTCTGATGGATGGAGGAGAGGTCTGCAGAAATTCAAGAAATGGATAATCCAGATCCACCACTTGGAATGCAAAAGCGCATGCTCAGGTGAGCATGCTCTCTGCCCCTGTGGATGGCCTGACCCTCCTGGCTGCCTGAGGCCTCCTGCTGCTGGACGGTAGGCAAGTGGTGTGATCTGGAGAGGCCACAGGTCACACAGCAGGACATGGGGAAGTGTGCTGACCCCTCCCCAATCCCCAGGTCTGCTATGTGGCATCCTGGAAAAAAAGAAATAAACAGTCCCCCATCCCTGGTCTCCGCTCCCTGTGTGTGGCTTGGTGCACAGAAGTAGGAGGAGGGATTTTGATTCTCCAATGAGCTTGTTCACTCAGGCTGCGGGATCTTGGCCTTGTTGCTTGCAGGCAGGGCTAAATGACTCTTGTTTTTCCCAAGTAGCAGTGGGGGTGGAGAGTACACCAAGTTTTAAGGCAAGTTGGAGATCTGATGCAAGTGTGGCAGTGATTATCTGAGTAAATGACAAGGAGCAGTCACCTTTAGGCTGGGGTGAGAAAACTCGTGATTGCCTGGTGCAGTGACCTGGAGTTTTATATCTCTAAATGTGAGCCAAGCAAGTCTGGGACAAAGCAACTCACTCCTCCATCCTAATACCTCCAGCCAGGGAAGTCCAGAGGTGTTAAGCTACTGGGTGGCACCCAGACTGTGCAGGTTCCTGGCCCAATCCCTGGTTTATAACTTTCTCTCCTTTTGTCACCTAACATACTCTGCTAAATCTTCTCAGATCTCCTCTCCTCCTTTCCTCCCAGAAACCTACCCCAAAGCCTTTCTCAGCTAAGCCCAGCCAAGGGTCCTCTCTCTCAGCACCCTGAATGATCTCTGTCACCGGGGCTCTGAAAGAGCAGTGCTAACATTTTATTTGAACAAGTGAAGGCATTTTTTAAACTTCTATTTAATATAATCAAGATTTCATATGGGACTTCCCTGGAGATTTAGTGGTTAAGACTTCGCCTTCCGATGCAGGGGGTGTGGGTTCGATCTCTGGTCAGGGACCTGAGATCCCACAGGCCTTAGGGCCAAAAAACCAAGACATAGAACAACAGCAATATTGTAACAAACTCAATAGACTTTAAAAATGGTCCATATCAACAAATCTTCAAAAAGAAATTTCATAAACAAGAGGATGTTTTAACATAAAAAAGTTGGAATGACAATTTTGGAATTTAAAAAAACTGAACACATTTGACTTTATGAAAAATTACATCATCATTTTTCTCATTTTTAGCCCAGAAGACTGAAAATTTTATGAAAGATGAGCACCAAGTTGCATTTGGGAACTGAACTACAGGCCTAGACACCAAGTAAATAAAAGCTTGTCTTGGAAGACAGGTGAACACTTCCCCCACATTTGGATGGCACTCTGAAGGTGGTGCTAGTGGTAAAGAATCCATCTGCCAATGCAGGAGACATAAGAGACATGGGTTCAATCCCTGGGCCAGGAAGATCCCCTGGAGGAGGGCATGGCAACCCACTCCAGCATTCTTGCCTGGAGAATCCCATGGACAGAGGAGCCTGGCAGGCTAAAATCCATAGAGGTCTCAAAGAGTTGGACATCTCAAAGAGTTGAACTCTCAAAGAGTTCATCTCAAGATTGAAGCACCTTAGCACAGTACACAAAGCACACGCTGAAGTTTGCAGAGCTACCTATACATTCTCACTATCCCCTGCCTTCGAGGTATCATTATTCCCACTTTACCCAAGAGGAAACTGAGGCTCAGAAAAATGAAATCACTTACCCAAAGCCACACAAGTAAGTAAAATCCTAAATCCACGATCTCCTAGGCCTCAACACAGTGCAACTTAACAAGCATTTATTGAGGACAGACTTCTACTGAGGACAATATTGTTCTGTCAGATGCAAAAATGAAGACGGCATGTCCCACATCCTCACAGAGCTCACGGGGAAGCAAGGAAACTACAGATAACTGGGATTACATCACCATCTCTCAAGGTTGTTGTGACAAGGAATGACACGACTTATGAAGGCTCTTAGCATGAGGCCAGGAATCTAGTAGGCATTCAATAAATATTAGTTTCCTCAGTTCCTTTTCATCTTCAAAGCATCAAGGATGTGGAAAACAGCCCCACTGCCAACAAGCAAGCGCCTATGCCTCCCAGGCCCACTGCAGTCTTCTTCAGAGCGCAGGAAAAGTGCTCGGGAGTTGTGTCCCTTAACATTTAGTACAGTTCATCCCTGTCCTTTTGGCCTGTTTCTGAGAGCAAAGGAGAAGTGTATCTGGAGGATGAGGTTGGGAAGGGAGGCTCACGACCAAGAGTCAAGGACCAGCTTGAGTGAGAAGACGAAGAGATCTGCTGAGTGGCAAGGGGCAGGAATCCTTCACTCCTGGTATGTGAGAAGGCTGAGCAATGGAACAAGAGAGGGCAGATAAAGGGGCCATCACTTAATTTTGTCGGAATGGAAGGGAAGGAGGAGTTGGAGCAGAAAACAAGGGGAGTGAGGGAGGTTGGGTGCCTAGGTGAAGGGTCTGAGGCTGAGGATGGAGGTTTTGCCGAGTCCTCAAGTCTCTAGTCGGAAAAGGTAATGGCACCCCACTCCAGTACTCTTTTGCCTGGAAAATCCCATGGATGGAGGCGCCTGGTAGGCTGCAGTCCATGGGGTCGCTAAGAGTCAGACATGACTGAGAGACTTCACTTTCACTTTTCACTTTTGTGCATTGGAGAAGGAAATGGCAACCCACTCCAGTGTTCTTGCCTGGAGAATCCCAGGGACGGGGGAGCCTGGTGGGCTGCCGTCTATGGGGTCGCACAGAGTCGGACACAACTGAAGCTACTTAGCAGCAGCAGCAGCAGCAGCAGCAGCAAGTCTCTAATAAGTTTTTCTGTCGAGACCAGCTACCATATGGGAAAATTCTTGGCAACCTTTCCATTGACAATGCACATAGAAAAGAAAGGCCCTGTTCTGGGTCCCTGATCACATGTGCAGTTTCCATGGAGTCTCACAACTCTGGAGCAAGAGGGGTAGTACTAGCCCCATTTTACCCATGAAGAAACTGAAGCTCAGAGAGATGAGGAATCGCCCAATTCACAGAGCTAGCAAGTGACAGAATGGAAGTGAATGCTTTAAAACCCACACTCTTCTACAAAATTCACACTCTGCTCCAATCAAATTATTTTACTTCCCGCGTTATCCAGTTAGCAGAAAAGCTATAAGAGACATTTGAATAAGACTTGAGAGATGAAAATAATGTTGTGAAGATTATTTGAACAGCCCAGATGTGAAACAATATGGGCTCCAACCAAGGTGGCAGTAGTAGAGCTGGAAAAGATAAGACAGATGTGAATGTGAAGCCAGATGACAACTCTGTTTCAGTCTCTTTTGAGAGGTCATCATTTTCTACCCAAATATCGGCATTCACCAAGGCTTGGTCCTAGGCTTCACACTCTGTACTGCATCCCTCTATGATCCTGTTCACAATCACAGCTGGACACCTCTATAGGTGGACTTCAACCATTGGTGTTCTGCTAAACTAGTTGGGACAGGAGTAGGGGAGGGGACTAACATGTAGCATTTGCCAACTTCCTTCCTTGCTATAAACACTTTCATTATAACCAATCTGAAGTAACCAATGGTTTGATAACCAGCTTGCAAAATTGCTCAATATTTAAACAACCGGCTTGCAAGAACTAATGAGAGCCAGCTCCAGAACACCTCTGAATCCAGTCAGCCCTCTCCTCTAAACTCTAAGTCCACATAGCTGAATAGCCTGCTGCTTACTTGCTCCCTACTCTTGGATGGTTCAGTGGCAACTCAAAATTAACATGCCCCAAACCGAAGGTGTGATCATTCCTCACAAAACCCCATTTTCTGGGTTCTCCAGAATATAACCCTCTATCTACATGGATGTGCAAGACAGATCACTGGGAGCCTTTCTGGACGTCTCCTTCTCTATCTCTTTAATCCTCACACTCAGTCTGTCACCAGATTCTATTGATTTTTCTTCCTCAGTAGCTCTGGAATCATTCTGTGGCCCCCAAGTTATCACCTAAGTCTAAACCACCACTCTAGATCTCTCCACTGGACTGTGGCAATTACCCTTGGACTGGTCTCCTCCAAAGCAATCACAGCACTGAAGCTACAGTGATCAGAGGGATCAGTTCATAATGTGAATACGTTTCCCCTGCTTGGAAACGTTCAAGGGCAAGACTAAAAGAGGCCTGCAGGCCTCGCCTGTGTGAGGGCTTCAGGTCTCCCTCACATGTGTGCCTCTCATTCCCCCAGCCACCTGAATACACTGTGTTCCCTTCCACCACAGACTCTTTGCATATGCTCTTTCTTCTGTCTGTTCCTTCCCTTGTTTGCCTAATTAAGTCCTATTCATCCTTCATATTTCATCTCATCTCCCTCAGAGAAGCCTTCTCTGACTTCCCTGTCAAATCCCCTATTATATAGGCTCCCCTAGCGTGCATAGATTTGTCTGTAATTATTTGGCTATTATCTGCTTCCTCCATGGGACTGTGAGCTCCCTGAGGAGAGACTGGGTCTGGTTTCTAGCACATATAATACCCTCAGTAATTCCTGAGGAAAATAGTGAATGTGTGAACAAATAAATGAATGAATGACTCCACAGAAGAGGCAGCAGAGAACCCCAGAGTGAGGCTACTTGAGTTTGAATCCCAGCTCTGCCACTAACCTAAAGCTGTATGACCTTGGTCCAGTTATTTGTCTCTCTGTGCCCCAGTTTCCATATCTGGAAAACTGAGACAATAAAAAACAGTTGTTATGAGAGTTATGCAGTCCGTGGGGTCGCAAAGAGTCAAACATGACTTAGTGACTAAAACAACAACAACAATGAGAACTAAATAAGCAAATATTTCTAAAGCACTTAAGCAGTGCTGGGCAAATAAGGTATATAAGTATATAAGGTGTTCACTTAAATAATTAAATTCTCTCTCCTGTCCCATTGGCTCAATGGCAAGCAAGAACACATTTGTTTCCCAGAGAGTTCCAAGATGCCAGACCTCAAGTTTGGCTGTAGGAAGCCCTCAACTTCAGCCTCTTTGGGAAGAGAAGAAAAGCTGAGGTCTATGGAGCCTAACTGACCTTGACTTGACTCCTCCCTCCTTCTCTCCTCCTACTTCAAATCCACCAGGAAGTGCTATTAGCTCTACCTGAGACATAAGCCCCAAATCTGTCTTCCTTGGTTCTCCCACCCCAAGCTAAGTCACCACTGTGATATGCCCACTTCCACTCTTGATCCCTTATAAACTATTCTCCACACCAGTGACCAGACTGAGCCAAAGGGAATGCCAATCAGATCTCATTACTCTCCAGCACAAAGCCCTCTGCAGACTCCTCATCACTCCTAGAGTGAAATCCAAACTCCTCTCCGTGGCTCCCAGGGCACTCTACCACATAGTCCCTGCCTAGCTCCTGGATCTCATCTCTCAGCCTGCTCCAGCCATACTCATCCATGCTCAATGGCTTCTCAAAGCACTGTGTTCTCTCTTGATCAGGCCCTTTTCAAAGCTATGCTTTCTATTGGATCACTTTTTTCCTACCATGGCTTTCACTAGGCTGACTCCTGCTCCTCCTCCAGATCCAGAGCAGTCATTACTTCCTCTGGAAAGCCTTTGTTGCCTCCCCACCTCCTGCCCATGGCTGTGAGGGATGCCCCTCCTCTGTGCTCCCATAGCATCAATTTCTTCTCCATCACAGTATGTGCCACCCTGTTCTATCCCTGCCTGCTTACTTGTCTGTAACACATACTCCCATGGCTGCTGAAGTTGCTGAAAGCAGCGACCTGCTCTTGTTCACAGCTGTATGTCTAGCATACAGCACAGGGATTGTCATAGAGCTGGTGGTTCAATACATTTTTGTTGAGAAAATCCTGACTTCACCATTCCCTAGGTAAGTGACCTTGGGTAGGTTCTCTCTGAGCCTGTTTCCTCAGCTGTAAAATGGGAGGGTGATATTTTGCCAAGCTGTTATGAGGATTAATGAGATAACATACATACAGCACACAACACAGAGTAAGAACTCAATAAATGGCAGCTATTATTGGATTACTGGTCAGAAGAAGAGAGAAAAACAAGTCTCTCCTCCCTGCTAGCCCATATCCACACCCATCCTGCTTCCCCCGCCTGTCTTCAGTCTCTTGAATAAAGCTGGAAAACCTGACCCAGCAAAAATAATCCCCTTCAGTAAACTCTTGGGAGAGAACTATCTTCTGTATCAACAACACACCCTTGGCTCAGCCTCCAGTGGACCAGCCCCAGGTTGGAGGTCTGGCTTCGCTTTTCACCCCATCCAGATATTTATAGTGTAAACTTTGGATGATGGGGAGGGGCACACAGCCTGTGCCAAGAAACCTCACGAAGGAACTCACACTGGGTCCCCACACAGTAATGCACACTCTTCTGGAATGGGAATGAGACATGAAAATGCTTTGTCAGCTGTGAGATAAAAGAAAGGGATCTTCTCTGCAGTGAGGTGGACATGCAGAGGCTGTGGAGTACTCTCCCAACTCTGAGTGTAGTCTGCTCTGTCTAGCAGAGAAAAGCCTAGTTCAAGCTCCATCTCAAGCTTTCTGTCTTTATGGTGAAAAAAGGGAATACTTTCGGATACCCCATCTCCCACTTCTAAACTCCAGCTGAACTGGAACTTCCAATTGACCCTCAACTGCCTCAGTGTTGACATTCAATAAATATGCATTGGTTGCCCAATGCCCCTTTGACTCAAAATCGGAAAGTTGTCCTCTGATACATGTCACATGTGCATTTTGTCCAATAAATATGTACCTACTATTTTGCTTTTTCACTTAGCATTATTCTCTACAAATATTTTCTCATAACAGCAGAGTTCAGAAGTTGTCAGATTTCATGACCATATCATAGCCGAATGTACTAAAATAAAAAACTCAGTCTGCTTAGCCAAATCTCTATAATTGGCTATTTGGGTCATTTCTATTTGTTGCTATAATAAATAGCAAGTAATTAATAGTGCTTTGTATAACTTACTTTTGGAAATTTCTTCTTCTGGATATTTTTTCTCTGGAAGTGAATTCAATTTCAGAACTACTTCAGAAACCATATAAGAAAATCAAAGATCCAAAGGCAGGAATGATTTCCGCCATGGAGAAACAGGCCTACCATTCACTCCCACCTCAAGCCTTGAAGTAGAGCCACAGGGAGAAACTACTTGCATGGCAGTAACAGAATGAGACCTTACCATACTCCACCAGAGTCTTCCTTTCAGCTAAGAAAAAGCCAAATTGAGAGGGCCCACACGCCACCAGACTCTTCCTTTATGCTGAGAAAAAGCCAAACTGAGAGGGCCCATATAATCCACCTGACCTTTCAAATGAGAGACGAGGACCCTTAGGTGCAACTGTGTGGGCACTGAGAAAATGGCTCGCTCTGGAAATCTCTTGGTCTCAGGTCTTCCACATCAAAATTGGAGCAGGCTACTTGTTTCTCTAAACTAGTCTTTGTTGAGTTTATTGGTAGATACTGACAGTTGCCTAACAGCCACTCCCCTCTCCTTTGTACTTGCTAACAGAACTTCAATTTGTTCAGGTAGCTGGTAAAGATCCAGATATGAAAGGATCTTTGCCAGTTCCAGCCCCAGGTTTGAATTATAAGTGGTCTAAACCAATTATCAGTCTAAGAGTGAGCACATGACACAGTTCTGGCTAATGAGATCAGTCTCCTGGGAAAGTCTCCTCGTCCTGAATAACAGGACAAAATCACCTGAGGAGGAGGGCTTTGCTCCTTCCTCCTTCTTCCTGCTAGAATGCAAATGTGATACCCAGAGATGCAGCAGTCATTTTGTGACCATGAGGCAACAAGGGTGAAAGCCAATTCACTATGGATTGTGGAGCAGACAAACACTTGCCTCTAAATTTTTTATTATGTGAAAAAAATAAACTTCTATTTGTTTAAGCCACGATAGGTTGGGTTTTCTGTTACCTGCATCCCAAAGCATACCCAACTGTACCTACCATGCACCCAGCACTTTTTTAAGCATCAATGAGGTTACCAAAGAAATGGAAAATACACTCCTTTACCTCAGAAAGCTGAGTCTACTTAGGGAGACACACACACACACACACACACACACCCCTCACAAATAGCACTATGTGAAATATAAGTAAGTGACCAAATAGAAAGGACTCAGGAAACTAATTTAGTCAAGGTATATAGGAAAGGGCCAGAACTAGAAATAAGCACAGAATATCTGAAGAACAGGAAAGACCTGCGTGGACCCTAGAAAGGAAATGGGAGATCTGAGCAGATCTTAAGCTGAGGCTATATTCCGAGGACTGAGAACTGTTCATTTATGAGTCTGGCCATGTTCTAATACTCACTACAGAACCAATCTGGCTGAAATTCACGGCAAAAGTTATGCTGGAGGAAGATAGATTGGATGGTGTGGTGTAGACTGAGGCTGGTACACTCAAATGGTTGGTAACAGTTGAAAGGGACCCAGTGCAAGAGTTAGTCTGAAAGGAGAATAGGACTTGGTCAGTAATTGAACATGTAAAAGGAAGAGAGTGGAGTCAGATATCTCCATCCACTATCCAGAGAGAGAGAGAGAGAGAGAGAGAGAACACAAGAACTCTCAACAGAGACCAGGAAGTTCAGGAAAGGAGATGAGATTTGACTTTGATCTGTTGAGATGACAGTTGATTAGGCAGATTAATATGTCTATTAGACAATCCCCAAGGCAGAAGCCCCAAATTGGGGTGCAGGGGCAGAAGAGGCAGCATAAAAAGCAACATGATCTGGTCAAGACCACTGTTCCCCGAACTTCAGTCTTCTATATACTACTTTCATGACTTCTGCCACATGCTTAACACCTATACTATTATCTTAATATTTTGCTTTAAATAAACTTTCTTTTTTAAAACTTCAGCATGGTTCTAAGCAATAATATGCTTGAAAGCACCAATTTTTATGTGCTAATTATATTTTTCTAAAACACATTAAAAGAAATCCATGGCTATTGAAGTTATATACCACCTGAAAGTATTTTATGTACCACCAGTGGCCTGCTCACCATCCTTGGGAAAACACTAGCTCAGACACAAGTCATCAGGGACCTGTTTCAGGAGGGTGGGGGCATTCTAAGAGCCTAATCTCTGTGCAATGGGCCTCTTGAATCTATCCCTTTCTCTCACATCGGCAATTTGCATTCTTTTCTTGGAAAAAAATCTCTAGCCATCTGGGTCAAGCTGTAGGGGAGAGAATGGAGAAGCAAGGTCCTGACTGTCAGGATGCCTGGGGAGGCTGCTTACTCAGCAGGCATCTCCGGCCACACGAACCAGGTGAAGGCTCTCCTCAACAGCAGTCTGATCACAGAGGGGCCTCAAATCCCCTCATCAGAAGGAAAGATTCCTATAACTTGAGCTAACAAACAAACCCATAAAGAGGCTATGTTGCTGCCTTCCTCCTCCCTTTCTTCCCCTCACTCCACCCCCACTCCCCTAGCCCCCTTCCAAATCTGAGCTGGGCTTAGCATAAGAGGAGCATGACTCATAGAAACCAAGGACTGAACTGGAGAGGTCAGGCTGCCAGGATTCCTCCCAGGCTGATGATGAGCAGACCCAGCAGCTCAGTGCTCAGCTCACGGCAGACTCAGGAGTCTGAAAGCTTTGGGCCTTTAGAGATCACAGGGTGACAAACATTCCCTGAGGGAAGGTCAGGAGACCAGAAAATGGCAAAGAGCCGGAATGAAGGAAAAAATACTGTGTTCATTCAATTCTGGTGGCGTTCAAATCTCACCTCCCCTAGTGTCTAAAATCTATCAGACTCTGAGTCCCTGCCTTCATGGTAAAGTAATAACAACAATAAGACAAAGAAGAAATGTTTCTAGGAAAATAACTATATGCCAGGTACTGTGCTGGGTGCTTTTCATGTATTATTTCATTTTTACAAAGAACTCATGAGGCAAGTACTCGGACTGAACTCATTTAAGAAATAAGGAAACTGGGAATCAGAGAGGTGAATTGCTCAAGGTGTCCCAGTAAGTGAGAAGGCCTGGATTTAAGCCTAGGCATCTGGTTCCAGTGAAAGTTGCTTGGTTGTGTCCAAGTCTTTGCGACCCCATGGACTATACAGTCCTTGGAATTCTGGTTCCAGAGCCCAAATCCTTAGCCATTCTGCCTGTCTTACCCACAAAATCTTCAGAAGAATGTTGACATTAGATACCACTGGCTGGACCAAACACAGATCCTTGAATCAGAGCAGAAAAAGTTGGCCAGCAGCCTAGAAGGTAGCCTGAACTATCTGCCAAATATGGAAGATAGTGACTAATAGAATCACTCAGATTGTCTCTCCTGTGGAATCTGGACATGAGACAAGGACAGGGTCCTCAGTCAATAATGGGAGCAGAAGCAGACACATGGACTGAGAGAGAGAGCGACCTGAGGCAGAAGCCACGAGGCAGTGTAAGAGCCTTGAGTGAAACAGAAGCTATGAAACAGAGTAAGGGTAGAGGGAAATTATTGCTGCAGTAAGAACAGGAGCTTCTGAATCAAAGAGCATGGGAATTACAAGTCAGTCATTTAAAATTCTCTCGCCAATGTCCTTACCTTTCTGACACCATTGTCCATCCATCATATCCATCTTGCAAATTTCCAAGCCTCGAAGCAATCCAATGATCTACCCTTTCTCTTCCTATCCTAGGACCACTAAGTGCTGCTTGGAGAAAACAGCCCAGCTTTGCACGTGGGAAGCATAATAAATTCATGGTCTCGACTACCCCTGGGCACTCAGTATGACTGGGCAACCTTTCTTTGAGCCTCTGTTGGGTTCTCCCTTCCTTCTATTCTCTCCAGTGGCTCTCTGAGCACCATGGCCTCCACTTTCATCCACAAACTTCTAGTCCTGTCATATCTGCCTCACTCAACTTCACAGAAAAGGAGAAGCCACAGGCAGTAATATTCCATAAGGAAATCTACGAGCTCACTCACCACGTCCATGCTTCCTCCTTTCCTCTCCAATTCCTCCTGCCTGAGACTGACCCCACTTGTGCTCTGCATTCCATCTCCTCCCACCAACCATCTCAGGAACCTCAGTTGTCAATCATTCCCCTTCCCACCTGTATCTCCCATCTCTACTACTGGCCTTCTCCCCTTGAGCACTGAAGTATACCCTCTCTACACCCATAGCCCTCAAGTTATCTGCTCATACTTCCTTTTCACAGATAAAACTTCTGGAAGGAGCTGTCTACACTTGCTATCTCCATTTCCTCACTCCCACTCTTCCAGTCAGTGTAATCTGACATCCAGTCCCACTGCTCCACTGAAACTTGTCACCAACCACCTCCTCGTGGTGAAATACCATTGTAGTTTCTCAGATCTTCTCTTATATCAGCCTCTCCAAAGCATCATCACCATTGGCCACAGCCACCATCTTGAAACATTCTCTTATTTTGGCTTCTGAGATGCTGTGCCCTGCCCTGGCTTTTCTCCTGCTTCTCTGGCTGCTGCTCAGCCTCTGCATTGGTCTCTTTAAATCCCTACCCATTCCACAAATTTTGAGAGTGTTCAGGGCTCACTCCTAGGCCTTCTTTTCTTACCTATGATTTCTCCCTGCATAATCCCCCAAGGTTTCAATGAGCTGATGGGTCTCAAATAAATAATTTCTAGCCAAATATTTCTAGAAATATATATTTATAGCTCCTGAGCTGCAGATTCATATGTCCAATTTTCACTTGAGTGTCTCACAGGCAAGCTAGAGTTGGTATGCCCAAAACTGAACTCATCATTCCTTTGAAGCCTATTCCTCCTCCACGTTGCCTGTAATAATAGCTAATATTTACTGAACACTTCTCATGCTCCAGATAAAGTTCAAAGCACTTTATATACTGTTTCACTTAATTGTTTTAAGAAGGATAATATTAATAATCTCATTATACAGGTAAGGAGACTGAAGCACAGAGAGGTTAAGGAATTTGTGCAAGGTCACACAGCTAATCAGTGGCAGTCTGCTTCAGAATCACTGCTGTTAACTATCACCCTATACTCTTATCACTGCTATCCAGTTGTCCTGACCTTTTTTTTTTTTTTACTGTCCATATATGTTTATTCAGATAATCTATCTGCCTTCTAAATGTGCCTCAGATCCATCCATCTCTCTCCGGTCCCATTACAACTATCTTAACTAGGTCACCATCACTTTTCACCTGGATTCTCAACCACCAGTATCACATCTTCCCAATCCATCTTCCACGCTGCTTCCATAGTGATGCTTCTGAAAGGCAATTCTGGTCCAAATGGCAAACCATTCCATAGCTCCCCACTGCCCTTGGGATAATGGCCAAGATCCTTCACATGTTATCCATGGTCCTTCATGATCCAGCCTCTGCCTGCATCTCTAAGCTTGTATCTTCCTGCTCCTCTCTACCTCCTAACTTTCTTCCTTCTCACCTGCCTTCACCTGGATAACACCTACTTATCCTTCTGTTCTTTGTTTAGCTGAGGGACTACTCCTCTAGGAAGCTTACCATGACTCGTCAGGTCCCACTCCTTTATTACCTTGTACCCACCCTGATCAGAGCATCTCTCGTGCCCTATATTATCTGTTTAATCATTTTCTTCCCCTAATAGACATAAGTTTTGTAAGACCAGGACTTTGTCTTGATCACCTCTGTTCCCCACCAAAGCTTGGCACAGTCTGGTGAATGCCATGCATGTATAAGCCACACCAGGCTTCTCTCTTCCTTTGCCTTTCTCCAGGCAACACACAGTGGTATGCAGAAGCACCCGTAGGAGGCTGAGGCCTGGGGCCAGCTTCCTGACACAGGTCCTGTGCTCAGAGGCTAAGGGTATGTGTCCTGGGCTATCAGGCCATATCTTCCTTCCCAGGGGTAGGGAAATGTTCTCCCTTCACTCCATTTCCTGTACTTGCTTTGCATTATGAATTTCAGTTATCCCTTGGCTTTTAGAACTGGAATCTAGCTATGTGTTAGTTACTGACTCTTTTAATAGCCTTGTGAGATCGATGGGAATGCAACGGAAATAACAATGATGACTCATGCAGCCCATCTCTCCTCCCCGCCCCACTCTGTACAACATCCAGTCCCACCACAGGCAACTCAAGTGTCATTCCAGGGGAGGTAGCTGCAGTGCCTTGATTATCTCAGGCATCATGCATGGGAGGAGAAGCCAAAGTGAGACCTCATGTGAGATGCCAGTCAGATTGTACAGTCAAATGCCCTGTTGGGCTTTGAGCCAATGGAACACTGACAGAAGGAAACATAGAAAGGAATGGGAACTTCCAAGGAGAAAAGTGCTCTGGCTGGGAAATGGGTGCAGAATGGAGCAGCTTGCCTTACCAGTATCATTTAAAGGGAAGCAGAGATACCTGAAACTCAGGTGGGCTTCCTCAACCCTGTCTCATGCAATCCCTTTCTTCCAGAACTTTCTCAGATAGAAGCAGGTCATGTCGTGCTATATCACAGTGGGCAAGTGGGCTGTGATGGTCTTTAAGTACTATTCTCTAAATATTCTCAGCTCTTTGCCTTTGGGGTACAAGGTAAGATAGCCAATTACAGTTTGGTAGATCCATATGAAGAGTTCTGTCCATGGCACAGAATTAAAATATGTCACTTCCGGGCTGAAACATTTTGTCATAGACATGTAGTAAGAGCCCAGAATTGGCCTGTGTTGTTAGGAGCCACTAAGATTCTGAGTTGTATGTTACTGTGGCAGAACCTAGCTCGTCCTGGCTGGTACATAAGCTAAATCTTCCCTTTAGGGTTTGTCATTATCAAGGAAAGGAAACCATAACCACTGGACTGAAAAGAAAGACAATTATTTAGCAAAATGACGACCACAAAAATACTTAGCACATTGGTAATATGTTATTAGCAATATTCTAGATCATTATTTGAGAAGTCGGTTCTTGATGTTTGTTATATTAGTAAAGTGATAAATTTAGGGTAAAATACTTTACCACAAGTGTGATGATCTTGGAATGCAACCAGCAATTCCAAAATACATAGCATAGCCCAAGAGTCTAAACTAAACCTGATCCAGTTAAGGACACAGGTCCTATGAGGTTCTAAATCCTTAGGTCCAGGACCAGATCCAGGCCCTTCTTAGCCTAGCTCTGACTCTCCAGCCCTGCAGAACTGCAGATTTCTCTTCTCCTGCTTCTCTACTCCTGGCTGCAGCCCCCTCTCTCAAGTCCCTTAAATCACTAAGAACATGAGTTCTGCTTCCTGGTTCTCCCTAGGCACTTTCAGGTCTCTGACTCCTACCAAGGGAAGGTGCTGGGTGTCCCTAGTACACACAGATCTGTAACTCATCAACCCTCTTATAGGGAGGGAGCTCCTAACAAACAGAGTGTGTTTTGAGGTCAAACAGAGCTGGGTTTGAATTCCAGCAACACAACTTACTTGTTATATGATCTTGGATAAGTCATTTTGTCTCTCTGAGTCTCAACGTCTTCATCTTCAAAATAGGAACAATCATACTTAGAACTCAAGGAACTGCTATAAGTATTCTATAATGAGGCTGCAAGCAGAAAAACACTGGAAATTTTATAGTTAATTTACAGTGTTGTGTTAACCTCTACTGTACAGCAAAGTGACTCAGTTATACATATATACTCTCCCTTTTTCAAAATAGCAACTGACTTGTACTAAAGCTCTAATCTTATTTTTTCTCATTTTAAATTCTTCTTTTTCTTCTCTCAGTCCAAACTACCCCCACCCCTTCCACTACCACACACACACCACCATCACCATTCTCACTACTGGTGGCTACCTTCATTCAAACTTGTCTCTCATTTATTGTCTAGTTCAGGGACTTTAAATGTTCTATTTTACTTATTTTTGTTTGTTTGTTTTTAGGAACATCATCCTTTTTTGCAAACAAAATCACCTGTAGCTCTCCAATATAAAAGACAGGATGAGAACCACTCATGGCAGCCCCAGAGTCTGAGGGACTCTCGAAGGCTCAATGGATCACACATTGAAAACTATTGGGCTCTTTGCCCATTCCAAGTCTATAGAATGTCGGGGCTGGCAAGCCTCTTAGAGGTCATCTGCTGATCCACTGCCTACATTTCTAGATGGGACACAGGTCTGGGGATTTAGACAGTTGTTGAGTCCTAGGGCTGGAAAGGACCCTGAAGGCCACCTTAGGCCCCAAGCTGACTGACAAGTGGTCAGTGCAGAGCAGGGAGGGAGCCAGGCCTCCTACTCCTATCTCTAGACTTTGGGAGCACAGTGGCCTCTCACCACGCCCAGGAATAAGCATCATCGTGTTATCCAGAGCTGGGAAACCCAGATTCAAAGCTCAGCTCAGCCACTTGGTAGCTATGTGGAGTCTTTACCAGCTGAGCCACAAGAGAAGCCCTATGTGGCCCCAGGCAAATCAATTCCTCTCTCTGTATTTTTCTCTATCTGCATTTTTCCCTCTGTAAAATGGGGTAGTGATACCTATCTCATAGAAGTTGTATGTAACCAAAATGTCTTTACCTCTGTAAAACACTTGGCTTTCAGAATTTCCACGTGGGACACAGACAATGGTGGTAGGAAGGAAGAGAGGCACATCACACATTTCTCCCTCCTCCAGGCAAGAGACAGATTCACTCGCCTCCACAGAACTCTGGTTTTTAATTATGTGAAGCCTCTGGCCTCTCACAAATGCCCTTGACTTTTTGTAGCAAAGAAACTGCTTCCAGTGGGGTTGTAAGCCTAAGGCTCACTCCTCCCTGCCTCAGGCCATCCTTTTGGTCTACTGCCCCTCAAGCACATAGGCTGAATGACTGCCCTGTTGGTCTTTTCCAAGAAAAATTTAGGCAACCAGCATCTGCATTGAGCCTATTAGGATCCACTGGCCTCACTGATGCAAACTCCCACCTCAGGCCCTGGAAACACTGAGCTGAGAGGTGATCCTCAGTCAGATTCAGTCCTGCCTGGAACCAACCGGTCAGTGGCCAAGACTCATTCTTGTTTTTCTTGTTTTGTTTTTTATTTTTTATTGAAAAATATTTGCTTTACAGAATTTTGTTTTCTGTCAAACCTCAACATGAATCAGCCACAGGTATACTTATATCTCCTCCCTTTTGAATCTCTCTCGCATCTCCCTCCCCATCCCATTCCTCCAGGTTGATACAGAACCCCTGTTTGAGTTTCCTGAGCCATACAGCAAATTCTTGTTGGCTATCTATTTTACACATGTTACTATCTTGTGTTGTAGATCTTGTTGGCTATCTATTTTCCATGTTACTCTTTCCATACTTCTCACCCTCTCCTGCCCTCTCACCATGTCCATAAGTCTATTCTCTATGTCTGCTTCTCCATTGTCGCCCTGTAAATAAAATCTTCAGTACCATTTTTCTAGATTCCGTATATGTATGTTAGAATATATTTATTTTTCTCTTTTTGACTCACTTCACTCTGTATAATAGGTTCTAGGCTCATCCACCTCATCAGAACTGACTCAAATGCATTCCTTTTTATGGCTGAGTAATATTCCATTGTGTATATGTACCACAACTTCTTTATCCATTCATCTGTCGATGGACATCTAGGTTGCTTCCATGTTCTAGCTATTGTAAATAGTGCTGCAATGAACAATGGGCTACATGTGTTTTTAAATTTTGGTTTCCTCAGGGTATATGCCTAGGAGTGGGATTGCTGGGTCATATGGTGGTTTTATTCCCAGTTTTTTAAGGAATCTCCATACTGTCTTCCATAAGGGCTGTATCAGTTGACATTCCCACCAATAGTGCAAGAGTGTTCCCTTTCCTCCACACTCTCTCCAGCATTTATTCTTTGTAGAATTTTTGATGATGGCCATTCTAACTGGTGTGAGGTGATCTCATTGTGATTTTGATTTGCATTTCTCTAATGATGAGCAATGTTGAGCGTCTTTTCATGTGTTTGTTAGCCATCTGTATGTCTTCTTTGGAGAAATGTCTGTTTAAGTCTTTTTCCCACTTTTTGATTGGGTTCTTTGTTTTTCTGGTATAGAGTTGTATTTTGGAAATCAATCCTTTGTCAGTTGTTACATTTGCTATTATTTTCTCCCATTCTGAGGGTTGTCTTTTCACCTTGCTTAGAGTTTCCTTTGCTCTGCAAAAGCTTTTAAGTTTAACCAGGTCCCATTTGTCTACTTTTGTTTTTATTTCCATTCCTCTAGGAGATGGGTCACAGAGGATCTTGCTTCAATTTATCTCATCAAGTGTTCTGCATATGTTTTCCTCTAAGAGTTAAGTTTCTGGTCTTACATTTAGGTCTTTAATCCATTTTGAGTTTATCTTTGTGTATGGTGTTAGGAAGTGTTCTAATTTCATTCTTTTACATGTAGCTGTCCAGTTTTCCTAGCACCATTTATTGAAGAGGCTGTCTTTACCCCATTGTATATTCTTGCCTCCTTTGTCAAAAATAAGGTACCCATAGGTGCATGGGTTTATTTCTGGGCTTTCTATCTTGTTCCATTGGTCTATATTTCTGTGTTTGTGCCAGTACCATACTGTCTTGATGACTATAGCTTTATAGTATAATCTGAAGTCAGGAAGCTTGATTCCTGTAGCTCCATTCTTCTCTCTCAAGACTGCTTTGGCTATTCAGGGTCTTTTGTGTTTCCATATGAATTGTGAAATTTTTTGTCCTAGTTCTGTGAAAAATGCCATTGGTAATTTGATAGGGATTGCACTGAATCTGTAGATTGCATTTGGTAGTATTGTCATTTTCACAATCTGGATTCTTCCTACCCAGGAACATGGAATATCTCTCCATCTGTTTATATCATCTTTGATTTCTTTTATCAGTGTCTTATACTTTTCTGTATACAGTTCTTTTGTTCCTTAGGTAAGTTTATTCCTAGATACTTAATTCTTTTTGCTGCAGTGGTGAATGGGATTGATTCCTTAATTTCTCTTTGTGATTTTTCATTGTTAGTATATAGGAATGCAAGTGATTTCTGTGTATTGATTTTGTATCCTGAAACTTTGCTAAATTCACTGATTAGCTCTAGTAATTTTCTGATACTATCTTTAGAGTTTTCTATGTACAGTATCATGCCATCTGCAGACAGTGAGAGCTTTACTTCTTTTCCAATCTGGATTCCTTTTATTTATTTTTCTTCTCTGATTGCTATAGCTAGGACTTCCAGTACTATGTTGAATAATAGAGGTGAAAGCAGACACTCTTGTCTTGTTCCTGATCTTAGGGGGAATGCCTTCAGTTTTTCACCATTGAGAATAATGTTTGCTGTAGGCTTAGCATATATGGCCTTTACCATGTTGAGGTAGTTTCCTTCTGTGCCCACTTTTTGAGGAGTTTTAATCATAAATGGGTGCTGAATTTTGTCAAAGGCTTTTTCTGCATCTATTGAGATTATCATATGATTTTTACCTTTCAATTTGTTAATATGGTGTATCACATTGATTGATTTGCGTATATTGAAGAATACTTGCATTCTTGGAACAAATCCAACTTCATCATGGTGTATGAACTTTTTGATGTGTTGCTGAATTCTGTTTGATAAATTTTTGTTGAGGATTTTTGCATCTATGTTCATCAGTGATATTGGCCTGTAGTTTTCTTTTTTTGTGTTGTCTTTGTCTGGTTTTGGTATCAGGGTGATGGTGGCCTCATAGAATGAGTTTGGAAGTGTTCCTTCCTCTGCAAGTTTTGGAAAAAATTTTAGATGGATAGGCATTAGCCCTTCTCTAAATGTTTGATAGAATTCTCCTATGAAGCCATCTGGCCTTGGGCTTTTGTTTTTTGGGAGATTTTTGATCACAGCTTCAATTTCAGTGCTGGTAATTGGGTTGGTCACAATTTCTATTTCTTCCTGGATTAGTCTTGGAAGATTGAACTTTTCTACGAATCTGTCCATTTCTTCCAGGTTAACCATTTTACTGCCATATAGTTATTCTTAATAGTCTCTTATAATCCTTTGTATTTCTGCATTGTCTATTGTAACCTCTCCTTTTTCATTTCTAATTTTGTTGATTTAATTCTTCTCTCTTTTTTTTTCTTGATGAGTCTGGCTAAAGGTTTGTCAATTTTGTTTTTCTTTTCAAAGAACCAGCTTTTAATTTTATCAATCTTTACTACTGTTTCTTTCAATTCTTTTTCATTTCTTTCTGCTTGCATCTTTATGATTTCTCTCCTTCTACTAATTTTGGGGGTTTTTGTTCCTCTTTTTCCAGTTGTTTCAGGTGTAAAGATTGTTTATTCGATGTTTTTCTTGTTTCTTGAGGTAGGATTGTACTGCTATAAACTTCCCTCTTAGAACTGCTTTTACTGCATCCCATAGATTTTGAGTTGTGTTTTCATTGTCATATGTTCTTAGAAATTTTTTTATTTCCCTTTTGATTTCTTCAGTAACCTGTTGGTTATTTAGAAACGTGTTGTTTAATCTCCATGTGTTTGTGTTTCTTACAGTTTTTTTCTTATAATTGATATCTAGTCTCATAGCATTGTGGTCGGAGAAGATGCTTGATATGATTTCAATTTTCTTAAATTTACTGAGGTTTGATTTGTGACCCAAGATGTGGTCTATCCTGGAGAATGTTACATGTGCACTTGAGAAGAAGGTGTATTCTCCTGCATTTGGATGGAATGTCCTGAAGATATCAATGAGATCCATCTCATCTAATGTATCATTTAAGACTTATATTTCCATATTAATTTTGTTTTGATGATCTGTCCATTGGTGTGAGTGGGGTGTTAAAGTCTCCTATTTTTGTGTTACTGTCTGTTTCTCCTTTTATGTCTGCTAGTGTTTAATTTATCTTATGTACTGAGGTGCTCCTATGTTGAGTGCATAGATATTTACAATTGTTATGTCTTCCTCTTGGATTGATCCCTTGATCATTATGTACTGCCCTTCCTTATCTCTTGTAATCTTCTTTATTTTAAGGTATTTTGTTTAATATGAGGATTGTTACTCCAGCTTTCTTTTGCTTCCCATTTCATGGAATGTATTTTTCCATCCTCTCACTTTCAGTCTATATGTGTCTTTAGGTCTGAAGTGGGTTTCTTGTAGACAGCATGTATATGGGTCTTGATTTTGTATCCATTCAGCCAGTTTGTGTCTTTTGGTTGGAGCATTTAATCCATTTACATTTAAAGTAATTATTGATATATATGTTCTTATTGTTATTTTCTTA
The DNA here is from genome assembly GCF_027580195.1 of Bos mutus. Lineage (NCBI taxonomy): Eukaryota > Metazoa > Chordata > Mammalia > Artiodactyla > Bovidae > Bos > Bos mutus. The sequence goes on along the minus strand of NC_091646.1, from coordinate 68,678,163 downwards.
ATTGTTTGGGGTTGATTTTGTAGATCCTTTTCTTCTCTTGTATTTCTTGACTGTTAGTCCCTTTAACATTTGTTGTAAAGCTGGTTTGGTGGTACTGAATTCTCTTAACTTTTGCTTGTCTGAAAAGCTTTTTATTTCTCCATCAATTTTGAATGAGATCCTTGTCAGGTACAGTAATCTTGGTTGTAGATTTTTCCCTTCCAGTACTTTAAATATATCCTGCCATTCCTTTCTGGAGTCTCTGCTGAAAGAACAGCTGTTAAACGTATGAGGTTTCCCTTGTATGTTACTTGTTGCTTTTCCCTTGCTGTTTTTAATACTTTCTTTGTGTTTAGTCTTTGTTAGTTTGATTAGCATGTGTCTTGGCATGTTTCTCCTTGGGTTTATCCTGTATGGGACTCTTTGCACCTCTTGGACTTGATTGACTATTTCCTTTTCCATGTTGGGGAAATTTTCAACTATAATCTCTTCAAAAATTTTCTCATACCCTTTCTTTTTCTCTTCTTCTTCTGGGACCCCTTAATTCGAATGTTGGTGCATTTGATATTGTTCCAGAGGTCCCTGAGACTATCCTCAGTTCTTTTCATTCCTTTTACTTTATTCTGCTCTTCAGAAGTTATTTCCACCATTTTATCTTCCAGCTCACTAATTCATTCTTCTGCTTCAGATATTCTGCTATTGATTCCTTCTAGACTAATTTTAATTTCAGTAATTGTGTTGTTTTTCTCTGTATGCTTATTCTTTAATTCTTCTATGTCTTTGTTAATTGATTCTTGGATTTTCTCCATTTTCTTTTCAAGGTTTTTGATCATCTTTACTATCATTATTCTGAATTCTTTTTCAGGAAATTTGCCTATTTCCTCTTCATTTATTTGCACTTCTGTGTTTCAAGTTTGTTCCTTCATTGTGTAGTATTGCTCTGCGTTTTCATTATTTTTTTTAATTTATTGTGTTTGAGGTCTCCTTTTCCCAGCCTTCAAGGTTGAATTCTTTCTTCCTTTTGGTTTCTGCCCTCCTAAGGTTGGTCCAGTGGTTTGTGTAAGCTTCATATAGGGTGAGATTTGTGCTGAGTTTTTGTTTGTTTGTTTGTTTGATTTTCCTCTGATGGGCAAGGCTGAGTAAGGTGGTAATCCTGTTTGCTGATGATTGGGTTTGTATTTTTATTTTGTTTGTGGTTTAGATGAGGCATCCTGCACAGGGTGCTACTGGTGGTTGGATGATGCCGGGTCTTGTATTCAACTGGTTTCCTTGTGTGAGTTCTCACTATTTGATACTCCCTAGGGTTAGTTCACCCACTCCAGTACTCTTGCCTGGAAAATCCCATGGGTGGAGGAGCCTGGTAGGCTGCAGTCCATGAGGTCGCTAAGAGTCGGACACAACTGAGTGACTTCACTTTCACTTTTCACTTTCATGCATTGGAGAAGGAAATGGCAACCCACTCCAGTGTTCTTGCCTGGAGAATCCCAGGAACGGGGGAGCCTGGTGGGCTGCCGTCTATGGGGTCCCACAGAATTGGACACGACTGAAGCGACTTGGCAGCAGTAGCAGCAGCAGCAGGGTTAGTTCTCTGGTAGTTTAGGGTCTTGGAGTCAGTGCTCCCACTCCAAAGGCTCAGGGCTTTCTTTCTTTCTTTTTTTTTTTTTTTCCCCCAGCTCTTCCAATTTACCATGGCTGCATATTTGTATAGGTCCAGTGGTCTCGAAAAAAGGCAGCCCAGGTTCTCAGCATGCAGCAGGGCTTCACATGAGCAGAGGAAACCTTCTCATAAAACTGCGTCAGTTTTTCTAGAAGTTGTCTGAAAAACTGTTCTCTTACAGAGAAACTGGAACTCTCTGTGAGAGGAAAAATTCTATATAGTGGGAGTCCTTGAAACATGGAAACACAAATGAAAAACCTCTCTGCCACCTGGGACAAAAGATTCCTGGCAAAGAAAACAGAAAACTTGAAGAACTCTGAGAGGAAAAAGCTGAGGATAGTATTTCTTTCAGTGAAGCAGGTTATGGGAAATCGCATGCACACACGGGATTTAAATGCCACGCCAAGACTCATTCTTTTTATTTCAGTTTTCCACTCCTCTCTCCCCGTCTAATGAGCTGCCCAGGTGACAGGATGTGCATTTAGTTAGCGATTATCCTTAGCCACAGGTTGTTACTTTGGACTTATGAACATGTGGTGTAATAAATGTACAACCACTACGGTTTTCACATTTCCCAAGGTTAGAATCCACTCTGACAGCGTAAAAGGTTTTCTAACAACTTAGATATCTCATTGCTGCTGACCTCCTCCAAAGAGTAAAACAGGAAGAGGCCCTGAGAGGGTGCAGCTATTGTTTTTGTGTTTTAATTAAAAACCATTAGCAAAACATTGATTCCTATCAGAAACAAAAATATTGTCAAGGACACACTAGAGACCCTGAGGGACCCCTGGACTACTGATTGTAGGAGGTCTAGAAAAAGCTGCCACAGTGATGTGGGTGCCATGGGATGTGTATATGTTTGTGAACATGTGGGTGTGCATGTGTTTGTGGGCATGTGTATCTACTATCAAGGAGCTCTCCTGAAAAACAAAAAAGGTCCTGCCAGTTAAAAAACAGCTGGAGGTGCACCCTAAAAGAACTCCAAGCTGAGACTCCTCTCAGTTATTACAAGGTACGCCTTGACAAACTCAAGGATTCTGAGATTCAATGTCAGTTAAGAATGGACACCATCTAACTATCCACACATTCAAGCCAAAAACCTAGCAGTCGTCTTGACTCTCTCATACTCCTTACTTTCCACATCCAAGCCATTAAAAAATCTTTTCTGCTTTACTGCAAAATATACTCAAATCTCTCCATTTCTCCCCACCTTTACTTCCATCAGTGTGGGTCAAGTCACCATCATCTTTGACCCAGACCAGGCCTCCTCACTGGTCTCCCTATTTCCATCCTTGCTGCCCTACAGTCCATTCTCTATACAGCACTCAAGGCGATCTTTTAAAATACATAAGTCAGATCATAGCCTCTTTTTCCTGTTGCAGCAATTATGGAGGCACATGTTCAGAATGAAACCTCCAGAGAATTCCCTGGTGCTCCAGTGGTTAGGATTCTGCACCTTCACTGCTGAGGGTATAGGTTCAACCCCTGGTCAGGGAACTAAGATCCCACAAGCATCACGGCATGATCAAAAGAAAAAAAAATCCAACAAACAAACAAAAAACCAAAATGGAACATCTACCAGCCTGGATCACTGTGACTATGATGAACAGAGCCCAGTTCCCTGGATAGTTGCCATAAGTTAGAATTTTGTAGTATCTGTTACTTCATCACAACTTAGCCTATCCTCACTGATTCATTGAAGTCATGCATATTTCTGGGGAAAGCATTATGGCTTCAGCTGATTCCTAAAGGAATCTGCGACCATAAAGGAGTCTCTCAACAATTGGCCTAGAAGGAGAAGGGAGCTGGCTGACTGGACACAGTGCTCAGAGGGTACCATGAACAGACCTGGTTATGTGTGCCTCAGGCAGGGGCATTACATGGATGAAGTGAGTCAAGAGGGTAGACTGCTCAGCAGTCAGGCAGTCTGTACCTGCACCAGGATAGAGGACAGGATCTTGGTCCAGTTGGGGTGGGATGGTGGGCCGGCAATGGAGTACAAAGGAGGGTGATTGTGTAGAATTTGGGAGTAGGAATCAACATGGTAGGGGTGGCAAGGTTGGGGGAAGGAGAGGAAGGAAGAGGAAACAACTAAGAGGCAACATGGATCTCCAAGGTCACTCTTAGAGGTGCCCAATCTTATATCAAATTGGCAGCAAGAAGACTCAGAGACCAATGCGGGACCCCAGCTGTTGTCATAGGTTCTCCAGCTCCTGGGTCTGCTAAAGCTGATGGGATATTCCTTGCCTCAGACAGGACTGGTTCAGGGGTTACTATGGTGAACCAAGTTGGCCACAGTGAACCTGCCTGGGAATAGCTAGGAGAAGCAGAGGCGGGAGAAATGAGGAAAGGCTTATACCAACAAAATAACAGCTGATAGTTATCCAGGGCTCTTCACACTCCAGGCACTATGGCAAGTATATCACAAGCATGCTCTGTCCATAATCCTCACACAAACTCCATAAAGTTAGGACTTCTCTCCACTTAGAGAGTCAATAAGTAACTTGCCTACCATCGTGCAGCTAGTAAATGTCAGAGCCCTGATTTGAAACTAGGATGTCTCCTCCCCAGCCTATGCCTTTAATCACTTTATTTTCTCCTTGAATTTATGTACATATTTATTTTCCTTCCTCTTGGTTTCTCATTCTACCCCTTTTCCTGCCACCTGTTCAATGCCTTCTTCTCACACTCCTCTACTTTACATGACAAAAAAATTGAGTACACCTTGACTTGTCATCATTGTTAATTTTCTGGTCATTTATCTTCTGGCTCAATGTTTCAGCATTTCAGCTTTCCATATATTGACAACTGACAGATGATCCTTATCTAGAACCACAGAGTCTATGGGACACCTCTCTGACCAGTATGCAATAGCAGAGAAGCAGGAAGTTCTTTTGAACAGGGTGACTGTCACTGGGAAAGGAGGTAGTGCAGAACTCTGCATGGACTGCAAATGAGTCAAGGAAGCAGGGACTTGGGAGCTCTAAACACTCCTGGAGGGGGGTTGGTAGCAATTCTGTGGAGATGAAAGTTTGTAGAAAGGAGGCCAAGGATTCCTCAGGAGTGTAGGCTTTGAGGTTTGGGAAATGCTTGCTATAGTGGGGGAAATGTTCAAGGAGGGGAGGAGAAGTCGCAACATTGATTTTCTCTGATTATTTGAAACTATTTGGGATGGACCTTTCGACTGAGTCAGTTCTGCTATCAGAGAAAACAAAGAGCACTGACTGTTCTTAGAGTAATGGAATTCTGATCTGGCTTTGCCACTTGCACCAGTGGTAAAGAACCCGCCTGCCAATGCAGGAGACATAAGAGATGCAGGCTCAATTCCTGGGTTGGGAAGATGCTCTGGAGGAGGGCATGACAACCCACTCCAATATTCTTGCCTGGAGAATCCCATGGATGGAGGAGCCTGGTGAGCTACAGCCCATAGGGTTGCAAAGAGTTGGACATGACTGAAGTGATTTAGTACGTGCACACACACAGGTGTCCAGACAGGCAAGCCATAATAGCTTCCCTGGTACTCAGTTTCCTCATCTGCAAAATAAGGACAAGAGTTTTATACCTTCTTCATAAGGATGATTTGGAGTAAGGATCAAATAAATGACATCTTCAAGTCACCTCAAACTCAGTAACACTGATTCTGCCTTCCCTGAAGCTGCTCATGCTCCAGTGTTATCTTGATGCAGACCATTCCTCCCAACACTGTCACCTAGACCAAAAATCCTGTTGCCTCCCTAAGAGAAGGCTGTCTCTATAACCTCATTTACTTTTGCACCTGTGAATCTGTCCACTTTCTCCCCAGGGTCACCACTGCCACCCTTGGGAAAGTGAAAGCTAAAGTTGCTTAGTTGTGTCCAATTCTTTGCAACTTCATGGACCATACAGACCATGGACTTCTCCAGGCCAGAATACTGGAGTGGGTAGCCTTTCCGTTTTCCAAGGGATCTTCCCAACCCAAGGATCAAACCCAGGTCTCCTGCATTGCAGGCAGATTCTTTACTAGCTGAGCCACCAGGGAAGCCCAAAAATACTAGAGTGGGTAGCCTATCCCTTCTCCAAAAGATCTTCCCAACCCAGGAATCAAACCAGGGTCTCCTGCATTGCAGGTGGATTCTTTACCAACTGAGCTATGAGAGACGTCCCCATAGCTTCCCTCATAGTTTGGGAAACCTTTAGAAAAATCCCATCATTTCTCTCTTGAACTACAGTATTACCCTCCTTACTGGCTCTGCTCTTTCTCCAACTGCCTTCAGTCTGTTCTCCGCATAGCAGCAAGAGTGAAAGTTTTGAAATCAAATCAGATCATGTAGCTTCTTTGCTTCATTGGCTTTCTATTGCTTTTAGGATAAAATCTTAGGACTTCTTCAACAGCCCTCCAGACCCTGTGGGACTGGTCATCTTCAGGCAGCTTTTCTTCATCTAGTGCTGCTCTTTCTCTTATTCCCTTGTGCCTCAACACATTCACTTCTTTTTGTTTTTTGTTTGTTCAGTCACTAAGTTGTTTCCAACTATTTGCGACCCCATGGACTGCTGCACGCCAGGCTTTCCTGTCCTTCACCATCTCCCAGAGTTTGCTCAAACTCATGCTTGTGATGCCATCCAACCATCTCATCCTCTGTTGTCCCCTTCTCTTCCTGCCTTCAATCTTTCCCAGCATCAGGGCCTTTTCCATCGAGTCAGCTCTTCGCATTAGGTGGCCAAAGTATTAGAGCTTCAGCTTCAGTATCTGTCCTTCCAGTGAATATTCAGGGTTGATTTCCTTTAGGGCTAACTCTTATGATCTCCTTGTAGTCCAAGGGACTCCCAAGAGTCTTCTTCAGCACCACAGTTCGAAAACATCAATTCTTCAGCTTTCTTTATGGTTCAACTCTAACATCTATACATGACTACTGGAGAAACCATAGCTTTGACAATACAGACCTTTGTTGGCAAAGAGATGTCTCTGCTTTTTAATAGGCTGTCCAGGTTTCTCATAGCTTTCCTTCCAAGAGGCAAATGTCTTTTTTCATGGCTGCGGTCACCATCCACAATGATTTTGGAGCCCAGGAAAATAAAATCTGTCACTGCTTCCACTTTTATCCCCATTTATTTTCCATGAAGTGATGAGATGCATTCTATGATCTTAGTTTTTTGAATGTTGAGATTTAAGCAAGCTTTTTCACTCTCCTCTTTCACCCTCATCAAGAGGCTCTTTAGTTCTTCATTGCTGCCATTAGAGTGGTATTATCTGCATATCTGAGGTTGTTGATGTTTCTCCCAGCAATCTTGATTCCAGTTTGTGAGTCATCCAGCCTGGCATTTCACATGATGTACTCTGAGAAAGTTAAATAAACAGGGTGACAATATACAGCCTTGTCATACTCCTTTCCCAATTTTGAACCAGTCTACTGTTCAATGTCCACTTCTAACTGTCACTTCTTGACCTGCATACAGGTTTCTCAAGAATCAGGTAAGGTGCTCTGGTATTCCCATCCCTTTAAGAATTTTCCAGTTTGTTGTGATCCACACAGGCAAAGGCTTTAGCATAGTCAATGAAGCAGAAGTAGATGTTTTTCTGGAATTTCCCTGCTTTTTCTATGATCCAACAGATGTGCTTCCTTAGAGCTCCTTGAATGCACCATGCTCCCTCCTGCTATGGAGCCTTTGGATATGGTGTTCTTGCTGCCTGGAAAACTCTTATCAATCCCCCTCCAGCTTCAAGCATCTTCCTAATTGTTTATTCAATACACCAGGAAAGGTTTTCTTGATCTCCTGATACTACATCAATTATTTGTTAGTCAGTTTCAATTTATTTTGGTGATTATTTGATTAATGTCTGCCTCTTCCACTAGACCCTTAGGGACCTGAAGGCAAGAACTATGCCTGTCTTTCCTCACCATGGTGTCCCTAAGCACCTGACACAGTGCCTTGCATGTAGTAGGTGCTTAGTCAATATTTGTTAAAGGAGTAGATGAATGTGGATATCCTTGACAAATAGTAAAGAGCAATGCAAAATTAATCAGTCTTGCAGAAATGAACCAACTAATCTTAAAATTAATGTGGAAATCCAAGGGATCCATGAGTGAAAACTATCTTGAAAATGAAGAATGAAGCTGGAGGAAAAACACTTCCCAATTTCAAAATTTACTACAAAAGTATAATAATCAAAACAGTGTGTTACTGGCATAAGGACAACAAATAGATCAATGGAATAGAATTTAGAATACAGAAATAACCCATACATTTATGGTCAACTGGTTTTTGACAAGGTTGCCAATACAAATCAATGGGGAAAGACTAATCTCTTCAACAAAAGATGCTGGGACAACTGGATATCCACATGCAAAAGACTGAAATTGGACCATTGCCTCCTCACACCATATACAAAAACTAAGTCAAAATGGATCAAAGACCTAAATGTAAGAGTTCAACTATAGAACTCTTAGAAGGAAATATAAATGAATATCTGAGTACCTTTGGATTAGACAACACATTCTTACATGTGACACCTAAAGAAAAAATAGGTAAATTGGATGTTATCAAAATTTAAAAATTTTTTGCATCAAAGGACACTTGATAGATAATAAAAAAGGCAACCCACAGAATGGGAGAAAATATTAATAAATCATGTCAGATGAGGGATTAATATCCAGAATACATAAAAAACTACAACTCCAAAACAAAATAACAACCCAATTCAAAAATGGACAAAGCCTTGAATTGATATTTGTTCAAAAAGATATACAATGGCTACTAAGCACATGAAAAAATGCTCAACATCACTAATCATTAGGGGAAATGCAAATCAAAACCATGATCAGATATCAATCACATCCACTAGGATGACTACAATTTTTTTTTTTTAATGGACAATAACAAGGATGTAGAGAAATTGGATGTAGGGAAATAGCAAGGATATGCAGAAATTAGAATTCTCATATATTACTAGTAGAAATGTAAAATGGTGTATCCTTTGTGAAAAACAGTATGGCAAGATCTTCAAAGGCTAAACATAGTTACCACAAGAGCCAGAAATTCCACTCTTAGATTCAGACCTCAAAGAAATGAAAATGTGTGTATACAAAAAATTTTGAACATGAATAGTCACAGAAGCATTATTCATGATAGTCAAAAGACAAAAACCACCCAAATGTCCTTCAACATGAGTATATAAACAAACTGTGGTAAAGCCATACAATAGACTATTATTCCACCATAAAAAGAAATGAAGCACATATACATGCTATGACACAGATGAGCCTTGAAAACATCAAGCTAAGTGAAAGAAGCCAGACACAAAAGGTCACATATTGTACGATTCCATTTATATGAAATGCCCCAAATTGGTAAATCCATAGAAACAGAAAGTAGATTAGTGTTTACCAGGGGCTGGGAATTGGAAGGTGACAGCTAACGGAAGCATGGTTGCTTTGGAGGGTAATGAAAATGTTCTAAAATTGATTGTGTTGGTGGTTGTACAATTCTGTGAATATACTGAAAGTCACTGAATTGAACACTTTAAATGGAGGAATCCTATATAGTATGTGAATTATAGCTCAATAAAGCTGTCCTTCAAATGGCAACCCACTCTAGTATTCTTGCCTGGAGAATCCCAGGGACGGGGGAGCCTGGTGGGCTGCTGTCTATGGGGTCGCACAGAGTCGGACACGACTGAAGCGACTTAGCAGCGGCAGCAGCAGCAGCAGCAGCAAAGCTGTCCTTCAGGGGGAAAAAAAAGGTGTTAACAAGGAAGGTGAGTTCTAAAGATCAAAAATGAGCCAGTCACACTAAGACTTAGAGGATTAATATTCCAGCCTGAAGGAATAGCTAGGATCCTGAGACATGAATGAGCTTGGTGAAGAACAGAAATGAGGCCAGTGCAGTTGGCCAGGGTGGCCAGGGTGAAAGCGGTGGGAGCCGAGGTCAGAGATGATGGCAGGACAGACAGCTCTGCAGCTCATGGAAAGGAATGTGGAATCTGTTCTGAGTATGATGAAGAGCCACAAGAGGTTTTGGAGTGGGAGAGTGACATATTTCACTGGCTGAAGCAAGTCACATGGCCACACCTAACTGGAAGGGGAAGTCCTGCTATGTACCCGGAAGAAGGAAAGCCAGAACTATCCGGAGAGTAGCACTGATGACAACCACCCACTTATGTGTTCACATACACATACAATTTTTTAATATCATTCTTTTTTAAATGTATTTTTAATTTGGGGAAAACACATACAATCTTGAATGTAGTTTCCAGGTGGTCAAGTTTCTTTTCCAAGTCAATTCTTAGAGCAGGATAAAGACCCCACACTGGGTTGGTTCTCCAGCTTTGCTTTGCCTCAGGGCATGGATTCTTACCCTGGGGTCCACAGATCCCCAAAAGTTACATGAAGAGAGTTTAGGAGGTCTGTGAAAAAATTACCTCTTTACTTCCACTACCCTCTTGTCAAAATGATGACTATAGGCAACATATCACAGAAGTATGAGCAGTGTCTGTGACTATATCTGTGATAGAAATCACAGAGATTTGTATATCAATCTACAGTTGTTGAAGGAATCTCAAATTTTCATTTACAAAATTACAGTAATTATTAAACCTGCTGTTAGATCTTGTCATTTAAAATGTGTTAGCAAAGAAACACGTATATTACCATATCACAATTTTAAAAAATATTTTGATAACTGTATTTCAGTATAATTGTTTTCCTTGGTAAGTCTGTCTATTTTATCTAATGCATTTATAAATAATATTCTGAAAAATATTAGGACCTCCAATGGGTAGTAGAGGGTGACTCTCCTTCTCCCTACCCTGTCTTCCTCTCAACTTAGCCTGTATTGCCTCCTTGGTAGGTCTGCCAAGGTTCATGTTCAAGTCTTAATCTATGACACTAAAGGAAATGAAATGAAGCAGAAAACTTGAAAGCAAGTTCTTTTTTTCAGTAGTAACATGGATTTCTTTTTTTGAAAATTTTTTATTGAAGTATAGTTATTTACAATGCTTCTGGTGTACAACAAAGTGATTCGTTTATATATGTGTATATATATATATATGTGTGTGTATATATATATATGTATATATTTTCAGATTCTTTTCCATTATAGATTATTACAAGATATAGAATATAGTTCCCTGTGCTATACAATAGGTCCCTGTTTTTTACCTGTTTTATATACAGTAGTGTGTATCTGTTAAACCCAAATTCCCAGTGGAAGCAAGTTCTGAAGGTGACTTCTGGGTACTAGAGGAGTAGACTTGGATACTACTGAGTGATGTCTCCAGTAAACAGCCCAGGCACGGTCATGCATCACCACATGGCAGAAACATCAGCCTGACAAAGCCAAGCACAGTTTGCTCCTAGCTTGCTGCGGCTGATCCTTTCACCTTTCTGGGCCTCAGTTCCCCATCTGGCTATGAAAGTTTGGACTGGATAGTCTTCTTATGGCCTGACCAGCTATGACAGCCTGAGTTTACATTTCTCTGCACTGTCTGCTTCCATGACATTTCCAGAAAGAAGCTCATTAGCACTAAGTGCCCTCTGACCTTGGCACTAAGTTTGAGGGGCTTCCCAAGGATTCCCTACAATGTAGTAGAGGAGAAAAGGTGCTTTCCCCAACCCTCCAAATGCCATCCACAGCCTTACCTCCTTGCCTTTGGTCACACAGCTCCCTCTGTCCTTCCTTGTGCCTGTCAAGGATGGAATCCAACACCAGGTTTTATGACAAAGCTGTCACTTACTACTCTCTGAAGTTCCTGGGCACCAGGCGATGTACCAAGTGACTACTTCATGTAAAGATTAAGGAACAAATACAAGCACAGTGCTGGACACTTATCAAAATAATTCTTTATAATATTTGTGTAAATAATTTCCTATGTGCCAAGCTTATAATATTCATGGTATGCCTATGAAGTAGGTATTATAAAAATGATTCCCAATTTATAGCTTGGGAAATATGCAAAGAGATGTCAGGCTAGTTACCTAGGATCATAAAGAAGGCAAATGGCAGAGTGAGGGCTCAAACCCAGGGAGGGTGGTCTCAGGGCCCTTGAACTTAACCACTATGCTACCTATGCTAACATTATCATCTTTCTTCTGCCAGTTCAGACAAATTATAGGTGCAAAGAGATTAGGCCAAGTGGTACCTGCCTTCCTCTAGCATGCTTTCTACTGCTCCTGGGTGCTTTTGACCTTCAAGGCAGACATTTTTGTTTCTTCTTCCTTCTGGTTGAATTTTGCAGTCTGAACCCATTGAGTCCTCCCCTCTGATCCTGCCCTTTCATGCCTTTTATGCCCATCTGTGTTGCCCAGTTTTATATACATATATATATAGATATATATATACACACACACACATATATATATATATCTTAATAACTTTGCTGTACACCTGAAACTAACAAACTATTGTAAATCAACTATACTTCAATAACAAAATAAAATAAAAATTTCTTGATACAACCACCGAGATTCTAATTTAATTCACCCCAGAGGTGAAGTGGGCTTCCCAGGTGGCACAGTGGTAAAAAATCTGCTTGTCAACGCAAGAGATGTGAGTTTGATCCCTGGGTAGGGAAGATCCCTTGGAGTAGAAAATGGCAACCCACTTCAGTATGCTTGCCTAGAAAATTCCATGGACAGAGGAGCCTGGCGGGCTAAAGTCCATGGGGTTGCAAAGAGTTGGACACAACTGAGCGCGCGTGTACACGTACACACACACACACACACACACACACACACACACACGTGAGGTCCAGACATCGGTTTACATACTTTTAAGTTTCCAAGGTGATTCTAATAAGAAGGCAAGTTAAGACTGCTCTAAACCAGTGCTTCTCATGCTTGACTTAACACAAAACCCCTCTGGAGCAGATTTAAAACACACACACACACACACACACACACACAGAACATGGAAGCAACCTAGATGTCCATTGACAGATGAATGGATAAAGAAGTTGTGGTACATATACACAATGGAATATTACTCAGCTATAAAAAGGAACACATTTGAGTCAGTTCTAATGAAGTGGATGAACCTAGAGCCTATTATACAAAGAGAAGTAAGTCAGAAAGAGAAAGATAAATATCGTGTACTAACACATATATACGGTATCTAGAAAAATGGTACTGAAGAATTTATCTGCAGGCCAGCAATGGAGAAACAAACATAGAGAATAGACTTATGGACATGGAGAGAGGGCAGGAGAGGGTGAGATGTATGGAGAGAGTAACATGTAAACTTGTATTACCATATATAAAATAGATAGCCAACAGGGATTTGCTGTATGGCTCAGGAAACCCAAACAGGGGCTCTGCATCAACCTAGAGGGGTGGGATGGGGAGGGAGATGGGACGGAGGTTCAAAAGGGAGGGGATATAAGTATACCTGCGGCTGATTTATGTTCAGGTTTGACAGAAAACAAAATTCTGTAAAGCAATTATCCTTCAATTAAAAAATAAATTAACACACACACACATCCAATGCCTAGGCTTCACTCCCAGAGATTCTGATTTAATTGGTCTGGAGTGGGGCTCAGGCATCAGTGTTTTTTTCAAAATGTGTTAGATGATTCTAAAGCACAGCCAAGGTTGAAAACCCAAACCAATATCCATTACTTGACAGAGGATAACTGAAAAGAGATAAATCATAATTTATCTACCTTGTAAGCTCCATGAGGACAAAGAATTTTGTCTGTCTGTTCACTGCTGTATCTCTAGCATAAAAACAGTGCCTGGAACACAACAGATGCTCAATTAATGTTTTTTATTGAATTAATGAATGGTTTATTGATCTTCATGGGAAAATCAGTGGTAATGTCTCTGGATCTATTCTCATATCTTGGCATGTGTGCTCAGTCATGTTTTACTTTTTGTGATCCCAGGAACTGTAGCCTGCCAGGCTCCACTGTTGATGGGATTTTTCCAGGCAAGAATACCGAAGTAGGTTGCCATTTCCTACTCCAGGGGATCTTCCCAAACCAGAGATCGAACGTGTGTCTCTTGTGTCTCCTGCATTGGCAGGTAGATTTTTTAACACTGTGCCACCTGGGAAGCCCCTTTCATTTCTTAAATAAAAGGAATAACTCACAAGGCTGTCATGAGGACTGTATGAGACAACATATGTAAAAGTGCTTCATAAATTAGGGAGAAATCCAAAAATGCTAGTTAATCTCACAGAAAAAAAAATAAATTTCCTATTTTCTCTTCTTGTCTCACTCCTCAAAGTTTAATTCTCCTTTTAGTCCCACCAAATACAGTCCTGCTGAATCTCCTGAGTTTCCCTAGAAAGCCCCCCATTTGATCCTATCCTGACTTGGGCTCTACAACTCTTAAATTATTTCTTCTTCTCTGAGCCTGTTCATTCGACCAGAAAATGGGGATAACAGTGGCAACTATATTATGAAATCACTGTGAAGATAAATGAATTGATGATTCACATATTGCCAAGCACATAGTAAGCCCTTAACAATAACAATAAAAGCCATGGCTTTTTTTGTCCAAAAGTTCTTCAATTAAAAAAAAACAGGGGGTCACCTCAGTGTAAAAGTAAAGTGGGGTAATCTAGCTGTGATATCTGTCACTTTCTGGTATCAAGAGCTAATTTGATTGGCCAAATAGAAGTGCAAAAAACGTTCTACTAGCTCTCCCTGTTTGGCAGTCACCAAAGACGTATATAGCACTTACTGGATACCAAGGCACTGCTGCTGCTGCTAAGTCGCTTCAGTCGTGTCCGACTCTGTGCAACCCCATAGACGGCAGCCCACCAGGCTCCCCAGCCCCTGGGATTCTCCAGGCAAGAACACTGGAGTGGGTTGCCATTTCCTTCTCCAATGCATGAAAGTGGAAAGTGAAAGTGAAGTCTCTCAGTCGTGTCCAACTCTTCGCGACCCCATGGACTGCAGCCCACCAGGCTCCTCCATCCATGGGATTTTCCAGGCAGGAGTACTGGAGTGGGGTGCCATCGCCTTCTCCGACCAAGGCACTGGGGGAACACAACTCTTGGGTGGTCTAGTGGGAGACCTAAGCCCTTAAGGAAAAGGTCATATCCCAGGTACCACTTGCCGATCTGGCAGCGGTACATCTGATTGCAGGCTTCAGAGTATTGGTAATGGCAGAAATTATGAAACAGCTAAAGGTAAGCATTAATATAGCAGATTTATTATATAATACAGAAATGTTTAAAGAAAAGGAAACAGGTTTTAGTTTCCTTGATGAGTTATGGGGAGTTCTTTATGTATTCTGAATAACTCCTTAGCAGATATATGATTTATATTATATAAACATTTTTAAATGATACATTAATTTGAAAGGGGCTATAAAAGGGTGGATGTATTACCATAACTTTTTTCTTACAAAGCAAAAATGAAACATTCATAAGGAAAAATATTAGAAGAATATACATCAGAATGTAGTCAGTTATTGTATCTGGTTGATACCAAGGATGATTTTTGTTTTATTATTTTTTTCTTTGTGCTTTCTATATTTCCAACTTTTCTGCATCAAATAAGTATATTTTTATAATTAGGGAAATTATCATTAAAGTTATTACTGGTATTAAAAGTAGAGTCCTAGAAAAAAAAAAAGAGAGAGAGAAATACAAACACCTATCTCCTACTACGCCACTTAGTCATTCAGCAAACATTTGCAAGTGTGCCTACTTCCAGACTAGATACTGGGGAAAGAGGGATGAGTTGGCCAGTGTCCTTGTTCTCAGGGATGACAATACATAATATTTTGGGGTGATTTTTTTTGCTTGTGAAGCCTTTTCCATATAGGATTTTATTTGATCCTCCCAGCAAAAAGTAAACAGGCTCAACACTGAAATTACTTGCATTAGAAAATACTGAAATTGGGCATTATCCCTTGGTAAAATGAGCAAAATTAGCCAAGTTCATAACCAGGGCCTCTTTCCACCTCTAAAGGCATGTCACTAGCCCACAACCACATAATATAATTCTGATTTCCCTTAGGGTGGAGGAAACCCTTCAAACTCATCTGAACTTATTAGGATTTGAAGGCCTCAGTAGTTTTATCTTATTTCCAAAGCCCTACAACCTTTAATTTTTTTTTTTTTTCTTCCCAGGAGAGGATGCTAACTTCTAGCTTCCAGTTCATCTTGGAGCCAGGAATGGCCAGGCTGTTCTTCCAAGTTTCAAAGAAGAGGGTTATGTTACTTTCAAAAGGTGGTAAAGGAAAGGAAATAAAAATGAATTCAAGAGCTTTCAGTACATAGTAGGCAGTCTCTGCCTCAACCATCTTCTCCCAACCTGGGCCACATGGAGGAACCAAGGCTGCAAAAGTAAACAAAGCACAGCAGAAATAATAGCGGAATCAGAGAAGGTTGTAACAAGGAGGGACTGTCTGGATGTATGAACAGAAGTTTTCAGGAAGACAAGAGAGAAAAGGGCTATGGAAGGTTTCCTTGCCTCTGCTCTATGTTTTCACCTAATACCCAGTAGCCTGCAGTGAGGTTATCTCCCTCCCCACTGTCCTCCCAACTAAATATCAAGACTCAAGGGCAAAAGGTAGGTCTTATCAATTTACTGTCACCAGTATTTGGCAGAGGGCCTGGCACAATCTTAGTACAATGAGCTAGGTAGGAATTAGCCCTTGAAGCCAGCTCTAAATCACCATATTAGCGATAAATTGCTTTCTTTTGTTAAAGAATATGAAAATTAAAGGTGAAAAATAGCTCAGCTCTACCCAAACTCACCATTTCAAAACACATTTAAACAGAACACAGCCAAGTTTTAAAACAGATATTGAAGAAATGCTGTCTATATTTTCCCATCTAGAACCCAGAAGCAACAAGCCCTCACAACGAACAATTACCCTGAGTTGTTCATCATAGAAAGTAGACATTTCGTCTGGAGCCTCAGGCAGGAGCAGCACAGCCCCCACTAACAGCAGACAGCAGCCCGTGCATCTGGAGGGGAGACGTCTTGTCACCATAAAGAGAAGCTCTGCCAAGCAGGATGCAGCATGGGTGGAGCTGGCAGCAGATGGAGTGAGTTAAAGAGGATGGGGGTTAGGAGGGGGAGTTCTATAAATTTCTCAAGAACAGGATTTAGCTCTCACATGTATCTGTATGTCTGGTGTCTGGCCTGGTCCCAGGCACCACAGAACCACCTGTACTCTTGTTCAAGTTGTATTCCTACAAGGGCACCCGGCCAAGGGATCTCAAGTTGGGGACAAAATTCAAGTCAAACCCAATGCCCTGTCGGACTGCACATGGACTTTAATTATTAATTTCAAAGTTGGTCCACCCAGAGAATGCTCTATTTTTAAACAGCTATGACCAGAACAAGTGATCTTTTCTAATTGCTATGCTCAAAGAATGTGCTTTTGTCTTTTTGTTCCACCAAAAGGGGCGGGTTTTCCTCATTGATCCACCCACAGGTGGCACCCTTTTTGTCACCCCTCTACCTGGAGGGGACACCTATGTGCCATATATATGCTCCCAGCTCCCACTGGCATCTAACAGCAGCTCAGTACATGCTAACTGGAATGGAAGGACTCATCTTCACTGGCTCTTCCACCCACCATCTCCTCCTCGCGTGCAACAGATAGTTTTGAAACTACAGGCACAAAGTGTAAAGCCTCTGTGTGAGTCAATAACATTTGTTTCCTAAATCTACCAGTTTTGATAATTTGGAATTATGGGGGGAAAGATTTCATCGTGTGGTTTCACAATGGGGAGTAGCCTTATGTAACTCATTATTTCAAAAGGTGAAACAGGTTATAAATTGGAATACAGTGAAACTTTGCTACCCAGAAGCCCCAAGTCTCTCTCAAGAGCAAAGTTTCCCAGGAGTTTTACTCTTCCCCTCCCCACCTCCACTTTTTCATACTGAATCATTCCTTTATTTTGCATCATTTTGAGTGGAACTTTTCCTGAAAACTTTTCCTCAGTCTCCTTAAACAGATTCCTCTGAATATGCTGCAGCCTCTTCTCAATGCCTTGTTTGTCATAATCAGCATCAGCTACTGTTGGGGAAACAAATTAGAGGGGATGCCTTTAGTATCTCTCCCCTCTGATCACAGCAGAGAGAGAGGACACTAAGAGTGTCCCTCCCCCATAGTTTTCTCCTCTCACTTGTCACCCTTGTCCCAGCATTTCTCAGGGGCTGGTGATACGGTCACCTAAATGGATGTCTCAGGATCTCAGAACAGCCACAGGAGAGGTTCTCTACTTGAAGCCAGTGCAACCACCGACCCTGAAGACCTCTTTGGACCAGTCCTCTTCCTTTCTCTGGGCAACTGCTGGCCTAGATCCACATTCTAAAACTCTATTTCTACTGGGATCATGGAAGGGATAAAAAGAGAAATACTTTCTTTTCTAAATTGCATTTGTTGGAGTAGATATGGGTTTAAAAATACTAACCACATGGGACTTCCCTGGTGGTACAGTGGTTAAGATTCTGTGCTGCCAGTTCAGGGGACCCAAGTTCAATCCTAGGTCAGGGAACTAAGATCCCACATGCCCTGCAGTGAGGTGAAATGAAAAAAAAAAAAAATTAAAAATACTAAACACAACAATCTATACAGTTGTTCTCACTATTATGCTCTAGTAATCTACCTGCATGAAATGGTGCATCATATAAGAGACTTCTGGAAAGCATGAAGTCCAATCTAGACATTGATTCAGAGGTAACCATTTCAATTTCTACTTATGATTTCTGGCATAGCCTAATTTGGAACACTAAATATTACAAAGTAGAAGTTTCTTCCTTTTCCCTGTACTCCAACAACCCTCTGCATAGTGGAATTTTAATATTCTTTTGCAAAGACAGGCCAGTTGAGGTTGACTTGATGCAGGAATCCAACCTAGTAACATCAAGAGTGATATTAAATAGCTATGATGTAAGAAAACAAAAATACTATTCTCGGGCTTCCCTGGTAGTCCAGTGCTTGAGAGTCTGCCTGCCAATGCAGGGGACACAAGTTCAATCCCTGGTCCTGGAAGATTCCACATGCCTCAGGATAATTAAGCCCATGCACCACAATTACTGAGCCCATGCTCTGCAACTACTGAGGCCCCGGCTCCTGGAGCCCATGCTCCACAAGAGAAACCACTGCAATGAGAAGCCTGAACACCACAATTAAAGAGTGGTCTTTGCTTGCCACAACTGGAGAAGGCACTCACCCAGCAACAAAGACCCAGTGCAGCCATAAATTAATTAAATAAATAAACAAATCTTTAAAATATACTGCTCTCATCTAGAAGGTCAATAGTTGTTAATGACATGTTATAACCAAAAAATGTAAAATTAAAGATGCTTAACTTTGCCTTAACATATACTTATTCTTTTTATTAATAAAACTAACTGGCTTCATTTTTCTAATTTCCTCTGTTGTCTTATAAAGTTAAAAAAAAGTGTATTAGCCAATTTTTAGGAGTTAAATACTTTATTCATACAGAAGACCAGTTGGTCTACAAATCCATGCCCTAGAGTGGTGCTGTCCAATATGGAAGCCATGCTCCACATAGCACTATGGAGCATTTGAAAGGTAGCTAGACTGAACTGAGACGTTGTGTAAGTGCAAAATTCACATTAAGTTTTGAAGACCTAGTACAAAAGAATAGTGTAAGATACCTCATTAATCATTTTAATAATGATTGCATGGCAAAATGATACTGTTTTGGATATACTGGGTTAAATAAAATGCATTATTAAAAATTTTTTTGAAGTGTACTATCTAACTTGGTATTATTACTGCTTACAGTGAGTTCATCCATGAGGTCATTTTTGTCACTTACTTTAATATAAGCCTGAATTATGGTTCATTCTCATTATCCACAAATACATTATAATTTTTCAAACTCTGGACGGTCCCTTCCAGTTTTAACCATCTTTACCACAACAGTGGTTCTCACCACGTCTGCACATTAGAATCACCTGGGGATCTTTTAAAAATCCTGGTTCCTGGGCCTCATCTCCCAGAAATTCTGGTTTTATTGGTATGAGGTATGGCCATGCATGGCATTAGTAACTTTTTAAAGCTCTCCAAGTAATTCAGCTAGGGTCTATATTTTTGGCTGTAGTTTTAAAAATGAAAAATGCAACCAGACAAGTAGTGTGAAGGATTCTACTCAGGGAGATGACTGAATTGCCTGGTGGTCTGGGCATGCTGCAGATAGTCCCAAGATATGCCCATGACCTTGAGGCTGTATGGCTTTGAGATCAGGGCTTACTGCTCTAATTCCATGATGGTGAGAAACAGATCCTCAGGCAAGTTGCCAAATACGTCACCGAAATATCCTGAGGCCCCAGAAGTTTTTGTGAGAAGACGGTGGCTCTTCACCCATAAATCAAGCTGGTTCTGTAAAACTGGTGAGCCACGCCAGAAGCCATGAAGCTGTCCTGAGGGAAGAGGTGACCAGGGAGCAAGTTGGACATCTAGACAAGGGCTCTGCCCCAAGGCAGGGGATGCTGTCTAGGTGTGCGACCTGCGTCCGTCCTCTGCCGCTTCATTAAAGCTTCTCCTTGGCATCCCAGCCCGGCAGGTCCTTGTGGTCAGCCAGCACCACATATTCCGTGATAATAAACATCTCAGATCTGCCAAGACTCTCACTGGTGCCTCGGCTTCAGTTCCAAAGACTGTTTTCCCCCTTGGTTGGAGAGGCAGTGAACAGATGTCAGTGGGGGAGAATGAAGGGAGGAGTCAAAGGAAAGGAAAATCCTTGGGTTGGAAGAGATGAGCTGACAGCTTCAAAAGCTAGATGCTGCTCCTCCATGAGCACACAGGCAGGCATTCTTTACATATTCTGCAAAAGGGAGGAATGGCTGCAAATCGGAGCTGTCTAGAAAACATTCTTATTATAACTTCATCTTGACAGTATCCTCATCCAGGGATTTCAAAAGGTTTTGTGGAATTTCATCTTCTTAGTATTTAGTGATTATGTGCGGGATTGTGGCATACGGGCCCAACATTTTCCATACATTATTCTGGATCTTCATGACAGCCTCCTAAACTGAGGAGCATTAACCTCCTTTTACAGATGAGGGACTGTGGTTCTGAGACACTCAAATCAGCTTAATAATGTAAGTGCTGGGCAAGTCAGTCTTAAAACTACAGGTGCTACTTTCAAATCCCAAGATCTTTTTCCTTAACATGTCATTCATTGTCATTAAAAGTAATCCATGTTCACTTAGGAAACTTCAAAAAATACAGAAAGGTACGAGAAAAAAACATCCACCCACCCCCATAATCTCAACCATTGCTATCTTTGCTATCATTTACTATCATTGTTATCATCCCGAGATAACAACCACTGTTAACATTCTGGCAATACCCCTCCAGTTTCTTATTTATATATGTGCTTTATTTTGGATATTATCATCCCTGGAGAAGGGATAATATCATATATGCAATTTAATACCCTGGTTTTTCACTTAGCATTATTTTGCACATTTCCACATATCCTCATATGTTTGTTTTGAGTGCTATTTTTCTTAGTTGTCTAGTTTTCTACCTCATCGACCTGTCACCATTTATAGAATCACACCCATATCATTAAGTTGTTTCCATTTGGGGGTTAATCTAAATAACCAAAAGATGCAGTGAAGATCCACAAACATTTTCCCCACAATATCTGATCATTTCTTTAAGCATAAGTTCTTAGAAATGGAATTACTGGATCTGGGGCGATAAGAGCACATAATGACACTACTGGAATTGCTGAAAACTGTGATGCACAGCCTCCTGTAAGAGCAGAGACCGCCCAAGATCTGCTGGCAGAGGAGACCTCACTCCCCTTAGGGCCTGCTGGTTGGGGAAAACAACATGAGTTTGACTATTTCGCAGATACAGGGAATCAAACTATAAATTGCCAAGCAGTTAATTACACTGTTCTCAGAAGCAAATTAAAAAAAAAAAGCACTTAAAATAAAAACAGCTGAATCATTTTAAAAACTCATCTCCTCTTTGAATCCATTTTCCAAAGGAAAAAAAATATTTTTCTGATTTTCCCCTAGATGAATTACAGACCATTCTTAAGAATCTAGAAAGAATTTAGAAAGAAAATAAAATAAAACATATAGTGAAACATCAAATGTCCCCACTAGCAAAAAAGCAGGGGCATGAATAATATATTTTGCTCTGGAATGCAACTGGATCCACACAGCTGGGGATATAACAAGCAGGTAGATTCTTGCTTTCTCTCCCTCTTTCTATCTCACTGTGGCATGGGGTGCCTCCTGGCTTGGATGTCTTAGGGGGAACCAGGACTTGGCTCTGCAAAGCAGTGAAGGGCCAAGGTCCCTCAGGTCTCATCTGCCCAAGGATAATGAAAACTTGAATGTAGATCAAGAAAATCTGCAGTTCCTATTACAAGTGTGTTTGAATCTTCCTAAGGACGCTCCAGTATCCTGCTTCTTGGTCAGCAAACAGGGTGTTAGCGCCTCCCCACCCCACCTCCACCCTGAGGGCTCACTCTGAGTCAGGAGGTGCCTTGTACCCGCTCCTCCTGAATCACTTGAGTTAGTTCCTCCCCCACACTAGCCCTCTCACATATCCAGGGCCTCACACAGGCTACCTCCTGAGCCAGGAATTCCCTCCCCCTCCTTCTTCAATTGGCCAGCTCCAGATCATCCTTCAGAACTCACACACACAGCCTTCTCAAATCTTTTCCAAGCCTCTGAGCTGAATTAGGTGAGCTTCCTTCGCCTTCCGACGACCCCTGGGCTTGCCTATGATTGGGCAGTATGATGACTCCAGGCTCTCCCTGCTGGACCATGGGGCTGCACTCTAACTTGGCTCTATATCCTCAGAGACCAGCACAGGGCCAGACCCAGAGTTAGGTGCTCAATACATGTGTGATGGTTAGAAACAAGGGAGGAATTAAACTTAATAGCTATTTATTAAGTGCCAAGCACTATTTTAGGAACTGGAGATACGGCAGTAAAAACAGAGAATAATCTCCACTCTAAAGATGCTTACTTTCTATTGAGGAGCTTACAGTTTAGAAAGAGAGGGAGGGACAGCAGGAATAGAGGAGGGATAGACAGAGGTTGCTCAAACCTTCCAAGTTAAAGGACTGAGCCTAGTGGTCTTATACACAGTCAGACCCAGTGCCTCACATACAAAGCACCTTGTTGCAAGCCTCCTTGTGCAAACACAGTCAGCACATCTCCTATTTGTGGCATTATTGACATAGTCTTGTCTATTAAGATACTGCCATCCAATGGAGGTTCCTCAAAACATTAAAAATACAACTACCATATGATCCAGCAATTCCACTTCTGGGTAATTCTCCAAAGAGAATATTATGCTTAATGAAATAAGTCATACAGAAGAAGACAAATATCAGATGATTTTACTTATATGTGGAATCTAAAAAAAAACAAAACAAATGAACAAACATAATGAAACAGAAACAGAGTCATAGCTACAGAGAATAAACGGGTGGTTGCCAGCAGGGAGCAGGTGGGGGGATGAGTGAAATAGATGAGGGAGATTAAGAGGTACCAACTTCCAGTTACAAAATAAAGGAATCATAGGGATAAAATGTACAGTGTGGGAAATAGAGTCAATAATAATGTAATATCTTTTTTGTGTGTGGTGACAGATAGTAACTAGACTTACCATGGGATCAATTTGTAAGGTATAGAAAAATGGAATCATTATATTGTGCATCAGGAACTAATACAGTGCTGTAGTCAATCATACTTCAAAAAACATACAAATAAACACAGAAAAAAAGATCAGATTTGTGGTTACCAGAGGAGATGGGGTGAGAGGAGGGAGAACTGGATGAAGGTGGTCTATAGGCACCAGCTTCCAGTTGTAAGTACTAGAGTTGTAACATATAACTAGCACTGCTGTGTGCTATATCTGAAAGTTAAGAGAGTAAATCCTAAGAGTTCTTATCACAAGGAAGAAATACTTTTTTCTTTAATTTTGTATCTACATGATACGATGAATGTTCACTAAACATTATACTACTCATTATATGATGTATGTAAGTCAAATAATCATCTTGTACACCTAAGCTTATGCAGTGCTGTATGTCAATTATATTCTAATAAAACTGAGAGGAAAGTAAATAAATAAAGTGGAAGAAAAGATACTGCCATCCAGTGTACTATAACTTGAAAACCTCAGTGAGGGCTTATCTGGGTGAAATCATGGAATTCTCCACAGCAGGAAAGAGCTGACAGCTTGAACCAGGAAGGTTAGGTCAGTGCTTCCCAAAGGAGGGTAGAAGACTCTAGAAGGCCATGCAGATAACTCTAGAGGAGTTATCACAAGACGTCTCTGAGTCTGCACATCCACCTATTATTCATCTACTGAATAAGCACTATTCTGCCTATGTATGAAGAGAAGATCATCAATTTTAAATCTACGAATTCATGTAAAAGCATTGCTGAATTCACAGTAGCACTCTTATCATTTTTTTTTTTTTTTACCATGTGCTTAGTCGCTCAGTTGCATCCAACTCTTTTGCAACCTCATGGATGGCAGCCCGCCAGGCTCCTCGGTCCATAGGGATTCTCCAGGCAAGAATACTGGAGTGGGTTGCCATGCCCTTACCATAGGGAATTCTAAAACCCCAAATGCCATCCTTGGATCCCAAACCAGATTGAATGGAAAATCCTATGGGGTGTTAACTGGGGTCCGGATTCTGGTCATCAGCTCTCCTCAACCTAGAGGAGAACACTGGGTACCCAGGCATCCTGTGCTGATATGCTGGCAAACAAGATGACATCTATCCCTGAAATTGAGAGCTCTTTGAAGGGACAGACTGTGTCTCATTTATCTGTGGGTCTCTAAAACCCAGCACAAGGGTGAGTGGTGGGTGACGGAAACAGTACCCAAAGTGGTGCCCTTTCTTCAAAGCTAGAAGGTAATGATCTGAGGAAAAGGTGATTTGAGTCCCTCAGAAAGAGTATATAGAGCAGCAAAGCTAGTAAGTCTGTTAAGCTACTCAAGCTTTGAAGAAGAATAAATTCATACTTTAGAAACATGTATGTTAAACACATTTTTGGTAATAATTTTATTTTCTCATTCCCCTAGGCTTTTAATAAACGTACCTTTGGAAATGCCAACTAGACTCTGCTGTAATAATAGAAAATAGGATGTGGGTGTGCAATGAGGAGTGTCCACAGTTGGATTAAAAGCTATTAGGGAAAATAGAAGATATAGAGATGATAGAAGGATTGTGAAGGAAAGATTCAGTGGAAAGGTGACCTTCAGAGGACAGTGTCAGGTCACTGGCCCAGCCATCCCTTCCCAACTAAAGATCCTTTTTCCAAGGCTATTTCCTACTGAACACTTCAAGAAGACTGTTTCAGCAAGGGATCCTGTTGCCTCACATCTATTCTTTACATGATGCAAGGTTGATCTTCCTTTCTCCCCTCTGCCTCCATCTCACCCCCCAAGTCCCAACTGTAGAAACCCCAGGAGGCCTGTTCTCTAGATCATCCCTCAGTTCCCAAAGGTAGCAAGAGCTATTCCTCATCCTAAACTAGTTCCAGCTAGAAAAAAATGCCACAGCAGTGACTCTCAATGAACAGCTGACTTTGAACTTAGCATCCTTGCAAAGGCAGAGTACTGGTTTGGATGGCAGAAGCCCTGGCTTCTAGATCAAGGCCTCCTGCCACTGACCTCTACTGTGACCTAGCAGTGCCACATTCCCTACGAGGCAGCTTATGTCCATGCTTAGGGCACCAATAACAGGAGTACAAAAGAGAGAGAGAATGAAAGAATCTAATAAGAAGCTATTTTATTTTCAATGTACAAGTGGAGCTCTGAGTAATCCTTTAAAATAAGATTTTATTTGCAGGTTTAGTATTGTTTTCATTTGGAATTAGGTATGAAGAGGCACTATGATCTTTCCAGCACTTAAAGCTACAAAAGATCCTGATCCATCTGGGTGCCTTTAGGTAAGTCCCTACCCTTTCCTGAGAAGAAAATACAGAAGTCAAGTATTATGGTGCCCATAATGATTAATGACCAAATTGTTGGTGCCACATAGTATAAACTCCACTCCACCCAAGCCAGAGAAATACAGGGACAAATGATGCAAATTCACCACCCTTCTCCTGTCATCTAATCAACTCCATAAAGATAAAAATTGAGCCCAAGAGCCATAACTTGAATCCTCTCCTATTATTCTACTCTTCCGTCATTCTGATGTTTTTATCACTTTAGGTGTTCATGTGTCTAAAAAAAAGGGAAAAGATTAAATTTCTTGTTTCTAAAGTGGAGGAAATTCTAGTGGACATTTTGGTGTCCAAATTTCCAGAGAAGATGTTTTCAACACATGGAAATACCATGAAGCAGGAATTTCACGGTATTTACTTAAAAGAATATAGGCTTGCTCCCCCTCCCCACCCTGTCAAACCAACTGTCCCAACAGTTTCTGGGGCTGACAGATAGGAGAGAGACAAAAGTGAGCCCTGGTAGAGTGCCTTTTCCCAGTCCCCCAAGTTCTCTCTGCTCCATCCAACTCTCAAGCAGGCCATATCCCCTCCTCAGTAGGCATGATGGTCAGATTCAGGGTCTACCACACCTCATCTAATGGTAAACTGGCTGCAGTCTAGAGGTTCAGTTTTCATTTTTCATCTCCATATAGATTTACAACAGTCTCTGCTCATGCTGGAATTATGGTTTAAACATAAATAAACCAGCTGTCCTTTCTGATTTGCAGCCAGAGTTGCCACAAAGTTGGAAAATCATGAGGCAGGAATTTTACATAAAGGTGAAGTGGGAGTTTCCACCATCAACCCAACTGGCTGTATTCAAGCCAAAATCATTGCAAGAAGGAACAGAGCATCTTTCCCACAAGTTCATGGGCTAGTGTAACAAGATACCTCCCCAGTGTTATTAAACACACCTAGTGTTGTCCTGTGCTTCAGTGACTTCCTTGCTTGCACAGGAGATATTATACCTCCAGGCCAATGGCCTGATTGCTTTTGTAATTAGCATCTAAGCACCTACATACATTAAATAGATCTCTGAGGGAGAAACTGGAAAGCGTGGATTGACTCAGCACATGGCGGAAGACTTGGAGCTATATGCCTGGCTCTGACCCAGTGGCTTCCCACTGGCTTTGACCATGCCATTCTTGAGATGAAGAGCACAAAGTCCAGGACACGAATGCAATAAAGAGGGTCACATTCAAAACCAGATGTGAGGAAAAATGCAAGTTATAGGCAGGGTGATGCCAAGGGTGCAGCAACAGCGACAGATCTACAACCAGAGGAACCTGGTGCAGTCCTGTAGCACATCCTCTCCTTCCAAACCCCATCCCCCAGTTACAAGAGCTTCTGGGGCAGTCCCAAAGGGGTTCAAGTTACCAAAGAAAAGCCTTCAGTGGAGGAGAGGGTGTTGCCAGGCAACCAGTCCAGTCCAGTCCCACCCTTGTAACCTTGAAGATGGTGGGGGCGTGATCCTTGATTGTGGAGAGGAAGGAACACCTTGGACTCCTTTAGCATCAACTTTCTCCTCCTCTATCTTTCTCCCTCTCCTCTCCCTGTTCTCCCCCATCTGGCCTCCCTGCCCAGCTCAGCCTGAAGTCTGATCTCCACAAGCCTGAAGGCTATGGGCCAGTCTGACTTGTCATTACTCAGTCTGGAGGTGGCAGCCAAACTGTCCCTGCAGGGAGGCTACAAGCTGCTGGCCTGTCAGGTGTCATTCACTCTGGCCATGTTGCTTCCAAACTTTCCTTCCCCATTCTTTCCTGACCTCAAGGCCAAAAAATAGCTAGAGCAAGAATTTGGGGGAAATCCAGTCTGACGGAGGACATATAGGGTAAAATGTTGACTGGGAGTGCCCACCACCAGCAAAATGGTCAGTAACGGAGTAGGAGTTCTAGGAGGAAAAGAAACAGGAAAGAAGAAAAGGGCAAGTCCTGACAACAATGGGGTAAAAGCATTTGTAGTTGGGGTCAAAATATATAATCTACATCTGCTGAATACTTTATTGAAGCTTACGTCCGAGCAACATGGGGGGTGGCCAGATGGTGCACTGATTATGCTCCCCAACTCCCTCTGCATTTGGCACTTGTGCTCAGATCATTGCTGAGAAGGCCTAATTTAAGTGCCGAGCAATCAAAGCTCCTGAAAAGTGTGCAGTGGGAACCTCAAGGGGAGTCTAGAGTAGGGCATTAGACCAGAAAATGGAAAACAAGACCTTCTTGCCAAATTAAGGTAGCTGTGTTCCATTTATACAGCAGGCCCCTTCAATGTCTCTGAGCCTGGAGACAGGTACACTCTCAAAGGCAAGAAGCTGCCCCAAAGATGAGAGATAGCCACTCTCTCAGCTCTTAACAAATTTCAAGGAAGCCAACCCAATGCAATTTTTCCGAAGAAATTGCTCCCTTCCTTTAAAATATTGTCATTGCATAAAGCCATCTCTTTCTAACCCACCAGGTCACTGGCCCAAAGGCAACTTGGTGAAGCCATTCCTTCCCTCACAGGGAAGGGGCTCTCAGAAAGGTGCAAGTTGGAAAAACAGAGCTTCCTCACTGTCCTTAACTCACCCTGATGTGCTCATTAGGTGGCTCTCTGCAGACCAGGTGGGCATTTTGAAAATGACTCCCCAAACTGACTTCTCAAATTTCTCCTAGGCTAATCTTGGTAGTCAGTGGGATCCCAGGGAAAAATCAACAGTGACCGTCTTACCCTCTCTCTTAAGTGAGAATTAACCAGACCTAAGGCCCCAGCTTTCCTGCTCCCCTGCCCGGCAGAGGTTTCTGGCCCTGTGTCCACATTCCATCTAGCAGTCAATTGTCTTCCACCTTCCTTGCCCCACAGGACCCAGTGACCTCCACCATCTACCTCAGAGGCCAGAGAGTTTTTGAAAGAGGGGTGCCAGGGCCTGTAACTCCTGTTGTATGGAAGGGATGGGATCGAGGTGAGGTCTGCAATGGAGAGGGGCTGACTCAGACACTTCTTTCCCAAAGCAGCTGCAATCACAAGTCAGTCAGTAGCCATTCTGTCCCATCTGAAACTTCTTTCCACCCTGCTCCTTCTCTTTCCTAACTTTCTGGTGCTGTCAATTGGCCCTGGTACCTGGCATGCCCCAGCTGAGGTCAACATTTCCAGCACATTCAATCCCCTTGCTTTCACCAAAAGTCCCACACTCTAAAGGATCACGGCATTTCCATGGACAGAGGATTCCCCATTTAAAGTGTCGGGGTTCAAAATAGTAAAGCACAAGGGCTCGCGTTGCCCTCCTGCCCTCTGACGGGCCCTGTGTGCTCAGTGAGGGCACCACCGAGTTTCTCAGGCATGGCTGATTTCTAAAGGGATCACAAAACTGATGACAGTTGCTTTAAACGGTTCTCCCAAGCAAGTCTGTGCAACCGGACCCCAGGGGTAAGGGGTCAGAGAAGCCGGCTGCGAGGGGGAGTCTCCCCTCCTCGCCACCCTCTCCAGCCTCTCCTGGAGCACCAGCCCTATTTCGCGGAGAGAAGCGGGCGGGCTCTCAGACTTTTCTCGGAGCGAGAGCGGCGATCACGCTCCAGCGCAAAGTTGTACAGGTTTAAAGTCGGTAGGCACCGCTGGCAGGGCTCCTACCGCCGCGTAGGTGGCAGGCGGCTCCGGCGCGCTTTCTGAAGTGGCCAAGTTCCTAGACTGGAGCAAAGACGCCAGCGGCGCGGCCATTTAGTTCCCGACGCCGCGAAGACGAGTACGCCTCGGGCCTGGGGGCGGCGCCGAAGCGGTCGGGACTCAGCGGCTGCCGGGGACCCTCGCAGGTCCCCCGCCTTCCTTCCCCAAATCCCCAGAAGGTGGCCGCCAGTCCCAAGGCGGGGAACCCCTAGGACACATGGCCACTCGGGACGGCGTGACCGGGTCCAGGGGCAGGAAGTTCCAGCCAGAGTGCGGCGAGCGTGGAGTCAGGGAAATGGGATCTCCTCGCTCCCGGAGGGGAAGGGAGGGAAGGGCCGAGGACGGGTGGGGAGGGTGGGGGAGGGGTGGACGCAGAGCGGGCGCGTGCTGGCGCCCCCAGAGGCGGGTGCAAGCGGGGCCGCCAGCCCTGGCGCGGCTTACCTAACTCTTCCTCGTGGTCCTCCCGGCCGAGCAGGCGGTAGGGAAGGCGGCGGCGGAGGCGCACGGTGCGCCGGAACAGACTGTCGGTGCGGCGCCCCAGGGCCAGCAGGTGCCCCTCGAGGTCCTCGAGCAGAGCCAACGAGTGGCCGCAGAGGTCGGCGAGCTGCCGGAGCACGCTGAGCGCGGCCAGGTGGCTCACGTCGCGGAGCTCGGTCAGCGGCTGTGGCGGGTTTCGCGGGCACAGGCGCTGGGGCACCACCGTGCGCCTGTAGAACGGCATCCCGGGCGTGGGCGCGGGGGACCAGTCTGTCGGCGCGGCCGGCTCGCCCCGAACGGCGACCCTGACCCGAGCGCCCCTGAGCGGCGGCCCCAGCTCCGGGTGAAGCAGGCCCCTGGGCGCGGGCTGACGAGCGGGCGGGTTCCCAGCCTGGAGCGCCGACTCCCCCCAGGGCTGCACACTCGCTGGAGCCACCAGTCTCTCTGACTCTGGTTCGCTGGGCTCCTCCTCCTCCTCCCCGCCTTTCTCCACCTCCTCTTCCCTCACTCTGCTACTTCGGGATCCCCCCACCCACTTTTTTTTTTTTTTTTTTTTTGCGGTCAGAGATTCACAGATTAACGCTTGATCCCAGAGAGGAGGGAAAGGGAAGTGGGAGTAAAAAAGATCGAGCTGGAGGGTGAAAGAAGGAATGTCTGTGAGAGTGGGGTGTGTATATGATGTTCGTTCGGTGTTGTGTGCCCACGTCCTCCTGTTGTAGCTCCAGTCCCAGTACTTATGGTTAAATTTCTTTTCTGCTTCAGTGTGTGTGTGCTTTAAACTTTTTCTTCGTAAATAATAGAAATTCAAGCGCACCCGTGCCTACAGCAGCTAGTAACCAGCGGAGACCCGCAGAATAGTCTGACCTCATTCCTCTAGATTCCCTTTCCCAAACATGTACTCAGTGCCACACACAGACTAGACGACTAGACTGTGAGCACAGCCTTCTACCGCCCAGGAGCTTGGAAAAGAGTGGGGAAAGAACCAAATATCTTACTCGACTGTTCAGGAGGGCAGAGTTTCTGGGGAGTCCTGGACTACTGTTAGCCTGTTAAGGCTCTGGAATGAATGAGTGAGTGAATGAAAGAATGCATGAATGAAAACAAACCCATTCTCTGGAACAGCAGATTCCGTCCAGATAGAGGGACACAGATCCATATTTTAAGCAAAAAAAAAAAAAAGGGGGGGTGCCCAGGGCCCCTTCTTCCTGGCAAGGCCTCTGGGCTGAGACGACCTCTATCTCGGGCCTCAGTGCACTCCTAGGATGCCCACTGAGGAGGTGGTATAGGAGCCAGGATGTGTTTTCAGTACTGGCAACCCTGTGGTCACGTCCTGATTTCTCTCCATTCTAGAAGGTAGAAGAGTGGGGGATAGTGGCATCCTCAGAAAATCAGAATCCCCAAGTGTTCATATGTCCTTGTGCACTTGGGCAGTTTCCACTCAGAACATTTATTTTCAACACATCCAGTCTCCCATCTGATTCTCCTCTCACTTCTTTGACTTTGGTGTGGTTCCACTTCTTCCTTCTGGTAATTCTCTCCTCATCTTTCCTCCTAAAAAATGTTCCCATTCTTATAATCCTTTAGTAAAACACCTTGAACAGAATACGTGTGTCTGCACTAATGATCCTGAATGTGACCTGTTTTTATTCATTTCTTTCAGAGAATTCCCCCTTAAGCGGTTCAAGATTCTACTACTAGTTAAAAGTAATCTGGGGCTTTCCTGGTGGTCCAGGGGTTAAGACACCAAGCTCCCACCGCAGGGGGCACAGATTTGATCCCTGCTCAGGAAACTAAGATCCCCACATGCCAGGTGGCCAAAATAATAAATAAAGAATATCTGATTACCCTTTTCAGTAAATAGGTATCCCTGGTTCAGTAAATTGGAACATGGATACTAGAAAAGTTGGGTTCTGCTTCAAAGAAGAATAAACAAATGGGCAAAAGATAGTCCTTTTTCTGAACCATAAAATCAAGTTGTAGAATGAGGACCTGAAATTCTCTGTTCAGCAAACTTAAACCTGAGCCAACACAGTGACTGGCAGGAAGTAGGGACTTGGCTGGGTTCTCCAGGGATAATTTTCCTTAACCTATGGGCTGTTTAAACTGATCTCCATTCTGGAGAAAAAGAAATGAGGTACCAGCAGATTGAATGAGACTGTGTGGGCAGAGCTTCGCTGCCAGAGGGCGGCAGGCCTGGGCCAGGCCTGGTGTCTGAGCTGCGCTCACTGCTCTGGTTCCTAAAGCCGCCGAATCTTTCAGAGCTCTCTAATAACAAGCTCAACTGCAAGCAAATCAGCGTTAACCCCACGCCCTTCCCCCCAGCCGAATCTGCTCACTCCAGCCTCTTCAGAGCGCTGGCCCTGGTTTTCATCAAGGAAACATCAAGAACTTGCAATGGGGCCACCTCAGAACAGAGCCCTTCCTCCCTTCCCAGGGCCAGAGGCACACTGCACATCCCATGGAAGAAGTCAAGGGAATATACGTACATTTCCACGTTCCTTCATATCTCCAGTCTCTTCCCAACAGGAAAGGTGAGACCTCAAGTGAGAAGCAGGCCTGCATGTAGAAAGCCTCTGAGGAAGGAGCACAGGGGTCTGAATCCAGTCTTTGGAGGGAGGGTTGGGGTTCTAGAAGTACCACACTCCAGCCAAGCTGTCTGGGACAGGCAAGAAGCTAAGGTGAAGGATTCTGCCCCACGCTCCCACATCACCCCTCCACCCCTGCACAGTATCCTCACAATCATTCTTGTTTAGTAGTAATGATACTGTTTATGTAATGACATTGTCTCTCCCTCTGTACTGTTGGTTGCATGAGGAAAGGAACCATGTCTGTCTTACTCACTGCTATGTTCCCAGTACCAAGCCTAACAATTGGCACCCAGGAGGTACTCAGAAAATATATGTTCATGAATGAGTAAATGAAGCTGGTCTAGAGGCAGAGCCTGATATGAAGAGCCTTACTAAAGTATTTAACTTGGCCCAAGAGGCAACAGAAACATTGTGGATTCTGGAGCAGAACACTGTGACTCAGGGAAGGGGCAAGGATGCTATGCCTCATCTGTGCCCATGTCTCCAGGGCCAGGTAGCCAGAAAGTACTCCTTGAATGAAACACTTGCTTTGAGTTGTTTAAAAGTTTGGCACTTCATGTCTAAGAGGCCCCTACCAACCAAGCTGAGAATGCTGGGTGCTTTCTACTCACCCACCAGCTCCCAGACTCCAGGCCTATAGTAGTTCATCTGTTACTGTGCTCCGAGTTGCAATCTGAACCCAAGCAAGGCACACCTGTGGAGTTAGGTCTGCTGCTGCTGCTGCTGCTAAGTCGCTTCAGTCGTGTCTGACTCTGTGCAACCCCGTAGACGGCAGCCCACCAGGCTCCCCCGTCCCTGGGATTCTCCAGGCAAGAACACTGGAGTGGGTTGCCATTTCCTTCTCCAATGCATGAAAGTGAAAAGTGAAAGGGGAGTCACTCAGTCGTGTCCGACTCTTAGCGACCCCATGGACTGCAGCCTACCAGGCTCCTCCATCCATGGGAGTTTCCAGGCAAGAGTACTGGAGGGAGTTAGGTCTAGGTCTGGCCTAAAAGCAGAGACTAAGAAGTGACCAGGCAAGTAGGAGGGAAATGGGAAAGCTGACCACTCATGACCAGCAAGGCCTGTACTTTCCTTCCTACTTCCTGTCGTGGCTAACTACCTGCTGCTAAGAACCTAGAATTTCAATCAAAAACTGAATCTGAAAGAATAAATAGCATAGGATATGTCATTTCTCTTCCTCCAAACTGACAGTTTTCATAGCCTCAAAATGAATATGAACAAACTTCATACAACCTACCCAGCTTGCTAGTGCAGCCCTCCATCTGATTTCACCATGAAGAACAAAAAGGTTGTGCCCCCTGTTGCTACCTCTCAAATACACCTAAATAGTAGCATCTTACTGGCTAAGCAAAGATGCCAGTTTTTTCCTTTACATTCCTCTATAGTCAATCAATTGTTGTATCTACATTGTAAGAATATGTATTCCACCTCACACCCTCTTGCCAGGAGACTCCATAAAGATGCTTCCCTTACAAGGGAAAAAAAAAAAAAAATATATATATATATATATATATATATATATATATATAGCCAGCAGGGGGCGGGGGAAGGCTGCTCCTCAGTTCCAAGTCTGAAATTCTGTTGTTCCCTGGTTCTAGTGTCTGTATCAAGGGAAATTAACAAGAACTGGCAAATACTAGACTGACTCTTGTTTAAAATGTCTATTACCCATTTTGGTATTAAGGCTTGGCTCTACAGTTAAAAACACAAGTAAGAACTCTCTCTCCTCGCAAAGAAAGTAGCCCAAAGAAAGCAAACTGGCAGCTTTTGGTTTTTCAATCAGAATAAAGCCCACACTCAAATAACAAGGCAGACAAAACCCATGCTAATTAACGCCACATTTTGAAGAGGGGATGTGGGGCGTGGAGCAGTGCTACAAGATTTGAGAGGAGAGAGCAAGCTTGTGCCCTTGAGGCAGCTGAGGCCGTGGAGTGGGGAAGGTTGCACCCCAAAGCTGGGCCTCCAGGGGTGGACTGGAAACTTACACAGCCATCAATCACCTCCCAGGGCAGTAGGCGTGTAAGCCTAAGATGGCTCAAGGTCCTCAGAGAAATTCTTTTCAGCCCAGACTCAATGCTTCACACACACACACACACACACACACACACACACACACACACGATACAGGGCAAACCATTCAAGAATTCCATGAGGAAATAAACCTTTATTTCAAAAATAAACTTTGATGTTGTTCGAACTTTGGCCCTGACTCTGAGCCCAGGCTGAAAGTGCGAGAAAAGACTTGCAGACTTGCAGTATTCTAAAAGAAACTGCAGGAGACTCCAGGAGAATGTGACCAGATTCTTTTTCACTCCCTCACCCTCATATCATACGTGGATCCCCCTCTCACCAGCAGTCCTCCACCCCTGACCCCACCATCATGTTTTCCCTCCCTCCCTTGTTAGGATATGGCTGTAATTAGGAACATTCAAATGTTTCATTCACTAGGTAATTTTATTTTAACATGCCTGCTTTGCTCAGGAGAAATCATATTAGGCCACTCCCTCATTATCCTACTTTTGACCTATCGACCACTCACCTTCCTCTGCAAACTCCTATCTCCCCACAAAATTCTAAAGCAGTAAGTATAAGTCATTCATCTCCCCAGGATGGGTTATGTCTGCCACACGATGACTTGTCTCCTATACATTTAATATTAAGGGTATATTTAGGTAATGACTTTGTCTGTCTCTACAACATTAATTTGGGAGTTGTTATACAGGTCAGGGTTTTGGATTAATGAAGGGAAAATACAAAACTGAATAATGTTTCAGCTTTATCAAGGACTCAAATATAGGTGACATGTGATCAGCCTTCCCTCTGTCCTGGGAAGTTATGCAGGACAGCATAGTGGTGACAGTCAAATGTGGGCTTTGGAGATACACTGATCTGATTTCAAGTCCCCAGCTCCATTGCCAGCCATGTCTTGTGCAGATTACTTAAACTCTCTGTGCCTCGATTTTCTCATCCATAAAATGAAGAAGGCTAATATCCAATTGATGTGCATGAGTATGGCTGTGCTGATATTCTGCAGGTGTCCATTCTGATCAGGGCCCATCCTGGTTGTTCAATATTTTTGACTATCACTCCTAAAAATGGGGGGCTTCCCTTGTGGCTCAGTTAGTAAAGAATCTGCCTGCAATGCAGGAGACCCAGGTTCAATCCCTAGGTTGGGAAAATCCTCTAAAGAAGGAAATTGCAACCCACTTCAGTATTCTTGCTTGGGAAATCCCATGGACAGAGGAGCCTGACAGGCTATGAGGTCCATGGTGTCTCAAGGATCAGACATGACTTAGCGAGTAAACCACCACCACCTAAAAATGGGGTGATCTTGGTATTTAGTTTGTTGGATCAGATTGCATGAGATAATGTACATAAAGTGCTTAACACTGTGCTTGGGCCATAGGAGATACTCAGATGTTATTATCAGTATACACAATAGTTCCCTGGTTATAACCAGGAAGGGACAGCCTAAAAATATAATGTAATACAGGGATTTTTTCAACAGCAATATCTTCAATTTCTAAGTAAATTCAATTTCAACTAACATTTCCAAGATATAGAAACATGAAATTTCAACCCAAATATAACATAGAAAGGCAATGAATCAGACAAGCTTCTCTGGTTTACTACCGATGGAGTTTATGGGATGGTCATGTATTTCATAGACTTGTCTCTATGACTACCTGTTTATACCTTTTGTGCCTGAGCTCACTAACAATCCAGTGGAAGCAGTATCAAGCTTGTAGTTCTTACAGCTTTACCAGCCATTTTGAAATCCTCCATTGGCCAAAACTATACCTTCTACATACATGTCCTCAAGATAAAAAATCCATTAACCCATAGAAGGGCTTCCCGGGTAGCTCAGTTGGTAAAGAATCTGCCTGCAATACGGGAGACCTGGGTTTGATTCCTGAGTCGGGAAGATCCCTTGGAGAAGGGAAAGGCTATCCACTCCAGTATTCTGGCCTGGAGAATTCCATGGACTGTATAGTTCATGGGGTCTCAAAGAGTTGGACACAACTGAGTGACTTTCACTTCACTTCAGCCCATGGAATCTCCAGCTACTTTAAATCTAGGCAATGCATTTTCATATTTTTAAAGAAGGAAGGGACTGTTTTTCTCTCTTCTCCATCCTAGGTCAACACAACCTCACATTCTTGCTTCAGAGTTTCTGTAGTTATACATTTTATTTTAATCAGGAATTGTCTAAATTTTGTCTCTTACCAAATTGCCTTTTAATTTATCAAAGGCTTCCTGACATTCAGATGTCTCACTTTCATTATCAAGCCTTTTCTCAGCCAATAAATGAGTAAGGGATTTATTAGATGAAACTGGGTATGAACTTATGGAAATAACCAGTGCCAGCCCTCTTCTGCTTCTTCTTTGTATGGGTTGATCCATCTCCCAATCATCTCAGCTAGATCTTAAATCAGTAGGAATCTGCTACTGCAAACTCTCTAATTCATAGACATCACCTCGAGCAATCAAAATGAACATTTGCTCACCTTCTTAGTATGCCCGGTTCCTGGAGTTACCTAGAGAGCGGTCTCCAAACATCCCAGATGAATTTCCATATTTACATTAAAAATGGCTGTCTCATCACTGTATGCAATTGCAAGATCATTCATTCAAGACAACAAAGTATTGTCCAGCATTGAAATATACTTTCAATATCAGAGGGAAATAAAGTCCATTTTTAGTCACTACCAAAGCAAATCAAGTGAATACTGTCCTTGTCCATTTTATGGATAAGGAAACCGAGGCACAGAGTGTTTAAATAACCTGTTCAAGAAACAATAGCAAAGTTGGTCTTGGCTTTGTGCATCCTAGATTATTTGGTTGCAAGCAATAAAAAAATCTAACTCAAAATCACTTAAACAATAAGGACATTTCATTTCAGTTCAGTTGCTCAGTCGTGTCCCAATCTTTGCAACACCATAAGATTATAAATGTCCTTATAAGCAGCACACTAGGCTGCCCCATCCATCACCAGCTCCCAGAGCTTGCTCAGACTCATGTCCATTGAGTCAGTGATGCCATCCAACCATCTCATCCTCTGTCATCCTCTTCTCCTCCTGCCCTCAATCTTTCCCAGCATCAGGATCTTTTCTAATGAGTCAGCTCTTCGCATCAGGTGGCCAAAGTCTAGAGTTTCACCTTCATTATCAGTCCTTCCAATGAATATTCAGGGTTGATTTCCTTTAGGATTGACTGGTTTGATCTTGCTGTCCAAGGGACTCTCAAGAGTCTTCTCCCACACCATAGTTCAAAAGCATCAGTTCTTCAGTGCTCAGCTTTCTTTATGGTCGAAGTCTCACATCCATATATGACTACTGGAAAAACCATAACTTTGACTGTATGGACCTTTGTTGGCAAAGTAATATCTCTGCTTTTTAATATGCTGTCTAGGTTTGTCATAGCTTTTCTTCCAAGGAGCAAGCATCTTTTAATGTCATGGCTGCAGTCACCATCAGCAGTGCATTTTTAGCCAAAGAAAATAAAGTCTTTCACTGTTTTCATTGTTTCCCCACCTATTTGCCGTGAAGTGATGGGACCAGATGCCATGATCTTAGTTTTTTGAATGTTGAGTTTTAAACAGCTTTTTCACTCTCCTCTTTCACTTGTGGAAGCTTTCTGATAGGGATAAGGACATTTAGAATCTTATAAAACAGGAAATCCAGATAAAGGGCAGGCTTGTTTCAGTCGTGTCCAACTCTTTGCCACCCTATGGACTGTAGCCTGCCAGAATCCTCTGTCCATGGGATTCTCCAGGCAAGAATACTGAAGTGGGTTGCCATGCCCTCCTCCAGGGGTTCTTCCCAGCCCAGGGATCGAATCCGCATCTCTTACGTCTCCTGCATTGGCAGGCGGATTCTTTACACCAGCGCCACCTGGGAAGCCCATGGATTTCTACTTCTGTAAGTTTTGTGAGTTTTTGCCTCATGTATTTTGAAGCTCTCTTGTTAAGTGCATACAAATTTAGAATTAATATTTCTTCTTGAAAATTGATACCTTTATCTTTATGCAGTGTCCCTTTTTGTCTCTGAAAATATTTACTGCTCTGCACTCTTCTTGGTCTGAAATTAATATAGTTAGTCCAGCTTTCTTTTGATCATATCTGCATGGCATATCTTTCTCCCATTTTACTTATAAACTATTTCTCCATATTTAAAGTGAAGACAGCATAGTTGCATCTTTTTATTTTTTTAATCTAATCTGACAATCTTCGTCTTTTAACTGGTGGGTTTAGTTCATTCATATTTAACATGATTATTGATATGTTTGCAATAAAATCTGTCATCTTGCTATTTCAATTGTCTTTACTTTTTTCCTCTTTTCTCTTGGGTTAATTGACCATTTTAAAATTATTTTTATTGTAGTAAAATATATATTATAATATATGTGATTTTAACCATTTTAAGTGTACAATTCAGTGGCATTAATTACATCCATCATATGTTTTCAAAACTTTTTCATCACCTAAAACAAAAGCTTTTTAACCATTAAACAATACATTTTCATTTCTGCCTTCCCAAAGCCCCAGGTAACCACTAATCTACTTTCTGTCTATTTGATTTTGCCAATTCTAGATATTTCAGGTAAGTGGAATCAGAAAATACTGGTCTTTTGTGTCTGAATATTTTTCATTTAGCATAATGTTTTCAAATTTTGTTCATGTTGCAGCATGTATCAGAACTTTATTCTTTTACTGGTTGAATAATATTCCATTGCATTATTTATCATCACATTGTGTTTGCCAATTAACCTGTTAATGGACATTGGGTTGTTTCTACCTTTTAACTATTGTGAATAGGCATAAAAATATATATTCGATACATTTTTTTTCCATTCTTTTAGGTGGTGGCTCAGATGGTAAAGAAATCTGCCTGCAATGCAGAAGACCCGGGTTCAGTACCTGGGTTGGGAAGATCCCCTGTGGAAGGAAATGGTAACCCACTCCAATATTCTTGCCTGGAGAATTCCATGGACAGAAGAGCCTGACGGGCTACAGTCCATGGGGTTGCAAAGAGTCAGACACAACTGAGTGACTAATACAGTAAGGTATGTCACTGGGTCATGTGGCAACTCTATATTTACCCTTTTAGAGGATCTACAAGAATGTTTTCCACAGAAACTACAGCATTTCAAATTCCCACCAGCAATGTATGATGGTCCAATTTCTCCACATCCTTGCCAACACTTGTCATTTTCTGTTTTTTTTTTCCCCCTTCTGTTATAGCCGTCCTGGTAGATGTGAGGTGGTATCTCATCATGGTTTTGATTTGCATTTCCCTAATGACTAATGATGTTGAACATCTTCTCATGTGATTACTAGCCATTTGTGTATCTTCTTTGTGGATAATGTCTTTTTGAATGCTTTGCCTATTTCTAAGAGGATCTTTTTACTGTCACATTGTAGGAGTTCTTTCGGAGAAGGCACTGGCACCCCACTCCAGTACTCTTGCCTGGAAAATCCCATGGACAGAGGAGTCTAGTAGGCTGCAGTCCGTGGGGTCACTAAGAGTCGTGTCACTTTTCCTTTTCCCTTTCATGCACTGGAGAAGGAAATGGCAACCCACTCCAGTGTTCTTACCTGGAGAATCCCAGGGACGGGGGAGCCTGGTGGGCTGCCATCTATGGGGTCGCACAGAGTCGGACACGACTGAAGCGACTTAGCAGCAGCAGCAGTAAGAGTTCTTTATACACTCTGTACATTAAACTCTTATCAGATATGAAATATCAGGCATAAGATTTGCAAATATTTTCTCCCATTCTATAGGTTATCTTTCTTCTTTCTTAATAATGTCATTTAATGCACAAAAAATTAATTTTGGTGAAGTCTAATTTATCTATTTTTCTTTTGTTGCCAGTGTTTTTTATGTTATGTCTAAGAATGCATTGCCAAATCTAAAGTCATGAAGATTGACTACTATGCTTTCTTCCAAGAAGTGTATGGCTTTAGCATTTATATTTATGTCTTAGATCCATTGTGAATTAATTTTTATATATGGTATGAAGTAGGGGTTCAAACTTCATTCTTTTGCACATGAATATCCAGTTTTCCCATCACCATCTATTAAAGAGAGTCTTCTTTTGCCATTGAATGGTCTTGACACCCTTGTTGAAAATGAATTGACCATATATGTATGAGTTTATATCTGGACTCTCAATTCTATTCCGTTTGTCTATATGTCCACCCTTATGCAAGGACTCCATTGATTTATAATATAATTTAATTATATTATATTTATTTATAAATATATAATTTATATTATATTTAATTATTTATAATATAATGTAATTATAATTTAATTATAATATGATATAATATAATTATAATTTAATTATAATATAATTATAATATGATATAATATAATCTATAATTACTATAGCTTTGTTGAAAGTTTTGAAATCAGTAAGTGTGAGTCCTCCAACTTTATTCCTTTTTTTAAAAATTGCTTTGGCTGTTTGGAGTCCATTACAATTCCATATGAATTTGAGGATTGGCTTTTCCATTTTTATTTTTTTAAAAAGTCATTGGAATTTTGATAGAGATTGCATTCAAACTATAGATTGCTTTGGGTAATATTGGCATTTTAGCAATATCAAGTCTTCCAATCCATGAACGTGGGACATGTTTCCATTTATTTGGGTCATAGTTACTTTGTTTCAGGAATGTTTTGTAGTTTTCAACATACAAGTCTTTAACCACCTTATTTAAGTTATTCCAAAATATTTTATCCTATAGGATGCTATTATAAATGAAATTGTTTTCTTAATTTCCTTCTTGGATTTTTCATTGATGGTACACAGAAACACAAATGATTTTTGAGTGTTGATCTTGTACCCTGCACCTTTACTGAATTTTTGCCCTAGTAGCTTTTATGCAGATTCTTTGAGCTTTTCTTTATATGGGATCATATCATCCAGGTTTACTTCTTTTCTTTTTTTTTTTTATTAGTGTCCTCTTTTATTTCTTTCACCAGTGTTTTATAGTTTTCTTTTTTTTTTTTAATTTGTTAATTTATCCTGAACCCTCCTCCCTCCTCCCTCCCCATACCATCCCTCTGGGTCGTCCCAGTGCACCAGCCCCAAGCATCCAGCATCGTGCATTGAACCTGGACTGGCATCTCGTTTCATACATGACATTTCACATGTTTCAATGCCATTCTCCCAGATCTTCCCACCCTCTCCCTCTCCCACAGAGTCCATAAGCCTGTTCTATACATCAGTGTCTCTTTTGCTGTCTCGTATACAGGGTTATCGTTACCATCTTTCTAAATTCCATATATATGCGTTAGTATACTGTATTGGTGTTTGTCCTTCTGGCTTACTTCACTCTGTATAATAGGCTCCAGTATCATCCACCTCATTAGAACTGATTCAAATGTATTCTTTTTAATGGCTGAGTAATACTCCATTGTGTATATGTACCACAGCTTTCTTATCCATTCATCTGCTGATGGACATCTAGGTTGTTTCCATGTCCTGGCTATTATAAACAGTGCTGCGATGAACATTGGGGTACACGTGTCTCTTTCCCTTCTGGTTTCCTCAGTGTGTATGCCCAGCAGTGGGATTGCTGGATCATATAGTTTTCTATATATAGGTCTTTAGTTTCTTTAGGTAGATATATTCCTACGTATTTTATTCTTTCCGTTGTAATGGTGAATGGAACTGTTTCCTTAATTTCTCTTTCAGTTTTCTCATTATTAGTGTATAGGAATGCAAGGGATTTCTGTGTGTTGATTTTATATCCTGCAACTTTACTATAATCATTGATTAGTTCTAGTAATTTTCTGGTGGAGTCTTTAGGGTTTTCTATGTAGAGGATCATGTCATCTGCAAACAGTGAGAGTTTTACTTCTTCTTTTCCAATTTGGATTCCTTTTATTTCTTTTTCTGCTCTGATTGCTGTGGCCAAAACTTCCAAAACTATGTTGAATAGTAATGGTGAAAGTGGGCACCCTTGTCTTGTTCCTGACTTTAGAGGAAATGCTTTCAATTTTTCACCATTGAGGATAATGTTTGCTGTGGGTTTGTCATGTATAGCTTTTATTATGTTGAGGTATGTTCGTTCCTTCTATTCCTGCTTTCTGGAGAGTTCCTATCATAAATGGATGTTGAATTTTGTCAAAGGCTTTCTCTGCATCTATTGAGATAATCATATGGTTTTTATTTTTCAATTTGTTAATGTGGTGTATAACATTGATTGATTTGCGGATATTGAAGAATCCTTGCATCCCTGGGATAAAGCCCACTTGGTCATGGTGTATGATCTTTTTTAATGTATTGTTGGATTCTGATTGCTAGAATTTTGTTCAGGATTTTTGCATCTATGTTCATCAGTGATATTGGCCTGTAGTTTTCTTTTTTTTGTGGGATCTTTGTCAGGTTTTGGTATTAGGGTGATGGTGGCCTCATAGAATGAGTTTGGAAGTTTACCTTCCTCTGCAATTTTCTGGAAGAGTTTGAGTAGGATAGGTGTTAGCTCTTCTCTAAATTTTTGGTAGAATTCAGCTGTGAAGCCGTCTGGACCTGGCCTTTTGTTTGCTGGAAGATTTTTGATTACAGTTTCAATTTCTGTGCTTGTGATGGGTCTGTTAAGATTTTCTATTTCTTCCTGGTCCAGTTTTGGAAAGTTGTACTTTTCTAAGAATTTGTCCATTTCTTCCACGTTGTCCATTTTATTGGCATATAATTGTTGATAGTAGTCTCTTATGATCCTTTGTATTTCTGTGTTGTCTGTTGTGATCTCTCCATTTTCATTTCTAATTTTATTGATTTGATTTTTCTCCTTTGTTTCTTGATGAGTCTGGCTAATGGTTTGTCAATTTTATTTATCCTTTCAAAGAACCAGCTTTTGGCTTTGTT
Organism: Bos mutus; assembly: GCF_027580195.1. NCBI lineage: Eukaryota > Metazoa > Chordata > Mammalia > Artiodactyla > Bovidae > Bos > Bos mutus. The sequence goes on along the minus strand of NC_091646.1, from coordinate 68,635,049 downwards.
GATTTTTTACTATGGTCTCTTTTGTTTCTTTTGCATTTATTTCTGCCCTAATTTTTAAGATTTCTTTCCTTCTACTAACCCTGGGTTCTTCATTTCTTCCTTTTCTAGTTGCTTTAGGTGTAGGGTTAGGTTATTTATTTGACTTTTTTTCTTGTTTCTTTAGGTATGCCTGTATTGCTATGAACTTTCCCCTTAGGACTGCTTTTAAAGTGTCCCACAGGTTTTGAGTTGTTGTGTTTTCATTTTCATTAGTTTCTATGCAAGTTTTGATTTCTTTTTTTTTTATTTCTTCTGTGATTTGTTCTTTTCTTCTTTTCTAATTTATGTGTTTTTATTTATTCTTCCATCTAATTGCTTTGGCTAGAACTTACATTACAATGTTAAATAGCAACGATGAAAGTGGAGATTCTTATTTTGTTCTTGATCTTAGGGGGAAAGCATCCAGTGTTTCATTGAGTATGATGTTAGCTGTGTGTTACATATAAGATTTTGAAACCCGGGCTTCCCTTGTGGCTCAGCTGGTAAAGAATCTGCCTGGGTCTCTTTACCAACGTGGGAGACCTGGGTTCGATCCCTGGGTTGGGAAGATCCCCTGGAGAAGGGAAAGGCTACCCACTCCAGTATTCTGGCCTAGAGAACTCCATGGACTGTATAGTCCATGGGGTCACAAAGAGTTGGACACGACTGAGTGACTTTCACTTCACTTCACTTTGTAACCCACTTTTTTCATTCAAAATTGTATCATAAACATATTTCCATTGCATTAAAAATAAAAATATTTCTGTATGCTTAATATATTTGACAAATAAATGAGAAGTTTGAGAAATTAGCAGAAAGCTAGCAACTATAATAAAAGAACAAAATGGAGATTCTATAACTAAAAATTACAATATGTAAAGTTAAGAACTCAGTGGATAAGTGTAATAACAGATCAGATACAGCAGAGGAAAGAGCTAGTAAACTCAAAGATGGGTTATAAAAATATCCAAAATGAATCTAAGAGAGGCATAAATATGGAAAACTGAGGGGAAAAAAGGTAAAAGGCAAAGGGATATAATGTGAAGGTCTAACATACATGTAATTGGATTCCCAGAAGCAGAAAGGATGGGGCAGAAGCAATATCCATAGAAATAAATTTCCAAAATTGAGAAAAAACATCCATACATAAATCCAAGAATCACTATGAACTCTAAGTAATAAAATCAAAAGAAACACATATCTAAGCACTTTGTAATAAAGCTGCTAAGAATCAAAAGAAAAGAGAAAATCTTTAAAACATCCAGAGAATCAGTATGATAGTTCATAAAAATATTAAAAACAGAATTACCATATGATCCATAAATTCCACTTATGAGAATTTGAAAGACTTTGAATCAAGTTGTTAATTGTGCTTGTTCCTGTGGAATAAAATCAGGTAGAAGGAGAGATTTTCTTGATATATCTTTAGATGTTCAAGGAGCAAATGTTAATTTTCAGACAAACAAAATCTGAGAGAATTCAGTACACCAGCACCAAAGGAAATACTAAAGGTTTTTCTTTAAGCATAAGGAAAATGGTTCTAGACTGGAAGTCAGAGATTCAGGAAACGAGGGGAGGAGGAAATTTAAAAGACTACTATTGATGATGATGATATCTTTGGGACTTTAATATATGAAGAAAGTTAAAATACATAACAATAGCTTGCAAGTCAGGAGGGTTGGTGCATAGAATTAAAGTGTTCTAAGTCTTACCATTGAAATAATGAATATATGAAAAAGTTCTCAACCTCATTAGGAACCAGGAAATGCAAATATAAACCTCAATGTGATACAGCTACATGTCCACCAGAATAGCTAAAATAAAAAAGACTGACACTGTCTAGTTGGTAAGGATGTGGAAGTAGTGGAATTCTCACATGCTGTTCATGGTATAGAGAAAGTCACATATATAAAAGGTCAGAGTGTGCTGAATCAAAGACATGTGCAAGAAGAGTTATAAGAAGCTTTTACATAATATTTACAAAATGGTAAATATTATGTAAAAGCTCACCAACAGTAAAATGAATAAGTAATTTATGGCAACAATAGATGCTCACCAACAGTAAAATGCTTGTTTCTATGGAATAGAATGCTCACCAACAGTGAAATGAGTAAGTAACTTATGGCATATTCATACAACGGAACACTTTTGAGCTACAATGTCCAATACAATAGCCACTAGCCATGTGTGGTTTCTTAAATTTAAAATATTAAAAATAAAAACCCAGTTCATTAGCAACATTAGCTACATTTCCAGTGTTACATAGTCTCATGTGGCTAGTGTCTACCAAATTGTACAGTATAGAAATAGAACATTTCCATCACTGCAATGTATTAAAGGACAGCATGGCTAGAAAGCAAGATTCAACTACCTGTTTATGTAAAGGGCCTAGTACTAAACAATTTCGATGTTGCAGGCCATGTGGTCTGTGTCACAACTACTCAACCCAACTACTCAACTCAAAAGTCATAACTACTTATGCCATTATAACATGAATGCATCTATAGACAATATATTAATGAATGGGAGTGACTATGTCCTAATAAAACTTTATTTATGGACACAAAAAGTGTATTTCACAAAATATTTCTCTTCTTGCAACTTTCCCAACCATTTAAAAATATAAAAATCGTCCTTAATTCAAAGAACATACAAAAAGCAACACCAGGCCAGATTTGCTCTCTGGATCACAGCTCATATCCCTGCTATAGAGCAATATAAATGAATAAACTATAGCAACAAATCACAACATGGACAAATCTCATAAATATAATTCTGAGCAGAAGCAACTTGCATTAGTTTCCTATTGCTGCCATTACAAATGACCACTGATGCTGAAGCTGAAGCTCCAATACTTTGGCCACCTGATACAAGGAGCTGACTCATTGGAAAAGACTCTGATGCTGGGAAAAACTGAGGGCAAGAGAAGAAAGGGGTGACAGAGGATGCGGTGGTTGGATGTCATCATAGATTCAATGGACATGAGTTTGAGACAACTCTGGGAGATAGTGAAGGACAGGGAAGCCTGGCATGCTGCAGTCCATGGGGTTGCAAAGAGTTGGACATGACTGAGCAACTGAACAACAACAACAAATTTTAATAAAAGCTTGTTATCTTTTAGTTCTGAAGATCAGAAGTCCAACACAGGTCTCACTGGGCTGAAATCAAGATGGTGGCAAGACTCTGTTTATTCTGGAATCTCTGGGAAAGAATACATTTCCTTGAGTTTTTTCAGCTCCTAGAACCTTCCTGCATCCCTTGACTTGTAGTCCCCTTCCTCCATCTCCAAAGTCAATAATGTACTGAGTTCCTCTCATGGTACCACATCTCTGGTTCTCCTTTTGCCTCTCCCTTCCACCTTTAAGGGCCCTTATGATTACATTGAGCCCACCCAGATATCCAGATAACGTCTCTTTCTTAAGGTCAGATGATTAACAATCTTAATTCCATCTGCTACCTCAATTTGCCTTTTTTAAAAAGCTTTTTAAAAAATATCTATTTGTTTTTTTATTTGTGACTGTGTTGAGTCTTAGTTGCAGCACACAGGATCTTCACTGCAGCATGCAGGATCTTCTGTTGTAGCAGGTGGGCTTTCCTCTAGTTGTGGCTCGGGCCCCATAGTTGTGGCACATGGGCTCAGTAGTTGCAGTATGTGGGCTTAGTTGCCTCACAGCATGTGGGATCTTAGTTACCTGAGCAAGGATCAAACCTGTGACCCTCACACTGGAAGGCAGATGCTTAACCACTGGACCACCAGGGAAGTCCCCTGAATTTGCCTTTGCCGTGTGACCAAACTTTGTCATGAGTTTCACAGATTAGAATGTGGATATATGTAAGTGGCCAGACCTACAATTACATGTCCAATAGAATTCCATGTAGATAATTTTCAAAATAACAGGGAGAGAACACAGCCCCCTACCCCCTTTAACAGAAAATTGGATTAAAGATTTACTGAGCATGCCTATCAGAACAAGATCCAGTTTCCTCCTCAGTCAGTCTCTCCCATCAGGAAGCTTCCATAAGCCTCTTATCCTTCTCCATCAGAGGGCAGACAGACCGAAAACCACAATCACAGAAAACTAACCAATGTGATCACATGGACCACAGCCTTGTCTAACACAATGAAACTATGAGTCATGCCGTGAAGGGCCACCCAAGACGGACAGTTCATGGTGGAGAGGTCTGACAAAATGTGGTCCATTGGAGAAGGGAATGGCAAACCACTTCAGTATTCTTGCCTTGAGAATCCCATGAACAGTATGAAAAGGCAAAAAGATAGGACACTGAAAGATGAACTCCCCAGGTTGGTAGGTGCCCAATATGCTACTGGAGATCAGTGGAGGACTAACTCCAGAAAGAATGAAGAGATGGAGCAAAAGCAAAAACAGCACCCAGTAGTGGATGTGACAAGTGATGGAAGTAAAGTCAGATGCTATAAAGAGCAATACTGCATAGGAACCTGGAATGTTAAGTCCATGAATCAAGGCAAATTAGAAGTGGTCAAACAGGGGATGGCAAGAGTGAACATTGAAATTTTAAGAATCAGCAAACTAAAATGGACTGGAATGGGTGAATTTAACTCAGATGACCATTATATCTACTACAGTGGGCAAGAATCCCTTAGAAGAAATGGAGTAGCCATTATAGTCAACAAAAGAGTTCAAAATGCAGTACTTGGATGCAATCTCAAAAACAACAGAATGATCTCTGTTCGTTTCCAAGGCAAGCCATTCAATATCACAGTAATCCAAGCCTATGCCCCGACCAATATGCTGAAGAAGCTGAAGTTGAATGGTTCTATGAGCACCTACAAGACCTTTTAGAACTAACACCCAAAAAAGATGTTCTTTTCATTATAGGGGATTGGAATGCAAAAGTAGGAAGTCAAGAGATACCTGGAATAACAGGCAAATTCGGCCTTGGAGTACAGAATGAAGCAGGGCAAAGACTAACAGAGTTTTGCCAAGAGAACGCACTGGTCATAGCAACCCTCTTCTAATAACACAAGAGAAGACTCTACATATGGACATCACCAGATGGTCAATACTGAAATCAAATTGATTATATTCTTTGCAGCCAAAGATGGAGAAGCTTTATACAGTCAGCAAGAACAAGACCAGGAGTTGACTGTGGCTCAGATCATTAACTCCTTGTTGCCAAATTCAAACTTAAAATGAAGAAAGTAGGAAAACCACTAGACAATTCAGGTATGACCTAAATCAAATCCCTTACAACTATACAGTGGGAGTGAGAAATAGATTCAAGGGACTAGATCTGATAGAGTGCCTGATGAACTATGGACAGAGGTTGGTGACATTTTACAGGAGACAGGGATCAAGACCATCCCCAAGAAAAAGAAATGCAAGAAGGCAAAGTGGCTGTCTGAGGAGGCCTTAAAAACAGCTATGAAAAGAAGAGAAGTGAAAGGCAAAGGAGAAAAGGAAAGACACCCATTTGAATGCAGAATTCCAAAAAATAACAAGAAGAGATAAGAAAACCTTCCTCAGTGATCAATGCAAAGAAATAGAGGAAAACAATAAAATGGGAAAGACTAGAGATCTCTTCAAGAAAATTAGAGAGACCAATGGAACTTTTCATGCAAAGATAGTCACAATAAGGGGCAAAAATGGTATGGACTTAACAAAAGCAGAAGATATTAAGAAGAGGTGGCAAGAGTACACAGAAGACCTATACAAAAAAGATCTTAATGACCAAGATAATCACGATAGTGTGATCACTCACCTAGAGCCAGACATCCTGGAATGTGAAGTCAAGTGGGCCTTAGAAAGCATCTCTATGAACAAAGCTAGTGGAGGTGATGGAATTCCAGGTGAGCTATTTCAAATCCTAAAAGATGATGCTGTGAAAGTGCTGCACTCAATATGCCAGCAAATTTGGAAAACTCAGCAGTTTCCATAGGACTGGAAAAGGTCAGTTTTCTTTCCAATCCCAAAGAAACGCAATACTAAAGAATGCTCAAACTACCACACAATTGCACTTATCTCACACACTAACAAAGTAATGCTCAAAATTCTCCAAGCCAGGCTTCAATAGTATGTGAACTGTGAACTTCCAGATGTTCAAGCTGGTTTTAGAAAAGGCAGAGGAGCCAGAGATCAAATTGCCAACATCTGTTGGATCATTGAAAAATCAAGAGAGTTCCAGAAAAACATCTATTTCTGCTTTATTGACTATGCCAAAGCCTTTGACTGTGTGGATCAGAACAAACTGTGGAAAATACTTAAAGACATGGGGATACCAGACCCCCTAATCTGCCTCCTGAGAAATCTGTATGCAGGTTAAGAAGCAACAATTAGAACTGGACATGGAACAACAGACTGGTTCCAAATAGGAAAGGAGTACACCAAGGCTGTATATTGTCACCCTGCTTATTTTAACTTATATGCAGGATACATAATGAGAAACTCTGGACTAGATTAGCACAAGCTGGAATCAAGATTGCCAGGAGAAATATCAATAACCTCAGATATGCAGATGACGCCACCTTTATGGCAGAAAGTGAAGAAGAACTAGAGCCTCTTGATGAAAGTGAAAGAGAAGAGTGAAAAAGCTGGCTTAAAACTCAACACTCAGAAAACTAAGATCATGGCATCCGGTCCCATCACTTCATGGGAAATAGATGGGGAAACAGTGGAAACAGTGTCAGACTTTATTTTTCTGGGCTCCAAAATCACTGCAGATGGTGACTGCAACCATGAAACAAAAAGACACTCCTTGGAAGAAAAGTTATGACCAACCTAGACAACATATTCAAAAGCAGAGACATTACTTTGCCAACAAAGGTCTGTCTAGTCAAGGCTATGGTTTATCCAGTAGTCATGTATGGATGTGAGAGTTGGATTATAAAGAAAGCTGAGCACTGAAGAATTGATGCTTTTGAACTGTGGTGTTGGAGAAGACTCTTGAGAGTCCCTTGGACTGCAAGGAGATACAACCAATCCATCCTAAAGGAAATTAATCCTGAATATTCATTGGAAGGACTGATGCTGATGCTGAAGCTCCAATACTTTGGCCACCTGGTGCAAAGAACTGACTCATTGGAAAAGACCCTGATACTGAGAAAGATTGAAGGTGGGAGAAGGGGCCAACAGAGGATGAGATGGTTGGATGGCATTACCGACTCAATGGACAGGAGTTTGAGTAAACTCTGGGAGTTGGTGATGGACAGGGAGGCCTGGCATGCTGCAGTCCTTGGGGTTGCAACTGAACTGACTGAATTTTGAAAAAGATAAAAAATTTTGTTATAATCTTTAAGAAAGCTCTCTATCATTAGTAGTAAGACTCTAAAGAAAAACAAAGAAGTGATTACCATAAAATTTAGATAATTGCCACAAAAGTTGTTACTTTGAGGTAAGGGGGAAGGTGAAGTGATTGAGAAAGGACACAGGGGAAGCAACTGACTAGCGCCGATCTTCTATTTCTTGACTTGTGGGGTAATTTACAAAGGTCTTTCCTTTATGCACATTCATCAAGTTTGATGGTCATCTTATGTGCATTACTTTCCACAATAAGAAAAAAGTTTAAAAAACAAAAGAAAGAAAGAAAAGTACTCCAAGGGGACTTCTCTGGTGGTCTAGTGTTAATACTCCACACTTCCACTGTAGGGAGTGAGGGTCAAGGAAGTAAGTTCCCACATGCCACAAGGTACAGCCAAAAGTTAAAAAAGAAAAATACTCCAAATTCAAAATCAGTACACACTGGTGTTGGAAGAGTGCATGATCAAACACTGTTTACATAAATGAAACTTGTAGTCAACCTTTTAGTGATTCAAAATGCAGTGTTAATGGGCTTCCAGGGACCAAATGGTATTTGAATAAGATCTCCAGTAAGAGGTAGATGAAAAATAAAAGTGGAATCTAGTAGAAATAGACATAATATGAGAAAAATAAAAGCATTAAAAAAATAAACACCAAGTCCTCTAATTAATACCCTAGAGAAATCAGATAAAATACTGCATCCATGCTCTAAAAGAGTAACATAGAATAAAAAGAGTTTGTAGAAACTAAAATAGAAGAAATAAGACTAAAAACAAACAGCAAGTCTTAATGGAAAGTTTGCAACTAAAGTTGCAGAAATATCTCATAAGCATCAAAAATGAGGACAATCAGGATGATAATAGAAGAGAAAAGAGAAGAAAATTTTATGATCAATCGAGAAAATCCAGTCTGCAGGTCTAAGAATGATATTCTTGGCTCTGTGAAACATAGTTCAGTTCAGTTCAGTCGCTCAGTTGTGTCTGACTCTTTGCGACCCCATGAATTGCAGCACGCCAGGCCTCTCTGTCCATCACCAACTCCCAGAGTTCACTCAAAGTCATGTCCATTGAGTCGGTGATGCCATCCAGCCATCTCATCCTCTGTCATCCCCTTCTCCTCCTGCCCCCAATCCCTCCCAGCATCAGAGTCTTTTCCAATGAGTCAACCCTTCACATGAGGTGGCCAAAGTACTGGAGCATCATTCCTTCCAAAGAAATCCCAGGGCTGATCTCCTTCAGAATGGACTGGTTGGATCTCCTTGCAGTCCAAGAGCATCAATTCTTTGAAGCGCAGCCATCTTTATGGTTCAACTCTCACATTCAACATGACTAAAGGAAAAACCATAACTTTGACTAAATGGACCTTTGTTGGCAAAGTAATGTCTCTGCTTTTTAACACGCTGTCTAGGTTTGTCATAGCTTTCCTTCCAAAGAGCAGGTGTCTTTTAATTTCATAGCTGCAATCACCATCCACAGCGGTTTTGGAGCCCAAGAAAATAAAGTTTGTCACTGTTTCTTTGTTTCTGTCATCTATTTGCCATGAAGTGATGGGACCAGATGCAATGGTATTTGTTTTCTGAATGTTGAGTTTTCAGCCAGCTTTTTCACTCTCCTCTTTCAAGTTCATCAAGAGACTTTTTCGTTCCTCCTTGCTTTCTGCCTTTAGGGTGGTATCATCTGCATATCTGACATTCTTGGTATTTTTCCCAGCAATCTTGATTCCAGCTTGTGATTCATCCAGCCTGGTATTTCGCATGATGTACTCTGAAGATAAGTTAAATAAGCGGGGTGACAATATACAGCATTGAGGTAGTATATTCCCAATTTTGAACCATTCTGTTGTTCCATGTACAGTTATAACTATTGCTTCTTGACCTGCATACAGGTTCCTCAGGAGGCAGGTAAAGTAGTCTGGTGTTCCCATCTCTTTAAGAATTCTCTACAGTTTGTTGTGATCTACACAGTCAAAGGCTTTAGCGTTGTCCATGAAGCAGAAGTAGATGTTTTTCTGAAATTCTCTTGCTTTCTCTATGATCCAACTGATGTTGGCAATTTGATCTCTGGTTCCTGTCTTTTCTAAATCCAGCTTGTACATCTGTAAGTTCTTGGTTCATGTACTTTTGAAGCCTAACTTGAAGGATTTTGAGTATTACCTTGCTAGCATATGGAATGAGTGCAACTGTATTGTAGTTTGAACATTCTTTGGCATTGCCCTTCTTTGGGATTGGAATGAAAACTGACCTTTTCCAGTCCTTTGGCTACTGCTGAGTTTTGCAAATTTGCTGGCATATTGAGTGCAGTGTTAGCACTTTAACAGCATTATCTTTTAGGATTTGAAATAGTTCAGATGGAATTCCATTACCTCCACTAGCTTTGCTTGTAGTAATGCTTCCCAAGACTCATTTGACTTCACACTCCACAATGTCTGGCTCTAGGTGAGTGACCACACCATTGTGGTTATCTGGTTCATCAAGACGTTTTTTGTACAGTTCTGTGTATTCTTACTGCTGCTGCTAAGTCGCTTCAGTCGTGTCTGACTTTGTGCGACCCCATAGACGGCAGCCCACCTGGCTCCTCTGTCCCTGGGATTCTCCAGACAAGAATACTGGAGTGGGTTGCCATTTCCTTCTCCAATGCATGCCTGCATGCTAAGTTGCTTCAGTTGTGTCCGACTCTGTGCGACCCCATGGACAGCAGCCCACCAGGCTCCTCTGTCCATGGGGTTCTCCAGGCAAGAGTACTGGAGTGGGGTGCCATTTCCTTCTCCAGTATTCTTGCTACTTTTTCTAAATATCTTCTGCTTCTGTTAGGTCCTTGCTGTTTCTGTCCTTTATTGTGCCCATATTTGCATGAAATGGTTCCTTTGTATCTCTAATTTTCTTGAAGAGATCTCTAGTCTTTAACATTCTATTGTTTTTCTCCATTTCTTTGCACCGTATACTTAAGAAGGCTTTATTATTTCTTCTTGCCAATCTTTGGAACTCTGCACTCAGTGGAGGTATATCTTTCCCTTTCTCCTTTGCCTTTCATTTCTCTTCTTTTCCCAGCTCTTTGGAAGGCCTCCTCAGACAACAATTTTCCCTTCTTGCACATCTTTTTCTTGGGAATAGTTTTGGTGACTGCCCTCTGTATGATGTCACGAACCTCTGTCCATACTTCTTCAGGCACTCTATCAGTTCTAATCCCTTGAATCTATTTGTTACTTCCACAGTACAATCATAAGGGATTTGATCTAGGTCATACCTGAGTGGCCTAGTAGTTTTCCAACTTTCCTCAATTTAAGTCTGAATTTTGCAATAAGGAGCTCATTATCTGAGCCACAAACAGCTACAGGTCTTGTTTTTGCTGACTGTATAGAGTTTATCCATCTTCGGCTTCAAAGAATATATTCAATTTGATTTCAGTATTGACCAACTGGTGATGTCTATGTGTAGAGTCATCTCCTGCATTGCTGGAAGAAGGTGTTTGCTATGACCAGTGCATTCTCTTGGCAAAACTGTTAGCCCTTGACCTGCTTTTGTACTCCATGGCCAAACTTAACTGTTACCCAGGTATCTCTTGACTGCCTACTTTTGTATTCCCATCCCCTATAATGAAAAGGACAACTTTCTTTGGTGTTAGTTCTAGAAAGTCTTGTAGGTCTTCATAGAACCATTGAACTTCAGCTTCTTTGGCCTTAGTGTTTGGGGCATAGACTTGGATTATTGTGGCATTGAATGATTTGCCTTGGAAATGAACAGAGATCGTTCTGTCATTTTTGAGACTGCACCCAAGAACTGCATTTCAGACTCTTCTGTTGACTATTAGGGCTTCTCCATTTCTTAAGGAATTCTTGGCCACGGTAGTAGATATAATGGTCACCTGAATTAAAATAGGCCATTCCTGTTCATTTTAGTTCACTGATTCCTAAAATGTCGATGTTCACTCTTACCATCTCCTGCTTGAACACTTTCAATTTACCTTGATTCATGGACCTAACATTCCAGTTTCCTATGCAATATTGTTCTTTATAGCATCAGACTTTATTTCACCACCACACACATCCACAACTGGGCATGTTTTCTGCTTTGGATAAGTTTCTTCATTCTTTCTGGAGCTATTTCTCTGCTCTTACCCATTAGCATATTGGACACCTACTGATCTGGGGGACTCATCTTTCACTGTCTTATCTTTTGCCTTTTCACACGGCTCATGGGGCTCCCAAGATAAGAATGCTGAACTATTTTGCCATTCCCTTCTCCAGTGGACAATGTTTTGTCAAAACTCTCCCCCGTGACCATCCTTGCTGGGTGGCACTGCACAGCATGGCTCATAGTTTTATTGAGTTATAGAAGGCTGTGATCCACGTGGTCATTTTGGTTAGATTTTTGTGATTGTGGTTTTTATTCTGTAAGACATCGGATTGCAGTTCTCGCTTCTTCTGTATGCTCTCTAATGTCTGGGGATAAGAGGCTTATGCAAGCTTCAGGACACAAGGGACTGGATGTGGGGAAAACTAGGTCTTGCTCTTCTGGGCAGGGCCATGTTAAGTAAATTTTTAATCCAATTTTCTGCTGATCAGTGGGGCTGTGCTACCTCTCTGTAGTTTGGCCTGAGGAGGCCCAGTCCTGGAATCTGCAGTCTCTGTGGTATAGAGTTGCACATGCATGTTGGGGAGGGTCCTAGGGCAGGTCTGATGTGGAAAAAGAAACAAGATAATTGGCCAAACATAAACAAAGACCCAGAAGGACTGCCATATATAAATGACTTAACTGTCTCTTTACTGCACTCATCCTTATTAGGACAGATGCCCACACCCTTTCTCTCCAAGGATGTATCTTTGCCTTGTTCTATCTTAATTAAACAAACAATTTCTCTGTGTGCTCTCCTACTTGTTATGCTGTGTCTCTAATAATAAACTCTGTACCTCTTTTTACAGTTTTTTCCTCTTTGAGAAATGCATTTTTCAATGGGGCAAGAGCCAGGGAAAATTTGATTCTAGCCTCTAGCTCTTTTTGCTCTAGTGGCTAAGATTCCTGGTTTTCATTCTGGCTACCTAGGTTCAATTCCTGGGCAGGGAACTAAGATCTCACTTTAAGCTACAGCCCACTACTGCCTCTCTGAGATCACTTGGACTGGGAGAATCAATATTGACTGAATGACTATACTACCCAATGCAATCTAGTGCTACAGTTGAATCCCTATCAAATTACCAATGCTATTTTTCACAGAACTAGAAGTAAAAAATCTCAAAGTTTTGTATGGAGACATAAAAGACCATGAATAGCCAAAGCAATCCTGAAAGAGAAAAATTGAGCTGGAGGAATTAGGCTTCCAGACTTAAGACTATACTACAAAGGTACAATCATCAAAACAGTTTGGCACTGGCATAAAAACAGAAATATTGATCAATGGAACAGGATAGAGGGCCCAGAAATAAACCCATGCACCTGTGGTCAATTAATCTATGACAAAGGAGGCAAGAATATACAAATGAGAAAAGACAGTCTCCGCAGTAAGTGGTGCTGGGAAAACAGCTGTACAGAAAAGAATGAAATTAGAACTTTCTCTAACATTGTACACAAAAATAAAGTAAAAATGGATTAAGACTTAAATGTAACACCAGATGCTATAAAACTCTTATATGCAGAACACTCTTTGACATAAATCACAGAAATATGTTTTTGCATCCACCTCCTAGAAGAATGAAAATAAAAACACAAATAAATAAGTGGGACCTAATTAAACTTAAAAGCTTATGCACAGCAAAGTAAACTATAAACAAGATGAAAGACAACCCTCAGAATGGGAGAATATATTTGAAAATGACATGACTGACAAGGGTTTACTTTCCAATATACAAAAATTTCATGCAGTTCATTTTTTATATACATATATGTGTAGTGTATATTATACAAAGAGCTGACCCATTGGAAAAGACCCTGATGCTGGGAAAGATTGAAGGCAGGAGGAGAAGGGGGTGACAGAGGATCAGATGTTTGGATGACATCACTGACTCAACGAACATGAGTCTAAGCAAGGTCTGGGAGATAGTGAAGGACAGGAAGCCTGGCATGCTGCAGTCCATGGGTGGCAAAGGGTCAGACACAACTGAGCTACTGAACAACAATAAATTTTATTGCATATAACCCTGCAAGCCTAAAACATACTTGTCTCCCCACTATGAATCAATATCAAATGAATAAGCATAGCCTTTTGCTGAAGTAGGTAGGGCTAGTTCCTACATTGCTGGCTATGGGGTCCTAGGTATCTCAATGTTCATCTTGTCCTGCTGGTGAATGTGGCTGTTTCTGGGGGAAGCTGGCTGAGAGGCCAAGGTATTTTGAGGCTGGTTTGTCCTGTCTTTGACTGAGTTTGGGGTCCAGGGTGTCCTAGGGCTAGTGCCAGCTCGCTGGTGGGTGGAACTCTGTTTCTGTTCCTGGGTCTCTAGTTGCAGGGCCCTGGGGGTCCCAGAGCTGGTTTCAGTCCACTGTTGGGTGGGGCCACTTCCTGACATGGCTGGCTGTGGGGTCCTAGATGTCCCAAAGGGGGTTTCCACACACTGCAGTGTGGGGCCAGATTCCAGAGCTGCTGGCTGAGAGCTCCAGTGTCCCAGACCTGGTGTCTACTTGCCGGTACACTGTGCTGGGACTCAGTGGCTCTTGGGGCTGGTGTGGGCCTGCTGGTGGGTGACCTATTACCTGGTATGGCAGGCTGCAGGGCTGGAGTTACTCCGGTTGCTGTTGTCTGCCTGTTGGTGTGTGGAGCTGGTTCTTGGGTTCTCTGGCTTCAGGGCCCTGGAGGGGTCCAAGAGTTGGTGTTTTGGGCCATGGGTGGCTGGGGCTGGGTCCAGGGCATACTAGGGCTGGTGCCTACCCACTGATGGGTAAAACTGGTCCTGGGGCTAGCGATGACCTGCTGTGGGCAGGAACTAGGTCCCAGGCTCTGACTGTAGGACCCTGGAGTCCTGGGCTTAGTGCCTTCTCATTGGTGTATAGGGCCAGTGTGGTGTGTCGGGGCCTCTGATTGACAGGTCCAGCTCCAGGGAGTCTTAAGGCAGCAGGCTTGCTTGTGGGTGGGGCTGCATCTCTGCCTGGCTAGTAGCTTGTCCTGTCCTAGTATTACTGCCTACAGGCTGATGGGCAGGTCTGGGCACTGGTGCTGGTGAGCTGCAGGGAGGATTACAAAATGGCACTTGCCAGCACCGGTGGGACTTGGGGGCAGGAGAAGAAGGGGACGACAGAGGATGAGATGGCTGGATGGCATCACTGACTCGATGGACGTGAGTCTGAGTGAACTCCGGGAGTTGATGATGGACAGGGAGGCCTGGTGTGCTGTGATTCATGGGGTCGCAAAGAGTCAGACATGACTGAGCGACTGAACTGAACTGAGCACTGGTATCTACATGGTCGATGGAGCTCCGCAAAGTGGCTGCCTCCAGTGTCTGTGTCCCCAGGGTGAGTCCAGCTGCCTCTTGCCTCTCTGGGAGGCTCTCCAAGATCAGCAGCTGCCTCTGACCCCGGGTCCTTTCAAATTATTGCTTCAGCCCTGGGTGCTGGAGCATGTGAGATTTTGTATGCCCCCTTTAAGAGTGGAGTCTGCTTCCCACGGCCCTCTGGTTCTCCCAAATTAAGCCCTGCCAGCCTTCAAAGCCAAATGTTCTGGGAGACCATCTTCCTGGTGCAGGACTCCTGGGCTCGGGAGCCTTATATGGTGCTCAGATCCCTACCTCCTTGGGGAGAACTTCTGTAATCGTAATTATCCTCCCTTTTGTGGATATTGGTCTTGACTATACCACATGTCCTCCTCATCTACTTAACCTATTTTTGTTCCTTCTTTACATCTTTCATTGTAGGAGATCTTTTGTCCTAGTCTTGTGGTCTGTCTCATCAATAGTTGCTCTGTAAATTGTGTAACTTTTGTGTTTCCATGGAATGAGAGCAGTTCAGGATTTTCATACTCTGTCATCTTGGCTACTCCACCCTGATATCAGGATATTCTAGAGGCTGGTTTGTGCCACTACTGGTGACGTCCATGATGTTTACTTGGACTTTTTATTCAGAGTGCTGCTCTAAATAGCTACAATTTAAAATTAATGTTTCCAGGGGAAATGGCAAGCCACTCCAGTGTTCTTGACTGGGGAATCCCATGGACAGAGGAGCCCAGTTGGATACAGTCCATGGGGTCACAAAGAGTTGGATACAACTTAGTGACTGAGCACACACATTGAATAATAAACAATTTCTGTGCCATTACTGTGACACTGAATTTGCAGTTACTTTGTAATATTTTCTTATCTTTTGTGTTTATTTTCGCATGTACAAAAATGTATATAATATATACTTGCTGTTGAATTTTAAGTATACATCTCTGAAACCATCTTCATAATCTATGCTATTAACCTATCCATCACCTCCGCAATTTTCCTCTTTCCATGTTATTTTATTACTGCTTGTGTGTGTTTGTGTGATAACAACAGTTAACCTATGATCTACCCTCTTAGCAAGTTTTGAAATATAGAATAGTGTTGTTAACTCTAGGCTCTATGATGTACAGTAGATCTGTAGAACTGAAACTTTCTAAACTTTGACTAATACCTCCAAGTTTCCCCTCACCCCAGGCCCTGGCAATTTACCATACCACTCTCTACTTCTATGTATTTAAGTATATTAGATCTAATATGTAAGTTGTAGTACTTGTCCTGTGTCTGGCTTATTTTTTTAGTATAATGTCTTTCATGTTCATCCATATCGCTGCAAATGGCAGGACTTTCTTGTTTTTAAAACCTGAATAATATTCCATTGTTCACATATACCCCATTTTCACCATCTTTTCTTCCATTCATGGACTTTCAGATTTCTTCTGAGTCTTGGCTATTGTGAATAATGGAGCAGCAAACACGGAGAACATCTTTCCAAAGTCCTGATTTCATTTCCTTTGGATATATACCCAAACGTGGAATAATAGCTGGATCATAAAGTGGTTCTATTTTAATTTTTTTGAGGTAACGCCATACTGTTTTCCATAGGGCCTAACCAATTTGCATCCCCTCCTACAGTATGTACATGAGTTCCCTTTTCTCCATATCCTCACCAACACTTGTTAACTCCTGTCTAACTCTTGTCTTCTTGACGGTAGTGATTCTAACAAGTGAGAGAAGATATCTCTTTTGGTTTTGATTTGCATTTCCCTGATGGTGATCTTGAGAATCTTTTCATGTGCCTTTTGGCTATTTGGTTGTCTTTTTTGGGGGGAAATGTCTCTTTGGTCCCTCTACCTGCATTCTAATTGGATTTTTTTTGTTGTTATTGAGTAGCAAGAGTTCTTTATCTATTTTGTATATTAACTGCTTATCCTATATATGTTTTGCAAGTATTTCTTCCATTCTTTAGTTTGCTTTGTTTGTTGATTGTTTCTTTTGCTGTACATAAACTTTAAGTTTCATATAGTCCCATTTGTTGTTTTTTGCTTTTGTTGTTTGTGCTTTTGCTGTCAGATCCAAAAACTCATTTCCAAGACAGACAGTGAGGAGCTTCTATATTTTCTTATAGAAAATTTACTGTATCAGGTCTTAAGTTTAAGCATTTAATCCACTTAAATTTATTTTGTGAGTGTTAGTAAGATAGGGGTCCAATTTCATTTTTCTGCATGTAGTTATTGTTTTCCCTACACCATTTATTGAAGAGACCATCTTTCCTTATCAGGTGTTCTTGGATCCCTTGTCAAATATTAGTTGACTATACAGTTGACATGGGGGTTTAATACTGAATTCTTTATTGTAGTCCATTGGTCTATATATCTATATTTATACCAGTACCATATTGTTTTAATTATTATAGTTCTGTAGTATCAAACTAATTTTGGTATCAGGAAATGTAATGCCTCCAGCTTTGCTTTTTCTCATGATTGCTTTGGCTATTTGGGGTTTTTGATGGTTCCATATAAATTTTAGGATTCTTTTGTCTATTTCTGTGAAATATACCATTGCAATTTGGTAGAGATTGCAAGAATATATAGATATCTTTGGGTAGAATGGACATTTTAACAATAATAACTTCTGACCCATAAACACAGGGTCTCTTTCCATTTGTTCATGTTGTCTTTGCTTTCTTTCATTAAAGTCATAGTTTTTGTTGTGTAGATCATTCACTTCCTTGGCTAATTTTATTCCCAAATATTTTATTGTTTCTGGTGTTATTGTGAGTGGGATAATTTATGTCTTTTTCAAATGTTTTATTATTTGTAGAGAAATGCAACTGATTTCTGTATGTTGATTTTATATCCTGCAATTTTACGGTATTTTTATCAGTTACAACAGTTCTTTTTTTGTTGCTATTGTAGGCGTTTTAGGACTTTCTCCATATAAGATAGGGCTTCCCTGGTGGCTCAGATGGTAAATAATCTGCCTGCAATGCAGGAGACCTGGGTTCGATCCCAGGGTCAGGAAGATCCCTGGAGAAGGGAATGGCTACCCACTCCAGTATTCTTGCCTGGGAAATCCCATGGACAGAGGAGCCTGGTGGGCTACAGTCCATGGGTTGCAAAGAGTCAGACATGACTGAGCAACTAACACTTACTGTGTAAAATAATATCAGTTGCAAACAAAGACAATTTTACTTCTTCCTTTCCTAGTTGGATAACTTTTCTTTCTTTGTCTTGACTGATTGCTCTGGTTAGGACTTCCAGTACTCTACTGAATAAGAGTGGTGTGAATGATCACACTTATTTTGTTCATGATCTGCTGCTGCTAAGTCGCTTCAGTCATGTCTGACTCTGTGACCCCAGAGATGACAGCCCACCAGGCTCCTCCGTCCCTGGAATTCTCCAGGCAAGAACACTGGAGTGGGTTGCCATTTCCTTCTCCAATGCAGGAAAGTGAAAAGTGAAAGTAAAGTCACTCAGTCGTGTCCGACTCCTAGCGACCCCATGGACTGCAGCCTACCAGGCTCCTCCGTCCATGGGATTTTCCAGGCAAGAGTACTGGAGTGGGGTGCCATTGCCTTCTCCATTGTTCATGATCTAGAGGAAAAGATTTCAGCCTTTCACCATTGAGTGTGATGTTGATATTGGGTTTGGTGTATAAAGCCTTTATCATGTTGAGGTGTGTTCCTTCTACACCAAATCTTTTGAGAATTTTTATTCTGGATGGATGTCATATTTTATTAAATTGTTTCTGTACATCTATTGAGATGATCATATGATTTTTATCTTTAATTCTATTAGTGTGGTATATCACATTTATTGGTTTTTGTATGTTGAATTACCCTTGCATCTCAGAGATAAATCCCACTTTCTCATGGTATATAATTCTTTTAACGTACTGTTGAGTTTGGCTTTGTAATATTTTGTTAAAAAATTTTACATGTGTAATCATTAGGGATATTGACCTATAGTTTTCTTTTTTTTGTAGTGTCCTTATCTGGCCTTGCTATTAGAGTTATGCTGGTTTTATGAGATGAGTTTGGAAGTATTCCTTCCTCTTCAACTTCTTTGGGAAGAATTTGAGAAGGATTTGTGTTAATTCTTTTTTTGTTTTTGTTTTTGTTTTTTTTTTTTTGTAAATTTATTTATTTTAATTGGAGGCTAATTACTTTACAATATTTTAGTGTTTTTTGCCATACATTCACATGAATCAGCCATTGGGTGTACATGTATCCCCCATCCTGAACTCCCCTCCCACCTCCCTCCCCATTCCATCCCTCAGGGTTGTCCCAGTGCACCGGCCCTGAAAGCCCTGTCTCATGCATTGAACCTGGACTGGCAATCTATTTCACATATGGTAATATACATGTTTCAATGCTATTCTCTCAAATTATCCCACAGAGTCCAAAAGTCTGTTCTTTACATCTGTGTCTCTTTTGCTGCCCTGCATATAGGGTCATCATTACCATCTTTCTAAATTCCATATATATGTGTTATTATACTGTATTGGTGTTTTTCTTTCTGACTTACTTCACCCTGTATAATAGGCTCCAGTATCATCCACCTCATTAGAACTGATTCAAATGTACTCTTTTTAATAGCTGAGTAATATTCCATTGTGTATATGTACCACTTCTTTCTTATCCATTCATCTGCTGATGGACATCTAGGTTGCTTCCATGTCCTAGCTACTGTAAACAGTGCTGCGATAAATGTTAGGGTACACGTGTCAAGTCACCTGGTATGGAGATTTTCTATTTCAGGAGGCTTTTGATTACTAATTTAATCTTTGTATTCATTACTGGTATGTTAAATTTTTCTGTTTTTTCATGATTCAATCTGAATGGTCTAGTGGTTTTCCTTACTTTCTTCAATATGTCTGAATTTGGCAATAAGGAGGTCATGATCTGAGCCACAGTCTGCTCCCAGCTGTGTTTTTACTGACTGTATAGAGCTTCTCCATCTTTGGCTGCAAAGAATATAGTCAGTCTGATTTTGGTGTTGATCATCTGGTGATGTCTATGTGTAAAGTCTTCTCTTGTGTTGTTGGAAGAGGGTGTTTGCTATGACCAGTGCATTCTCTTGGCAAAACCCTATTATTCTTTGCCCTGCTTCATTCTGTACTCCAAGATCAAATTTGCCTGTTACTCCAGGTGTTTCTTGACATCCTACTTTTGCATTCCAGTCCCCTATAATGAAAAGGACATCTTCTTTGGGTGTTAGATCTAGAAGGTTTTGTAGGTCTTCATAGAACCATTCAACTTCAGCTTTTTCAGCATTACTGGTTGGGCATAGACTTGGATTAATTACCGTGATACTGAATGCTTTGCCTTGGAAACGAACAGAGATCATTCTGTCATTTATGAGATTGCACCCAAGTACTGCATTTTGGGCTCTTTTGTTGACTATGAGGGCTACTCCATTTCTTCTAAGGGATTCTTGCCCACAGTAGTAGATATAATGGTCATCTGAATTAAATTCACCCATTCTAGTCCATTTTAATTCACTGATTCCTAAAATGTCATTGCTTACTCTTGCCATCTCCTGTTTGACCACTTCCAATTTACCTTGATTCATAGACCTAACATTCCAGGTTCCTATGCAATATTGTTCTTTACAGCATCAGACTTTACCTCCATCACCAGACACATCCATAACTGGACATTGTTTTCACTTTGGCTCTGTCTCTTCATTCTTCTCTACTCTTCTCCAGTAGCATATTGGGCACCTACCGACCTGAGGAGTTCATCTTTCAGTGCCGTATCTTTTTGCCTTTTCATACTGTTCATGGGGTTCTCAAGGCAAGAATACTGAAGTGGTTTGCCATTCCCTTCTCCAGGGGACCACGTTTTGTCAGAACTCTCCACCATGACCCATTCATCTTGGGTGGCCCTATATGGCATGGCTCATGGTTTCATTGAGTTAGACAAGGCTCTGGTCCATGTGATCAGTTTGATTAGTGCTCTGTGGTTGTGATTTTCATTCTGTCTGCCCTCTGATAGATAAGGATAAGAGACTTATGGAAGATTCCTGATGAGAGAGACTGACTGGGGGGTGGGGGGGAACTGGGTCTTATTCTGATGGATGGGACCATGCTCAGTAAATTTTTAATCCAATTTCCTGGTCATAGATGGGGCTGTGTTCCCTCCATGTTGTTTGACCTGAGATTAAACTATGGTGGAGGTAATGAAAATAATGGTGACCTCCTTCAAAAGGTCCCATGCATGCACTGCCACACTCAGTGCCCCCAACCCTACAGCTGGCCACCACCAACCCATGCCTCTGCGGAATCTCCTGGAAACTCACAGGCAAGTCTGGGTCAGTCTCTTCTGGGGTCACTGCTCCTTCCTCCTGGGTCCTGGTGCACACAAGGTATTGCTTGTGCCCTCCAAGAGTCTGTTTCCCCAGTCCTGTGTAAGTTCTGTGGTCAAATCCCATTGGACTGCATAGTCAAATTCCCTGGGGATTCTCAGTTCCTTTGCCAGATCCCCAGGTTGGGAAATCTGTCACCTGATGTGAAGAACTGACTCATTGGAAAAGATCCTGATGCTGGGAAAGATTGAAGGCAGGAGGAGAAGGGGACTACAGAGGATGAGATGATTGGATGGTGTCACTGACTCGATGGACATGAGTTTGAGCAAGCATCAGGTGTTGATGGACCAGGAAGCCTGGTATGCTGTAGTTCATGGAGTGTCAAAGAATCATACATGACTGAGTGACTGAACTTAGTTCTCCAGCAAAAGGAATAGAGTGGATGGATGGATAAAAAAACAATACTCAACTGCACAGCTGCCTACAAGAGACTCACTTCAGTTTTAAGGTCATACCTATGCTCAAAGTGAAGGGATGGTGAAAGGTATTCCATGAAAGTGGGAAACAAAAGAGAGCAGGAATAGCCATACCGATATCAGACAAAATAGGCTTTAAGCCAAAAATGGTAATTTGAGGCAAAGAAGGACATTATGCAATGATAAATGTGTCAGTTCATCGAGATGATACAAGAATTGTGAATATTAATATATACCCACACACCATTGGAACACCTGAGTATATTGAGCAAATCCTTACAGATCTGAAGGGCTAAACAGGCAACAACACGACAATAGTCAGGGACTTGATTACTCCACTTTCATAAAGGATAGATTATCCACACAAAATCAGCAAAAGGAAAAAGGAAATGGACTTGAACCATACTGTAGACCAAGTGGACTTAGCAGACTTATACAACATTCCATCTCACAGCAGCAGAACACATTCTTCTCAAGTGCAAATGGAACATCTTCCAGGATGGATCATATGATATCTTATGAAACATCTCTAAGCAAATTTAAGAATATTGAAACCATACCAAGTATCTTTAGCAACTACAATGTTATGAAATTAGAAATCAGTAATAGGAACAAAGCTGTAAAATTCACAGATATCTGGATATTAAATAGCATACTCCTGAACAACTAATGGGTCAAAGAAGAAGTAAAATGGTATGTTTAAAAACATCACAAAACTAATGAAAACAGAACCACAATGAACTACAAAAGCAGTTCTAAGAAAGAAGTTTATAGTGATAAATGAATACATTAAGAAACAAGAAAGAGGGCTTCCCTGGTGGCTCAGTGGAAAAGAATGTGCTTGCCAGTGCAGGATACACAGGTTCACTCCCTGATCTGGGAGGATCCACAAGCCGCAGAGCAACTAAGCCTGTGCACTACAACTATGAGCCTGCGCGCTAGAGCCCGGGAGCTGCAGCTACTGAGTCTGCGCACCTAGAGCCTGTGCTCCAAACAAGAGAAGCCACTGCAATTGGGGGCCCGCACACCGCAACTAGAGAGTAGCCCCCACTTGCTGCAACTAGAGAAAAGCCTGCACATCAACGGAGACCCAGCTTGGCCAAAAATAAATAAATGAATGAAATTATTTTTAAAAAAAGAAACAAGAAAGATATCAAATAAACAACCTTATGGAATAAGAGAAAAAAGAAAAAAATCTAAGTGCACAGTTAGAAATAGAAGAAAATAACAAAGATCAGAGAAGAAAAAAAATGAAATAGAGACCAGAGAATGAATAGAAAAGATCAATGAAAATAAGAGCTGGCTTTTTGAAATGATAAGCAAATTTGACAAACTTTTTACTAGATTAACTCAGGAAAAAAAGTTCAGACAAATAAAATCAGAAATGAAATATGAGACACTATAATGACACCACAGAAATATAAAGGATTGTGAGAGACAAATATGAGCAACCATACACCATCACGTTGGAAATCTAGGAATGGATAAATTCCTAGAAATATGCAATTTACCAAGACTGAATCATGTAGAAATAGAAAATGTGAACAGACCAATTTTAAGGAGATTGAATCAGTGAAGACAAAAAACTCTCAGGAAAGCCCAAAACCAGATGGTTCCAATTATGAATTCTAACAATCATTTAAGGAAGAATTAATGCCAGTCCTTCTCAAACACTTCCAAAAAACTAAAAAGGATGGAATACTTCCAAACTCATTTCACAAGGCCAGTGTTATTGGATACCAAGGTCAGAGAAAGACACTGTAAGAAAACTATAGACTAATGTCACTGATGTCACTGAAATTCTCAACAAAATAGCAGGCCAAACTCAACAGTACATGAAAAGAAGTATATACCATGACCAAGTGAGAACTATCCTTGAGAGGCAGGGGTGGTTCAACATGTTTAAATCAAAAAATGTGATATACCATATTAAAAATGAAAAATAAAAATCATATGATCATTTCAATATATACAGAAAAAGTATTTGACAAAATACATCATTTCAGGATAAAAACACTGAACAAATTGGGTATAGAAGGAATAACTTCAACATAAAAAAGGCCTTGTATGACAAGCCCACCATCAGCATCATACTAAACAGTGAAAAGTAATATCACACATGACCAAAAAAAGTCTGGGAAATTGTTCTAGTTTAAAGGACATTAAAGAAAGCATCACTACAAACAAAGCTAGTGGAGGTGATGGAATTCCAGGTGAGCTATTTCAAATCCTGAAAGATAATGCTGTGAAAGTGCAGCACTCAATATGCCAGCAAATTTGGAAAACTCAGCAGTGGCCACAGGACTGGAAAAGGTCCGTTTTCATTCCAATCCCAAAGAAAGGCAATGCCAAAGAATGCTCAAACTACCGCACGATTGCACTCATCTCACATGCTAGTAAAGTAATGCTCAAAATTCTCCAAGCCAGGCTTCAGCAATACGTGAACCGTGAACTTCCTGATGTTCAAGCTGGTTTTAGAAAAGGCAGAGGAACCAGAGACCAAATTGCCAACATCAGCTGGATCATCAAAAAAGCAAGAAAGTTCCATAAAAACATCTATTTCTGCTTTGTTGTCTATGCCAAAGCCTTTGACTGTGTGGATCACAATAAACTGTGGAAAATCCTGAAAGAGATGGGAATACCGGACCACCTGACCTGCCTCTTGAGAAATCTGTATGCAGGTCAGGAAGCAACAGTTAGAACTGGACATGGAACAACAGACTGGTTCCAAATAGGAAAAGGAGTATGTCAAGGCTGTATATTGTCACCCTGCTTATTTAACTTCTATGCAGAGTACATCATGAGAAATGCTGGGCTGGGAGAAGCACAAGCTGGAATCAAGAGTGCCGGGAGAAATATCAATAACCTCAGATATGCAGATGACACCACCCTTATGGCAGAAAGGGAAGAGGAACTAAAAAGCATCTTGATGAAGGTGAAAGAGGAGAGTGAAAAAGTTGGCTTAAAACTCAACATTCAGAAAACAAAGATCATGGCATCTGGTCCCATCAATTCATGGGAAATAGATGGGGAAACAGTGGAAACAGTGTCAGACTTTATTTTTTTGGGCTCCAAAATCACTGCAGATGGTGATTGCAGCCATGAAATTAAAAGACGCTTACTCCTTGGAAGGAAAGTTATGACCTACCTAGATAGCATATTGAAAAGCGGAGGCATTACGTTGCCAACACAGATCCGTCTAGTCAAGGCTATGGTTCTTCCAGTGGTCATGTATGGATGTGAGAGTTGGACTGTGAAGAAGGCTGAACGCCGAAGAATTGATGCTTTTGAACTGTGGTGTTGGAGAAGACTCTTGAGAGTCCCTTGGACTGCAAGGAGATCCAACCAGTCCATTCTGAAGGAGATCAGCCCTGGGATTTCTTTGAAAGGAATGATGCTAAAGCTGAAACTCCAATACTTTGGCCACCTCATGCGAAGAGTTGACTCATTGGAAAAGACTCTGATGCTGGAAGGGATTGGGGGCAGGAGGAGAAGGGAACTACAGAGGATGAGATGGCTGGCTGGCATCACTGACTCGATGGACGTGAGTCTGAGTGAACTCTGGGAGTTGGTGATGGAGAGGGAGGCCTGGCGTGCTGCGATTCATGGGGTTGCAAAGAGTTGGACACGACTGAGAGACTGAACTGAATGAAAGAGACACGAAAACTGAATGTAATGCATGTTCTTTGATTGGAAGCAGAATTTTAAAAATAGATACAAAGAACAATTTTGGGACACATGAATTTTGAATGAATGCCTACAGTAGATAATTATATTGCCTCAAAGTTAAATTTGCTAAGTTTGAAAATTGCTTAAGATATTGTAGCAATCAATATGTAAAAGAATGAAATTAGAACACTTCCTAAACACCATACACAAAGATAAACTCAAGAAATGATTGGCTTGGAACAAAAGTGAGGTTCAAAACTACAGGCCTCTTCTCCATTTGCACCTGAGAAGTACTTACCAGGCCTTCAATATTGCACAAGCACAAGGGCACCAAGCACACCACAGTCATTCAAACACTGGGACAGTCCAGGGACTGGGATAGTTACCCAGGGATAGTCAAGGTGGAAAACCTGGCAGTCCCAAAGTGCCCAGCCGGACGTGACCAATGCAGGAGAAAGTTGCCCCACCTTAAGTCGGCTGAGTGGCAGCCTTTATTACATCTGCAAGCACAACCCACTGTTATCATGCAAAGGAACATATAAGTCAACTGCAGGAACTAGGACTTGTTCGTCTTTGGGCATGATTACTGTGCCTACCACACGCAGCTCCTTCTTCAGGGCTCACCTACTCTACCTTGTTTGTGCCAGTCTCCCTCAAGAGTCCAGACAGAGCGGTAGACCTGGGGCTGGGGCTGGTAGACGTGGGGATGGGTGTGATGGGGAGGAAGCATCTTCCCTAGAGTTGGACAGGCAGCAGGATGGGGCCTAGGGCTCTCCAAAGCAGCTGCCACTGTCTCCCAGGCTGGAGAAGGGGCATGAGGGGGAAAGGCGACAGGGGTGCACTGAATGAGGCTGGGCTTTGGCCTTCCTCCTACCCTCTGGGGCACAGATGTATTTCTTTAGCCTATGCCTCAGGCCCTGCCACAGATTTCCTGCTGGAAGTGGATGGCTTGAGGCTGAGCCACGGCCTGTGATGTATATGTTTCCAGCAACATTATAGTGAGGTAGTTGGTCTGAACTGTGGGCTCAGAGGAGGGAAGGGAGCCTGGTAAAAAGTGAATGAAGGGTTGTGTTCATGCCCTCCCACCTCCCCTTCCATGAGCTTTTCTACTTCCTCACCCTAGTGACCACAGTCCCAGGCCCCTCTCTGCCTGAGGGTGGTACTGAATACTGGTGCTGGACTTCTTCCCAGGTACAACTTACCTACATGTGTCAGTGGGCAGAAACCTCAGCTGGAAGGTCTCTGCCAAATTTACTCACTCAGACAACAGTGAGATGTGCTATACCACCAGGCAATAACCACTGGATCAGCTGTAAACTAAGTGATCAAGCCCACCTGCTCCAGGGAGGGGTCTGTATGGGAGGATTAAGTCCCATGAATGTTCTTTTCTGACCCTGAGGTCTGTGACTATCCCAACCCTTGTGCTCTGTCCACCTGACGTCATGCCATGAGCCCCGGAAGGAAATCAAGGTGAGAATATGAGGGAAGGGTGGACCCAAGTGCTCCCCATTGTTCAGCTGCAGTCACCCTAACTCCCCACAAGTAACTTATTTTCGGTGGTCTCCTGTTTCTAAGATGAGCATCCATGTTTCTGGTACTCTCCGGAGCCACCCTTCCCATTTTCATTCATCCACACGCTCAGCAGTTGGCTTATAACATAGAATGGCAAGGTAGGATCCAGAGGCTCCTCCAGCGAATCCAACATTTTGGGAGTTCCAACACCCTGTCCTGTGGTTTGGTGACTCATGCACCACCCCCTCCTATGTTTGGGGAATGTGACGACACCCCTGAATAAAGGAGGTCCAACCCTTGCTTCAGCTCAATGCCTTACAGCATCTGGACCGGTCTCTACTTCCATTACTCCTCAAATCACATCTTTCTGCTTCAAGAGGCATTATTATCCCTGATGACTTATTCACACACACAGATGCCCAGGCACCAACTTTGAATGTGCTACCTACCATCATACCACTTATTGTGTAATAAAACACTGGCCTTTAGGGAGTCAGGCAGAACTTACCCTCACTTCACTCAAACCAAATGTTTCCCTCTGAGTCTCAGGCTGGCACAGCCCTGGGGTCCTGGCTGAGAGAAGGAAGTGCTCCCCAAATCCCAGTGAGGCAGAAACTGAACATGGATTTCAGACTCAATCATGTGTGCCCTAACAAGTAGTCTGGGAGACTGAGCTGGGACACTCCGGGAAGTATAATTTTGCAGGAAAATCTGTCACGGGACTGGTGGAACAGTATTTGATGGCGACCTTGTAAGAACACAGACCTACCAACCTCACCTGCCATAGAGCCTGATGGGCCCATTTCCACTCAAGGGTAGAGAGACAACCAGGCTGGAGGAGGGTAGGCTGGCAAGACGACTAGGGCAGAGAGGATGTGAAAGCTCCAAGGACTGGACCATCCACCCCTAGCTGCCAGGGTGCACTCTGCCCCAGGTTGGCACCAGACGCCTCTCCTGACCTCCATCTCAGCGACTACCCTGAACTTTCCTCCTGTGTTCCCTGTACCATCCCTCTTGGTCCCCAGCTCACTGGGTCCAGGCTCTATCTTCAAGCCCTTTGCTGAACCCAAGGAAGGAGAAGCACAAGTATTGGTAGCTGAGGCTCAGGGGTGAGGGCTAAAGAGGAGAGGAGGACAGTGTGCAGGTTCCTGCATGCAAGGCGGCACTGGGGAATGGGGGCAGGGTAGGGACTCCATTGAGAGGGCAGGACCCGGGAAGGGGGAAGATGAGCACACCTGTGCCTGTTTCCACCTGCTGAAGTACACGTGCAGGCAAGGTCACCAATGGAAAGTCAGGGGAGGGATCAAGGGTGCTCTGATAGGAAAGCCGAGTGGTCAGGGCAAGCAGGACAATGAGAACAGTGAGAGAAAGGGGATGGATCGGAGCTCTGTGAAGTGGTCCTGAGTTCCTTCTGATGGGGAGGCAGAATGGCAGTGGTGAATGGGAACCGCCAAATCCCAGAGGAGGGTGTTTAGAGAACTGTAAGAGGACCTTCAGGGGAAAGGGAGGATGTGGCAACGTGGCCAGACAGAGCCCACACAGAACACAGACTGGGGACGCTCCCCTGGCCTGATGGCCTGGATGGTAGCAGAGGCTGACCCAGAGTCCCCACCACAGGATGGCAGAGGTACTGTTCTTGAACAGGCTCTGATGTGGGGCAGCTCCCCACATCAGCTCCCCAGGCCTCGCCCCACTCCCCCAACCCCTACCCCCCAGAGAGAGGACAGAACACGAGAAGTCCTTTAATCAAAAACTGCTGTGAAACTGGGGCAGAGAGGGGGCAAAGCAAGGGGGAGAGGATGCCCTGGTGGACGCAGAACAGGAGGGAACAAGCTTGGCCACAGCTCGCCGGCCCCAAAGTAACAGCTGCTCCTCTTGCAGGAAGATGCTGGGCTCAACCTGTGAAACAGCAGTCAGGGAACAGACTCAAGCCAGGGCCAGCCCACAGCCCTGCTCAACAGCCAGGACTGTGGGAAGGGGTATGGTGTGTGTAACACTCACTTCAAAGGACCTGGAACTTGTCAGCCAGGTGCTGCATGGAGGCTGCAACAGGGAGAGGCATAAGCAGGCGCACCAGAGGGGATATAGAAGCCTGTCCCCCTGTCCCCGTGGGGAACCTCCTGGCCCTGAAACCTGAAACCCACTCCCCTCCTAGCTCTGATGCAAAGAGCTCTGGGCCTGATCACTCCCTACCACCTGAATTAAATGTGGAGCCCTTTCCAAAAGGAAACAAAATGTGCCAGCAGCTCTCAAGCTTGGGGCCACACCCAAACCATGCAAACAAACAATCCAACAAGAACCTTAGAGGCCACACCAAGAATCAGTTAAAGGGAAGGATCAACAAGGCATCTCTACAAACCCAATCAGAAGGAACTCTCTAGGATTCGTCTGGCTGGCAGAGTGTGCTTGGAGCCCACACAGTACTTTGCTACTTGTCCACACGCTCAGCTGAACATGCACAGCAGGCTCCAGGATCAGGCTTGCTAGGTTCTCCTCCCCACAGGAATGCTGATCCCTGCAAGGCCTCCTGCACCGGCAGCCCACCCAGCTTCTGCACTAAGAACCCGCTGCTCTCTGTCCCTGGTTCCTCATACCAAGTTGCTCTTTAAGGTCGTCTATTTCTCTCTGTAGCACCAGACACTAGGGCAGCAGACACAGGAGGAAGAGAAATGGTTAGTATACACCCGCCTCCCCTCTCCTTCTCCTCTCCTCTCCCCCGGGCCCTCCATCCCAAAGCCAGGTGTCCAGACTGGCAAGGGAAAGACTTTCCTCAGTGGAAAGGAGGTGGGCCCCCTCTGTGGGGTGTGGGATGGGGATGAGGGAGGGGGGCCCTTACATATGTCCGTTGAACTTGGATCCAGATCCCACCATGGGGTTTTGGTGTGCATTTCCAGGAACCAGAGGAAGTATTACTCGAAGACAGCCCTGCCTTCCGGGTGGCTGCTGCTTCCTTTCCAGTCTCGGGGAATGGTCAGTTGGTTCCTGGTCACCTGAGAGGGAAAGGGCACCCAATCCAGCTTCCCAGGCTCCCAGTGAGGTGGAAAGGGCCAAGCAAGGTCTAACGCAAGGTGAGGCAGCACCCCTCTGTGCTGGCAACAGGCCTCCCCTGCTCTGCCCAGCAGCAGAAACCTTCTCTCTGGGCCTGATTCCCCTGTTCCCCAGGGGCAGCATTTTCACCACTGTGGTTTGAAAATCCCATGGTTCTGGGTTCAAGCTTCCCAAAGCTGTAGCCACAGCCAGCACCTGGCAGAGCAATGTGGGCCAACAGCACTTCACAGAAAAGGCTATTAACCTGCAGGTCTGCACCCGGAATAGCTGTTGGGGCAATGCCACCAATCACCTCTGCCAAACAAACCGCATACAGAGGATGATGGGGCCAGGCCTGTTGACACCCTGTTTCCCATGGGAGAAGCTGCCTGGGAGCAAGGCTGAGCCCCCAGCAGAGAGAGAGAGAGACAGACAGAGAGAAGAGGTTTCTGCCCTCACCCTGCCCCCATATCAAAACCCAGGACACTCACCTGAGGGTTCAGGCCCTCTGGGCATGACTTCTCGTCAGTTCAGGGCCATGGGCTCTGAGTTTCCTGGATCCTGCAGGCCTCTGATGTTGAGGTCGCCACAGCTTCGTTCTCCATGATGCACCCATGGACAAGATGGCCATGGCCTGTGAGTGGGCAGCTAAAACAAAGGTCTCTCACCGATCTGGACTAAGGATGTGTGTGTGTGTGTGCGCACGCACATGTGATGTGGGACCAGGTTGAGACACGGGCTTGGGAAGAGAATTGAAAGGCTGATCTCTTTAGCACATTCTCCGTTAGTCAGCCCCAGGCCAGCAGGCAGAGCTGAGACGGGGACAACAGTGTGGCACTGAGAAAGCTGGGGCCCCTGCAAAGAAGGTTTGGGGAACAGCTAGGAAGTAGGATTCAGGAAAGTGCTGTGTCTAAACACTGAAGCTCTATGAAGCTTTTAACGGGTCCCCTTGACCCAATTAGACTACCAGCCCTCCTTTCCACTCCAGTCCCAGCCTCGTGGAGGAGGCTGGAAATAGGCCAAGGGTGGAGAACCAAACCTAGCACACCCGAAGAGCTACCTTAACGTTTGTCCCTAGTAAAAGGACCCCAATCTGGCATCCTAATGACCCACTGACGGAAGGGCACCCAATGGCGACCCCTGAGGGATGGACAGAGGAAGCACAGGTGAAGACGTGTGTCCTGGGGAGGGTGGGAGGGGAAATAGTGGGGAGAGAGGAGGGGCCTGGCCTACTCACTTGGCCCTTTGGGACTGGGTCTCTATTTGGGTCGTTGTCTTCTCCCGCCATCGCCAGCGCAGACACCACCTGCCCCACCTGCCCGAAACCAAGGATTTCTTCCCAGCGCCCGCGTGCTTGGACTCTTTGGTTCCCGAAGGGACCAAGGTATAACTCTTGGACCTCCCAAGCAGCAGGATGCCAAAGACTTGGGGGAAGGTGGCCGGTTCCAGGGGAGTGGCAGAGATTCCCTGCCCCCAGGAAGGGAAGGTTCCCCCAGGGCAGGTTTGGAGGCTCCCCCGAGGGATTTTTTTCTTCTCCTGGGCCCCTGCTTGCCCTGCCTTTCCACAACTGAAGTGAGTCCTCGCAGAGCCAAGCATAGGAGAGTGCCTGGCACGTTAAGGAGATTCTCCCTGCCTTGGACATTCGAGTGTCTGGGTGTGTCCCCGGGATCCTCGGGGCTGTTGAGCTTGGCCTGGCCTCCTTCTTTGGGATACATGCTCACCCTCATTAGCTCTATCTCACTGAACTCATCAAAGGACTCGAGGTCAGACAGCAGCCCAGCCGAGCCTTCCACGGGGGGCCACTGGTGATCCACAGCCACGTTCAACCTACTCTTAGTGCCTCTCTTAGGGTTCCCCAGGCCCGGCCCACCTTGGGCCCACCGACCTGGAGAGGGCAGGCCACAACCGGCACCACTTCCCCACTACTCTGGGCGGCCGCCTCGACCGCCGGGACCCGCCTCGAGGTCAGCCCACAGGCGGACACTTCACCAACAGTGTAGCTCTCCGGGGATGGGTATCTGCCGACGCCCAGCACGTCCAGGTCGCTCAGGTGCCGCAGGATGGCCGCCACCATCTCGTCAGCCAGCTCCAGGGCATCCCCCTTGTCGTCAGCCGGGGAGCCAGGCCAGCCTTCGCGGTCCCACAGCACCAGCCCTCCGGCTTCCAGCACCTCCTGCTCTGACTCGAAGCCCTCAGGGTCTGGGAAGCCACCTCCGCCCTCACCCTCGCCGCTTCGCGGTGCCCCCGGCTTGGGGCCCAGTCTGGATCCCCGTGGGGCTGCGGAACTGGCCTAATGGACGCTGGTCTGCTCCCTGCCCAGTGGGCCAAAACCTGCTCCCAAACAGACACCTCATCATCCCGGGAGCTCATGTCACGATCTGGGTGGCCCCCGGAACTGGGGCGGGGACGATTTATCACCCAGGTCACGGTGGCAGTGGTGGTGCTGGTGGCGGCAGTCAGGGCAGGTGAAGCGGGCAGCGTCTGGAGCGCGCCATCAAGCACCACAGGCACTGCATGCAGGAGGTCGCTGCAAATGACGCGAGGCTTTCAGCATGTCTGGGACGGCTGTGCCACTGCCTCCTCATTGGTCTGGTTCCCACCAACCAGCACGCGCCTTGTTGGCCTGCCCCCTCGAGGCATAACCAATGGGGTCAAGGGCCTCCTCTGGTTTGTTGCCAAGCCCAAAAGCCATGCCGGCAGTTGGCGAGTTGGCGGGTGAAGGTCATGCTGTGGGTGTACCTCTGTCAAGCCTCTCGTCCCACCTCCTCCTGTCCCACCTCCCCTTTCCAGTTAGAGACACAACCCTGAGCCCTGACTGTGTACAAAAGTGGGTGGAGCGGGAGGCAGGAGGGTACTGAGGGTGCTGGTCTCCTGGGAGGTGAGGATGAAATGTCAGGATGGAGGCGCTAGGCGCCTAGAACATGCTGAAAGCATTTGCCATCCTCCCTTCCACCGCCAGTGGGAGAACAGGCAAAAGAATTCCACAGGCAGTGATCAGTGATCAGTGGTAGGTGTACTTTCTCCATAAATGGCCAGAGAGCAAAGAGTGTCCTGCTGCTGCTGCTAAGTCACTTCAGTCGTGTCCGACTCTGTGTGACCCCATAGACGGCAGCCACCAGGCTCCACCATCCCTGGGATTCTCCAGGCAAGAACACTGGAGTGGGTTGCCATTTCCTTCTCCAATGCAGGAAAGTGAAAAGTGAAAGTGAAGTCGCTCAGTCGTGTCCGACTCTCCCCCATGGAAACCAGGCTCCTCCATCCATGGGATTTTCCAGGCAAGAGTACTGGAGTGGGGTGCCATTGCCTTCTCCGAAGAGTGTCCTATTTACTGCTTAAACAGTCTGATTCAACTGTTCTATTAGATAGGTGATCAGATCGTCCTGGGCCTGTGTTCTCAGCAAACATTATTTGCAGGTGGATCTGGGGATAGGCTGGGCTTGGCCCCACTCCCTCAGCTCCTCCTCCACTCCGAAGCAATTTAAAGAAGAGGGAATTCCATTGGCCAGTACACACTGCAAAAGATGCTCATTTCTGATACTCCTGGTGGTGCAAACTAAAACCACAAATCGGTTTTCACACTCTAGGTTTGTGATCTTCAAAGAGGTTAACCATTCAGAGGTGGGAGAGGTTAGGAGCCAGCCCCTACTGTGGTGTTGAAAAGAACCATTTGGGTGGATAATTTGGCAGAATCCAGGAAAAGCAATGGTATACAGCATTGACTCTGTTCCTGGCACTCTTTTAAAAGTGCTTCTACTCTTCTACAGTGCTTCTACTTTAAGCACTGTAGCTAAATAGTAATGCATCTTTGCACCAATCCTAGGACTTAAGTACCCACTATTACTGGCCTCTTACAGGAAACAGGTACAAGAGGTTTAGCTACTGGCCCAAGGTCATTTGGCTCGTCTGGATCAATGGCAGGATTGAAACCAGGCAGTCTGGTTCCAGAGTCCTTGCTTTGAGCCAAAGACCTTAAAAATGAAAGTAAAAATGAAATGCTATTTCCTCTATGTTCAGGCAAGTCTGCTGCCTGGTGCATCTTCTAGGGACATGGCTATTACCTGTAGTGCACAAGAACACATGCACAAAGATGTTTGTGATGGGAAAAACTGGGAAGACTCCAAATTCCCATCAATATGGAGATGGATGAATGCAACGTGGCGTCACATCCAGCGGATTAAAACCTGGCAGTCCAAAGGAACACATCAGGCCCCATGCACAGATTTCAAAAGCATCCTCCTGACTGCATGCTGCAAGTCACTGAATTATGGAGTTGGATTCACACTGGTAACTTGAAACACACACACAGTCAACTGTATCTAACATTTGAGAATTCATATAAGTGTATGTACGGGTATGTTTTCAATGTCCAGAAGGAAGCACAACCAAGGCCTACCAGTGCCGGTAGCAGTGGGTGTGGATTACCAGGTGTCTCTCAGATTTTCCTGAAACTGGAGATTCCTAGCTTCCCTCATGTCTGGGAACTGGTCTTTCCCTTGGAAAAGCCAAGGAGTGTTAGAATTTAGGCCCTGGAGTGTTAGAATTTTTCCCTTGTCTGCCACCCAACCCCTACTCCAACAACCAATCCTCCATTTCCTCCTACCTTCCTCCCTCTCTTTCCCATTCATACTCCTCTGTCTTCAGTCACCTCTCCCTCCTGCATCCCTCTCTGGCTAACCTCCTGGAGAAGCCTGGGGTGCCTGAACCCCTCTTTTCTGTTTAACTCAAATGCCCAATTTCTCTGGGTCTGCACCTGAGAAGCTGGCCCTGCTGGAGAAGGTTACAGAGCAGAGGAGATTGGGCAAATTGTAAATCTTCAATCCTCCTCCTCAAGCATGCCCCCCACCATGGTTCCTGCCTGTGTGTGGATACTGCCCTCTCCCACTTCTCCCAGGGACTTTTAAGGTCATGGTGTGCTGTTTCAGACATGCTGAAATGGATAAGGAAGCAGAAAGCAAAATCTCCTGCATCCACCAGTTCCCTAGGAAACATTACTGGTGGATCCAGTGGAAGCCTCTGTCCTCCCTTTCACCATTTCCATTCCCTTCCTCCCTCCCCCATAGAGAGAATGCTAAAACTTCTTCTCACCACCTCCACCCTCTTCATCCCTGTGGCTCTCCTACCTCCTCTTTCCTGCATCCCATACATCTCCAATGATGTCCCTGGTCTCTAATTTACCCCTCTATCCTCACCAGGATCCGACACTGGTTTTGACTTGCTCTCTTGTCCTGGGGTGGGAGCCAGTGTCAGAGGTTCCTCTTGGCCTTCATAAGGTGATAGCTCGTACCCCACAAACCAGTGATCCAATGTGAGGCTCATTGGTCCAACTGCCAAGTACATCACTTAGAATTATCACCTTGGGCACTGGAGAAATGACCACTGTGTCAGGGACCCAGTCAGCTCACTGTGATCTGGTCTCTATTTCCCAACTCCTTTAATGCCAGAACCTCATAAGCCACATTCTAACGGGGCGCCATCGTGACACTTTGGGCCTCTGGGATCAATGTCAGCTCATATCCTGTGTTCAGTAGTAGTAGAAATGTTTGGATATTTTTCCAGCCTCAGTGTACCATCACCTGAGAAATGGCAGTCATTCTCTTTAGGAAAGGATATAACCCACTGCCTTGTTTCTGGATCCTTCCTCCTCAGGACTCATCCACCTCTTCAGTGGGGCCAGTCTCTAAGTTGGCTCAGGACCAGGAACTGAGCAAGAGATCATGGCTTTTT
The DNA here is from genome assembly GCF_027580195.1 of Bos mutus. NCBI lineage: Eukaryota > Metazoa > Chordata > Mammalia > Artiodactyla > Bovidae > Bos > Bos mutus. The sequence goes on along the minus strand of NC_091646.1, from coordinate 68,599,634 downwards.
AGTGGGACAACTGCCCTCCTTCTCTTGCATTCTTGCCTGTATCTGGCTGTAGTTACCCATAGGGAGCCATGCTGTCTGAGCCATCTTCTGAGCTTTATCCCTGTCAAGCAGGCACCCTTGACTGCCCCTCTGACCTTGCTGGTCATTACTGGAAATGTGTTCCGCTGGCATGTCTTGATTAAGAGCTGCCCTCTATTACATCAGAGTTCCTTGGTTCCCATGGGTGGTAATGAGCCCAGGGCGGGACCACTTTTCTTCCATCATCAGGACTGGCCTGCAGAAGGGCACAACCACCAAGCTTCTTAGTGATGCTGGGGCCCCTCTCACTAGAACACTCCTGATGGCTTTGGTGAGTGATGAGCCCTCTCAGCCCTACAGTGGGACATAACCACAGGCCACGTGACTGGCCTCACCTTTCCTATCCATTCTAGCATGTCTGCATCACTCAACCTTTTTGTTCCGTTCCTGTGCCATCTGCCAGTCCAAGGCGGCATTTCCACTTCTCTCTGTATGGGCCATCACTTTCTCAAAGCTTCAAAGGACCAGTCTGGCAGTGAATTTCTTCCATCTCCTGGACTCCTTGCCAGTGTGTTAAATCCCATGGCATGATAGAGCATCTCCACTCAGTAAAACTTGCTTATCTGATCTTATATTCCAGTCCCCTTGATCCAGCACCCTCAAAATCCTGTCCCAGGGACATTGTCCTGCTCCTGCCAGGACAGGCTAGCTATTTATTGCAACTCCCTTGGTGTATCATTTCTTTTTCCTCTTATCAGGCTCAGCAAATCCCCAGTGCATTTATGGAGAAGAGATGAGGGTTTCCCTGGGAGAGGCATCTGTTGCTTTGTGGGGGAGCAGACTCTGTAGCATCTACCAGCACAGGGCACATGCTAGCTCTTGCTAGAGAGGGAAGGGCCACCTGCAAGCTCTGAGACCTCAGCTGGTAAGCTCTGGAACAGGGGAACCAAGTGGCACTGGAACATACCTATTTAACTCAAATGATTGTAGTGATAGAGGATTAGAGGAACAGAAAGACATGAAAAATGTATAAAACTCATAGCAAAACACATAAATCTAACTATATTATGAATTTATTAAACACTCAAATCAAAAGGCAATAATTGTCCACTTGATGTAAGAACCAGGTTCAAGCTTATTCTCTTGACAGTGGGTATACTTTCAAATTAATGACATAATCTTTTCAGAATAAAAGGGTAGAAAAAATATACTAGAATTAAGCATTCAAAGACTCCTGTTGTATCCATAACAATTTCAGAGAAAGCAGACTTTTCAGGCAGAAAGTGTTACTAGAGACATCATTGAACATTTTATAGTGATAAAAGGATCCCTTGATTAGGGAAACATGACAATTTTAAGCTTTATGCACATAGCAACAGAGCCTCAAAATACACGTAACAAAACTTGACAGAATCCAAGTGAGAACTAGGACATTCAACAATTATATCTGGAGCCTTTAATATTCTACTCTACCTAATTGATAGACGATTACCAAGGAGACTTGAACTGCATTCCCTATTAACTCAAGATAACTGGCATCTATAAAACATTTCATTCAACAATAGTGGAATGCACATTCTTTTCAATTTCACATAGATCATTCTCCAAGATAGAATATATTGAAGGCAATGAAACTAATCTCAATAACTTAAAAAGGATCTAAATCCTACAGAAGTATTAGTTGATATTGGTGGAGGTGTGTGAGATGACAGTACCACTTTCAAAAGCTTCAAGGAAAGTGAATATCTTAGAGACCAGCCAGCTTTCTATTAGAAGAAAGAAGGTAAGAGGAACATCTAGAGATGTTGAAGATACTGGGGAGTATCTTCACTGTCACCTAATGGCCTTGTCTCCCATTTCCCTGAGACTATAGGGTAATCGGAAGAAATCTTTCTTCCTTCCACCTAAATGTTTTCCTCTTTTGAAGATCATTTCTATCAGCATATAGTCATGTCATTTCTCCTAAATTAAAAACTCTCTTCTTAGCCCATTTTTCTTTCAGCTATCCCACGTTTCTAAGATCAGCTTTCTAGAAAACTTCTTGAAAAGAGCTGTGTATACTCACTGCATCAAGTTCCTCTACTCCCATTCACTCTTCCTCCCTTTTCTTTTTCACTTAATAAATCTTTACTGAATGCTTTCCATGTGCCAGATACTCTTCCAAGACCTCAGACCACAACAGTGAACAAGACACAGTAAGTTCCTGCCCTAAAGGAACTTAATATTTCTGTCATAGGCTTATCAGTGGTATTTTCCAAATCTTCACATATTCACTCCTTTGGTCTTGGAGATCATTTTGTTAATTGGTATTCCAAAGTTTACTCATTGCTAAGGGTGCTGCATTGATCTAGAACATTCCTTTGCCTAGGCCCTAAGTGAGATATTCAGAGAAGGCAATGGCATCCCACTCCAGTACTCTTGCCTGGAAAATCCCATGGATGAAGGAGACTGGTGGGCTGCAGTCCGGGCTGCAGTCCATGGGGTCGATAAGAGTCTGACATGACTGAGCGACTTCACTTTCACTTTTCACTTTCCTGCATTGGAGAAGGAAATGGCAACCCACTCCAGTGTTCTTGCCTGGAGAATCCCAGGGACGGAAACCTGATGGGCTGCCGTCTATGGGGTCGTAGAGAGACGGACATGACTGAAGCGGCTTAGCAGCAGTAGCAAATGAGATATTCTGTTTACTGGAACTGCCCCCTCCTTTTTTTCTGCTACTACAATGTTTTTGATGCGACATAGCCTCCAGGAGCTTCCTGAGAAAAGGTACATGGGAAATGATTTCTTTTGAGATTTTGCATGAGCAGGGTTTGTCTTTGCTTTACACTTATTTGACAGCTTGTTTTATAATTTCAGGCTGAAAATTTCACCAAGATTTTTTAAAGGCATTGATCTAAAGGTTTGTAACTTCCCTCGTGTCACTTTTGAGATGGGTGGTGTTATTTTGAATGCTATTTTGTTTCCTAATTCTCTATATGTGACTCATTAACATTTTAAATAATATCCTTGAAATTATTATACTGAAATTACATTTTTTTTGTTTTCAGCACCATGAATTTTAACACATGAATAAATTCATATAACTATTACAATAATCAGGGTATAAAAGAGTTTTATCATCCCCCAAAATCCCTCTTCTGCCCTTTGTAGTCAAACCATGCCCTCCATCCCAGACCTCTGATAACCAGTAATCTATTCCCTGTCCTTACAGTTTTACCTTTTCCATAATGTTAAACAAACATAATCATACGTTTTGAGATGGGCCTCTTTCATTTAGCATAATGCATTTGTGATTCATCCAGTCTGTGGATATATCAACTGTATCCTCTTCATGGATGTACCAGAGGCTGTTTAATCCATTCATCTGTTGGAAGACATCTTGGCTGCTTTCAGTTTTTAGAGATTATGAATAAGATTGGCATGAACATTCACGCACAGGTGTTTTTGTAAACCTAAGTTTTCATTTCTCTAGGGCAAGCACCCAGGAGGGGACTGATGCCTCATGTACTAAGTGTGTGTGCTTAGTCGCTCAGTCACATCTGACTCTTTGTGACCCCATGGACTGTTCGCCAGGCTCCTCTGTTCATGGGATCATCCTGACAAGAATACTGGAGTGGGTTGCCATTTCCTCCTCCAGGGGATCTTCCCAACCCAGGGATTGAACCTTGTGTCTCTGGCGTCTCCTGCATTGGCAGGCGGATTCTTTACTACTGAGCCACTTGGGGAAACCAAGTGTATATTTACCTTTCAAAGAAATTGGCAAAATGTCTTCCAGAGTAACTGTACTATTCTGCATTCCCTCCATCAATATATGAACATTCCATTTGCTTCAGATTCTCTCCAGCACTTTGATATTGTCAGTTTTTTTTTTTTTAAACTACAGCTGTTCTAATAGGTATGTAGTGGTATCTGTGGTTTTAATTTGCAGTTTCCTAACAGCTAATGCAGAGAAGGCAATGGTACCCCACTCCAGTACTCTTGTCTGGAAAATCCATGGATGGAGGAGCCTGGTAGGCTACAGTTATGGGGTCGCTGGGAGTCGGACACGACTGAGCAACGTCCCTTTCACTTTTCACTTTCATGCATTGGAGAAGGAAATGGCAACCCACTCCAGTGTTCTTGCCTGGAGAATCCCAGGGACAGGGGAGCTTGGTGGGCTGCTGTCTATGGGGTTGCACAGAGTCCGGACACGACTGAAGCGACTTAGCAGCAGCGGCAGCAGCAGCAGCAACAGCTAATGATTTTAAACATTATTTTGTGTGTTTTTTGTGTTTATTTGCCATTCTTATGTCCTCTTCGGTGCATTGTCTGTTCGGTCCTTTGCTTGCTTTTTAATTTAGCTGTTAATTTTCTTATTGTTGAGTTTTGAGGGTTCTTCATATATGCTGTGTGTTTTGGATCTTAGTTGGATGTGTAATTTACAAATACTTCATTGTGAATATCTGTTCGTCTTTTCATTCTCTTAATAAGCTTTCTCAGAATAAACGTTTTAAATTATGATGAGATAAAATGTAGCACCTTGTTTCCTTATGATTTCTCTTTTAAATTTTATTTATTTATTGATGTGGACCATTTTTAAAGTCTTTATTGGATTTGTTACAATAATGCTGTTTGTTTTTGTTTTTTTTTTTTGCCATGAGGAATGAGGGATCTTAGCTCCACAGTCAGAGATTGAACCCACACCCCCTGCATTGGAAGGCAAAATCTTAACCAGTGGACCCCCAGGGAAGTCCCCCTTACAATTTCTTATTGTTCATGCTTTTGGTGTAATGTCTAAGAATTCTTCATGTGTCCACAAGTCATGAAATTTTCTGTTTTCTTCTAAAAAATATTATAGCTTTATGTTCTACACTTAAAAATATGATCCATTTTTCCTTTATTTTTTCTTTCAGTTTTATTGAGATATAATTGACATACAGCACTATATAAATTTAAGGTATATTAATCATAAGATTTATTTACATACATCCTGTAATGATTACTATAGTATAATAAGTTTAGTGAACATTCATCATCTCATATAGATACAAAATAAAAGAAATAGAAAAAATTTTTTTCTTTTGATGAAAACTCTTAGGATTTACTTTCTTAACTCTCATATATAAGTTCGTTATAATACAATATATAACTGTATTAATCATGTTGTATATTACATCCCTGCTGCTGCTGCTACTGCTGCTGCTAAGTCACTTCAGTCGTGTCCGGACTCTGTGTGACCCCATAGACGGCAGCCCACCAGGCCCCGCCGTCCCTGGGATTCTCCAGGCAAGAACACTGGAGTGGGTTGCCATTTCCTCCTCCAATGCATGAAAGTGAAAAGTGAAAGTGAAGTCCATCAGTCGTGTCCGACTCTTAGCGACCCCATGGACTGCAGCCTACCAGGCGCCTCCATCCACGGGATTTTCCAGGCAAGAGTACTGGAGTGGGGTGCCATTGCCTTCTCTGATTACATCCCTAGTACTTATTAATCTTATAACTGGAAGTTGGTAAGTGTTGACTGCATTTATCCCATCCCCTCTGTTCCCACCCTTGCCTCTGATAGCCACAAATCTGATCTTTTTCTATGAATTTGTTTGTGTTTGAGGTATATTAGACCAACAGCACTATGTTAGTTTCCGGTGCGCAAAACAGTGATTCAGTGTTTCTATACATTTCAAAATGATCGGCACAATAAGTCTACCATCTGTCACAATACGAAGATATCATATATTTATTGACTATATTCCCTACACTGTACATTTCATACCCATGATTCATTTACTTAGTAACTGGAAGTTTGTACCTCTTGTTCTTGTTTAGCGGCTAAGTCGTTTCCGACTCTTTGAGGATCCATGGAATGCAGCACACCAGGCTTCCCTGTCCTTCACTGTCTCCCTGAATTTGCTCAAACTCATGTCTATTAAGTCAATGATGCCATCCGACCATCTCATTCCCTGTCGCCCCCTTCTCCTCCTGCTCTTTTTTCCTGTGGCTCCTCTTTTCCAGTGACTTGGCTCTTTGCATCAGGTGGCCAAAGTATTGGAGCTTCAGCTTCAGCATCGGTCCATCCAATGAATATTCAGGGTTGATTTCCTTTAGGATTGACTGGTTTGATCTCCTTGATGTCCAAGGGACTCTCAAGACTCTTCTCCAGCACCATAGTTTGTAAGCATCAATTCTTCAGTGCTCAACCTTCATGGAACAACTCTCACATCCATACATGACAACTGGAAAAACCATAGCTTTGATTATGCAGATCTTTGTTGGCAAAGTAATATCTCTGCTTTTTAATACACTGTCTAGGTTTGTCATAGCCTTTCTTCCAAGGAGATATCATCTTTTAATTTCATGGTGGCAGTCACCATCTGCAGTGATTTTGGAGTGCAAGGAAAGAAAATCTGCCACTGTTTCCATTTTTTTCCCCATCTATTTGGCATGAAGTGATGGGACCGGATGCCATGATCTTTTTGAATGCTGAGTTTTAAGCCAGCTTTTTTTTTTCTAATTTTATTTTATTTTTTCAAAAAAAATTACATATAAAATTAGTTTTGCTGAATAAAATGAATCCATTTAGATCCCGATTTTAACTCTCCTATTTCAAAAAAAAAGAGGCTCTTTATTTCCTCCTCGCTTTCTGCCATTGGGGTGATATCATCTGCATATCTGACGTTCTTGGTATTTTTCCTGGCAATCTTGATTCCAGCTTATGATTCATCCAGCCCTGCATTTTGCATGATGTAGTTTGCATGTGAGTTAAATAAGCAGGGTGACAATATATAGCCTTGACATAATCCTTTCCCAATTCAAGACACTCTGTTGTTCCATGTCCAGTTCTAACTGTTGCTTCTTGACCTGCATACAGGCTTCTTAGGAGGCAGATAATGTGGGTTTGGTATTCCCATGTCTTTAAGAATTTTCCAGTTTTTTTGTGATCTACACAGTCAAAGGCTTTAATGTTGTCATTGATGTAGAAGTAGATGTTTTTCTGGAATTCTCTTGCTTTCTTTACAATCCAATGGATGTTGGCAATTTGATCTCTGGTTCCTCTACCTTTTCTAAATCTAGCTTGTACATCTGGAAGTTCTTGGTTCATGTGCTGTTGAAGCCTAGCTTGTGGGATTTTGAGCATTACTTTGCCAGCATGTGAAATGAGCGCAATTGTATGGTAGTTTGAACATTCTTTGGCATTGCCCTTCTTTGAGACTGGAATGAAAACTGACCTTTTCCAGTTCTGTGGCAATTGCTGAGTTTTCCAAATTTGCTGGCATGTTGAGTGCAGGACTTTAACAGCATTATCTTTTAGGATTTGAAATAGTTCAGGTGGAATTCCATCACCTCCACTAGCTTTGTTTGTAATATTGCTTCCAAAAGCCCACTTGACTTCACACTCCAGGATGTCTGGCTCTAGGTGAATAATCCCACCATCATGGATATTGGGGTAATTTAGACTTTTTTTTTGGATGATTTACCTCTTCTTAGTCTCTTCTACTTCTGTTAGGTCCTTGCTGTTTTTGTCCTTTATTGTGCCCATATTTGGTTCCCTTTATCTTCCTCATCTATTTCCTTCATCCCCTACTCCTTTCTCTTCTGGAAACCACTTGTTTGTTTTCTGTGTATATAGCTCTCTTTTGTTGTATTTCTTCACTTGTTTTTAGATTCCACAAATGAGTGAAATTATATGCTATTTTTCTTTCTCTGTCTTATTTATTTCACTTAACATAAAACCCTCCAGGTCAATCCATGTTGTCACAAATGGCAGAATGTCATTATTTTTTATGGCTGAGTACTATTCTGTCATAGGTATATACCACTCTTCTTTATCCATTCATCCATTGATGGGCATTTAAGTTGTTTCAATATCTTGGCTGTTTTAAATGATGTTACCATGAACATAGGGGTTGATATGTATTTTTTAATTAATTTTTGTGTTTTTTTTTGATAAATAGCTTGGACTGGAACTTCTGGATCATATAGTAATTCTATTTTTAATTTTTAAAGAAGCCTCCACACTGTTTTTCATAGTGGCTGCCTGAATTTACATTCTAAGCAACAGCACATGAGGGTTCTTTTTCTCCACGTCCTTGCCAATACTTGTTTCTTGTATTTTTGATAATAGTCATTGTGACATGTGTGAGGAGATATTGCACTGTGGTTTTCATTTGCATTTCCCTGATGATTAGTGATGTTGACCATATTTTCATGCGCCTGTTGGCCACCCGAAAAATGTCTGTCCAGGTCCTATGCCCATTTTTCAGTAGGGTTGTTTTTTTTTCCTCTTTTATTTTGAGGTATATGAGTTCTTTGTATATTTTAGATATTAACCCATTGTCAGATATATCATTTGCAAATATTTTCTTCCATTCATTAGGCAACCTTTTAGTTTTGTTGATAGCTTGGTTCACTGTACAAAAGAGTTTTAGTTTGATGTAGCCCTACTTATTTATTTTTACTTTTGTTTCCCTTGCCTAAGGAGACATAGTGAAAAACAATATTACTAGGACCAATGTCAAAGAGCATACTACCTATGTTTTCTTCTAGAATTTTTATGATTTCAGGTATTACATTTATGTCTTTAACCCATTTTGAGTTTATTTTTATATGGTGTGAGAAAGTACTCTAATATGATTCTTTTACATGTAGCTGTCAAATTTTCCCAACAACATTTATTGAAGTAGCAGTCTTGTCCCCACTGTATATTCTTGCCTCACTTGCCATAGACTAATTGACCAAATAAGAGTGCATTCATTTCTGGACTCTATTCTGTTCTTGTGCCAGTACCATACTGTTTTGATTACTGTAGCTTTATAGTACAGTTTGAAACCAAGGAGTGTGGTACCTCCAGTTTTGTTCTGAACCTTTCTAAAGATTGTTTTGGCTATTCAGGGTCTTTTGTGTTTCTATACAAATTTTAGAATTATTTGCTCTAGTTGTGTAAAAATGCCATTGGTATTTTGATAGGGATTGCATTGAATCTGTACATTGCTTTGGGTAGTATGGTCACATTAACAATATTAATTATTCCAATCTGTGAGCAGGGTATATCTTTCCATTCATTTGTGTTGTCTTTAATTTCTTTCATCAGTGTTTTATAGTTTTCCAACTACAGATCTTTTACCTCTTTAACTAATTTATCTTGGCTGTCTTATTCCTTTTGATGTGATTGTAAATGAGATAGTTTTCTTAATTTCCTTTCTAATAGTTTGCTGTTAGTGTATATAAATGTGACAGATTTATATATATTAAATCTCTTACCCTGAGACTTTAGTGAACTCATTGATGAGTTCTCTGGTAATTTTTTTTATGGTGTCCTTAGGATATTTTAAATATAGCATCATGTCATCTACAAATAGTGACAGTTTTACTTCTTCCTTTCCAACTGAGATCACTCTTATTTATTTTTCTTGTCTGACTGCTGTGGCTAGAACTTGTAACACCATGTTGAATAAATGTGGTGAGAGTGGGCATCCTTGTCTTGCTCTTCATCTTAGAGAAAATGCTTTTCACTATAGTGGGCTTATCATATATGGCTTTTATTGTGCCAAGGTATATTTCCTTTATACCCACTTTGTTGAGAGTCTAAAGCTTTTTCTGCATCTATTGAAATATTTAGATAATTATATGGTTTTTATTATTTAATTTGTTATTGTGCTGTATCACATTGATTGATTGGTGATTGAACCACCTGAGCATCCCTATTGTTAATAGCACTTGGCCATAGTGTACCATCCTTTTTAATGTATTGTTGAATTTGTTTATAATATTTTATTGAGTATTTCTGCATCTATGTTCATCAATGATATTGGCATATAATTTTCTTTTTTTGTGGTGTCTTTGTCTGGCTTTGGTATCAGGGTGATGCTGGCCTTGTAGATTGAATTTGGAAATGTTCCTTTCACTGCAACCTTTTTTGGAATAGTTTGAGAAGGATTGATATTAATGCTCCTTTAAATGTGTGATAGAATTCAGCTGAGAAACCATCTGGTCCTGGACTTTAGTTTGTTGGGAGTTTTTTTTTTTTTAATAGTGATTCAATTAACTTATTGGTAACTGGTCTGTTCATATATTTTACTTCTTCCTGGTTCAGTCTTGGGAAATAGTGCATTTCTAGGAATTCATTCATTTATTCTATGTTGTTTATTCCATTTTATTAGCATGTAGCTGTTCATAGTAATCTTTTATGATCCTTTGTATTTCTGTGGTGTTGGTTGTGACTTCTAGTTTTTTTATTTCTGATTTCATTGATTTGGGCCCTCTCCCTCTTTTCTGATGAGTTTAGCTAAAGGTTTATCTATTGTGTTTATCTTTTCAAAAAACTCTTAGTTTAATTGCTCTTTTCTATTTTTTGTGTGTGTCTACTTCATTTATTTCTGCTCTGAATGTTTATGATTTCTTTCCTTCTACCAACTTCAGGTTTTGTTTGTTCTTCTTCTCATTCCTCTAGGTACAAGGTTGTTTACTTGAGTTTTTTCTTGTTTCTTGAGGTAGACTTTTATTGCTATAAACTTGCCTGTTTAGAACTGCTTTTGATGCATCCCTTAGAATTTAGATCATTGTGTTTTAGTTTTCATTTGTCTCTAGGTACCTTTGATTTCCTCTTTTAGTGATTATTTTAGTGATCCATTGGTTGTTTGGTAACATATTATTTAGCCACCATGTATTTGTGGGGTTTTTTCTTGTAGTTGATTTCTGGTTTCACAGTGTTGTGGTCCAAAAAGATGCTTGATATGATTTCAAATTTCTTAATTTAGTAAGACTTGTTTTCTGGCCTAGCATGTGTTCTATCCTGGACAATGTTTCATGTGCACTTAAAAGGAATGTATTCTGATACTTTTGGATGGAATGTTCTCAGTTCAGTTCAGTTCAGTCGCTCAGGCATGTCTGACTCTTTGCGAATGTTCTTTGTATATCTATTCAATCCATCAATATGATCTAATGTGTCACTTAAGATTAGTGTTTCCTTATTGATTTTTTGCCTAAACTGTCCTTGATATAAGTGAAGTGTTAAATTCTTCTACTATTATTGTGTTACTGTCAACTTCTCCCTGGGTGTTTGTTAATATTTGCTTTATGTATTCAGATGCCCCTCCTTGGGTGCATATATATTTACAATTGTTACATTTTTTTCAGGATCAATTCCTTGATCATCATGCAATTAATGTCTTTCTTTTGTTACAGTCTTTGTTTTACAGTTGATTTGGTCTAATATGAGTGTGGCAACCCCAGATTTCATTTCCATTTGCATGGAATATATTTTTCCATCCCCTCACTTTCAGTTTGCATGTGTCTTTGGATCTGAGGTGAATCTCTTATAAGACAGCATATATGTGGTTCTTGTTTTTGTATCCATTCAGCCATTTAATATTTTTTATCGGAACATTTAGTCCATTTCCATTTAAAGTAATTATTGATAGATATGTACCTAGTGCCATTTTGCTCATTGTTTTAGGGTTGCTTTTATAGTTCTTTTTCTGTTCATTTTTTCTTCTTTTGCTTTTTCCCTTTTTGATTTAATGATCATTGTTAGTGCTATGTTAGGATTCCAATCTCTTTTCTTGTGTATCTATATAGATTTTTTTTTGGTTTGTGATTACCATAAGATTAAAATATATATATATATTTATAAAAAACTATTTTAAGTTGTTGATCTTAAGTTAAATGCATTAAATGCATTTTAACAACTGTGCATCTTCATCTCCCTATGTTCAATGTTTTTGACATCATATTTTACAACTTTTTGATTCACATCTCTCTTAATCACTTGTTGCAAATAAAGATAATTTTACTCTTTTTTTCTTTTAATCTTATACTAGTTTTTTAATTGATTGATCTACTACCTTTACTGTATATTTGCCTTTACCAGTGAGATTTTTTTTCCTTTTCGTATTTCCACGTTGTGGCCTTTTCTGCTTAGAGAAGTCCCTTTAGCCTTTCTTATAAAACCAGTTTCAGGGTGCTGAACTCTTTTAGCTTTTACTTATTTATAAGACTCTATCTTGCCTTCAAATCTGAATGGTAGCCTTGCCTGACAGAGTATTCTTGGTTGTAGGTTTTTTCCTTTCATCACTTTAAATGTATTGCCCCACTCCTTTCTGACCTACAGAGTTTCTGCTGAAAAGTCAGCTGATAACCTTATGGGAGTTCCCTTGTATGTGCTTAGTTGCTTTTGCCTAGCTGCTTTTAAGATTCTCTTTAAATCTTGCCATTTTATTTATGTTTTTGTTATTTTTTTAAACTTTTTTTTCTTTTTAAAGTTAATTTTTACTGGAGTATAATTGATTTACCATGTTATATTAGTTTCAGGTGTATAGTAAAGTGAGTCAGTTATACATATACCTATACCCACTCTTTTTTAGATTCGTTTCCCACATAGACCATTACAGAGTACTGAGTAGAGTTGTCTGTGCAATGCAGTAGGTCTTTATTACTTATATATTTTATATATTGTCGTGTACATCAGTATATATATATATATATGTCGATCCCCGTTTCCCAATTTATTCCCCCTTACACTCTGGTAACCATAAGTTTTTTCTCTATCTGTAACTTTCTGTTTTATAGATAAGTTCATTTGTACCCCTTTTTAGACTCCACCTTTAAGTGATATCATATGCTATTTGTCTTTCTCTGTCTGACTTTCTTTACTCAGGATGACAATCTCTAGGTCATTCAATGAAGTTTTGCCATTTTAATTACAATGTATCTTGGTGTGGAGTTCTTTGGGTTCATCTTGTTTGGAATTCTCTATGCTTTCTGGACCTGAATGTCTCTTTAATTTCCCAGGTTAAAGAAGTTTTTAGTTGTGTGCTGAGCTTAGTCACTCAGTTGTGTCCGACTCTTTGAGACTCCATGGACTGTAGCCCACCAGGCTCCTCTGTCCATGGGGATTCTCCAGGCAAGAATACTTGGAGTGGGTTGCCATGCCCTTCTCCAGGGGATCTTCCCAACCCAGGGATCAAACCCAGGTCTCCAGCATTGCAGGCAGATTCTTTACCATCTGAGCCACTAGGGAAGCCATCTTCAAATATGTTCTCTGTCCCTTTCTCTCTCTCTCTCTTCCTCCATCTGGGTCCCAAACAATGTGAACATTAATATGCTTGATGTTGCCCTAAGTATCTCTTCAACTATCTTAAGTTTTAAAATTCTTTTTTCTGTTCAGCTTGAATGATTTCCACTACTCTGTTTTCCAGCCCACTGACCCATTCCTCTGTATCATCTAGTCCACTGTTGATTCTTTCTGGTTTATTTTTTATTTCAGTTATATTCTTCAGCTCTGTTTAGTTCTTCCTTATGTTTTCTAACTCTGTTAAACTTCTCACTGTGTTCATCCATTCCTCTCCTGAGTTCTTTGAGCATCTTTATTGTTGTTGCCTTGAATTTTTTATCAGGTAGACTGCTTATCTCCACTTCATTTAGTTTTTCTGAGGTTTTATCTTGTTCCTTCATTTGGACATATTCCTCTGTATCTTCACTTCGCCTGATTCTCTGTTTTTATTTCTATGTATTATACAGATCATTAATGTTTCCTGATTTAGGAGAAGTGGCCTTATATAGGAGTCATCCTATGGGAGCCCAGCAGCTCAATGCCCTCCAGTCACCAGAGCTATATGGTCTAGTGTTGCACAGTATGTGGGCTCTGTGGGCCCTTCTTTTGTGGTGAGGTTGATTACTGTGGGCATACTGGTAGGCCCTGCCTTCCAGGGAGGCTGTGGGCTGCTGATGGATGAAGCTGGGCCCTGGAGTGGCTGACAGTTGCCCAGGGAATCCTGATCCTGGTATTGGGCAGGTCATCACAGGGTGGCTCACTGTGGGGCCCAGGAGTCCCTGATCCGGTGCCCATCCACTGGTGGTAGCCAGGTCATGGTGCTAGTGCCAGCCCACTGGTAGGTGGAGTCAGATTCCAAGGCAGCTGGCTAAAGGACCTGGGGTTCCCAGAGCTGGTGTACCCAACCACTGGTAAGTGAGGTTGGGTCCCAGCGCTAATGCTAGCCTACTGTTGTGAGAGGCTGGTCCTGGAGTGCCTGGCAAACTCAGGGTCTCCTACAGCAGCTTACATGCTCATGGGTGGGGCTGTGTCCCCATGCAACTAGCTGCTCGGCCTGGGGGTCCCAAAGACTAGTGTCAACGAGTTGGTGGGCGGGTCCAGGTCTCAGCACTATTAAGCTAGAGGGAGGACTCCAAAATGGCACTTGCCAGCACTAGTGTCCGTGTTGTAGAATGAGCTCCCCCAAATAGCTGCCACCAGCATCTATGTTCCCAGAGTGAGTACCAGTTATCTCCTGCCTCTCCAGGAGGTTCTCCAAGGTCAGCAAGTGGGTCTGACTCAGCCTTCTTTCTTTTTTCTCACTAGTTTACCTTTGGTTTTTAATATGTACTTATTTTTTAATTAAATTATATTATGTATGTTAACATTCACCAGGTTTTTCATTGTTACTTTTCTTTTTAAATTGATTTTATTGAAGTACTGTTGATTTACAATGTTGTGTTAATTTCTGCCATACAGCAAAGTGGTTTGGTTATACATATACATTCTTTTTCATATTCTTTTCCAGTATGGTTTATCACAGGATATTGAATATAATTCCCTGTGCTATACTGTATGTAGAACTTGTGGTTTCCCCATTCGTATATAATAGCTTGCATTGGCTAATCCCAAACATCCATCCATCCCTCCCTCAACTCCCTTGGCAACCATAAGTCCATTCTCTATGTCTGTGAGTCTGTTTCTTTTTCTGCTTTGTAGTTAAGTTCATTTGTGTTAGATTTTAGATTCCACATGTGAGTAATATCATATGGTATTTGTATGTCTGTGTCTGACTTCCTTCACTTGATATGATAATCTCTAGGTTCATCCATGTTGCTGCACATGGCATTACTTCATTCTTTTTATGGCTGCATAATATTCCATTGTGTGTATGTACCACATTTTCTTTATCCATTCATCTGTCAATGGACATTTATGCTATCCCCGTGTCTTGGCTATTGTGAGTAGTGCTGCTATGAACAGAGGGGTGCATGTATCTTTTTGAGTTACACTTTTGTCTGGATGTATGCCCAAGAGTAGGATTGCCAGATTATATGGCAACTGTATTTTTAGTTTTCTGAGGAACCTCCATACTGCTTTCCATAGTGGCTGCACCAATTTCATTCCCACCAGCAGAGTAGCAGAGTTCCATTTTCTCCACACCCTCTCCAACATTTGTTAATTTTAATGATAGCCATTCTGACTGTTGTGAGGTGGTACCTCATTGTAGTTTTGATATGCATTTCTCTAATAATTAGTGATGCTGAGCATCTTTTCCTGTGTGACCCAGGCTCCTTTATAATTACTGCTTTTGTCTTGGGTCCTGGAGTATGTAGAATTTTGTGAGTACCCTTTAAGAGTGGAGTCTCTGTTTCCTACAGCTGTTTGGCTTTCCTGATATCAAGCCTCACTAAACTTCAAATCCAAGCATTCTGGGGGCTCATCTTCCTGATGCAGGACCCCTGAGCTGGTTGGCCCAATGTGGCACTCAAACCCATTGCTCATGAAGAGAACCTATGCAATTATGATTATCCTCCTGTTTCTGGGTTGCCTACCAGGGGGTGTAGGTCTTGACTATACTGTATCTCTACCCTTCCTGTCCATCTTGTTGTAATTCTTTCTTTATGTCTTTATTTGTAGAAGATCTTTTCTGCTAGTCTTCAGGTCATTCTCACTGATACTTGTTCTGTAACTAGTTGTAATTTCGGTGCACCCATGGGAGGAGATGAGCTCAGGGTCTTCTTTCTCTGCCATCTTGGACACTCCCTCTCTATTATCCATTTTGAGTTAAGTTTTCTAGAAGCTGTGAGTTATAGGCTCAGAATATTATTATCTTTGCAAATGGATAGCTAAATGTTGCAATGCCATTTTTTGAAATGACTATGCCTTATTCAAAGAGCTTCTTTTCTATCTATGGCAAAAATCAGTTGACAGTATTTGTTTGAGTCTATTTCTAGAAATACGCTTATTCCAAGATGGCAGAGTAGAAGGATGTGCACTCATCTCTCCTGCTCAAATACCAAAATTGCAACTAGCTGTTGAACAACCGTCAACAGGAAGATGTTGGAACATGCCAAAAAAAAAAAAAAACCCCACATCCAAGGACAAAGGAGAAACTGTGATGAGATGAGAAGAGGGGCACAATCACGTTAAAATCAAACCCCATACCTGCCAGAGACTCTTGAAGGGCACAAACAAAACCTTGTGGGCACCAAGACCCATGGGAAAGGAGCAGTGACTCACACAAGAGACTGAGCCAGACCTGCCTATGAGTGTTTGAGGGTCTCCTGCAGAGGTGTGGGTCAGCAGTGGCCTTCCGTGGGGAGAGGGGAACTAGCAGTAGCCATCCTGGGAGGCACAATGTGTGGCACAAGTCCTCTTGGAGGTGGTTACCATTAGCCCTACCATAGAGCCTATAGCCCCACCATAGAGGACCAGGTGGGCAAACCACAAACTGGAGAACAATTATACTGAAGAAGTTTTCATACTGTTGTGAAGGTTCTAGGCCCCACATCAGATTTCCCAACCTGGGGATCCAGCAAAGGGATTGGGAATCCCAGGGAATCTGACTTTGAATGTCAACAAGATTTGATTACAGAACTTCCACAGGACTAGGGAAACAGAGACACTTGGAGGGCACAAACAAAACCCTGTGTGCACCAGGATGCAGGAGAAAGGAGCAGTGACCCCACAAGAGACTGAGCCAGACTTGCCTGTAAGTGTTTGGGAGTCTCCAGCAGAGGCATGGACTGGGAATGGCCTGCCACCGAGTCAGGGCCACTGGCAGCAGCAGTCCTGGGAGGTGTGGCATGTTGCCATAAGTCTTCTCAGAGGAGGTCACCATTAGCCCTACCACTGAGTCTACAGCCCTGCCATAGAGACCACAGACTCCAGGACTTGGCCACTTTAGGCCAAACTAAAAGGAGGTGGCACAGCCTCACGCATTAGCAGAAAATTGGATTAAAAATTTACTGAGCATGGCCCAGCCCACCAGAGCAAAACCCAGTTTTCCCCACAGCAAATCTCTCCCATCAGGAAACTTGCACTAATCTCTTATCATCACCCATCAGAGGGCAAACAGAAGAAGCAAGAATTGCAATCCCGTAGCCTCTAGAATGAAAACCACAATCACAGAAAACTAACCAAACGACCACATGGATCACAGACTTGTCTAACCCAATGAAACTATGAGCCATGCTGTATAGGGCCACCCAAGATGGACGGGTAATGGTGGAGACTTCTGACAAAACGTGGTCCACTAGAGAAGGGAATGGCAAACCACTTTGGCCTTCTTGCCTTGAGAACTCCGGGAACAGTATGAAAAAGCAAAAGTATAAGACACTGAAAGATGAATCGCCAAGGTCAGTAGATATCCAATATGCTACTGGAGAAGAGCGAAGAAATAGCTGTAAAGGAATGAAGAGGCTGAGCCAAACAGGAAATGATGCCCAGTTTTGGGTGGTGTTGAAAGTAAATTCTGATGCCATAAAGAACAGTATTGCATAGGAATCCAGAAAGTTATGTTCATGATTCAGGGTAAATTGGAAGTGGTCAGACGGGAGATGGCAAGAATGAACATCAACATTTTAGGAATCAGTGAACCATAAAATGGATGGGAATGGGAAAATTAGTTTAATTAATTAATTAATTAAATTCAGGTGACCATTATATCTACTACTGAGGGCAAGAATCCCTTAGAAGAAATGGAGTAACTCTCATAGTCAACAAAAGAGTTCAAAATGCAGTACTTGGGTGCAATCTCAAAAATGACAGAATGATCTCAGTTGGTTTCCAGGGCAAAACATTCAATGTCACGGTAAACTAAGTCCATGCCCCAACTACTAATGCTGAAGATGCTTAGGTTGAAGAGTTCTATGAAGACCTACAATATCTTCTAAAACTAACACCAAAAATAAATAAATCCTTTACATCATAGGGGACTGGAATGCAAAACTAGGAAGTCAAGAGATGCCTGGAGTAACAGGCAAATTTGTCCTTGGAGTACAAAATGAAGTAGGGCAAAGGCTACCAGAGTTTTGCCAAAGGAACACACTGGTCACAGCAATCACCCTCTTCCAACAACACCAGTGACAACCGTACACATGGACATCACCAAGTGGTCAATATCTAAATCAGATTGGTTATATTTTTTGCAGCCAAAGATGGAGAAGCTGAATACAGTCAGCAAAAACAAGACCAGGACCTGACTGTGGCTCAGATCATGAACTCCTTATTGCAAAATTCAGGCTTAAATTTAAGAAAGTAGGGAAAACCACTAGGCCATTCAGTGAAAGTGAAAGTCTCTCAGTCATGTCAGACTCTTTTGCGACCCCATGGACTGTACAATCTATGGAATTCTCTAGGCCAGAATACTGGAGTGAAGTATGAAGCCTTTCCTTTCTCCAGGGGATCTTCCCTACCCAGGGGTCGAACCCAGGTCTCCCACAATGCAGGCGGATTCTTTGCCAACTGAGCTATCAGGGAAGACCAAGGCCATTCAGGTATGCTCTAAATCAAATTTCATGATTATACAGTGGGAGTGACAAATAGATTCAATGGATTAGATCTGATAGACGGAATGCCTGAAGAACTATGGGCCAAGGTAAAGGCAAAATAGTTGTCTGAGGAGGCCTTACAAATAGCTGAGAAAAAAGAGAAATGAAAGGCAAAGGAGAATAGGAAAGATATACCTGTTTGAATGCTGAGTTCCAGGGAATAGCAAGGGGAGATAAGAAAGCCTTCCTAAGTGAACAATGCGAAGAAATAGAGGAAAACAATAGAATGGGAAAGACTAGCAATATCTTCAAGAAAATTGGAGCTACCAAGGGATCATCTCATGCAAAGATGGGCACAATAAAGGACTGAAATGGTATGGACCTAACAGAAGCAAAAGAGGTTAAGAAGTGGCAAGAATACACAAAAGAAGTGTACACAAAAGGCCTTAATGACCTGGATAACCATGGTGGTGTGGTCACTCACCTACAGCCAGGCATCCTGGTGTGTGAAGGCAAGTGGGCCTTAGGAAGTGTTACTACAAACAAAGCTGGTGGAGGTGATGGAATTCCACCTGAACTACTTCAAATCCTAAAAGATGATGCTGTGAAAGTGCTGCACTCAGTATGCCAGCAAATTTAAAGAACTGAACAGTGGCCACAGGACTGGAAAAGGTCAGTTTCCATTCCAATCCCAAGGAAGGTCAATGCCAAAGAATGTTCAAAGTACTGTACAATTGTGCCCATTTCATATGCTAGCAAGGCAATGCTCAAAATCCTTCAAGCTAGGCTTCAGCAGTACATGAACTGAGAACCACCAGATGTACAAGCTGGATTTAGAAATGCAGAGTAACCAGAGATCAAATTGCCAACATCTGCTAAATCATAGAAAAAGCAAGGAATTTCAGAAAAACATCTACTTCTGCTTTATTGACTATGCCAAAGACTTTGACTGTGTGGGTCACAAAAAATGGTGGAAAATTCTTAAAGAAATGGAAATACCACACCACTTTACCTGCCTCTTGAGAAGCCTGTATGCAGGTCAAGAAGCAACAGTTAGAACCAGACATGAAACAATGACATGGTTCAAAATTGGGAAAGGAGTACACCAAGGCTGTATATTGTCATCCTGCTTATTTAACTTATATGCAGAGTACATCATGCAAAATGCTAGGCTGGATGAAGCTCAAGCTGAAATCAAGATTGCTGGGAGAAATATCAACAACCTCAGATATGCAGATGATTCCACTTTAATGGCAGAAGCGAAGAGGAACTAAAGAGGCTCTTGATGAAGGTGAAATAGGAGAGTGAAAAAGTTGGTTTAAAACTCAACATTCAAAAACTAAGATCATAGCATCTGGTCCCATCACTTCATGGGTAATGGTTGGGGGAAAAATTAAAATACGGACAGACTTTTTTTTTTTGGGCTCTAAAATCACTGAGGAAGGTGACTGCAGCCATGAAAGTAAAAGACGCTTGCTCCTTGGAAGAAAAGCTACGACAAACCCAAAGAGCATATTAAAAAGCAGAGACATCACTTTTCCAACAAAGGTCAGAATAGTCAAAACTATGGTTTTTCCAGTAGTCATATATGGATGTGAGTGTTGGGCCATAAAGAAGGCTGAGCTGCAAAGAATCGATGCTTTCAAACTGTGGTGCTGGAGAAGACACTTGAGAGTCCCTTGGACAGCAAGGTGGTCAATCCTAAAGGAAATCAACCCTGAAAATTCTTTTAGGAAGGACTGATTCTGAAGGTCCAATACTTTGGCCACCTGATGCAAAGAGCTGACTCATTGGAAAAGACCCTGATGCTGGGAAATATTGAGGGCAAGAGGAGGAGGGGAGGGCAGAGGATAAGATGGTTGGATGGCATCACCAACTCAATGGACATGAGTTTGAGCAAACTCTGGGAGATAGTGAAGGACAGAGAAGCTTGGTGTGCTGCAGTCCATGAGGTCAAAAGAGCCAGACATGACTTAGCAACTGAACAATAACAACATGGTAAGAATTTGGCATATTGATTTCCAGAGTGGCCATACAATTCTGCATTCCCTCTATAAATACATAGAAGTCCCAGTTTCTCTCCAAACACAGTTTTACTTGGTATCATCAGTATTTTTGTATTTAGTCATTCAAATGAGGTTACAGTAGTATCTCATTGTGGTTTTTATGCATTTGTTTGTTTTTTTTACAATGCTGTGTTGGTGTCTGCCATACAACAACATGAATCATCCATAATTATACATACATCTCATTCCTCCCTAGCCTCCCTCCTCTCCTCTCCTCCCATCCCATCCATCCAGGTCATCACAGAGCATCAGACTGGGCTCCCTATGCCTCACAGCAACTTCTCACCAGCTGATCATCTTACACCTGATAGTGCATATATATTGATGCCACTTTCTCCATTCTTGCCACTCTCTCCCTCCCCTACTGTGTCCACAACTCCATTCTCTACATCTGTGTCTCCTTTCCTTCCCTGAAAATAGGTTCATCAATACCACTTTTTCTAGATACCATAAGTATGCACTGCTAATTTCAAATACTGTATTTGTTTTTCTCTTTCTGATTTACTTCACTCTGTATAAGAGACTCTATGTGCATCCACCTCACTAGAACTGACCCATCCTTTTTATGGCTGAGTAATATTCCATTGCAGCACATATTCTTTATCTGTTCATCTTTCAATGGACATCTAGGTTGCTTCCATGTCCTGGCTATTGTAAATAGTGCTGCAATAAACATTGGGAGTGCATGTGCCTTTCAATTATGGTTTTCTCAGGGTATACAGCCAGTAGTGGGGTTGCTGAGTCATATGGTAGGTTTATTCCTAGCTTTTTAAGGGATCCCCATACTGTTCTTCATAATGGCTGTGTCAGTTTACATTCCCACCAACAATGCAAGAGGCTGCCCTTTTTTTCCATACCCTGCAACATTTACTGTTTGCAGATTTTTTTCATGATGGTCATTCTGACTGGTGTGAGGTAATACCTCATTTCAGTTTTGATTTGCATTTCTCTAATAATTAAGGATGTTGAATGTCTTTTCATGTTTATATTGGCCATCTGTATGTCTTCTTTGGAGAAATGTCTGTTTAGGTCTTCTGCCCATTTTTTTTCTGGAATGTTTGTTTTCCTAATATTGAGCTGTTTGAGCTGCTTCTATATTCTGGAGATTAATCCTTTGTCAGTTGTTTCATTTTCAATTATTTTCTCCCATTCTGAGTGTTGTATTTCACCTTGTTTATTGTTTCCTTTGCTGTGCAAAAGCTTTTAGGGTTAATTAGGTCCTGTTTGTTTATTTTTGCTTTTATTTCCATTAGTCTAGGAGGTGGATCAAAGAGGATCTTGCTGTGATGTATGTCAAAGAGTGTAGTGCTTATGTTTTCCTCTAAGAGCTTATAGTTTCTGGCCTTACATTTATGTCTTTAATCCATTTTGAGTTTATTTTTGTGTATGGTGTTAGGAAGTGTTCTACTTTCATTCTTTTGCATGTAGCTGTCCAGTTTCCCCAGCACCACTTATTGAAGAGGCTGTCTTTTCTCCATTGTATATTCTTGCCTCCTTTGTCAAAGATAAGGTGATCATAGGTGCGTGGGTTTATCTCGGCTTTCTATCTTGTTCCATTGGTCTATTTTTCTGCTTTTGTGCCAGTACCATATTGTCTCAATGACTGTAGCTTTGTAGTATATTCTGATATCAGGAAAGTTGATTCCTCCAGCTCCATTTTTCTTTCTCAAAATTGCCCTGGCTGTTCACGGTCTTTTGCATTTCCATATAAATTGTTAAATGTTTTCTTTTAGTTCTATGAAAAATATTGTTGGTGGTTTAATAGGGATTGCTTTGAATCTGTAGATTGCCTAGGGTAGTATAGTCATTTTCACAATCTTGATTCTTCCAATCCAATAACATGTTATATTTCTCCATCTGTTTGTGTTGTTTTTTTATTTCTTTCATCTGTATCCTATAGTTCTCTGCATACAAGTATTTTGTCTTTTTAGGTAGGTTTATTCCTAGGTATTTTATTCATTTTGTTGCAGTGATGAATGGAATTGTTTCCTTAATTTCTCTGTCTGATTTTTCATTGTTAGAGTATAGGAATGCAAAGGATTTCTGTGTATTAATTGTATATCCTGTGACTTTACTCTGGATCTTTTATTTTTTTTCTTTGATTGTCATGGCTGCTGCTGCTGCTGCTGCTGCTAAGTCGCCTTCAGGAATGCAAACGATTTCCCTGGGATTCTCCAGGCAAGAACACTGGAGTGGGTTGCTTCCTTCCTTCCAATGCATGAAAGTGAAAAGTGAAAGGACGCCGCTCAGTCGTGTCCGACTCTGCGACCCCATGGACTGCAGCCTACCAGGCTTATCCATATTTTTACTTCTCTGCCTTCTCCGGATTGTCATGGCTAGGGCTTCCAAAACTATGTTGAATAATAGTGGTGAGAGTGGGCACCCTTGTCTTGGTCCTGATTGTAGAGAAAATGCTTTCAGGTTTTCACCATTGAGAATAATGATTGATGTTTGTTTGTCATTTATGGGCTTTGTTATGTTGAGTGAGATTGGTTCCTTCTATGCCTTCATTCTGGAGAGTTTTTTTTTTTTTTTAATCATAACTAGGTGTTGAATTTTGTCAAAAGCTTTCTCTGAATCTATTAAGATGATGGTTATTATCTTTTTATCTTATGGTTTTTATCTTTCATTTTGTTGATATGGTGTGTCACATTTATTGATTTGCATATATGAAAGAATCCTTGCATCCCCAGGATAAATCCCACTTGATCATAGTGTGTGATCCTTTTAATGTGTTGTTGGAATCTGTTTGCTAGAATTTTGCTGAGGATTTTGCATTTATGCTCATCAGTGATATTGGCCTATAAGTTTATTTTTTCATGGTATCTTTGTCTGTTTTTTGTATCAGGGTGATGGTGGCCTCATAGAGTGAGTTTGGGAGTTTTCCTTCCTCTGCAATTTTCTGGAAGAATTTGAACAGGACAGGGGTTAGCTTTTCTCTAAGCTTTTTGTAGAATTTGCCTCTGAAATCATCTGGCCCTGGGCTTTTGTTTGTTGGAAGATTTTTATAATCACAGCTTCAATTTTGGAGCTTGTGATTGGTCTGTTCATGATCCCTATTTATTCCTCATTTAGTTTTGGAAGGTTATACCTTTCTAAAAATTTGTCCATTTCTTCCAGGTTGTCCATTTTATTGGCATATCAGTTCAGTTCAGCTGTTCAGCTGTGTCCAACTCTTTTGTGACCCCATGGACTGCAGCACACCAGGCTTCCCTGTCCATCACCAACTCCCAGAGCTTGCTCAAACCTTTGTCCAGTGGTGCAAATGGGGTGTTAAAGTTCCCTACTAATATTGTGTTACTATCAATTTTGCCTTTTATAGTTGTTAACATTTGCCTTATGTATTGAAATGCTCCTTTGTTGGGTGCATAAACATTTATAATTATTATATCTTTTTTGGATTGATCCCTGATCATTATATAGTGTCCTTCCTCATCTCTTGTAACAGTTTTATTTTAAAGTCTGTTTTGTCTGGTATGAGTATTGCTACTCTTGCTTTCTCTTTATTCCCATTTGCATGTGATATCTTTTTCCATCCCCTGACTTTCAGTCTGTAGGTGTCCTTAGGTCTGAAGTGGTTCTCTTGTGGGCAGCATATACATGGGTCTTCTTTCTGTATTCATTCAGCCAGTCTGTGTTTTTTGGTTGGGGTATTTAATCCATTTACATTTAAGGTAGTTGTTGATATGTTCCTATTCCTATTTTCTGGCATCACTGACTGCTTTTGACGTTTGTCTGAGTGAACTCCTAGGAGTTGGTGATGGACAGGGCTTGTTTGGTGGTATGAAATTCATTTAGCTTTTGGTCTAAAAAGTTTTTATTTTCACGAAATCTGAGTGAGATCCTGATCTGAATCTGATCTGATTTTCATTTTCTCACTTTAATCATTTAGGGTTTTCTGCTTTTTACTAGGTTTGTTTCTTCAAGGCTATGGTTTTTCCTGTGTCATGTATGGATTAGAGTTGGACTGAGAAGGCTGACGCCAAAGAATTGATTTATTGTGTTGGAGAAGACTCTTGTTTGGTGGTCCATTCTGAAATTCAGCCCTGGGATTTTTTGTTTGTCTGATACAGTTTTTTGATTTCACTGTTAAATCTTGGAATGACATCCTTGCTGGGAGGATTGGGGCAGAATAATGACTTGGATGTGGTTTTCACCTTTCATCACTTTAAATATATTTTGCCATTCCCTTCTGCCTTGCAGAGTTTCTGCTGAAAAAATCAGCTGTTAGCCTTATGGAGATTACTTTATGTTATTTTTTTTCCTTTTCACTTGCTGCTTTTAATACTTTTCCTTTGTGTTTAATTTTTGTTAGTTTGATTAATGTGTCTGGGTGTATTTCTCTTTCAGTTTATCCTTCATGGGACTCTCTAGGGTTCCTGTACTTGGGTGGTTATTTCCTTTCCCATGTTAGGGAAGTTTTTTTACTATAATCTCCTCAACTATTTTCTCATGCTCTTTCTTCTTCTTCTGGGACCCCTATCATTGAAATGTTGGTGCATTTACTATTGTCCCAGAGGTCTCTGAGACTATCCTCAATTCTTTTCTTTTCTTTTTTTTCCCCTTTATTCTTCTCCTTGGCATTATTTCTATCACTCTGTCTTCCATCTCTACATGGCATGGCTCATAGAAAGATTGAGGGCATGAGGAGAAGGGGAGGACAGAGGATGAGAAGGTTGGATGGCATCACCAACTCAATGGACATGAGTTTGAGCAAACTCCAGGAGATGGTGAAGGACAAGGAAGCCTGGCGTGCTGCAGCCCGTGAAGTCGAGAAGAGTCGGGCATGACTGAGCAACTGAACAACAACAACAATCTTCCAGATCACTTTTCCATTCTTCTGCCTCAGTTATTCTACTATCAATTCTTTCTAGAGTATTTTTAATTTCAGTGATTGTTTTGTTAATCACCATTTGTTTATTCTTTGTTAAATGTTTCTTGTATTTTTTCCATTCTGTTTTTGATATCTTGAAACTTCTTTTCTATCATTACTCTAAATTCTTTTTCAGATAGGTTGCCTATTTCCTCTTTATTTACTTGGTCTTGTAGTTGTTTTTTTTTTTTTTTTTTAACCTGTTCCTTCATCTGTAAAATTTTTTTTAGTCATTTCATTTTTTTTTAATGGATGAGATTATGTTCCTGTCTCACTAGTTATTTGACCTGAGGTTTCCAGCAGTGAGGTTTGCAGGCAGTTGAATAGAACCAGATCTTGGTGTTGAGATGTGGACCTCTGGGATACCTCACTCCAATTAATATTCCCTGGAACCTGATGTTCTCTGTTGTTCCAGCAGTTTGGACTCAGCGCTCCTGCCTCAGGGGCTCAGGCCTGATCGCTAGCCCATGAACCAAGATCCCACAAGCCATGGGGTGTGGAAAAGAAAAAAAGAGAGAAAAAAAGAAAAGAAAAAATAACAAAGAAAAAAAAACCTGAACAATAACAAAGAGAAGAAAATGAAAAAAAAAATTATATGAAGGGTTTTAAAACCGGACTCAATAGCTCTTGTCTGGCAAATCCAAGGGGAGACAAGAAAAAGAAAAGAAAAAAATTATACATTGTTATGGTTTTAATTTGTATTTTCCTAATAGCTAATGATGTTGAACATCTTTTCATCTTCTTTAGTGAAGTACTTGTACATGCCCTTTAAGCATTTTTTAAAATGAGAAATTTGTTTTCTTATAGTGGAGTTTTGAGTATTCTTAGTATATTCTGTATATAGTTTAATTTATAGATATTGTCCCCCCATTCTAAAGCTTCCTTTTCATTCTTTTAACAGAGTCTTTCTTAGAGCAAAGGAGCATAATTTGATGAAATCCAACATAATGAACTTTTCCTCGTGTTTCTTACAGATTAGCCTTTTTGTGTTATTTCTAAGAATTCTTTACATAACTTCAGGTCATGATGATTTTCCCTTACATTTTCTTCTAATATATATATATATTTTTACATTCTGATCCATGATCTATTATGAGTTTCATTTTGAATGAGGTGCAATATTTAGGTTCAGGCTCTTTTTTTTTTTTCATACAAATACTCAAATGTTGCAATACCATTTGTGAAAAGACTATGCTTTCTACATTGAATTTATCTTGCACCTTTATAAAAAATTAGTTGGCATGAGTAACATTATCAAAAATGCTGAAATAGATACCTCCAATGGCCAATCCCTCTGAAGAAAGATTTTAAAAAATCAAGCAAAAATGTGAGAATCAACTTTGTTAGAGTTATTTAAAGCAGTCAAAGTTTACACCAGGCAAGCAAATGCTGAAACAATAAAAAGACAACTTAAAAGTAGTAGGAAACCTTTGTGGCATTTCTAACTGTCCTTGCCTTGTGTCCTTCCCTGGCTCAGTAGCAGTCTTGAAGACTGCAGCCCACATTTTCAGTATGGGACTCTTATACTTGGCTCCAAAGGGAGAAGAGCAGATGTATTCTCAAAGAATTCTATTTGTTCTGGTCTGTATGCAGGCTACCTGCAGGACAGATATACCTTATTCATAACTAGCTCAGGGTATCCACAGCAAGCTGGGGCAACAGATTATGGTAGAGGCATTTGATAGAGTGCTAAAAGTCAGAGGCACAAAGCTGGGAACAGAATAAATTGGGGCATTCAAAAGCATTCAAGTTTACTGGGGAATTTAGAAAGTCATTGCATGTCCAGGGCAGAATGCATGCTTAGAAAAGTCCTTCAGTTCAGTTCAGTTCAGTTCAGGCCCTCAGTCGTGTCCGACTCTTTGCGACCCCATGAATCACAGCATGCCAGGCCACCCTGTCCATCACCAACTCCCAGAGTTTACCCGAACTCACGTCCATTGAGTCAGTGATGCCATCCAGACATCTCATCCTCTGTCGTCCCCTTCTCCTCCTGCCCCCAATCCCTCCCAGCATCAGGGTCTTTTCCAATGAGTCAACTCTTTGCATGAGGTGGCCAAAGTATTGGCTTTGGCCAATACTGGCCAAAGTTTCAGCTTTAGCATCAGTCCTTCCAATGAACACCCAGGACTGATCTCCTTTAGGAGAGAAAAGTCCTTGGAATATCCTAAGCTTTTATCTCTGGCTGATGTATAGGCTCAGTATAAGCAGGAAGTGAAAGTTAAGATAGAGCTTTATGTGACCTAGCCAAGCATTGTGGGAGTGCCTCAGAACAGAGCCAATGAGAGTTTTTTTGCTGTTATTTTTATCTTCCTTCTTTCCTTCCTTCCTTTCTTTTCTCATCTTCCTCCTTTCCCTCTTCCTTCTTCCCCTTACTCCTTCTTCTCTTTCTCTTTCCATTCTCTCTGTGTGTGTCTCCCCTCCCTCCTCTCTGTTTCTCTCTCTCCTTCTTCCCCTCCCTCCTTCCATCATGGCACTGAAGGATATATTCTGTCCAAACACTAGCTTAGCACAATCTAAAGTGACAGAGACCACACATGACAAAGAATACAGACTTTACAAAAATAGTTTAGAAGTCACTAAGTAAACAAGCAGCTATATAACATCAAGGGGGAAAACCCTCAGAAGTGAAAGAATATGATTTCTGGACTTGCCACATTATAATATTCAAAGTGTCCAGTTTTAAACAAAAGTATTAAGTATACAAAGAAACAAGAAAAAATATGGCTAATTCACAGAAGAAATCAACAGAAACCATCCTTAAAGAAGCACAGACACTGGGTCTATTAGACAAAGATTTTAAATCAATTGTCTTAAATATGGTCAAGGAGCTAAAGAAAACCAGGAGAACAATGTATGAAAAATGAATATTATTAATAAAGAGTCAAACAGAAAAAGGAGCCAAAGCAGAACTTTGGAACTGAAAGTGCAATAATTGAAATGAAAAACTCACTGGAGGGCTTCAATAGTAGTTTTGAGTAGGCAGAAGAAAGAATCACTGAACTTGAAGACTTGTTAAATAAAATTATCCAGTCCAAAAAGAAGAGTTAAAAAAAAAAAGACACCTGAAAAAAGAACAAAATCTAAGAGACCTGTGGAATGCCATAAAACATGCCAACACACACATAGTGGGAATCCCATAAGGAAAGGAGAAAGAAAAGGGGGCAAAAAGAATATTCAGAGAAAGAATAGTTGAGGAGGTGATCACAATGGCAGAGCAGGAGGACACAGAACTCACCACCACCCCCATGAACACATCAAAAATACATCCATGTATGGAACAATTCTCACTGAAAACTAACTGGAAACTGGCAGAAAGACTCCAGTTCAACTAAGGAAGATCCCTGGCAGTGGACTCAGAGGAAAAGGGAGAATACATGGATGGAGACCTGCCTTAGGGAGTGAGCAATAAGAGCCCAGCCTGGGTACCCCAGTCCTGAGGTCTTACACAGGGGAAATGAGCTCCTTTAACTGGTTGGATGACTGCTGGTACTAATGGTAGGGCTGTGGGAAAACTGGACTCCACTCATGAGGAGCATGTGTGCTGGCTTGCACCTGAGGCAGGGTGGAGAGGGCAGAGAGAGCACTTCTCTAGGGGCTACTGGGTTTCCTACAACCGCCTCAGCACATACTCCAGCCTGAGCTGAGTGAACACTCCAGCCCCATGTACTCCACATCACAGGCAGCACTGGATCTAGGGCTGCCACGACCAAGGAAAAATTCAACCGAGGACAAAACTCAAGGAAAGGTGACCTTGTCCCAGGTAGGAACCTGAGGTGGCAATTGCCATTGTCGACACTTATTCAAGAAGCTCTGATGGCAGCTGCTTCACTGCAGCTCATGCACTGATACATGCTGAGAGTCCATGACATCCTCACCTGCACTGTAGTGTTGCTCCACAACAAGGCAGGGGAGGCAGAGACTGGTGGCAGTGATTGATCTTGAGGGACAAAGGGGACTTGCACCCCAAACTGTAACTGAGCAGAGCAAGAGAAACAATTGTGGATGCCTGCGAATCTAGGCTGTCTGTAGGAGACAGATCATATCTCTGTATCCAACATGAACTGCTGCTAAGTCATGTCCGACTCTCTGCGACCCCATAGACGGCAGCCCACCAGGCTCCCCTATCCCTGGGGTTCTCCAGCCAAGAACACTGGAGTGGGTTGCCATTTCCTTCTCCAATGCATGAAAGTGAAAAGTGAAAGTGAAGTCGCTCAGTGATGTCCGACTCTTAGCGACCCCATGGACTGCAGCCCACCAGGCTCCCCTGTCCATGGGATTTTCCAGGCAAGAGTACTGGAGTGGGGTGCCATTGCCTTCTCCGGCCAACATGAACTAAGAGCATGTAAGAGCCCCACTTCACTTCAGCACTATCCCCTCTGGGGCAAGGTTCTTGGTGTTGGGGAGGGAAAACCACACACCTAAAGGAAACAAATTCAGCTCAGGCCTGACCCTCAGGTCTTCTGCTCCAGGAACTTGGAATCAGGTTACACCCAGCAATGGGGCAATGATAGCCACTGAGAAGAGGGTATGGCCCACCTCACACCCAGCTCCAGCTCTAGTCCATGCATCTCTAGCTCCATCCCCCTACCATGGTGATAGTTGCCAGCACACCCCAAGGAAAGATGTGATTTTTGTCTAGGTCACATGCAGCTCTCCCACCAAAGGCATTGAGCACATGTGTCTGTACAGGGATACTCTCACATAAGAACACCCTTTCCACACCACAATGGGCAACTGTTTTACCTAAATTCATAGAGGCAATGAAAGTCAAACACAATGAAAAAGCAAAGGAACAACTCTTAATTGAAAGACAAGAGAAAAACTCTGAAAAAAAAATAAAAGAAATAATTTACCAATAAAGAACGTTAAAAATTGGTAAAAAAAATGTTAACTGAATTAGGGAAAGAATAGATGAATATAGTGAAAGTTTTAACAAAGAATTAGAAAATATAAAAAAAACAAAATCAGAAATGAAGAATTCAATAGCTGAAATAAAAAAAAAAATACTAGGACTGAACAGCAGACTAGGTCACACAGAAGAATTCATAAGTGATCTGGAAGACAGAATAATGAAAATCACCCAATCGGAAAAATAAAAGGACAAACAATTTTTAAAAATGAAAGTAGTTTAAGAGATCTCTGGGATACCATTAAGCATACCAACATTAGCACTGTAGATGTCCCAGAAGGACAAGAGAGAGGGGAAGTTAAAAATGTATTTGAGGAAATTATGGCTAAAAAATTCCCAAACCTGAAGAAGGAAGCAGATATCCAAGTACAGGACTAACAGAGGGTCCCAAACAAAATGAACCCAAACACCCACTACAAGATAATTGTTCTAGTGCCGTTTCAAATAGGAGTGGCAAGAGTGGACATCCTTGGAAATTCCTTGGCTGTCCAGTGGTTAGGACTCAACACTTTCACTGCTGAGGCCCAGATTTAATCCCTGGTTGGGGAACTAAGATCCCACAAGCTGTACAATGCAGTCAAAATGATGATAATAAAATAAAACAGAATAGACATTCTTAAAGCATTTAGTTTGCTTACAATTAAGTATGATATTAGATGTAAGTGTTTTATAGATGCCCTTATTCAGGCTGACGAAATTCAGTTATATTCTTAGTTTGCTGAGAGTTTTTGTCTTAAGTCTTGACTGAGAGAGTTGCACTGACATAGAGTCACTAGATAGAATCATGTCTGACTCTCTCTCAGTCGTGTCTCACTAGATGGCAGCCCACCAGGCTCTCCTGTCCCTGGGATTCTCCAGGCAAGAACACTGGAGTGGGTTGCCATTTCCTTCTCCAATGCATGAGAGTGAAAAGTGAAAGTGAAGTCGCTCAGTGGTGTCTGACTCCTAGCAACCCCATGGACTGCAGCCTACCAGGCTTCTCTGCCCATGGGATTTTCCAGGCAAGAGTACTGGTGTGGGTTGCCATTGCCTTCTCCTTCTCTACATATAGTACCATGTATAAAATAGACAGCTAGTGGGAAGCTGCTGTGTAACACAGGGAGCTCAGCTCAGTGCTCTGTGATGACCTAGAGGAGTGGGACTGGGGGGTTGTGAGAGAGACTCAAGAGGGAAGGGAATAGCTGATTCATACTGTTGAACAGCAGAAACCAACAAATATTGTAAAGTGATTATCCACTAATTTTAAAAAATGGATGTTGAATTTTGTTGAAGATTTCTACATCAGTTGACATGATTGTGTTTTCTTTATTGACAGTTAATATGATGTATGAAATTGATTTTTTAACACTGAACAATTCCTGAGTTTCTGGGATAAACTACACATAAGCTATATTGTTCTTTTTAGACATTGCTATTGTGGTTGTTCAGTCACCAAGTCATGTCCAACTCTTTGCGACCCCAAGAACAGCAGCATGCCAGGCTTTCCTGTCCTTCACTATCTCCCAGAATTTACTCACACCCGTGTCCATTGAGTCGGTGATGCCATCAAATCATCTCATCCTCTGTCAACCCCCTTCTCCTCTTGCCCTCAATCTTTCTCAGCATCAGGGTCTTTTCCAATGAGTCGGCTCTTCACATCAGGTGGCCAAAGTATTGGAGCTTCAGCTTCAGCATCAGTCCTCCCAAAGAATATTCAGGATTGATTTCCTTTAGGATTGACTGGTTGGATCTCCTTGCTGTCTAAGGGATTCTCAAGAGTCTTCTCCAGCACCACAGTTTGAAAGCATCAATTCTTTGGCACTCAGTCTTCTTTATGGCCCAATTCTCACATCCATACACGACTACTGGAAAAACCATAGCTTTGACTATACTGACCTTTGTCGGCAAAGTGGTGTCTCTGCTTTTTAATATGCTGTCTAGGTTTGTCATAGCTTTTCTTCCAAGGAGCAAGCATCTTTTAATTTCATGGCTGCAGGCACAGTCCACAATGATTTTGGAGCTCAAGAAAATAAAATCTGTTGCTGTTTCCACTTTTTTCCCATCTGTTTGCCATGAAGCGGTGAGACCAGATGCCATGATCTTAGCTGTTTGAATGTTGAATTTTAAGCCAGCTTTTTCACTTTCCTCTTTCACCTTCATCAAGAGCCTCTTTAGTTCCTCTTCACTTTCTGCCATTAAAGTGGTATCATCTGCTTATCTGAGGCTGTTGTTATTCCCTCCAGCAGTCTTGATTCCAGTTTGTGAGTCATCCAGGCTGGCATTTCACATAATGTACTTTCCATATAAGTTAAATAAGCAGGGTGACAATATACAGCCTTGACATACTCTTTTCCCAATTTTGAGCCAACTCTGTTCCATGTCCAGTTCTAACTGTTGCTTCTTGACCTGCATACAGGCTTCTCAGGAGGCAGGTAATGTGGGTCTGGTATTCCCATCTCTTTAAGAATTTTCCACAGTTGTTTATGATCCACACAGTCAAAAGCTTTAGTGTAGTCAGTGAAGCAGATGTGTTTTTTTGGAATTCCCTTGCTTTTTATATGATCCAGCAGATGTTGGCAATTTGATCTCTGATTCCTCTGCCTTTTCTTAATCTAGCTTGTACATCTGGAAGTTCTTGGTCCATGTACTGCTGAAACCTAGCTTGAAGGATTTGGAGCATAATCTTGCTAGCATATGAAATGAGTGCAATTGTACAGTAGCTTGTACATTCTCTCCCATTGCCTTTCTTTGGGATTGGGATGAAAACTGACCTTTGCCTGTCCTGTGGCCACTGCTGAATTCTCCAAATTTTCTGGCATGTTGAGTTCATCACTTTAATAGCATCATCTTTTAGGATTTAAAATAGATGAATAGGTGAAATCCCATCACCTCCACTAGCTTTGTTTGTAGTAATGCTTCCTAAGACCACTTGACTTCACACTTCAGGATGTCTGGCTCTAGGTGGGTGACCACACCATCGTGGCCATCTGGGTCATTGAGACCTTCTGTGTACAGTTCTGTGTATTCTTGACACCTCTTTGTAATCTCTTCTCCTCCTTTAAGTCCTGTCAGTTTATTAAAAATACCAACATATGGATACTAAACAACACAATTCTGAATAACCAATAAATCATGGAAGAAATCAAAAAGGAAATTGAAATATGCATAGAAACAAATGAAAATGAAAACACAACAATGCAAAACCTATGGGATTCAGTGAAAACGGTGCTAAGGGGAAGGGTACATAGCAATACAAACTTGCCTCAAGAAACAGGAGAAAAATCAAATAAATAACCTAATTTTACAAGTAAAACAGCTAAAAAAAGAAGAAATGAAGAACCCGAGGGTTAGTAGAAGGAAAGAAATTATAAAAATGAGAGCAGAAATAAGTGAAAAAGAAACAAAGGAGAGCATAGCAAAAATCAACCAAACTAAAAGCTGGTTTTTTAAGAAGATAAATAAAATAGACAAATCATTAGCCAGACTCATCAAGAAAAAAGAGAGAAGAATCAAATCAACAAAATCAGAAATGAAGATGGAGAAATCACAACAGACAACACAGAAATATAAAGGATCATAAGAGACTACTGTCAGCAACTATATGCCAATAAAATGAACAACTTGGAAGAAATGAGTGAAATTTTTGAAAAGTATAACTTTCCAAAACTGAACCAAGAAGAAATAGAAAATCTTGACAAACCCATCACAAGCACAGAAATCAACACTGTAATCAAAAATCTTCCAACAAACAAAAGCCCAGGATCAGATGGCTTCACAGGTGAATTCTACCAAAAACTTAGAGAAGAGCTAACACCTATCCTCTTCAAACTCTTCCAGAAAATTACAGAGGAAGGTAAACTCCAAAACTCATTCTATGAGGCCACCATCACCCTAATAACAAAACCAGACAAAGATGCCACACACAAAAAGAAAAATACAGGCCAATAACCCTGATGAACATAGATGCAAAAATCCTTAACAAAATTCTAACAGAATCCAACAGCATATTAAAAAGATCATACATCATGACCAAGTGGGTTTTATCCCAAGAATGTAAGGATTCTTCAATATTTGCAAATCAATCAGTGTGATACCCCACATTAACAAATTGAAAGATAAAAAACATACGATTATCTCAATAGATGCAGAGAAAGCCTTTGACAAAATTCAACGCCCATCTATGACAAAAACTCTACAGAAAGCAAGCATAGAGGAACATCAGTTCAGTACAGTTCAGTCGCTCAGTCATGTCCAAGTCTTTGCAACCCCATGGACTGTAGCACATCAGGCCTCCCTGTCCATCACCAACTCCTGGAGTTTACTCAAACTCATGTCCATTGAGTAGGTGATGCCATCCAACCATCTCATCCTCTGTTGTCCCCTTCTCCTTCCACCTTCAATCTTTCCCAGCATCAGGGTCTTTTCACATGAGTCAGTTCTTCACATCGGGTGGCCAAAGTATTGGAGTTTCGGCTTCAGCGTCAGTCCTTCCAATGAATATTCAGGACTGATCTCCTTTAGGATGGACTGGTTGGATCTCCTTGCAGTCCAAGGGACTCCCAAGAGTCTTCTGCAACACCACAGTTCCAAAACATCAATTCTTCAGTTCTCAGCTTTCTTTATAGTCCAACTCTCACATCAATACATGACTACTGGAAAAACCATAGCTTTGACTATACTAACCTTTGTTGGCAAAGTAATGTTTCGGCTTTTTAATACACTGTGTAGGTTGGTCATAACGTTATAGAGGTCATAGAAGAACATACCTCAACATAATAAAAGCCATGTTTGATAAACCCACAGCAAACATTATCCTCAGTGGTGAAAAATTGAAAGCATTTCCCCTAAATTCAAGAACAAGACAAGGGTGCCCACTCTCACCACTACTATTCAACATAGTTTTGGAAGTTTTAGCCACAGCAATCAGAGGGGGAAAAAAGAAAAAAGAAATCCAGATTGGAAAAGAAGAAATAAAACTCTCACTGTTTGCAAATGACATGATCCTCTACATAGAAAACCCTAAAGACACCACCAGAAAATTACTAGAGCTGATCAATGAATATAGTAAGTTTGCAGGATTTAAAATTAATACACAGAAATCCCTTGCATTCCTATACACTAGCAATGAGAAAACAGAGAAATTAAGGAAACAATTCCATTCACCATTGTGATGAAAAAAATAAAATACTTAGGAATAAATCTACCTAAATAAACAAAAGACCTATATATAGAAAACTATAAAGCACTGGTGAAAGAAATCAAAGATGACATAAATAGATGGAGGAATACACCATGTTTATGGATAGGAAGAATCTGTCTTTGAGGAAGCCTGTGAGATGCAGCTTTTTAGCTTACATGTATTGCTGGCCCCAACAAAATCATAGTTTGTTAACAAGGAAGAAGGAAAGAAAAGATCTCATGGGGGCAACTCTAACTAGTTGTGGCAAAAAAGAATTTATCCCCTGTGGAACTGTTAGAAGGGCTATAGAAGAAGCTCTAGGCAAAGCTCTCAGAAACACTGCTGCTTAATTGGTCTCAATAACCTCAGAAACACTGCATCTATTGCCATCCATGGCAGGGAAAACATGACCTCTGCCCAGCATGTTCCTCATGTCACTTGCAAAATAAAAGTCTTCTATGGAAGCACCTTATTGGTGAGAACCATATCACAGGCTTGCAAGGGATGTTGGGAAATGTAGTTTAAGAAAATTATCTAAAGGAGATGGGATTCATAGTAAGTGGTAAGTAAGCATATTTCATTGATTCTAAGACAGGCTTTTTTTTTTTTTTTTTACATTTTCATGTTTCTAAAATGAGCATGCTTTTGACAGTGCTGCTGTTGGTGCTCTGCCAGTTTTATGAGGTAGTTGTTGTTATTTATACATACATGAAACCCTCTTAGAAAATATATATTGACAGGGTGCAGACAGGGTTATCAGTAGTTTGGAAGGAAATCCTGGATCCAACACTGAAGCACTCTTTATAAATGCTGTTGTACCAAAGAATTGCATGGGGTGCAAAACTAGCAACACATACTTCTGAGTTGAAAAGGGACTAATAAAACTCTATACTAAATAGAAAGAACATCTAGAAATGTTATAATTTATTTTGCTTTTTTCTGTGTTTTCTAAGAGATTTACACCTAAATAAATGTAAATTATATGTTTCAATAAGAACAAAATAAGAACATCTAAATGATAAGGGGGAAAAAATGTATTGACTCAGTTGCACCACTCTCAGGAATTGAGCCTAAGGAAATCATTTAAATGAAAAAAATATATATCTGTAAATAAAGAAGTTTGCTCACAGCATTGTTGCTTATAAGGGCAAAAACCCTGATAGCAACTTACATTTTCATCACAAAAGCTACTAATATCTGTTGAAACTTTACTATGTGCTAGGCCCTCTACATATATTATGTCATTTAATTCTCACAACAGCCATGTGAGGTAGACACTAATCTTATCCCTATTTTAGGTACGAGGCACAAACATGTGATAATAACCTGTCCAAGGTCAAACATCTAGTAGGTGGTGAAATCAGGACTTAAACTCTGGTCTGTGGGTTTATATAGATACAAATCTGTGTTATGTAACTATTAGAAAAGGAAGTATGTTGCAATAAAATATATATATTGCACTGTTCTAAGCAAGAACCCAAGAAATCTGCAAGTATCTAAAAATGTTGTATTAAAATATGAATGTCCAGGATGGGTTTCTGGCAACCAGTGGATTAATGGCTCTGAATCTTTTTTGGGGGGGCAGGTATGGGCCCTGTGTTAGTCTTTGAGTTGCCAGAACTAAATACCACAGGCTGGATGGCTTAAACAAAAGACATTTAGTTTCTCATAGTTCAGGATACTAGAAGTCCAAGATCAAGGTGCCAGCAAGTTCAACTCCTGGTGAAGGCACTCCTCTTGTATTGCAGTTGGCCACCTTCCCTCTGCTTCCTCACATGACATTTCCTCTGTGCGTGTATGGACAAAGACAGAGAGAGAGAGAGATCTGGTACCTTTTCCTCTTATAAGGATACCAGATCCTATGGAATTAGGGCCCCACTCTTACAACCTTGTGTGTTGTGCTTGGTCACTCAGTTGTGTCCGACTCTTGGCAACCCCATGAACTGTGGTACATCAGGCTCCTCTGTCCATGGGAATTCTCCAGGCAAAAATACTGGAGTGGGTTGCCATGCCCTCCTCCAGGGTATCTTTCCAACACAGGGATGGAACCCAGGTGTCCCACATTGCAGGCAGATTCTTTACCATCCAGACACCAGGGAAGCCCAAGAATACAAGAGTGGGTAGCATATCCCTTCTCCAGGGGAACTTCCCCACCCAGGAATCAAACTAGGGTCTCCTGAACTGCAGGCAAATTCTTTACCAGCTCCTCAATTAATCCTAATTACCTCTCTAAAGGCTCCATCTCCAAACTCAGTCACACTGAGGGTTAGGGCTTTAAGATAGGAATGTGGAGACAACACAATTCAGTCCTTAGTAGGACTCCTTTGAGAATCTATTGAAAGCTCTATACACCCTCCCAAGAAGACTGTATACATTACCTCCCACAACTCTGCACAGAATTTCAGAAAGTTCTTGGAATCCAGGTTGAGAACCACAGTTCTAGTTCACCTTCCACTTTTCCCAAAAGGGAAAACAGATGTTCAGAAAGGGGAAGTGATTTTCAGCAGGTTAGGAGAGAGACAGGTCTCCTGATTCCTCATCAAGTGCTTGCCCTACCTTACTCTGCCTTGTATTAGGCCTGTTAGGTCAGCAATCCACAGTGACCCCAAAACACTAGAGATTCTGTGGATGCAGTGAAGGGGAGTGCTTCACCTGGGATGCTCAAGTGAGTGAACAAGGCTCTAGCTATAACTGACAGTAAATGGGACCGATTTCATTGTTTCAAATTAGTCAGGAGGTTGGGAAGAAGCTGCACCAGTTTCAACATACATCCACAAGAGTTCTGAGTGTGAGGTGATGGAGGTGCTTCTGTCCTAACGAACAGCAAAGTGGGGACTGAACAGGTAGAGTTGAACTGCCTGCTGGCCTGGACATGGCACTGTCCCTCTACTCTCAGATTCCTCATTTGTACACCCCTCAGGAGTAGACAATGGCACCCCTACATGAGTTATCTAGCTCTGGTAAACTGTACATGGATGGAGGAGCCTGGAACCATGCAGTCAGCTGGGGCATTTGGGTCCTAGTTCACGTTCACTGTTCAGCAACTCAGTCGTTCCGACTTTTGCACTTCCATGAACTGAGAAGGAAATGGCAGGCCTCACTGTCCAGTGTTCTCACCCAGAGAATCCCAAACTCATGGGAGCCATCGAGTGGGTGATGCCATCCAGCCATCTCATCCTCTGTCGGACCCAACTCCTGACTTAACAGCAGTAGTAGCAGCAGGAGAGTCCTTTTAGATTTCTACATGAGATTATCTAGGTGGCCATATTCTGTACATCTGTGATTCTGAGGCAGGAACCCTTGGGAAAAATCAGCTGAGGCATTTGGATCTTAGAATCATGGGCAAAACAATTTTTTTTTCAAAATGTCTTCTGATGGTGTCTAAGAATTAGGAATAAAGCACATGTAGTTTAAAGACATGAAAAATCCCTAAGAAGAATCTGAGAAGAACCTTTACATACTCAGTCACTTAAAGTAAAGTCTCAACATACATTTCCTCATTCTCTGCTTCAGGCCCATGCTTAAAAAGGGAGGCAAATTATAATAGCTGGAATTATAAACAACAAGCTTAGAAGATGGAATCGTATTTATAATGGGAAATGTCATTTTGAGTAGAGCAGTGGCCCCAGAAAATGATTTTTGTTTCATTTCTTCAATCAATGAGCATTTAAAAAAAAACAGGACATTCTTCCTATTGACCCTATCAATGCCACAAACCAGTGTGGAGCCTTCACTTGGGCCACAAGACTAGAAACAAAAGCAGGGGCACTCACTGCGGGGTGGAGGCTAACATTTCAGGAAAATTCTTCCAGCTTTGCTCCCTACAAAGAACAAGGGAAGGGCTTGAAGGGCTGTGCACACCCACCTACTGCCTCTCTTCCAGTAGAAGGTGGGAGCACACCCAGTCTAGCACATCAATGGTCTCAGTTTCTGTCTGACGAAGAAAATAGCTGCTTCTGCGGGGAGCAGGGGTGAAGGCTGGTGTTGAGATGGAAGTGTCAAACGGGCAAGGGAGATGCAGCCCATCCAACCACCAGTACCATCACCACCACCACCTTTATTGGCACAAATAAGCCCCTCAGTCTCAGGGGTTAATAGACTAATCACAAAGAACAGGAGGAACTCCAAAGGCATGGATGGCATCTGGCCCTTCCCAACAAACAGCCTTAGACGATACTGCCCTCGCCTGGTCAAATCGGTGTATTACAATGCAGGGACATCGCTCCGGATTTTT
Source organism: Bos mutus (assembly GCF_027580195.1). Taxonomy (NCBI): domain Eukaryota; kingdom Metazoa; phylum Chordata; class Mammalia; order Artiodactyla; family Bovidae; genus Bos; species Bos mutus. Next base: position 68,559,881 of record NC_091646.1, on the reverse strand, counting down.
GGCCTTCATTTCTTTTTCTCAGGTTCTTGGCGCTCCATCTATGAGAAGAAGTGGATGGGGAGGGGGAGAACTCTCTGAGAAATTGTGACCAAATACATCACTTCTGTGTGTTTCAGCACAAATTCAAAATTAAATGCTGAATGATAATGTACTACTCAAATATGGAATATGTATTAAAAATTGAAATTGATATTACAGTTATCTAAGCATCACTTTGTTATTTTTAGTAAAAAGCTTTGAGCTGTTGAAAATAAAGCTATTAATCTAAATGAAATAAGATTACTAATCTCAATTAGATATGTTATATACAAAGAAAGTAATTTTGGTTCTACTTCTGGTTAGAACATTATCACAATATGCTTACACTGGGATGTTATTTCCCTTAGCATTATATTTTTCTCCAATTATACTGAAATGTAACATAGAGATAAAGTCACAATATATACGTGGAGTTTAATAATTGATTATCAAGTGTATACCCCCAAGTCACAGAAGGGGATAGTGTTGGCTCCACCCAAGACTGCTGAAGTTTTTCCTGTCTTATCTTAGCCCCATTCCTTATTCAAGAATAGGCACACTCTCCTTATGTGCCATCCTTTCTTTCCTTTTCCTCTAAATTTTATAGAGTATATATATATGTTCAGTTCAGTTCAGTCGCTCAGTCATGTCCAACCCTTTGCGATCCCATGAATTGCAGCACGCCAGGCCTCCCTGTCCATCACAAACTCCTGGAGTTCACGCAAATAAACTCACGCCCATCGAGGCAGTGATGCCATACAGCCATCTCATCCTCTGTCATCCCCTTCTCCTCCTGTCCCCAATCCCTCCCAGCATCAGAATCTTTTCCAATGAGTCAACCCTTCCCATGAGGTGGCCAAAGTATTGGAGTTTCAGCTTTAGCATCATTCCTTCCAAAGAACAACCAGGACCGATCTCCTTTAAAGAATGGACTGGATGGATCTCCTTGCAGTCCAAGGGACTCTCAAGAGTCTTCTCCAACACCACAGTTCAAAGGCATCAATTCTTTGGCACTCAGCTTTCTTCACAGTCCAACTCTCACATCCATACATGACCACAGGAAAAATCATAGCCTTGACTGGATGGACCTTTGTTGGCAAAGTAATGTCTCTGCTTTTGAATATGCTGTCTAGGTTGGTCATAACTTTTCTTCCAAGGAATAAGCGTCTTTTTATTTCATGGCTGCAATCACCATCTGCAGTGATTTTGGAGCCCAAAAAACTAAAGTCTGACTGTTTCCACTGTTTCCCCATCTATTTCCCATGAAGTGATGGAACCAGATGCCATGAACTTAGTTTTCTGAATGTTGAACTTTAAGCCAACTTTTTCACTCACCTCTTTCACCTTCATCAAGAAGCTCTTTAGTTCTTCTTTGCTTTCTGCCATAATGGTGGTGTCATCTGCATATCTGAGGTTATTGATATTTCTCCTGACAATCTTGATTCCAGCTTGTGCTTCATCCAGCCCAGTGTTTCTCATGATGTACTCTGCATAGAAGTTAAATAAGCAGGGTGTCAATATACAGCCTTGAGGTACTCCTTTTCCTATTTGGAACCAGTCTGTTGTTCCATGTCCAGTTCTTGGTTTTTTTTTTTTTTCCATGTCCAGTTCTAACTGTTGTTTCCTGACCTGCATACAGATTTCTCAAGAAGCAGGTCAGGTGGTCTGGTATTCCCATCTCTTGAAGAATTTTCCACAGTTTATTGTGATCCACACAGTCAAAGGCTTTGGCGTAGTCAATAAAGCAGAAATAGATGTTTTTCTGGAACTCTCTTGCTTTTTCAATGATCCAGCGGATGTTGGCAATTTGATCTCTGGTTCCTCTGCCTTTTCTAAATCCAGCTTGAACATCCAGAAGTTCATGGTTCACGTATTGCTGAAGCCGGGCTTGGAGAATTTTGAGCATTACTTTACTAGCATGTGAGATGAGGGCAATTGTGCAGTAGTTTGAGCATTCTTTGGCATTGCCTTTCTTTGGGATTGGAATGAAAATGGACCTTTTCCAGTCCTGTGGCCACTGCTGAGTTTTCCAAATTTGCTGGCATATTGAGTGCAGCACTTTCACAGCATTATCTTTCAGGATTTGAAATAGCTCAACTGGAATTCCATCACCTCCACTAGCTTTGTTTATAGAGATGCTTCCTAAGGCCCACTTGACTTCACATTCCAGGATGTCTGGCTCTAGGTGAGTGATCACACCATTGTGATTATCTGTGAAGATCTTTTTTGTACAATTCTTCTGTGTATTCTTGCCACCTCTTCTTAATATCTTCTGCTTCTGTTAGGTCCATACCATTTCTGTCCTTTAGTGAGCCCATCTTTGCATGAGATGTTCCCTTGGTATCTCTAATTTTCTTGAAGAGATCTCTAGTCTTTCCCATTCCAATGTTTTCCTCTATTTCTTTGCACTGATCACTGAGGAAGGCTTACTTATCTCTCCTTGCTATTCTTTGGAACTCAAGGAAGATACATTGTTGTTATATAATCCTTAGTACAGAGTTTAAGCTCAGTTGCTTTCTTGTGTAATCATCAGTTCCAGGTTTAAAGAAAAAAAATGTTTTATGTGACTAAGACTAAGAAATGTAGAGGAAAAAAAAGACATTTGTCCTTTCCTCCTATTGAGAATTCCAAACCCCATCACCTCTTCGAGAGCCCCACATCCCTCTTTCCTCCTCAGGTACCCTGGACTTCTTATCAACCTACCTAGAAATCAACTCTCTCATTTCCCCTTTTCTTTTAGGAGAATTATGTTGCCAAGGGAAAGGGGTGTCATTTTCATTCCATAACTACTTTCCTGCTGTTGAGGGGCAACATCCCTAAATTATTAAGGCAACATATTCTCCTAACCCTCATATTGAGGGTCTCTGATCCAGGGGCCCCAAATAATAGTTGGAGGAGGCTGTGGCACTCAAAGAAGCCTAGACAAACCTTTGTAACTTAGAAGCTTTCATACAGTTAGAAATAAATCCAGTTACACAGTTACAGATACAGGGAGCAAACAATAAAAACAACAATTAGAATTGTTACAATTTAGATAGTTTTCCACCATGGGGATGTAGTTAACGTTTCCCAAAGTGAGGTGACTGAGGCTTCATGAGAATCTATAGCCTGAATCATCCTGTTCATGTGTTTAGTCAAAGTGAATAACATGAGTATTCTTTCTGGTATATATGTACAACATTGGTTATAAATAATAGCACAAGTTCCTCCTTGTGTGGCTGTTAGAATATCTAAGGCCAATCTGTTTTGTAAAACCACCTTTCTAATTTCTATTTGTTCAGCATTAAGGGCTGAAATAGCTTTTTGAGAGTCTTGTAAAGCCTACTGAGTGAAGTTAGTCAGAGCATCAACTCATAGCATAACATCTGTAGTTCCCAGAGAGGGAATGAATATTGCAGCCATATAAGCGTACCAGTGAAATACAGACCTTGCCCAGTGAGTTTTATGGTGTGGCAGATTAGCAGGCTTCTCTGCAAGCTCTGAAAATATGAAGCTATGAAAGGTAAACCATGAGTAAAGAGATAGGGTGCATCTCCCTATTCCAGCCAGGGATAAGCCACGTGCATAGGTAGGAGCCACATATCCAGTAGGTCTCATTTGGAGCAAATCAGCATGACTGAGGGATCCAGTCCCAATGAGTTTCTGGCCAGGCAAAAGGAGGACCTGAACTGGAATTGGAAAACACAGGAATGGTTACATTGCATATTTCTTGAAGCAAAAATCCCAACTGTTTCCAATCATTATAATTAAGTTGTCAGCTAACTTCTGGGGATGGCTCTATTTATTCCCAGCATATGGGAGAATTAGATAGTAGATGTTCCTTTTCAGGAGTTAGCTATATGACCTCATCCCATATTTGATAAACATCAGGTAGGAAACCACCAGATCTAGACCCATTTAGCTTCTCATGTGCAGCAAAATAGTCATTAAACCAAGATAATGTATAATCAATGTTGAAAGTCACATTATGTCCATGGTTAATGTCCAAGGTATAAAGTGTTATACCAATCCATTTTAGGGTTGCTAGATGTCATCAGATTAAAGAGAGGCATCACATGTGATTGTTGTTGGTGGAGATATTGACAGAGTTAAAGAAAGTCTTTCCCTTGAAATGGAGAAACCCACCGTTGGAAGCCTTCAACTGATGAAGAGGGAGTGCTCCTCAGACCCAGCAATTAGACCGATTGTGGAATGCAGCATAAGAATGAGCCCAGGACAGGAAGGCATTGTCTTGAGGGTCAAACAGCAGACTCAGGACTTTTTGAGTCAGCAGAAGCAGGCCCACATATATTATCAGGCCCATCTGAAAAGTTAAAGGTGAAAGCATAGAAGATAAAGACATAAAATAACATTGTTTAGTTTTGGTCTGGGTGCCACTTTTTAACTCGAGTGTGGTGCACCCAGGAATCAATTCCTGGCACCTTGACAGCTGTGGGAGAAGAAAGAATAAGCTGGTAAGGGCCTTCCCAGAGGAGCTCAAGAGATTGCTCTCCAGATCCCAATGTCTCTATTGGGACCTCAGTGCCTTGCCCAAACTGCAGCTTGTTTGACTCAGAGGCTGGGTCGGGAGTCACCTCCTGGAGTTTCCATAATGCCTCTTGAAAGGGTGAAAGCTGAGTCACATAATTAGTTAATTCTAAGGCTTCGGGGTCTATAACAATGTCTATGCATAAGAAAGGTCTTCCATAGATACATTCAAAGGGGGAAGGTCCTTCCTTTTTAGGGGCAGTCCAAACCCTCATTAAAGCTATGGTAGAACTTCAAGCCAATTGTCCCGAATCTCTTGAGTTAATTTATGCAGATGCCTCAATAATGTCATTAGCCTTTCCTACCTTTCTTGAAGATTGGGGTCCCCAGGAACAGTGGAAGTGATATTCTATTCCTAGAGCTTTTGACACCCCTTGAGTTACAGCAGCTTTAAAGGCAGAGCCATTATTGCTCTGGAGGCTCCACAGCAGCCCAAACCTGGGAATAATTTCATGAATTAAAATTTTTATAATTTCCTTAGCCTGTTCACTACAGCAGGAAAATGCCTCAATCCACCCAGTAAGTGTCTACCCAGACCTGTTAGCAAGAAAATCCATTTGTTTTTGGCATATGAGTAAAATCAATTTCTCAGTCCTCTTCAGGATAGTTTCCACTTCGTTGTAAACCCGTTTTTGCTAACTTTTCAGTCTTTGGGTTATTTTTCTGACAAACCTCATATCTCTTGATAATGTTCTTTAAAGGTTTCATTAGATTTTTACCCTCAAATAGGTGAGAAGCCATCTGGTAAGTGCTCTCAACACCTAAATGAAAACTCTGGGGTAAACCCTTAAGAATTTCCCATTGAGCATTTTCAGGAATTATTAATTGTCCATCTTCAGACTATAACCATCCTCTATCAGTAATTTTGGCTCCTCTTTTCTCATATCTTTCTAATTCTTCTTCATTATATTCTGTTTTTTCCTATTTAGCAGGACCTTTCCAGACTAGGGGCAATTGTAGGAGAGGGAGTTCGTAAAGCACTGCTTTTCCAGCTTGGGAATCAGCCAACTGATTTCCCTAGGCTATGGCTACATTACTCCTGTCCCTGCTGTGCCCTTTGAAATGTATAACAGCTAATTATTCAGGACAATATAAAGCAGTTAGAAGTCTCTCAATCTCGTTGAAATGTTTAATAGGTTCTCCTGTTGCTGTTTTAAATTGTCTCTCTTTCCATATTGCAGCATGGGCATGTAAAGTCAAATAAGCATACTTAAAATCAGTGTAGATATTTACACACTGCCCTTTGCTTAACTCTAAGGCTTGGGTCAAAGCAACAAGCTCAGCCAATTGGGCACTTGTACCAGGAGGAAGAGACTTTGCCTCTAAAACCTGTTCAGATGTAACCATAGTGTAACCTGCTTTCTGCTTCCCATCCTGAACAAAAGAACTGCCATCTGTAAATATATCCATGCTAGAATTGTCTAATGGGGTATCCATTAAATCTTCCCAAGCTGCATAGTTTAAAGTTAGGAATTGGGAACAATCATGATCGGGTGTTTCATCTTCCTTTTCAGGAAGGAAAGTGGCAGGATTTAAGTTTCCACAAACTGTAAGCTTAGTTATTGGCCCTTCGAACAACAATGACTGATATTTAAGAAGCCAACTGTCTCTCATCCAAATATTAACTTTAGAGTTTAAGATTCCACTCATATCATGAGAAGTCAGTACAGTAAAATTTCGCCCATTAATAAGCTTGAGAGCTTCAGGTGCTAATAAAGCAATTTCAGCAATTACTCTTAGACAATGTGGCCACCCACGTGCCACAATGTTCAATTCTCTGCTTAGGTATCCTATAGGTTGTTGGTGAAGCCCTCGGGGTTGGCCATATTATAGAGCAAAAAAAAAAAAAAAAGATGTTTGTCTTTTCCTTCTCCTTGAGAATTCCAGACCCCTCTCTCCTCCTCAGGGACTCTGGACTTCTTATCAACCTACCTAGAAATTGACTCTCAAAATTGTCAAGCTGAGTGAAGTAAGTTAGAGAAAGACAAATATCATATGATATTCCTTATATGCTGAATCTAAAAAAGGAAAGATGCAACTGAACCTATTTACAAAACAGAAACAGACTCTCACAGAATGAACTAATGGTTACCAAGGGGAAGAGTGTGGAGGAGGATAGTTAGGGAATTGTGCATTGACGTATACACGCTACACTATTTAAAATGGATAACCAATAAGGTCCTACTGTATAGCACAGGGATCTCTGCTCAATATTATGTAATAATCTAAATGGGAAAAGAATTTGAAAAAAGAATAGAAACATATATATGTATAACTGAATCTCTTTCCTGTATACCTGAAAATAACACAACATTGTTAACCAACTATACTCAAGCATAAAGTTACAAGTTTTTAAAAATTATAACATAATTTGTTAATGGATACACAATATAAAAAGAGAGGTAAATTGTGCTATCAAAAATATCAAAAAGGGGATAAAAGGATGGAGCTTTTGTAAGCAAACAATGATAACTGGCTATTAGCATATACTAAACTGTTATGACGGAGAAGGCAATGGTACCCCACTCCAGTACTCTTGCCTGGAGAATCCCATGGATGGAGGAGCCTGGTAGGCTGCAGTCCCTGGGGTTGCTAAGAGTCAGACACGACTGAGCGACTTCACTTTCACTTTTCACTTTCGTGCATTGGAGAAGGAAATGGCAGCCCACTCCAGTGTTCTTGCCTGGAGAATCCCATGGACGGAGAGCCTGGTGGGCTGCCGTCTATGGGGTCGCACAGAGTCGGACACGACTGAAGCGACTTAGCAGCAGCAGCAGCAGACTGTTATCAGAGGCTTTATGTAAACATCATAATAATCACAAAGCAAAAATCTAAAATAAGTTCACAAAATATTTAAAAAGGAGAAAACAGAGCATGCTATCACAGAAAATTACCATTTACAAAAGTAGGCAGAAACAGAGGGAAAGAAAACAACGGCAAATACTACACAACCAGAAAGCAATCCATAAGATGGTATAAGTAAGTCCCTAAATATAAATAATTACTCTAAATGGGCTGAGTTCACCAACCAAAAGGAACAAAATTGTCTGGATGAATAAAAAAGCAAAACTCAACTATATGGTGCCTATAAGAGACTTGCTTCAGCTTTAAGGACACACATAGGGACACACATAGGGACACGCATTCCCTTGGTTACTATCATCAAAGGCTTCCCGGGTGAATATTGTTAAAGCTTCTATACAAGGAGTGATATTTTTTATTCCAACTGAAGGAATAAATTTTGTGGCCAAATAATAATACTATTGGAGAACCGATTGAACCCAGCATGCCCACATTAAAGGCAGACTGATAGCAGCTGCTTTCAGGGTACCTGTAGGCAACATTGAGCCTAAAGGAAACCTACTGTACACCTTCCTAACCAACCCGGGGAGATCCAAGGCCAAAACTTTGTTCCATACACCTACTGGATCCAGTTAGGAGCTATCCAATATATTTCCCAGCCAGTGAAAAACACACTTCAGAACCTGAAACATACATACACCCAAAGGCTATCAAACATTAGACAGGATTCATCAGGGGTTTTAATAAATTTACAGATGTGGATCCAGCAGCAGCATCCTGCCACTTGCAGTATGAAGTCAGGAGGATGCTTTTGAAATCGATGATAATGGCCTGATCCATTCTTTTGGACTGCCACACTTGTATCTACTGGATGCTACACCATGTTGCGTTGATCCCTTTGCTTACTGATGAGAATTGGGAGTGTTCTCAGTTTTTCCCATCACCAATGCCACTGTGCATGTGTTTTTGTACACCACAAGTACCAGGGTGTCTCTGGAAGATGTACCTGGCAGCAGACTTCCTGGAACAGAGGAAAAATCGCTTTATTATTTTTTTTCAAGATTTGAGACCTTTGGCTCAAAGCAAGGACTCTGGAGTCATATTGCTTGGTTTCAATTCTGCCAGTGATCTGCACGGGCCAAATGCCCTTGGGCCAGTGGCTGAACCTCTCAGAACCTGTTTCCTCACCTGTAAGAGGCTTTTACTCATTGGTACTATAGTCCTAGGAGTGTCACAAGGAAGCATTACTATTTATGTACAGCACTTAGAAGAGTGCCAGGCCCAGGGTCCCTGCTGTATAAGTTGCTTTTCATGATTTTCCCAAATTACCTCCCAAATAGATCTCTGTGCAAGACGGTGGTGCACAGTCACAGGGGTTTGCTTCTAACGTCTCCCACTCTCAGAATGGTTAAGCTCTTGGAAGCCTGCAGTCCTAGAGTGTGAAACCCGATTCACGGTTTTAGTTTACATCTGCAGGATCAGCGGTGGTGAGTATCTTTGCAGGTGTAACTGGACACTGAGACTCTATTCTTTGAATTGCCTCAGAGTGAGGAAAGAGCTGAGGGAGTGAGGTCAACCTCAGTCTGTCCCCCAAATCTGCCTGCCAAGAATGTTTGATGGAAGCAGATGAGGCAGATTGCTTGCAGAACAAAAATAGGATCCCTTTGCCCTCTGGCCACGTATGGAGAAGTACGCCGACCACTGATCACCGACTGTGGGATTCCTCAGCCCATTCTCTCATTGGGTCGAAAGGCCTGTGGTGGAAGGGAGGCTGGCAGTTGCTTTCAGCACGTTCTAACTGCTCAGCGTCTCCATTCTGACGTTTCATCCTCATCTCCCAGGAGACCAGGGCCCTCAGGACCCTCCTGCTTCCCAGTCCACCCACTTTGTACAGAGTCAGGGCTCAGAACTGTGACTCTAATCAGAAAGGGAAGGCAGGACAGGAGGAGGTGGGACGAGAGGCTTGACAGAGGTGCTCATACCACCATCACCTTCACCCGCCAACTCATCAACTGCCCTGATGACCCTTGGGCTTGGCGGCAAACAGGAGGAGGCCTTTGGCCCATTGGTTACTCCTCGAGGGCAGGCAAACAAGGCGCGCGCTGGTTGGTGGGAACCAGACCAATAAGGAGGCCATGGCGCCGGCGTCCCAGGCTTGCTGAAAGCCTGGCGCCGCTTAGCCACAATCTTGTGCGTGCGGTGCTTGTGGTGCTTGACCGCTCGCTCCAGACGCTGCTGGCCTCACCTTCCGTGACGGCCTCCACCACTGCCACCGCAACTCGGTTGATAAATCACCTCCAGCCCAGGTCCGGGGGCCACCCATATTCCCCAGATGATGAGCTGTCAGTTTGGGGAGCGGGTTTCGGCCCAGAGGACAGGGAGCGGACCTGCGTCCCTCAGGCCGGCTCCACAGCCCCGCAGGGACCTGGACTGGGCTCCGAGGTGAGGACACCATGAGAGTGGAGATGGGTACCCAAACTCAGGGATTCAACTCAGAGCGGGAGGTGCTGGAAGCGGGGTGGGGGCAGGGGTGGGGGGGGGGAGGGCGGTGCTGTGGGGCTGCGAAGACCAGCTTGGCTCCCTGGCCGACGACAAAGGGGATGCCCTGCAGCTGGCTGACGAGTCAGTGGCGGCCATCCTGCAGCAACTGAGCGACCTGGACGTACTGGGCTTCAGCAGATACCTGTCCCTGGAAAGCTATGTGATCACTGATGAGACCTCCTTGTGGGCCGACCTCGAGGCGGGTCCCAGCGGTCGAGGCATGGTCCCCTAGAGTTGTGGGGCAGCGGTGCTGGCTGCGGCTGGCCCTCTCCAGGTCGGTGGGGCCGAGGCGGGCCGGGCCTGGGGGAACCCTAAGAGAGGCGCTAAGAGTACATTGAACGTGGCTGCGGATCACCAGCGGCCGCCCTCGGAAGGCCCGTTTGGGCTGCTGTCTGACTCCGAGTCCTCTGATGAGTTCATTGAGAGAGAGCTGATGAGGGTGAGCATTTATCCCAAAGAAGGAGGCCAGGCCAAGCTCAACAGCCTCAAGGGTCCCAGGATCACGCCCAAACACTCGACTGTCTGGGGCAGGGAGAATCTCCTTCACTTGCCAGGGCCGTTCCTGTCCTCCGCTCTGCGAGGATTCACTTCGGTTGTGAAAAGGCAGGACAGGCAGGGCAATGCAGAGCTAAATGAACATCTCTCCACCTAAGAAAATGCAGAGCGAGCTCTGGGGGAAGGATGGCCGCCCACAGCTACCAGGGAGTACCAGTAGCGGCAGCTACTGCAGCTGCCACTACAGACAGCCTGCCGCGGGTCGCTCCTGGGAGGAAGAGAGACCGGGAGAAGAAATCCCTTGGGGGCATCTCCAAACCTGCCCTGGGAGAACCTTCCCTTCCTGGGAGCAGTGAATCTCGGCCACTTCTCTGGAACCGGCCACCTTGCCCCAGTCTCTGGCATTCCGCTGCTTGGGAGGTCCAAGAGGTATACCTTGGTCCCTTTGGGAACCAAAGAGTCCAAGCACACCAGCACTGGGAAGAAATCTGAGGCCAGGCAGGGCACGGGAGGCCGTGTCAGTGATGGCGGTGGTGGGAGAAAACAACGACCCAAATAGAGACCCAGTAACAAAGGGCCAAATGAGTAGGCCAGGCCCCTCCTCTCTCCCCACTCTTCCCCCTCTCACCCTCCCCAGGACATAATTCTTCACCCGTGCTCCCTCTGTCCATCCCTCAGGGGTCATCATTGGGTGCCCTTGGTCAGTGGGTCATTAGGACGCCAGATTGGGGTCCTTTTACTAGGGACAAATGTTAAAGTAGCACTTGGGGTGTGCTGGGCTGGGTTCTCCACCCTTGGCCTGTTTCCAGTCTCTGCGAGTCTGGGACTAGAGAGGAAGGGAGGGCTGGTAGCTTAATTGTGTCAAGGGGACCCCTTAAAAGCTTCATAGAGCTTCAGTGTTTAGATGAATCACTTTCCTGAATCCTACTTCCTAGCTGTTCCCCAAACCTCCTTTCAGGGGCCCAGGCTTTCTCAGTGCTGCACTGTTGTCCCCAGCTCAGCTCTGCCTGCTGGCCTGGGGCTGACTGATGGAGAAAGTGCTAAAGAGATCAGCCTTTCAATTCTCTTCCCATTCCCCTGCCTCAGCCCAGTCCCAAATCACACCTGCTCACACACACAGACATAGACATATAAATGCACCGGTACACACATATATACATATATATATGCACACACATCATTAGTCCAGATTGGTGAAAAATCTTTCTTTTAGCTGCCCACTCACGGGGCATGGCCATCTTCTCCATGGGCACATCATGGAGAACCCAGCAGTGATGACCTCCACATCAGAGACCCCCAGGATCCAGGAAACTCAGAGCCTGTGGCCCTGAACCTGGGAGAAGTCATGCCCAGAGGACCTGAACCCTCAGATGAGTGTCCTGGGTTTTGATATGGGTGGAGGGGACCAGGGGTGAGGGCAGAAACCTCTCTCTCTCTCTCTCTCCTGGGGGCTCAGCCTTGCTCCTAGGCAGCTTCTTCCATGGGAAACAGGATGTCAACAGGGCTGGCCCCATCATCCTCTGTGTGGGATTTGTTTGGCAGAGGTGATCAGTGGCAGTGCCCCAACAGCTCCTCTGGCTGTAAACTTGCAGGTTAATAGCCTTTTCTGTGAAGTGCTGTTCACCCACATTGCTCTCCCAGGTGCTGGCTGTGGCTGCCGCTCTGAGAGGCTCGAACCCAGAACCACAGTCTTTGGGGACCACAGTGGTGAAAATGCTGCCCTTGGGGAACAGGGGAGGCAGGCCCATAGAGAAGAGGAGAGGAGAAATGCTGCCCTTGGCAGAGCAGAGGAGGCCTGTTGACAGCAGAGGGGGGTGCTACCTCACCTTGCGTTAGAGCCTGGTTGGCCCTTTCCACCTCACTGGGAGCCTGGGAAGCTGGATTGGGTGCCCTTTCCCTCTCAGGTGACCAGGAACCAACTGACCATTCCCCAAGACTGGAAAGGCAGCAGCAGCCACTGGGAATGCTGGTCTGTCTTTGGGTAATGCTTCCTCTGGCTCCTGAAATGCACACCCAATCCTCATGGTGGAATCTGGATCCAAGTTCAACTGAAATGTGTGGGCCTCCCCGCCTTGTCCCCATCCCACACCCGTCAGAAGGAGCCCACCTCCTTTCCACTGAAGAAAGTCTTTCCCTTGCCATTCTAGACATCTGGCTTTGGGATGCATGGCCCTGGGGAGAGGAGAAAAAGGAGGCGACAGGAGGGCAGTGTATACTAACCTTTTCTCTTCCTCCCATGTCTACTGGCCTAGTGTCTGGTGCTACAGAGAGAAATAGACGACCTTAAGGAGCAATACGGTATCAGGAACCAGGGACAGAGAGCAGCGGGTTCTTAGTGCAGAAGCGGGGTGGGCCCTTGGGGTGGGGTGGGCTGCAGGTGCAGGGGGCCTCACAGGGATCAGCATTCCTGTGGGGAGGAGAACCTAGCAAGCGTGTCCCTGGAGTGTGCTGTTCAGCTGGGTGTGCGGATAAGTAGCAAAGTACTGTGTGCACTGTGTGCACACTGCCAGCCAGACAAGCCCTAGAGAGCTCCTCCTGATAGGACTTGTAGAGATGCCATGTTGATTTTTCCCTTTAACTGCTGCTTGGTGTGGCCTCTAAGGTTCTTGTTATTGCTTGTTTGCGAGACAATTTTTGAACTTGAGAGCTGCTGGCACATTTTGGTTCATTTTAGGAAATAGCTCCACATTTAACTCAGGTGGTGGGTGGTGATTAGGCCCAGAGCTCTTTGCACTGGGGCTAGTGGGGTGGGTTTCAGGTTGTAGGGCTAGGTGGTTCCCCACAGGAACAAGGGGACAGGCGTCTATATCATTCTGTCTGGAGCACGTTCTTATGCCTCTCCCTGTTGCTGCCGCCATGCAGCACCTGGCTGACAAGTTCCAGATGCTTTGAAGTGAGTGTTACACACACCATACTCCTTCCCACAGTCCTGGCTGTTGAACAGGGCTGTGGGCTGGCCCTGGCTTGAGGCTCTTCCCTGACTCTGCTGTTTCACAGGTTGAGCCCAACATCTTTCTGCAAGAGGAGCAGATGTTACCTCCGGGGCTGGTGAGCTGTGGCCAAGCTTGTTGCCTCCTGTTCTGCCTCCACCAGGGCATCCTCTGCCCCTTGTTTTCCCCCTCTCTGCCCCAGTCTCACAGCAGTTTTTGATTAAAGGACTTCTCATATTCTGTGTTCTGTCCTCTCTCTGGTGGGTAGGGGTTGGGGGAGTGCGGCAAGGCCTGGTGGGGAGCCACTCCATATCAGAGCCTGTTCCAGAACAGTACCTCTGGCATCCTGTGGTGGGGACTCTGGGTCAGCCTCTGCTACCATCCAGGCCATCAGGGCAGCGGAGTGGTCCTGGTCTGGGTTCACTGAGGGCGTTGTCTGGCCACATTGGCACATCCTCCCATTCCCCTGAGGCCCTCTTCTTGTTTTCTAAACACCCTCCTCTGGAATTTGCTGGTTCCCATCCATCGCTGACATTCTGCCTCCCCATGGGAAGGAACTCATGACCCCCTTACAGAGCTCCAACCCATCCTCCTTCCTGCACTGGACTCATTGTCCTACTTACCCTGACCACTCTCCTTTCCTGTTGGAGCACCCTCAATCCCTCCCTGACTTGCCATTGGTGACCTTGCCTGCACGTGTAGTTCAGCAGGTGGAAACAGGCACAGGTGCGCTCATCTCTCCCTTCCCAGGCTCTGCCCTCTCATTGGAGTCCCTACTGCCTGTACTGCCCTCCCCCCACCCCCACCCCAGTCCCACCTTGCACGCTGGAACCTGCACACAATCCTCCTCTCCTCTTTAGCCCTCACGCCTGAGACTCAGGCACCAATAGTTTCTCTTCTCCTTCTTTGGATTCAATAAAGGGCTTAGGATGAAGCCTGGACCCAGTGAGCTGGGGAGCAGGAGGGAAGGTACAGGGAACACAGGAGATAGGCTAGTCTCTGGGCTGGAGGTCAGGAGATGCATCTGTTTGGTGCCAACCTGGGTCAGAGTGCACCCTGGCAGCTAGAGATGGATGGTGCAGTCCTTTGTGTTTTCACATCCTTCCTGCCCTAGCCAGCTGACCACCCTCACCTCCAGCCTGAGCCTCTCTATACCCTTGAGTGCAAATGGGCCCATCATGCTCTATGGCAAGTGTGGTTAGTAGGTCTCTGTTCTTGCAAGGTCCCCGTCAAATACTGCTCCACCAGACCCATGACACAGAACTTCCAACAAAGGATATTTCCCAGAGTATCCCAGCTCAGTATCCCAGACTACCTCTTTAGGGCACATGACAGTGAGTCTGAACTCTCTGTTCAATTTCTCCCTCACTGAAGTTTGGGGAGCACTTCCTTTCCCTCAGCCAGCACTCCAGGACTGTGCCAGCCTGAGACTCAGAGAGAAAGATCTGTGTTTGAGTGAACTGAGGGTAGGTTCTGCCTGACACCATTCCTGAAAGACCAGGGTTTTATTACACAAAAGGGGGCATGATGGTAGGTAGCACATTCAAAGTTGGTACCTGGACATCTCTCTGTGTGAATAAAAGTCAGCAAAGTTAATGCCCTTGAGACAGAAGGATGTGATTCAGGGAGTAAAGAAAGTAGAGAGTGGTCCAGGTTCTGTAAAGCATTGAGTGAGCCGAAGCAAGGGTTGGATCCCCATCATTCAAGGGGTGATGTCACATTCCCAAAATGTAGGAGGGGAATGATGCAGGAGGCACCAAACCTCAGGACAGGGTGTTGGGAATCTCAAAGTGCTGGAGTCACTGGAGGAGGCTCTGGATCTTACCTTGCCATTCTATGATATCTGTCAACTACTGAGGGTGTGGATGAATGAAAATGGGAAGAGTGGCTCTGGAGAGTACCAGGGATACTGCTGCTCATCTTAGAAACAGGGAACCGCCCAACATGAGTTACCTGAGGGAGGGGCAAGATGGGTGCCATGAGGAAGCGAAGTTAGGAGTGACTGCACCTGGGCAATGGGGAGCACTTCCCCCATATTCCTACGTTGATTCCCTTCCAGGCCTCTTGGCAGGAGGTCAGGTGGACAGACTACATGTGGGTTGGAACAGTCAGAGATCCCAGGGTCAGAGTAGAACATTGGTGGAACTTCCTCCTTCTAATCAGACGCACCCCCCCACCCCGGACCAATTGGCCTTGATCACTTAGATTACAGCTGTGACCCTGACCCTGATCCAGTGGTTATTGCCTGGTGGTGTAGCACATCTCGCTGTTGTTGAGTGAGTAAAATTGGCAGAGGCCTTCCAGCTGAGCTTTCTGCCCACCGAGACATGTAGGTAACTTGTGCCCAGGGAGAAGTCCAGCACCAGCATCAGCACCACCCTTGGGCAGAGAGGGGCCTGGGACTGTGGTCACCAGGGTGAGGAAGTGGAGAAGCTCATGGAAGGGGAGGTGGGAGGGCATGAGCACAACCCCTCATTCACTTTTTACCAGGCTCCCTTCCCTCCTCTGAGCCCACAGTTCAGACCAACTACCTCACTATGATGTTGCTGGAAACATATACATCACAGGCCCTGGCTCAGCCCCAAGCCATCCACTTCCAGCAGGAAATCTGTGGCAGGGCCTGAGGCATAGGCTAAAGAAATACATCTGTGCCCCAGAGGGTAGGAGGAAGGCCAAAGCCCAGCCTCATTCAGTGCACCCCTGTCGCCTTTCCCCCTCATGCCCGTTCTCCAGCCTGGGAGACAGCGGCAGCTGCCTTGGAGAGCCCTAGGCCCCATCCTGCCTGGTTCTGCTGCCTGTCAAACTCTTGGGAAGATGCTCCCTCCCTATCACGCCCCCACCCCACCAGCACCAGCCCCAGGTCTAGCGCTTTCTCTAGACTCTTGAGGGAGACTGGCACAAACAAAGAATTTAGAGTAGGCGAGCCCTGAAGAGAGCACTGGCTGCAGTGGGCACAGTAACCATGCCCCAAAATGTCAAGAGTCCTAATCCTTGCAGTTGGCTTATATGTTCCTTTGCATGATAGCAGTGGGTTAAGCTTGCAGATGCAATAAAGGCTGCTACTCAGCTGACTTTAAGTGAGGAGACTCTCACCTGCAATTGGCAGGTCCGGCCGGGCACTTTGGGGCTGCCGGGGTTGCCATGTGGACTGTCCCTGTGTGACCCAGGGAGCAGCGTTTGAATGACTAGTGTGCTTGTTGTACCCGTGCTTGTGCAATGTTGACGTCCTGGTAAGTACCTCTCAGACACAGATGGAGGACTTTTACAAAGAAGATGCACTTTCTTTTAAAAGATTTACCATTTCTATTTCATACAACAACCCTCACAAACATAGAAGAGAAATTGCATTGAATTAAATACGAGTTAAACAGACAATACATATACACATTATGGAGAGTGTAAGCCTTCAGTCTGACGAATAGGTAGGTAACAATCAACCCATGTCACTACACTCAGGTGCCATGTACATTGCACATCCAGGAGTCACCTACACATCCTTTTCCCTCACAGAATCCTCAAGGATAGGTCTACCTACTGCCTATTCCATTTACTTCACATTCTTGAGGGGGCCAAACTATATATGGAGAAAACAGATTGAGTGTTGCCTGCATCTGGGGATTGACATAAGGGGTTACACTACGAAAACCCAGAAGCAATTTTGCAGGTGATGAAAAAGTTTTTCGTTTCAATTGTGGTGGTGGTACCGTAAGAGGATGTGCTTAGAGTGGCTCAGAGACCTTGTAAGTAAATTGTATCTTAATAATTCCATATTATTGAGATACTAATACCCTTTTTCAACAGCACATGAGACAGTTTTACACATGGTCATCACCAAATGGTCAATACCAAAATCAAATTGATTACAGTCTTTGTAACTGAAGATGGAGAACCTGTATATAGTCAGAAAAAACAAGACCTGGAGTTGACTGTGGCTTGGATCATCAGATTCACATAGCAAAATTCAGGCTTAACCTAAAAATGTGGTGAAAACTTCTAGACCAGTCAGGTATGACTTAGTCAAATCCACTATGATAATGCAGCAGAGGCGACAAATAGATTCAAGGGATTAGAACTTGTAAACAGTGTGTCTGAAGAACGATGGACTGAGGTCTGTTATACTGTACAGGAGGCTGTGAACAAAACCATCAAAATGAGAAAGAAAAGCAAGAAGGCAAAGTGGTAGGAGGCCTTACAAATAGCTAAAGAAAGAAGAGAAGCAAAGATCAAGGGAGAAAGGGACAGGTATACCAAACTAAACGCAGATTTCCAAAGAACAGCGCGGAGAGACAAGAAGGCCTTCTTCGATGAACAGTGTATAAAACTAGAAGAAACAACAGAAGAGGAAATGCTAGAGATCTCTTCAGGAAAACTGGAGATATCAAGGGAATATTTTTCCCAAAGATGGGCACAATAAAGGACAGAAACGGAAGAGACCTAGTAGATGCTGAAAAGATCAAGAAGATATGGAAAGAATATACAGAAGAACTGTCCAAAAAAGATCTTAATGTACTGGATTACTGTGATGGTGTGGTCACCACCCAGAGCCACCTGTTCTGGAGAGTGAAGTCCAGTGGGCCTTAGGAAGCACTGCTCTTAATAAAGCTAGTGGATGCGACGGAATTCCAGTAGAACTTCTCAAAACCCTAAAGGATGATGCCATCAAAGTGTTGCATCCAATATGTTAGCAAACCTGGAAGATCTACCAGTGGCCACAAGACTGGAAAAGTCAATCCACATCCCAATTCCCAAAAAGAGTAGTACCAAAGAATGTGCTAACCATTGGACAATTGCACTCGTCTGCCATGCCTAGAGCCAGACATCCTGGAATGTGAAGTCAAGTGGGCCTTAGAAAGCATCACTACGAACAAAGCCAGTGGAGGTGATGGAATTCCAGTTGAGCTATTTCAAATCCTGAAAGATGATGCTGTGAAAGTGCTGCACTCAATATGCCAGCAAATTTGGAAAACTCAGCAGTGGCCACAGGACTGGAAAAGGTCCGTTTTCATTCCAATCCCAAAGAAAGGCAATGCCAAAGAATGCTCAAACTACTGCACAATTGCACTCATCTCATACGCTAGTAAAGTAATGCTCAAAATTCTCCAAGCCAGGCTTCAGCAATACGTGAACTGTGAACTTCTGGATGTTCAAGCTGGTTTTAGAAAAGGCAGAGGAACCAGAGATCAAATTGCCAACATCAGCTGGATCATGGAAAAAGCAAGAGAGTTCCAGAAAAACATCCATTTATGCTTTATTGACTACGCCAAAGCCTTTGACTGTGTGGATCACAATAAACTGTGGAAAATTCTTCAAGAGATGGGAATGCCAGACCACCTGACCTGCCTCTTGAGAAACCTGTATGCAGGTCAGGAAGCAACAGTTAGAACTGGACATGGAACAACATACTGGTTCCAAATAGGAAAAGGAGTACCTCAAACCTGTATATTGTCACCCTGCTTATTTAACTTATATGCAGAGTACATCATGAGAAATGCTGGGCTGGAAGAAGCACAAGCTGGAATCAAGATTGCCGGGAGAAATATCAATCACCTCAGATATGCAGATGACACCACCATTATGGCAGAAAGTGAAGAGGAACTAAAAAGCCTCTTGATGAAAGTGAAAGAGGAGAGTGAAAAAGTTGGCTTAAAGCTCAACATTCAGAAAACAAAGATCATGGCATCTGGTCCCATCACTTCATGGCAAATAGATGAGGAAACAGTGGAAACAGTGTCAGACTTTATTTTTTTGGGCTCCAAAATCACTGCAGATGGTGACTGCAGCCATGAAATTAAAAGACACTTACTCCGTGGAAGGAGAGTTATGACCAACCTACATAGCATATTGAAAAGCAGAGACATTACTTTGCCAACAAAGATCCGTCTAGTCAAGGCTATGGTTTTTCCAGTGGTCGTGTATGGATGTGAGAGTTGGACTGTGAAGAAAGCTGAGCACCGAACAATTGATGCTTTTGAACTGTGGTGTTGGAGAAGACTCTTGGGAGTCCCTTGGACTGCAAGGAGATCCAACCAGTCCATTCTGAAGGAGATCAGCCCTGGGATTTCTTTGGAAGGAATGATGCTAAAGCTGAGACTCCAGTACTTTGGCCACCTCATGCAAAGAGTTGACTCATTGGAAAAGACTCTGATGCTGGGAGGGATTGGGGGCAGGAGGAGAAGGGGACGGCAGAGGATGAGATGGCTGGATGGCATCACTGACTCGATGGACTTGAGTCTGAGTGAACTCCGGGAGTTGGTGATAGAGAGGGAGGCCTGGCGTGCTGCAATTCATGGGGTCGCAAAGAGCCGGACATGACTGAGCAACTGAACTGAACTGAACTGCCATGCTAGCAAGGAAATGCTTAAAATCTTGCATGCTAGCCTTCAGCATTATGTGAACCAAGAACATCCAGATGTCCAGGTTGGGTTTAGAAAAGGAAGAGCAACCAGAGATCAAACTGCCAACATTCGCTGGATCATAGGGAAACCAAGGGAATTCCAGGAAACCATCTACCTCTGTTTCATCAACTACGCAAAGCCTTTGTCTGTGTGGGTCATAATAAGCTGTGGAAAGCTCTTAAAGAGATGGGACTACAAGACCATCTTACCTGTCTCCTGAGACACCTGTATGTGGGTCAAGAAGAAACACACACTGTATGGAACAACTGACTGGTTCAGGACTGAGAAAGGCGTACGACAGGGCTGTCTGCTGTCACCCTGTTTGTTTACTCTATATGCTGAGCACATCATGAGAAATGCCGGGCTGGATGATTTACAAGCTGGAATCAAGATAGGCAGGAGAAACCTCAACAACCTCAGATATGCAGATGATACCACTCTAATGGCAGAAAGGGAAGAGGAACTAAAGAGCCTCTTGATGAGGGTGAAGGAGGAGAGTGGGGAAAGCCGGCTTAAAACTAAATATTGAAAAAAAAAATGATCACGGTATCCCACCCCATTACTTCATGGCAAATAGAGGGGGAAGGTGGAAATGGTGACAGATTTCCTCTTCTTGGGCTCTAAAATCACTGTGGATGGTCACTGAAGCCATGAAGTCAGAAGACGTTTGCTTCTTGGCAGGAAAGCTATGACAAACCTAGACGGTGTGTTGAAAATCAGAGACATTACTCTGCTGACAAAGATCCATATAGTCAAGGCTGTGGTCTTCCCAGTGGGCATGTACGGTTGTGAGAGCTGGAGCGTAAAGAAGGCGGAGCACCAAAGAATTGATGCCTTTGAACTGTGGTGCTGGAGAAGACTCCTGAGAGTCCCTTGGACAGCAAGGAAATCAAACCAGTCAATCTTAAGGGGAATCAACTCTGAATCCTCATTGGGAAGGACTGATGCTGAGCTGAAAGTCCAGTATTTTGGTCATCTGATGCGAACAGCTGACTCATTGGAAAAGTCCCTGATGGTGGGAAAGACTGAGGACAGAAGGAGAAGAGGGCGTCAGAGGGTGGGATGGCTGGATGGCATCACCCATGCAATGGACATGAACTTAGGCAAACTTCAGGAGATGGTGAGGGACACGGAGGCCTGGCAAGCTGAAGCCCACGGGGTCACCAAGAGTCAGACACGACTGGGCGACTGAACAACAACAACAAACCCATATTATTAAACAATGGTGAAAACTGGAAATCAGCTGCAGCAAAAAAAAAAAAACAACTGTAGGAAAAAAACAAAAATGTGGAGGCTAAGTCACTGAAGAAATCAAAGAGTAAATCATAATATACCTATAGAGTAATGAAAGGGAAAACACAAAGCCTGTGGGATGCAGCAAAAGCAGTTAAGAGAGAATTTTATAGCAATACAATCTCACCTCAGGAAACAAGAAAAACCTCAAATAAACAACCTAATCTTACACCTAAAGCAATGAGAGAAAAAAGAACAAATAAAATGGAAAGTTAACAGAAGGGAAGAAATCAAAGATCAGAGCAGAGATGTATGTAATAGAGATTAAGAAAGCAATAGATGAAGTCAATGAAACTACTTTGGCCACCTGATGTGAAGAATTGACTCATTGGAAAAGACCATGATGCTGGGAAAGATTGAAGGTGAGAGGAGAAGGGGATGGCAGAGGATGAGACGATTGGAGAACATCACTGATGCGATGGACGTGAGTTTGAGTAAGCTCCAGGAGTTGGTGATGGACAGGGAAAGCTGGCGTGCTGTAGTCCATGGGGTTGCAAATAGCCGGACACAACTGAGTGACTGAACTGAAGTGAATAAAACCAAAAGCTGGTTCTTTGAGAGGATAAGCAAAAGTGATAGACCTTTTGCCAGACCCATCAAGAATAAAAGGGAGAGGGTTAAATTCAATAAACTTAGACATGGAGAAGTAAGTTGCAACTGACATCACAGAAATACACTGGATTGTAAGAGAATACAGGAAGCAAGGATATGCCAGTGAAATGGACAACTTAGAAGAAATGGACCAATTATTAGAGTGGTACAATTTTCCAAGTATGAACCAGGAAGAAATAGAAAATACAAAGAAACACATCATATGTACTGAAATTGAAACTCTGACTTAAAATTTTCCAGAAAACAGAAGGCCAGGACCACATGACTTCAGAGGCAAATTCCATCAGGCATTTAGTGAAGAGTCAATACCCATCCTTCTGAAACTATTCCAAAAACTTGCAGAGGAAAGAACACTCCCAAACTCATCCTATGAGGCCACCGTCATCCTGATACCAAAAGCAGACAAATATACCACCAAAAGAGAAAGTTACAGGGCAATATGAATGATGAACATAGGCACAAAATTCTCAACAAAACAGTAGCAAACCAAATCCAGCAATACATTAGAAGGACCACACAACATGATCAAGTGGGATTCATCCAAGTGATGCAAGAATTTTTCAATAGCCACAAATCCATAGATCTCAATAGATGCAGAGAAAGCTTTAGAGAAAAGTCCAACATCCATTTGTGATAAAACTCTCCAGAAAGTGGGCATAGAGGGACCCTATCTGAACATAAAAAAGGCCACATTTGACAAACCTACCGATAACATCATACTCGATGGTAAAGAGAAGACAGCGTTTCTTCTAAGATCGGGAAGAAGAGAAGGATGGCCACTCTCGCCACTTTTATTCAATATAGTCACGGAAGTTCTAACCACAGCAATCAGAGAAGAAAAAGAAATAAAAGAATCCAAGTTGGAAAAGAAATAAAGCTGTCACTGCTTGCAGTTTGCAGGATACTATGCATAGAAAATGCTAAAGATGCTGCCAGAAAACTATTAAGAGCTCATCAATGAATTCAGTAAAACTGCAGGATACAAAATGAATGCACAGAAAATTCTTGCATTTTCACATGCTAACAATGAAATTTCAGAAAGAGAGACTAAATAGACAATCCCATTTATCATCACATCAAAAAGAATATAGAACAGTCTTATGGACTCTGTGGGAGAGGGAGAGGGTGGGAAGATTTGGGAGAGTGACACTGAAACATGTA
This sequence comes from Bos mutus, assembly GCF_027580195.1. Classification (NCBI taxonomy): domain Eukaryota; kingdom Metazoa; phylum Chordata; class Mammalia; order Artiodactyla; family Bovidae; genus Bos; species Bos mutus. The sequence goes on along the minus strand of NC_091646.1, from coordinate 68,537,107 downwards.
CAATATCATGTAAGAAACGAGTTGCCAGTCCAGGTTCGATGCGCGATACTGGATGCTTGGGGCTGGTGCACTGGGACGACCCAGAGGGATGGTGTGGGGAGGGAGGAGGGAGGAGGGTTCAGGATGGGGAACACATGTATGCCTGTGGCGGATTCATTTTGATATTTGGCAAAACTAATACAATTATGTAAAGTTTAAAAATAAAATTAAATTTAAAAAAAATGTCCACAGGCCTCCAAGGCCAGAAGATAATGTACACAACATTGTTTATAGGAAAGGTATGCAGAAAAAACCCTGGTTTTGATAAAGACAAAACAGGTGTAATGTTTGGGCTGACTCTGCATGACTCTGCATATTTCATTTCCCTCTATGTACAAGTCAAGCTTTAAAAGTTCCTTTTGAAAATAAAGTTATGGGCCTTGCTCACCAAAAAAAAAAAAAAAAAAAAAAACGCCAAGGAATAAACCTAAGGAGACAAAAGAGCTGTACTCACAAATCTATAAGATGCATGCACCCCAATGTTGATTGCAGCACTATTTACAACTGCCAAGACATGGTAGCTACCTAAATATCCATCAACAGAGGGATGGATAAAGAATATGTGGTACATATATACAGTGGAATATTACTTAACCATAAAGAGAATGAAATAATGCCACTTGCAGCAACATGGATGGACATAGTGATTGCCATACTGAGTGAAGAAAGTCAGAAAGAGAAAGACAAATGTCCCTTACATGTGGAACCTAAAAAATTGTACAAATGAACTTATTAACAAAATGGAAACAGACTTTGAAAACTTATGATTACCAAAACGGAAAGGCAGAGGTAGGGAAGGGATAAAGATCCTAATCTATAACATCCTAACGAGAGCTGTTGAAGATGACGTAAACAGATGGAAAGAAATATCGTATTCTTGTGAGGCCAAGCATTAACAACTAGCCTCTGCTTTACATTTCCTAAGGAAGGAGGCAAGTGGGCTTGAGTCCAGATGTTTACAATCAGCCTCCGGCTTGCACTTTGAAATAGAATAAGAGTAACAGGGTAAATAGTCAAGCTTTGTCTCCTGAGGACACTTTAAGATAACAGCTCTGGCAGAGACAGAGGAGCTCTCTGTTTGAGTACAAGATCAAGAGGTCACATATGTCCCATTCTCAGGGCAGGAGAGACACTGCACATGGGCAGAAAGGCTCCTTGGGGGTCAAAAACAAAGGGGCCCCACCCCATAATATGTGATGCAACATCTGATGCAACCTGATGCGAAGAGCCGATTCATTGGGAAAGACCCTGATGCTGGGAAAGAGAGAAGGCAGGAGGAGAAGGGGACGACAGAGGATCAGATGTTTGGATGCATCAAGTCAGTGATGCCTCACTGACTCAATGGACATGAGTTTGAGCAACCCCTGGAAAACGATGAAGGACAGCGAAGCCTGGCATGCTGCAGTTCATGGGTGGCAAAGAGTGGGAAACGACTGAGCTACTAAACAACAATAATTTCTATTGCATATAATCCTGCAAGCCTAAAACATACTTCTCTCCCCACTATGCATCAGTATCAAATGAATAAGCATAGCCTTCTGCTGACGTAGGTAGGGCTAGTTCCTACATTGCTGGCTATGGGGTCCTAGGTGTCCCAAAGTTCATCTTGTCCTGCTGGTGAGTGTGGCTGTTTCTGGGGGCAGCTGGCTGACATGCCAAGGTATCTTGAGGCTGGTTTGTCCTGCCATTGACTGAGTTTGGGGCCCAGGGTGTCCTGGGGTAGTGCCAGCTCGCTGGTGGGTGGAACTCTGTTTCTGTTCCTGGGTCTCTAGCTGCAGGGCCCTGGGGGTCCCAGAGCTGGTTTCAGTCCACTGTTGGGTGGGGCCACTTCCTGACATGGCTGGCTGTGGGGTCCTAGATGTCCCAAAGGGGGCTTCCACACACTGCAGTGTGGGGCCAGATTCCAGAGCTGCTGGCTGAGAGCTCCAAAGTGTCCCAGACCTGGTGTCTACTTGCTGGTACACTGTGCTGGGACTCAGTGGCTCTTGGGGCTGGTGTGGGCCTGCTGGTGGGTGACCTATTACCTGGTATGGCAGGCTGCAGGGCTGGAGTTACTCCGGTTGCTGTTGTCTGCCTGCTGGTGTGTGGAGCTGGTTCTTGGGTTCTCTGGCTTCAGGGCCCTGGAGGAGTCCAGGAGTTGGTGTTTTGGGCCATGGGTGGCTGGGGCTGGGTCCAGGGCATACTAGGGCTGGTGCCTACCCACTGATGGGTAAAACTGGTCCTGGGGCTAGCGATGACCTGCTGTGGGCAGGAACTAGGTCCCAGGCTCCGACTGCAGGACCCTGGAGTCCTGGGCTTAGTGCCTTCTCATTGGTGTATAGGGCCAGTGTGGTGTGTCGGGGCCTCTGATTGACAGGTCCAGCTCCAGGGAGTCTTAAGGCAGCAGGCTTGCTTGTGGGTGGGGCTGCGTCTCTGCCTGGCTAGTAGCTTGTCCTGTCCTAGTATTACTGCCTACAGGCTGATGGGCAGGTCTGGGCACTGGTGCTGGTGAGCTGCAGGGAGGATTCCAAAATGGCACTTGCCAGCACCGGTGTCCACGTGGTCGATGGAGCTCCGCAAAGTGGCTGTGTCCCCAGGGTGAGTCCAGCTGCCTCTTGCCTCTCTGGGAGGCTCTCAAGATCGGCAGCTGCCTCTGACCCCGGCTGCTTTCAAATTATTGCTTCAGCCCAGGGTCCTGGAGCATGTGAGATTTTGTATGCCCCCTTTAAGAGTGGAGTCTGCTTCCCACGGCCCTCTGGCTCTCCCCAAATTAAGCCCTGCTGGCTTCAAATCCAAAAGTTCTGGGAGATCCTCTTCATGTGAATAAATACAATTTCATCAGCAAAAATATACAAACTACCACTGCACAGAATAGGCATGAATCTTACAAAT